>NC_057349.1:53264574-53922074 GCF_016509475.1 Prionailurus bengalensis | reverse complement strand
GTCACATGCTCCTCCAACTGAGCCAGCCAGGCACCCCAGTTTTCAAAATTTTATAACCAGTAACGTCATGAAATCTGACTACAAATGTTTATCATCCAACAAAGAAGCTGCTCGTATGATTTAAAAATGAGTATACTTCCAATGTAAAAAGTGGTTAACGTTTTCATTTAACAAATAAGGTAAAAAGTGAAAAAAATGAAGACTTATATCAGAACTCCACTCAGTCACCAATGATATCAACATCTTTGTTGAATCAAAGGAGAGTTTTCAAATAATGCAAGTTTTCCTCAATTGTTCATATTACATACAGTTTAGTAATTTACATCTTTTGGCTTACTCTACATTAACATTTTATCCATCACTTTCTGAAGTTCAGATAATCAATAAATAATTAATCAAGCCCCAATTTTGAGTTTGCTGATTACCGTGGTGTAAATACTCCAATCATGTTGCAGGAGGAGTATGCTGTTATAAAATATTTCTATCATACAGATACAACAGACGTAAATAAATAAAGTTATGAGGAGTTTTGAGTATTTACTACCTTAAATGTAGTAATTTATTTCCTTGTAGGTTTATACACTTTAGTTTTTAATAACGGCTATGTTTAACAAATCAGCTCATAAAACTCCTGAAAATCGAACCATCAGTTCTTGCAAGCCAGTTCAAGCCACCTCTAACACATTTTGCACTTGATGACAGAACTGAAAAACCACAGATATAATGTACTTACATCACTATGATAGATGCTACGTTCTTCATCATCACCACAGACCAGATCAGTGTATTCAAGAACAGGTTTTGATGGTCCTTCCTAAAAAAGGATTGAGCAAATTCACAAGTCATGAAAACCATTCAAACCAAACTTGCATTTACAATCAATAGGTTTTTGTTGTTGTTGTTGGAATTAGCAAGAATTCCTCCAGAGAGGAAGTCTTGTAGGTGGAACAGAATAATCAGAAACAAAAGCAGCACATGAAAGACTCAGAGGAGATGAAGAAGTAACAATGACAAAACCCAAAGAAAAACTAAATCTACATAGAGGAATAAAACTATGTGGATTCCTTTGAAAATGGGAAGAGTACAGGGATGGTATTAAAAAGACAGAGACAGGGGCGCCTGGGTGGCTCAGTCGGTTGGGCGTCCAACTTCAGCTCAGGTCACGATCTCGCGGTCCGTGAGTTCGAGCCCCACGTCGGGCTCTGGGCTGATGGCTCAGAGCCTGGAGCCTGCTTCCGATTCTGTGTCTCCCTCTCTCTCTGCCCCTCCCCCGTTCATGCTCTGTCTCTCTCTGTCTCAAAAATAAATAAAAAACGTTAAAAATTAAAAAAAAAAAAAGACACAGACCTCATGGTAGTGTATTTTTTAAATGTATGACTATCAATAATCTTTTAGTTATCTAAGCTCAAAATTGCATAGTTCTTCAATAGCTCTGCTTTACCTTCCACATCCTACACAAGCAAACATGAAGCCCTGATTTTCTCAATTCTTTCTTTACATACATACTACCTGCAACACACATGAAGCCTTAAATACCTGGCTCAAAAACCTAGATTTTATTCTATAGGTAAATGAATCAATCAATAGTGTTGAGATAGGAACAACAATTAGAGCTCTGTTTCAAGATGAGGAAAGTATGAAGTGTGGGAAGACTAGTAACAAGATAATCCAGACAAACAGTAATGTATTGAAATAGAGTGAAGACTAACAATGAGGAAGTACAGTCTTCTGTATATATATTATAGTAAAATTTATAACAAAGGGCTTTTTTTGTACCCCCAAATTTCTATCATTCCTTTCTTTCAGGATATTGTGTTTATTTAGCTGCACATACATATATATTTATATGGCAGAACACAAAGGAGATGCTCTAATGCAAAATGAAGGCTGGAAAGAAATTTATATGAAAAGACTAAGGAATCCATACTAGAATACATCAAGTGGTAACATACTTTTTTTTTTATGTTTATTTTTGACAGATTGCAAGCGGGGGAGGGGCTGAGAGAGAGGGGGACAGAGGATCCAAAGCTTGAATGTGGGCCTTGAACTCATCAACTGTGAGATCATGACCTGGGCAGAAAGACACTTAACTGACTGAGCCACCCAGGCACCCCAGTAACATACTTCTTGATAAAAGATATAAAAGGAACACAAAAAAATGTTCTTTTTGTATCTGAAGAATCCTCAAGCAGAGAACCATACCCAGCAGCATTTCATCTTTACTAGATGGTAATATAAAAAACATGAAGAAATAAGCACATCCTGGTGGAAGCCAGCACAGAATGGGGTTACAAAGGGAAGTAAATTCTGTTTCTGAATGTATTTTATTTAATTTTATTATTTTTATTTAAAGAGTTTTTTTAAGAGCTTATTTATTTATTTTGAGAGAGAGAACGTGCACACAAGCAGGGGACAGGCAGAATGAGACAGAGAATCCCAAGCAGGCTCAATATTGTCAGCACAGAGCCTAACTTGGGGCTCAATCTCATGAACCGTGAGATCATGACCTGAGCTGAGATTAAGAGTCGGACACCTAACCTACTGAGCCACCCAGGTGCCCCTCTTAATGTATTTTAAAGTAGAATTAAATTAAAAAATAAAGTAGAATTAAATCATCAGTTTTGTGTGTGTGTGTGTGTGTAACCATTTAAAAGCAACAGAAATATTTTTACCCTCTTTTTTCTTAGATTTTTTTTTTTAATTTTTTTTTTTCAACGTTAATTTATTTTTGGGACAGAGAGACAAGCATGAATGGGGGAGGGGCAGAGAGAGAGGGAGACACAGAATCGGAAACAGGCTCCAGGCTCTGAGCCATCAGCCCAGAGCCTGACGCGGGGCTGGAACTCATGGACCACGAGATCGTGACCTGGCTGAAGTCGGACGCTTAACCGACTGCGCCACCCAGGCGCCCCTCTTTTTTCTTAGATTTTAATGTTATACTTATTTATTTTGAGAGAGAGACAGTGTGTGAGCAGAGGAGAGGGGCCTAGGAAGACAGAGAATCCTAAACAAGCTCCATGCCACCAGCGCAGAGCCCAACATGGGGCTCAAACCATGAACCATGTGATCATGACTTGAAGCCAAAATCATGAGCTGGACATTCAACCAACCAAGCCACCCACGCATCCCTACTCTCCTTTCTGATACTGCAATTCTACTTAGATCCACATAAGCATACTTCCAAAATACTGCCAGGAATGATATTGTGAATATCACAATAAAGTGGGTCAAATGAATTTTTTGGTTTCCCAGTGCACATAAAAGTTATGTCTATATTATACTGTAGTCTTTTAAGTGTGCAATAGTGTTATGTCTAAAAAACACATACACAGCTTAATTAAAAAATACTTTATTGCTAAAAAATGCTAAACATCATTTGATCTTTCAGTGATTTATCACTGATCACAGATCACAACAAAATAATGATGAAAAAGCTTGAAATACTGTGAGAATTACTGAACCATGACAAAGACACAAGAGTGAGCAGATGTTATTGGGAAATTGTGCCAACTGACTTGCTTGACACAGGGTTGCCACAAACCTTCAACTTGTAAAAACACAGCATTTGTGAGGTGCAATAAAACATGGTATGCCTATATAATTCATTTCTCCTTATGGAGCTGTCAAATATTTGATCAATTTTTGGAAACAAGGCTAAATAAGAGGTTCTATCAAGTTGGAGGTACAAAACTCTGGATGCAAAGATACAGGGGCACCTGGGTAGCTCAGTCGGTTGAGCGTCCGACTTCGGCTCAGATCATGATCTCGCAGCTCGTGAGTTCGAGCCCCACGTCGGGCTCTGAGCGACAGCTCAGAGCCTGTTTCGGATTCTGTGTCTCCCTCTCGCTCTGTCCCCACCCACTCGCATTCTGTCTCTGTCGCTCTCAAAAATAAATAAACATTAAAAAAAAATTTTTTTTTAAAGATACAAAAGATTCTCTGTATTTAAAATTAAATTCAAATTAAGAGTTTTAAACCTCAGTAAGCAACTCAATCAGATAGCAACTCAGTAAGAATTTAGAATATAATACTTTAATCCACAGAGTGTTACACAAACCTGTACCTATTCATTTTTCCAACCTTAACTTTGTAGAGTCCTTCCATTTCTCAAAGGCATGTGTCATATAACATCTATGCCACTCCTAGTTCTGGCTGCACAAAATATCATGAAGATCATAATGTCCCATTTGCTTTGATTTTTATACCACAGTCAGGAGGAACCAAAATTACTTTTCCTGAAGACCCATGAAATACTCTTTCCAAATACTTTTCACTACAAAAACAGACACTGTGGATCTTCAATTTTCATAGTTACATCATTTACTCCACAACACAGGGAAGGCAGAGTTAGCATACAACCTCTCTTTGTACCCCCAAATTTATAAAGTACCAAGTGTCAAAAAAAAGGGGGAGTACCATGTGTACAATTAATGGGCAAGAATGTCACAGAAATAATCTTGTAAAGAATTTCTATATGACCCTACAAGAAACAACATGTTAACACCACAACGTTTAAAGATGAGAATTTATTTGATTTAAAAAACAATTTATGAAAAAAATTGTGGTTTATCAGGTTGCCCTAAATCTATAGCAATTCAAGAACAAACATACATTAAACAGGCACTCATTTAAAAAAAAATTATACACCTTTCACAGCAAACCTCAAGTAATTACTGGTTTGGACAAGTTTTTAGGTAGCTAAGACACCACTCTAAGCTGAGTCTTTGGAATTCTTTACAGTTTTGGGTGAAAATCATCTCCAAATACGTCATAACCCCCACTCTGCCTAAACCAAGGCTTTACAAACTGTGGTTCAGAGATTCATATGTCCTTTCATCTTTCCAAAAGGAAGACTCCTAGGTCCCACCTACAAATTCTGAGTCAGTGGGAATGGAAGGGTGAGGCCCCGCAATCCGCACATTTACGCTTGGTAATGCTTAAAGACCACTGACCCGAAGGGACGAAATTCTGAAAAATATGTGTGTTCCTGGTGATGCAGGGATCTCCATATGAACATCAACTCCTGCACTATGCTGTAACAAACACCATGATCTCACAGGTCAGGGAAGTCTTCAAGCTAGTCGCCTTCATGTTATGCAGCTACATAACGCTCAGATTTTGAGTTCTTGCAAGCCTTCTTGTTCTCTACCTCCTTCCTCATCATCACCTGTCCTCTCTCTCTCGCCTGCATCGTCATCTGTTACAGGACAACCTTGTCCCTCTTGGAAACACGCCTAGACTAAGCATTAAAACAGCGCTAAGTAAACGCACGAGAAGCGTGATGGAGTGAGCACCACGGACTTTCGGCAGTCTTTGTGACGGCTACCGCAGCTGCTCAGAGGCCTCTTTGGGTAAATTTCCTAATCCTACGCCACGCTCCCCGGTGTCTAGTACCTATCCGACGTTCGTACACAGTTGCTCAATGAGGGGTGGACAGGTGCAGTACAATCACATAATGGCTTACCACGCGCAGTCTTGGAACTCTAGGAAAAACCCGAATGTCGTTGCTACTTACACTAACAAACTGAATGTCATCTTCATTTTCATCCGTTGTTGACTCAGATGCCTCGGGCCCAGCTGGAGGGACAGATTCTATTATCTATAAAAATAAGCCAAAACACGCTTATCTATACAGCCACGTACTTGGTGGAAGAGACTTTCCCAAAAGGAACGAAAAAGAAAGAGCTTTTTAAAACCACGAGCTCTTGAGGAAACCTAACAGCACAACTGCATGCAAATCCGACTAAGAACAGAACTCCATGGAGTCGCGTTCTGCCTCAGCAGACGCGGAGCCATGGGGAGCGGACGCCGAAAACGACTCGCCAGCCCCTGCGAATTCCCCTATCTGCTCGAGGAGGAGGGATGCGCGCTCACCGCCGAAGGGCGATCCTGTCTCAAAATGTCGCTCTCGCGGGCAGAGCGGCGACAACAGGGAGCACCGGGGCCGGCGTAGGGGACCGGGGGCGGCCGGGCGGCCATTGTTACCGCTGGGTCGTCGTTAGGACCCGCACCAGGCCCGAACGCTGGGCTCGGCCCGAGACGCCGAGGCTTTCGCCCCGCGGGCGCACGGCAGGCCGCACACTCAACAAAACACAAAGCCCTTTCGCGGCGCGGCTGAGAACGCCGCGGCCCGACGCTCCACCACTCACCTCCGACGGCCTAACTTGACAGCACCACCGCTGCTACGATCGCCGCCGCCACGACTTCCCTTCCCGCCCAGCACCGCTTCGCGCCGCCGTGACCCGCCCCTGCGTGGATGGCGCCGCCGCCGCCGCCATCGACGCCACCGACGCCGCGGGCGGAAAGAGGTGCGAAACCGCTTTAAAAGGAGGAGCGGCCGGCTGTGGCCCGCTATCCCCCGGAGTCTCTTTCGCACAGTCCCGGCCTGCCTTCTCCGCGCCGCGCAGGAACCTGGGAGTTGTAGTTCTAGTGCCGCCCGAGACCGTCCCGCGTATATTTGAAAAGTGGAAAGGAACTGTGAGATGCGGCGGTTGCGTTCCTCTAGGCTTTTACGGTACCAAAGTAGTATTAATAGATGGCTTTTCTTTCTTAATCTGTCTCCCTCTCCCCACCTTTCTTCTACTTTTTAATTTTTTTCTTCTCCTCCCCCTCTTTCAATACAAATATCGTTCTAGATAATTTAGATCAGTAGTGTTAAAATGCTCTTTCGTTGTTTGCTCAGATACTTCCTTACTAAATAGTGGCCAACTTTTTTCTTTTCAGTATTTACACATTAACGAATGTGAACAGATACAGTTTATGAAAACATGTGTTAACTGAGAATATACTTTTAAAGCTTTTCCTCCTAGCCCTATCAGACCAAGATCACCTAACCTATCTGTGGTCCCACAAAATCCCCTTTATGATTTTGACAGTGGTCTACAATGCGTGAGATCACACAGCAGAGGAACTAAGGCATCTCACAAGACAAAGCAATAGAGTAATTAGGAAATTTTTAGGAAGGTAGAGGTAGATGAAATTTAAATGAAACAGTATTTTGATAGGTTCAAAGCCAATTAGGGCTGTGTGTAAGAGTTCAACGTCACGTCTGGACTACAGTTTGGACCCAGAGTCCTGTTAACTTAAAAACTACAAAATTAACATACATACTAATTGTTGGCCCAGAACCCTCTTATCTGTAGCCTTGCACTTGGTTTGATATGTGGCTTGTTCTCTGTGTGTCAGTGACCAGCCATGGAAGGGCTATTTCATTCTTACTGATAGATTTTCAAACAACAATGTTGTTACTCTATGAGTTTGGGAACAAATTTTCTCATTGTGTAAATAAGATAGTAGTAGTCACCAAGGTCACCTTGATTCTACAAGTGCAGTATTTCTTTGGGAGAAATACTGTCTGTTAATTTTTCAGCTGACTTTATCTATGTCTGTTATTTATGCCCAGCAGATATTTACTTTCTCATTTGAAGGCTTGTTTTTGCTGGTCTAAAGGAGAACATGGTGTTTGATTACTTACATCCTAGCTAGTATTTGATGAATCTGTTTGCATTTCCACAAAGTGGACTAAAACTGCAGGTGCATTTGTACCAGCTAATTTGGGACTTGCAGATGAAAATTGAGAAAAAGAAACATCTGCCAAGATGATAGACTCAAAAGCTGTATGTAAATTAACCATTTTTAAATCTCTTAAAAGTCTAGGAGAGATTTGCATTTAAACAATTTCTTTAATGTGCTGGTGGGATTTCAGTGGAACAAGTACTTTGAAAGGTTGCAGGTGGGAGTCATTTAGTTACATTGTTGGAAAACAGGCAGTGATTATGTGGCTGGAGCCCAAATATGGTTATGCCTTTCAATTCAGTAATTGTTGCATGGATAGTCTTTTCCATTTTAGATATTCTAATAGGTATGTAGTGATATCCCATTGTGATTTTAATTTGTATTAACCTAATTACTAATAATGTTGAAAATCTTTTTATGCATTCATTTGCCATCCATGTATCTTCATCGGTCTTGTCTGTTAAGATCTTCTGCCCACTCTGTAAATTATCTTCTTGTTATTGAATTTTAAGAGTTGTTTATTTATTCTGGAATCAAGTCCTTTAACACATATGTGATTTCCAAATATTTTCTTCCAGTCTGTGGCTTGACTTTCCATTTCTTAAAATTGTCTTTCAAAGAGAAGTTTTACTTTTGATTGAGTTTAATTTGCCAATTTTTTGCTTTTCTTGATCATGCTTTTGGTGGTATATCTAAGAAATCTTTGCCTAAACAAAGTTACAAACATTTTCATCTTTATTTCCTTCTAGAAATTTTACCCTTCACACATTTTCAGTAGTCATTCTACTATAAAAAAGGTCTTCCCTACTCCCCTACTTTTTGATTTATCTATCCATTATCATGATTCATAGATTTCTATTTTTATTCAATGGGTTATGATTTTTGATTGTTCATTGCTATTACAGAAATAAAGCAATTTTTTCCCTAGCTTTATTGAGGTATGGTAAACAAATAAAACTGTGTATATTTACATGTACATGATGTTTTGATATTATTATACATTGTGAAATGATTGCCGCAATTAAGTTAATTAATACATCCATCACAAAAATAGTTACCATTTTTGTGTCTGTGTAGTGAGAACACCTGACATCTACTATCCTGGGGCACGTGGCTGGCTCAGTTGGTACAACATGTAACTCTTGATCTTGGGGTCACAAATCCACGCCCCACATTGGACATGGAGCTTACTTAAAAAAAAAAGGATCTACTCTCAGCAAATTTCAAGTATATAATACATTATTATTATAGTCACCACGCTATACACTAGGTTTCAGAACTTATTCATAACTGAAAGTTTGTACTCTTGGACCAACATCTCTCCGTTTCCCTCATCGCAACAGTCCCTGGTAATCACCATTCTGCTCTCTGATTCCTTGAGTTCAGCTTTTTTACATTTCACACATGAAATCGTGCAGTATCTTTCTGTGTCTGGCTTATTTAGCTTAGCATAATGTCCTCCTGGTATATCCATGCTGTTGTAAATGGCAGGATTTCCTTTTTTAATTTTAATTTTTATATCTGTTTATTCTTCTTTAATTTTGAACAGTTTCTCAACCTTTCCTTTTTTCATGACATTGATATTTTTGAAGAATATGGGCCATTATTTTACAGAATATTCCTCAGTTTAAGTTTGTCAGTGTTTCTTCATGATCACATGCAGGTTATGTCTCTGACCAGAATACTACATACATGATCTTGTGTTGCTTTTAGGGAATCACATTCAGAGACACATGATATCCATCTGCCCCTTATTGATGATGAAGATTATTGGTGATAATCATCTGGTGAAAGTATTGTCCACTTTCTTCTATTTTTTTCTACTGCATAGATTTTTCTCCTTGCAGTGTATAATCAATCTGTGGGATAATTCACTGAGAATATGCAAATACCCTTTTCTCGTGAAACTTAACACTTCAATCTTGCCTGATCAATCTTTACTATTATAGTTGTAAATAGTAATTTTCCAACTCTACCACCCTTCCCATATTTTTAATTGGCATTCTGCTATATAATAAAGGGTCTTCCCGTCTCCCTTACTTTTTGATTTATTATCATTATGGATTCATGGATTTCTGTTTTATTCAATGGGTTATAATCCATTACAGTCCTAATTTATTTTGATGCCAGTTTGTCCCAAATTTGGCCAGTTGTAGTCCCTTTTGCAGCCTCACATGGCCATCATTCTTTGAGCAGTCCCTTACTTTCTGGCATAACATACCATGTTCCAAGTACATTTGGTACCTTCTCTGCCCCTGCCCTGGAATCAGCCATTTCTATAAGAAGCCCCTTTTCCTTTGGTGGGAAATGGTATTTAACCAAGATCTGGGTGTTAGGTGTACTCATTGTCACTGGAACACTTACAAAAGATTCTGACATTTGTTGTAGCTTGGATCAAGGGATGATTTACCACACAATCTTTTGTTTACACAGCTAACTTAAAAATTCACATTTTGATCCATTTCTAAAGAAGATGGACATGGTGTGGAAACATCTATATATCCGTTCCAGAATACTGCCTAAAAATTCTTACTGGGTGATACTTTATATCCTCATTGGATTCTCCTTACCTTTGTTTACAGGACTGGATCAATTTCTACTCAATTCTAGAAATTGGGCGGATTTGAGATATAGCCTTAAGAAGATTAATGTAATTACTCCTACATTTTTTAAAAAGATTTTTGAAAAAGTGTTTATTTATTTAAAAAAATTTTTTTAAATGTTTATTGATTTTTCAGACAGAGACAGAGCATGAAGGGGGGAGGGTCAGAGAGAGAGACACACAGAATCTGAAACAGGCTCCAGGCTATCAGCTGTCAGCACAGAGCCCGACGCAGGGCTCAAACTCACGGACCACGAGATCATGACCTGAGCTGAAGTTGGCTGCTCAACCGACTGAGCCACCCAGGCGCCCCTTTTTATTTAAGTAGTCTCTATACCCAACAAAGGGCTTGAACTCACAATCCTGAGATCAAGAGTTGCATGTTCTTCTGACTGAGCCAGCCAGGTGTGCTCCTGATTACTACAGCATTTTTAAGTATTCTTCAGTTCTATAGTTTTTCAGAACACTTAGGTCATTTTCTGGCATTCTCCAATTCATTTTTTGTAATCAAGTGTTTTTTTCCTTGGGGCATATTAATAAATGCACTAATTAGTTTAAATCAAGAAGATTGAGATTTTGAGTAGATAGGAGCACTCAGAATTCCTTCTTAAATGTATCTAATTTTTCCTGAGGTTTTAGAAATTCTTTAAATATGGCTTTCACATCTGCCTTCGTCTTGGTTCAAAATCTACTCTTGATAATTTTAAGTGAAAATTTCAACTTTACAATTACAAGTTCAGGTGGGAAAGGAGATGACCTTTGTGTGTTTAAATGGTAGGTGGAACATAAAAAGAAGAGAGATTGTGTATGTGAATAGAATTGTTTACAGATGCCTGGCTGGCTCAGTCAGTAGAGCATGTGTCTCTTGATCTGGGGGTTACAAGTTTGAGCCCCACGCTGGATGTAGAGATTACTTAAAAAATAATAAAATCTTAAAAAAAAAGGAATTGTTTAATCATTATATTGTACATCTGAAACTAATATGACACTGTAGTCAATTATACTTGAATTTAAAAAAAGGAAGGGAGATTGTATAATGGAGTAGAGAAAGGACACAAGATGAATAGGGAATTCCCAAGAGTGAAACAATACTAAATTTTTCACATTTTTTCATTAGCTTTAGCCATAGACTCTTTTGGGAAGCAATTCTATTGTCAAAACTAAGCTCTGATTCTTTCTGATGGCAATCAAAGAAGGCTGACCTTCTTGGTTAGGTATTTTGTCACCTTATTGTTCTAAGTCCCTCCGAAAAGGACAATCAGTCATAATTAAAGATTCCCCCAAGATGCCACTGTCGTTCTTGATTATTCTTAGTGAAATTGTGCCATTTGAAAAAATGGCATGGTGAGTAAGAACTGTAGTGATGTAATGGAGAGGCAGAGAACCCCATGAGAACTGACCTGGATGAAGCATTGTTTATGGTTTCTGTGTCTCCATATCCTAACTAATGGCTTGCTGTCATTACCACTATGCATGAAAACCTCTGGTCCCAGTTCAGGCGTTGAAAATAATCAAGGCAGTTCTCAGAAGCACAAAGATAAGACTAAGGAGTGTTCTTACAAAGTTTTGAAAGATGACCTAAACCAAGTTTGTTCAAAGGATTCCAGTATAATGATGTTGTTTTTTTTTTTATTCTTTATTCTCCACAAGTAATTTGAATGGTAGGCTTACCAAATATATGCCTGTTTTCTGTCTATAGACTTCATAGAGACAAACCAAAACAAAAGCAAAAATTAAACAGGAGTAAAAAATACAGGCCACTTTTAACAAAAGGACAAAGGATAACAAAACAGAACCCAAAGTTTTATTCTTAGTCCTGGGAATCAAAAATAAATTTAGTGCCAAAGAGCTTAATAAAGCTCAGAGCTTCATTCAGTGTGAAACTTACTTCATTATTATGGGTCAAGTGAATTTGAATGGGTGCAGACCCAAAGATTCTCAAATTTGCCCCCTCTTGCCATATCAAGGAGTGTGGAAACAGGGAGCTCAACAGAATCTAGGCAGCACCTTCAGATTGTTAAAACTCTACAACAGAAGAACATCAGTGACCTGCCCGTGTCTTAATAAACCAAGTACATTTAGCTTTCTGCAGTAAGACAGAATGCCCCATAGGCACAGTTTAGAATCATGTTAATCTGGGAAGGTCAGGGAGGACTTTTAAAATGAGTATTGCGGGGTGCCTGGGTGGCTCAGTCAGTTGGTTAAGCAACCAACTCTTAATTTTGGCTCAAGTTGTGATCTCACAGTTTGTAACATCAAGCCCGGCGTTGGGCTCCATGCTGACAATGTGGAGCCTGCTTGGGATTCCCTCTCTCCCTCTCTCTCTCCCCCCAACCCCTGCTCGCACGAATGCACTCTCTCTCTCCCCCAAAATAAATAAATAAACTTAAATAAAATGACTATTAGGTGCGTACAGAGCAGAGTAAATGTCTTTTCTTCTAGGGCAAAATACAAACATACATACATGTATATTAATGCTTGGATCAAGTGCTTGTAGTGGGTGTTTTGTGAAGTAGGGAGCTGGTTAGAATAGGAAGATTGGAAAAAGAAGTTATTTGCTGATTGGTTCAGGGTTCAAAGCCAGATTTTTTTTTTTAACTGTGGGGAAATATATACTAAGGTTTCACTTGAGATTTGGGTCAGTTATAGTGGTTTATGAGTTAAGATGTTACAAGGGGGTTATAAACTCATTTCTCATTCTCTTAATTTATCTTTTCCCTCACTTTGGATTTTCCTGCATAGGCTGACCACACTTATCTGGAGGTAATGAATCTGGTAAACTTATGTTTCTGAAACACAATACTTGGGCCCTTAACTTCTGGATTAACTTCCACATCTGTAAAATGACAAGAGACTCCATGATCCCTTCTAGCTTTTAATGACTTGAGATTTTAAGTAAGTTAACTATGAAAGACTGTTTACAAGAGAAGTAATACAGATGTCCCCTTATACATATATGAATAGAGAGATGCAAACTGAACTATAAGAAGATAGATAGCATCCATCCCCTAACATGTTGTCAGAGACTAACTGAAAGATAAGATGAAAATGCCTATTATCACTTATATTACTTAACATTGTATAAAATACAATATCTAGGCCTTGAAATATGTGTAAGATCACCCACAGCTAATATCCTCCTCAGTGGGGGAAACTGAAAGCCTTTCCCCTAAGATCAGGAACACGACAGTGTTGGCCACTCTCACCATTGTTGTTCAACATAGTCCTGGAAGTCCTAGCCTCAGCAATCAGAAAACAGTAAGAAATAAAAGGCATTCAAATCAGCAAGGAAGAAGTCCAGCTTTCACTCTTTGCAGATGACATGATATGTGGAAAATCTGAAAGACTCCACCAAAAAGTGCTGGAACCAATACATGAATTCAGCAAAGTCACAGGATATAAAATCAATGTACAGAAATCTATGGCATTTCTATCCACCAATAATGAAGTAGCAGAAAGAGAAAACGAGGAATCAATGTCATTTACAATTGTGCTCAGAACCATAAGATACCTAGGAATAAACCTAACCAAAGAAGTAAAACTATAGAAAACTTATGAAAGAAATTGAAGACACAAAGAAATGGAAAAACATTCCATGCTCATGGGTTGGAAGAACAAATATTGTTAAAATGTCTACACTACGCAAAGCAGTCTACACATTCAGTGCAATCCCTATCAAAGTAACACCAGCATTTTTCACAGAGCTAAAACAAACTGCTAAAATTTGTATGGAAACAGAAAAGACACCAAATAGCCAAAGTAATGTTGAAAAAGAAAACCAAAGTCACAATTTCGGACTTCAAGCTGTATTACAAAGCTGTAATCATCAAGACAGTATGGTACTATCACAAAAACAGACACATAGATCAATGGAACATAGATCAATAGAGAACCCAGAAATGGACCCACAACTGTATGGTAAAATTAACAACTTAGGAAACAACAGATGTTGGTGAGGATGTGGAGAAAGGGGAAACTTCTTACACTTTTGGTGGGAATGTAAACTGGGGCAGCCACTCTGAAAAACAGTATGTAGTTTTCTCAAAAAGTTAAAAATAGAGCTATTCTACAACCTAGCAAAGGATTTGTATTTATCCAAAGGATACAAAAATAATGATTTGAAGGGGCACATGCACCCCTCTGTTTATAGCAGCACTATCAACAGTAGCTAAATTATGGAAAGAGCCCAAATGTCCTTGAACTGATGAATGGGTAAAGAAGATGTGGTACATATATGTACAATGAAATATACTCAGCAATCAAAAAGAATGAAATCTTGCCATTTGCAACAACGTGGATAGAACTAGGGTTTGCTATGCTAAGTGAAATAAGTCCGTCAGAGAAAGACAAATACCATATGATTTTAATCATACATGGATTTTAAGAAACAAAACAGATGAACATAGAAGAAGGGAAAGAAAAGTAAGATAGAAACAGAGAGGGAGGCAGACTGTAGAGACTCTTAAAATACAGAGAAAAAACTGAGGGTTGCTGGAGGGGAGGAGAGTGGGAGATGGGCTAAATGGGTGATGGGCATTAAGCAGAGCATTTGTTGTGATGAGCACTGGGTGTTATATGTAAGTGATGAATCACTAAATTCTACTCATGAAACCAATACTACACTATATGTTAACTGACTTAAGTAACATATACTACACTATATGTTAACTAACAAGTGAAATTAAGTAAAGTCTTAGAAAAAATTTTTAAAAATATGTGTAGGAACTATACGGAAAAAATAAATGTAAGTATATAAATATAATCCCAATAAAAATTTCAGCCTTTCTGTTTTTGAGAGTGGAAAGTTGACAGAAGTATTTTAAAAATCATCTAGAGGAAGAAATTTATGACTATTATGAGAATAATCAAGAAATTTGTGAAAAAGAATAGTTATTATATTTCACTTTTCTCCTGATTCTTTCCTAAAAAGAATACTTACGGGTGCCTGGATGGCTCAGTTGGTTAAGCATCCGACTTCGGCTCAAGTCACGATCTCACAGTTTGTGGGTTTGAGCCCTGAGTCAGGGGCTCTGTGCTGACAGCTCAGAGCCTGATGCCTGCTTCGGATTCTGTGTCTCCCTCTCTCTCTGCACCACCCCTGCTAATGTTCTGTCTCTCTCTCTCAAAAATAAATAAACATTAAAAAAATTAAAATAAAAAAGGATGTTTAAAAAATTAATAAATCCCAAAGGACAGCAATGTAAGGAAGAATTTGGGTGGAAGAAGGGAGAAACGTGTTATCTCCACCATCATTAATAGAATTATTATAGCCAGGACCATCTGGGACACTGAGAGTTTGTGTAACAGTATTTAATATAATATAAATAATATAGATATTGTATCATATATACTTAAGTATACTTTATATTTTATGTATAAATATATACTTTATAATTTATAAATATATAAATATATAAATTTATATTTTATAATTGTGTTTATATTAATTATTAATATTATATTAATTATATATGTCCTATATATATTTCCCAGAATTAAAAGCTAGAGGTATCCATATTGAAAAGGACAAGCATGTTTCCTGAACAATGAATAAAAAGAGATGGAGAACAAGACATTTCTATAAAATTTTAATGTATCAGGGAAAGACAAGGTCAAAAGAACCTCAGAGAAGATGGGAAAGCATATCATGAATAAAAGAATGAGAATTAGGATCCCATTATGCTCTTGATAGGCTAAGGCTGCCAGATTTGGCAAATAAAAATAAAGGACATCTAGTTAAATTTGAATTTAAGACGGATGAGTATTTAGTGTAAGTATATCTTAAATATTGCAAAGGATATACTAAAAAATTAGTTGTTAATCTGATTCAGATTTAACTTGGTGAATTTAATTCTTCCATCAATCCTACAGTGGCAACAATGGATGTAACTCTGGTAAGAACATCCAAGTAAGCCTTATTTACCTTTTCCTTACTGTAAGAAATCAAAGCAACAAGGAGGGAAAAAACCAACACCTGCACAACACCCTGTCCTGCTATTTTTTTTTTAAGCTTGTTTATTTATTTTGAGAGAGAGAGAGAGAGAGAGAGAGAGAGAGCATATGAGCATGTGCACGCAGGGGATGGGCAGAGAAGGAGGGAGAGGGAATCCTAAGCAGGCTCTGCGCTGTCAGTGCGGAGCCCAATGCAGGGCTCGAACTCCCAAGCTGCCAGATCGTGACCCTAGCTGAAACCAAGTTGCTTAACCAACTGAGCCACCCAGGTGCCCTGTCTTGCTATTTTTAGCAAAACAGGCAATGGATGATACCTGCAGAAACCAAGGACTTAAAAGTTGCTATTAAAGGTTAAATTGTGCAGAAAATGCAAGGACAATGTCAAGGCCCCTTATGAGTAGCAGGCCTCAGAAAGTAGCAGCAAAGCATACTTCCTGAAAGGAGAAACTCATCCAGAAATGCAAACGCTATAGCCTATAAATCTAATAACTGAGGGGTAACGTAAGCTGAGCTTCAGCAGAAGTCACAAGTTGGGATGCAGAGAAAATGCACAGAGTATCTCTCTGAGAGGGCTCCTAACAGCACATCTCAGAAAGATCCAGCAGAATCTTACTCCATGAAGGTCAAGGGCTCATCGGTAAGTGCAAGGGCTCTGTCCTGTTTGCTGCTGCTGGTGAAGGGCCTGGGAATGCAGGGCTGGGAACAGAAATCCTTTCAGACTCAGCTTGGGTCAGAGGACCAAAGGGAGGAGGGCTACACAATATCTTGTCAGAGGAGCCATGCTGGCTGGAATCTGTGGTCTCTGTGACTGCGAAGAGAGGGCTTCTGAACGGTCTGACACCTGGCAGGGAACCCTGGCCCCTCCACCATCCATGCACTCACCTGCAAATAGCCGGACCAGGAAAAACCATGTCATTATAAATTAATGTTGAAGAAAGGCTATGGCAGGACATCAGCACAACGATTGTGTAAGAGAAAATGTGAAAAGAGCTATAAAAATTACAAATGCATCAAAGACATTTACAGGAAAATGATGTTATAATAAACAGATGAAGACACTGACCACACGTTCCATTACAAGGTAAAAATCTTTTTTTTTTCTTTTTTTCTTTTTTTTCTTTTTTAGTGTTCCATCTACTAGGTAAAAATCTTAAGGAAACTATCATCTCCATGTAGGAAGACAACAGAAAATCAGCCCAGAAAAAGATTTTTTCCCTGGATTTTATACATTAATAAGAAACAAGCAAATACTTTTTATGTTTTCAATGGGATTTATTTATATTTAAGTAAAAGTAGCAAACGTTAACATAAGTTATTTCCTTTATCATATTTATTTTGTACGACCACATTTTTATCAAGCAGCATTATGGAATGTTCCCTGGGTCCACAACTCTGAACTTTCCAACTATTATATGCATCCTCTTTTCCAACTTTAAATATGACCTTGTACACTGAAGAAGCATGGCTTGTCATTGCAAAGTTGTCATGTGTGACAACCTGACATCAAAGTAGAAGCCTCTTGATGAAGAATGTTTTATCTTTCATTCATTTAAAAAATGGTATTTTTCTTTTTGTGTGATTATCCATCCCATATGATTTTGTTTTCAATTCTTTTTTCTACTGATACTATGGAATCAAACCAGTTAAAACTAAGGAGTGTAGCAATAAAACCAACCAAATACATATGATGTAATATCTTATATAGGATATTTTAGATGATGTTTATGTTTTATATTACACATCTGTATTTAATATACTTTGGGCAATAAAAAGTTAGAAGCATGTAAACAAACAAAAATTTTTCTGAAATCAATACATTGTTTCAACAGTCACAAAAACTTGGGTTTCTTTCTTTCCTAGGAGTGCAGTGGAATAGTTTCATATTAAAATAAAAAAGGTCTTGGGGTGCCTGGGTGGCTCAGTCGGTTAAGCGGCCGACTTCGGCTCAGGTCACGACCTCACACTCCGTGATTTCGAGCCCCGCGTCGGGCTCTGTGCTGACCCCTCAGAGCCTGGAGCCTGTTTCAGATTCTGTGTCTCCCTCTCTCTCTGACCCTCCCCCGTTCATGCTCTGTCTCTCTCTGTCTCAAAAATAAATAAACGTTAAAAAATTAAAAAAATAAAATAAAATAAAATAAAAAGGTCTTGTTGCTTTCACTTTTTTCGGATTCCTGTTTTATACATTTTTAGGTAACAGGGAAGAATAACCCTGTAACTTCATTGTGAAAACACCATTACTTGGTTAGATATGATCATCAAATTTTAGACCAACTTTGCTGTCCTCACATTCATGTACATTGATTATTTACTATTTACTTTTCCAAGCATGCGCTTTTGCTAAAGATCCAAACACTAAACTGGGAAGTCATTGGCTATAATAAATGTACAGTGACTGATTATTTAGGACAATGACAAATCGTAGGGGTTGAAGTTTTTGTTGCTGTGGTAAGAGCTCTATTGTGTTAAGTTAGCTGTGCAGAGAAGCGTTTGGGGACAGGAAAATGCATATTTCCAAGAAACCATATTGCATGCTTATTTGACTACTAGAAATTCTCTGGTTTGATGCATCACTGATATTTATGGTGGAATCTACATGCAGCTTCTTCAGCAAGCTTGTTGCTCCATCGAGAGCCAGCGATATTCCAGACATCTCCCAGCCTGTCACCATGTCTCTCTGTGCTCACTGCCAGGGAGGTTGCAGATTCTCCAACAAAATCCAATGTTAGATTCAAAACTGAAGATGTTTTATTTCAGATACCTACAATACCTAGAGAAAGCAAATTTCAAAAAAACAAATTTATGTTAGAGTTCTTACAGTGCTTTTAACAGTTGTATGAGTTATTGTGCCTACTATAAATTTTTGCCTAAAAATACAAATTGTTAATAGGAACTATTACTACTGAGGTGACGTAGAAATTATTTTATCATCTATTCAGAGAAATTCCAGCATAGACAACAGTTAAAATATTTTACATATATTTTTATCTCAAATGACTTAAAAAAATCTTTGTATTGGGTAAAATTTCAAATCCACAAAGTAAAATGAACCATCCCCACATACCCATCAATCATCCTAAAAAAATTATCACCAATTCTGTTTGTCATTCTTCAGTAACATTTATTGACTGCTTAAATAGCAGGCAATTCCCCAAATCTGGTTTACCTCTTTCAAAAGTCACAAAAACCAAATGAGCTAGGTTAGAGGCAGAATTACTATAAAGTTAATAAAGATTGCTTGCATGAGTGCCTTCCAATATGTTCACATGTTTATTTATTTTTGTTAAATTTGCAAAAGTTAGATATTTCGACTATAATCAGTTGAGACCACTGCCTTTCCCTTTCAACTGCCCCTTAGCCATATTTTCTCTCTGATTGTAACCATGGGGTGGCAGTGGGTATTTCTGGGATTTTACCACGGATTGACTGGGATATCCTTTTGTGCTTTGTCATGTCTCCGATTTGTAGTTATATTAATGGTGGCCATTCCAGTTTGTAGTATCCTTTAGCAAAAATATGACTATGGTCAATTCAAAGAATGTCTAAGAGGACTCACTCCATAGAAAGCTTGAAATGCCCTGAAATCTTATAGCTCAGGTATCATAGAAATTTAACAGAGGTTTCCCCAAATTTGACAACAATCCTAAAATTTATATTGCTACAAAAGAGTCAAGAATTTGAAAGAAAACTCTTAAAAATGTCAAAAAGAAAAAAAATACATATTTAATCTACTATACTAGAGGATAGCCAAATTATTTTTTTATTCTTTCTGTAGAAAAGGCGATTATAAACTTGTCAAATGAAGAGGCAATCAACATGTATGCAACTCAAAAAAAGTAGGATGAAAGTATTATAGAGCTGTTAGCAAAATATTATATAATTTCCCCTACATTATGTGATATTTGAGAAATTTGTTAACTTTTAAACAGTGTGTCATACTGGGGCGTCTGGCTGGGTTAGTCAGTAGAGCATGCAACTCTTGATCTCGAGGTCATAAGTTTGAGCCCCATTTTGGATGTGGAGCCTCTGTGGAATTTTAGCTGATTGTGTATTCATAATTTTGTATTTCTTAAAGGTAGTAGTATTATCCCTGTATAAATTGATATTTAGAGAGTTCAAGTGACTTTCCAAAGGCCACACATTTATTAAGAAGAGGAACAGTCTTCAAAACCAGACTTTCTGACCCTAAAACATATAATTTTATATGTAAACTTGGCTAGCCTATGATACCCAGTTGTTTGGCCAAACACCAGTCCAGATGTTGCCATAAAGGTATTTTTTAGATGGGATTAACATTTAAAGCAGTAGATTTTCAGTAAAGCAGATTATCCTCCATGATATGGGTGGGTTTCACCTAGTAAGTTGTAAGCCTTAAGAGAAAAGGCTGAAGTTTTTTGGGGAAGGAGGAATTCTGCCTTCACACTGCCTTTGAACTCAAGACTGCAACATCAACTCTTCCTGGGTCTCTAGCCTGCTAGCCTGTCTTGCAGATTTCAGACTCACCACACCTCACAATTGTGTGTGCCAATTCCTTCAAATGTCTCTTTATATACATCCTATTGGTTCTGTTTCTCTGGAGAACTATGACTAGTGCAATAAGAAATACAAAGGACTATAGTACTACATCAAAATAAAAAGCTTTTGCACAGGGAAGTAAACCATCAACAAAAACAAAAAGGCAACGTACTGAATGGGAGAAGATATTTGCAAATGACATATCTGATACAGGATTAATATCTAAAATATATAAAGAACTGATACAACTCAACATCAAAAACCAAACCAAACCAAAACAAAACCCAAACAATCCACTTAAAAAAATGGGCAGAGGGCCTGAATGGACAATTTTCCAAAGAAGATATACAGATGGTCAATAAGCACATGAAAAGATTCTCAACATCATTTAATCATCAGAGAAATGCAAATCAAAGCCACGGTGAGACATTCATTATCTTACACATGTCAGAATGACTAAAATCAAAAACACCAGAAAAACAAGCATTGGCAAGGATGTGGAGGAAAAGTAAGCCTCACACGCCATTGGTGGGAATGTAAATTGGTACGGCCACTGTGAAGAACAGTATGGAGTTTCCTCAAAAAATAAAAAACAGATACCATATGATCCAATAATCTTACTGCTGGGTACTTACCTAAAGAAAATGAAAATAGTAATTTGGAAAGATATATGCTCCTCTGTGTTTACTGAAGCATTATTTGCAATAGCCAAGATATGGAAGCAGCCTAAAAGCCCAATAGACTAATGGATAAGGAAGATATAGTGTGTGTGCGTGTGTGTGTGTGTGTGTGTGTGCGTACGCGCACGTGCGCACACACACACAGGAGTATTATGCAGCCATAAAAGGATGAAATCATGCCATTTGTGACAACATGGATGGACCCAGAGAATATTATGCTAAGAGAAATGAGTCAGGCTGAGAAACACAAATACCATATGATTTCTCTCATATGTGGAATCTTAAGATAAAAAGAATAAACAAAAGCAGAATTATACCGCAAATACAGAGAACAAACTGATGGTTGCCAGAGGGGAGACTGGGGGGAATGGGCAAAATGGGTGAAGCGGATTGGGAGATACAGGCTTCCAGTTATGGAATGAATAAATATGGAAATAAAAGGCACAGCATAAGGAATATAGTCAATGGTATTGTGATAGTGTCATATGGTTACAGAGGGTAGCTACCCTTAGGGTGAGCATAGCATAATATATAAACTTGTTGAATTGCTATGTTGTACACCTGTAATGTAACATTTTGTGTCTACACTCAAATTTAAAAAATGATTAAGAAAAGGTTCTTCAAAAAATACAAAGAACTATATGTTCGTGTTGCCTTTCTAATAGTTACTAATCAGATCATCTTGGCAATTCACTTAACTTCATTTTGGCTTTAGTTTCTTTATCTGCAAAGTAAAGAAATCATTTTAGACCAGGATTTCTTAATCTTGGCACAATTCACATTTTGGGTTAGGTAATACTTTGTCGTGAGGGGGACTGTCCTGTGCTTTGTAGGATGGTTAGCAGCATCTGTGGCTCTGTCCACTAGATGCCAGTAGTATCATCCAGTTGTGACAATGATGTATATCTCCAGACATTTTCAAGTATCTCCTAGCTGGGAGGCAGAGGACAAAAATCCGTCCCATCCTATTTGAGCACTGCTATATTGGATAATCTTTAAGTAATAATAAATGCATATGTAATGTTATTGTGGAGATTATACAGGCTGAGGTAGCTTTGGAAATTTCAGGAGAAGGCTGTTTGACCATTTAGTGGGATGTTATAGAGGCGATATGTTAATATTCTGTAATTCTTATTTGCCTCAGTTCCTATAAGAAAAAAAAAATGGAGGGAGGCCAGAAAGGTTGGCAACATAAAGCTCTTGGCAAAGCATAAGCTGCAGGCAACTTGAGGGCAGTCATAGGAGTGAGAGAGAATAGATAAAAAGGGAAGAACGGTGGAATTTAGGACCTATCCTCTCAGAAATAAATCTTATCTGGGAAACAGTTGTTTCAAATCCAAGCCACCAGTGGCAACCTTGCACTCAGTACTGGGTGGAGGGCATGGTCTACCACAGGGCCCGTGGGTGGGGGTTGCTGGGCTTTGTGGATGCACAGGAATTTGTGGAAGTCTACATGATTTTGCAGTGCATATTGCCTTGCTAATAGTAATGCAAAGAAAGTTATTTTTCCAAAGAATACTTTTGGGGGTGGGATGAGGAGGGAGTATGGTTTGCCTGAGTAAGTGCAGTCATCTTCAGGCTCCTTCCTGTTAAATGACCAAGAAGAGAAAAACATAGCAGCATTCCACTAGATGGTGCTATATCAGACTTATTCATGAAACATGGCTAAATTAAGTTTGATATGACCCTGTCTTTCCCAGCATGTTTTCTCAGGCCTTTTGAAATGATTTAGATTTAGCTATACTTCAAATGAAAGATACCTGCCAATTAAATTAATTACCTGCCAATTAATTTGGATTTAGCTATACTTCAAATGAAAGATACCTGCCAATTAAAAAATGTTTTTCCATTCTAGGGTTAATCTCCACCTCTGATTCAAAATATGCACATTTCCATTCCAAGCAAGTTGTCAACAAAGTAAGGCTCAGGCCCAGAAGGCACCAGAACATGCTGTGTTCTTAGCAAAAGATTTGTTCCTTTTTTCTATTTTAATCATTGCCATAGTCAGGTGATTAATAACAGTACTACTGGGATGCGAGTACAAGCAAAATTGATATAAAACCCTTTTAGCTTTAATTTCTTTAACACTTTGCTGACTGATAGTCAGAGTTGAGTTTTGTGCCTACCCTTGGCAGGCTGAGGCATTAAAAAGGCAGAAGTTGGGATATTGAAATACTATGCACAGCTCTAAAATATAACTGTGTGCTCCAAAAGGTAGCCCTATATAGCAGACCCTTGGAGTTCTGGTTACATGGCATTTAGCAAGGGAACTTAGCTACTTGGATAACTGGGTAGCCTCATGTCAAAACAAGCAGTTCTAAGGGCTCATTTAAGCAATTATTTCCCAACTGGAAAGTTGTGGGATTCACAGCCTACTGAAATTTTTCATCAGAAAAAGGATACAAATATCCTATCTTTTATAAATCTGTAAGTCAGTCTACCAGTATGGATGAGCCAAGGGAAGGAACCCCCTGCAGTCGTTATAAGTGGTTTTTTGTTTGTTTTGTTTTGTTTTTAAGGAAGAGAAACTATTGTTGACCCTCATCAGACTGAGGCTTCAGTTATATAGCAAAATAGTAAGGGGCCATTAAAGGCGGTAGGGTAGTAGTCAGGGTGGAGGATAGGTGGGGAGAATTACTGCATTACACATGGCCCAAATCCCATTTAAAACACGGACAGAAAATAAAGGCAAAATAAAATGGTGTCAAAGGTGGCTCGAGTTAGGCAGAGAACAAGTAAAGTCAAAGTCAAAGATAGAAGCCAAGAAAATGGAAGAAAAACCTGCCCTCATGTATTTCCCATACACCTCTGTTTATCAAAAAATATTAAAAACATAATACTGCATTTTTTCCCCACATATTTTCCATCAAAATAATGGAGAGGAAAGCTGAGCACAAGTGAACCAGCTGGGACACTGGGTTGCTAAAGCAAACACAAAATTCCACTTGAACAGTTTTGCCTAAGGGCAGGGCCTGATCATGAAGTGTATTTCCTTCAAAACTCACTAGCAATAATTCTTTCTCTTAGTATAGTAGAAACATCTTGGTAAAAATCCTTATCAAACAAATACAAACTATAACAACTGATTTAAAGATTTAAAGTCAGCGAGAAGCAGAAGGAAGGATGGCAGAGGGGACCCTTCAGGACTTCCAGCCAGAGTTGGTGCATGAACCACTGTTTGGAGTTGTAAGTTCAGTCCCATTGATGTACCTCAGAGATCTCCCTGGGGTCTGTGTCTCCCCTGTTCTAGAGAAACAATTCTTAAATTATCAAGTGTCCCTCCTCTGGCTCCTTTCTACCCCCACTCATAAGTAAACATACATTCTGTGAAAAAGAAAGAAAAGTTTCTCAGTAAAACACATTTGAAAACCACTCATACTCTATCCATTTTAGAGATTTCTGGTGCACTTGGGCATTTTAAAGAGTATAAAATATGCGGAGAAGCTCTGGGAAAGGAAAATCTGTATCTGAACTTAGCATTTCCCAAATTGAAATCCCCTTCCCCATCTTCACCTTCACCCCCACGAATACCTATTAGTGTTTCACAGGCCACTAGTATTCTCTAGAAGAGTGTTCACGGAATGCTACTCCAGGGATAAAAGTATTACATCTTTTGGCCCCATTGAGAGGATTGTGAAGATTGAGCAGACTTACCAAAAGGATCTACTTAATATCCTGAGAGTTCAGATTTTTGCTTAAATTTGGCTTCTTGGTACAGTTGTTTAGCTTTTGCCCTATCATTCTCCTAATTGAAACATCATCTGTGTTGGGAAATAACTGTTTTGTGACTCCTGTAAACAACAACAACAACAAATACACAAAAACACTTTTTGAGGCCTTTGCATCATAAGGTATGAACTGAGATAAAACATCAAACAATTCACATTATACTTTTGTCTCCACTTTGCAAAGGCAGCCCAAACACCCATGAGATATTTAAATAGATGAGTATATAGGCAGGGTTTTCAAAGCAAAGCAAGATATATGGAAGGTCTATGTCTTCCTATGGTACCACTCAACTTTAACCTTGCTACTTGCTCTTAAGTCTAGATCCCCTTGCTCCACAATGTTAGGAATTTATTTTTATCCATTCCCAGCAAACAGTTGAAACAACTAGATTCTGACTGATCCTTTTGTAGCTAAGAAATGGTATATTAAAATACAGAGAGCTCAGATTCAGTGATTTCCTAAATTTGTTTGATATTTGCAAAAAAAAATTATTTGGTAATCTAGATTATTATCTTTGAGGAGATTCATTAACTTAAAAACCATAAATAGGAAATTAGCCTCTATTTTTCTAGCATAAAAGATAAGGGATTTACAACCAAGATAAGAAACAGAAAATAAGATATAAACTGCTACTTGAAATTTTGTTTGAAAGGATTTTGAAAAGCATTTTTCTAAAGCTATGAATTTAAAAAGTTCAAACATGTCACTGAAATAAGATTTAGTTTTATTTTAATGACTGCTTTAATATAAATTTTTTCTGCAAAATATACTATATTTAATAAGAGGTTTAGGCTATCTTGAGATTTTCCTTTCATAGAAAAATAAACAACAAAAAGACCATGAAACAATGACTTAACTTGGAATGATAAAAGAATTTCAAATTAATGTGACAATGTACTACAATTATATTATCACCTATGATTTCTTGAACTTCATTCTGATTCATAGCTGGTTTTACAGCTTTGTCCCTCGAAGTAGAGGACTTTGCGCCCGTCAGGCTGTGTGTGGCCATGTATTCGTTCGTGTAAAGTACTTGCATTAAATCATTAATAAACTTCTGAGGCTTGCTCTTGTTACAACGGGCAATCTGCCATTTTTCAATCTTGAACTAAAAAATACAAAATAATGATTGAACCTGAACAAAGAAAAGGAAAGTATCTGCAGAAATATATTACTGATTGAGTTAAGACACACTAGAAAACACAATTAACGTTCTTTAAGGTGATGAATTTACTTTAAAAAAATTTTTTTTAAGGTTTATTCATTTTTCAGAGACAGAACATGAGCAGGGGAGGGGCAGAGAGAGAGGGAGACACAGAATCTGAAGCAGGCTCCAGGCTCTGAGCTGTCAGCACAGTGCCCGACAAGGGGCTCGAACTCACGGACTGTGAGATCATGACCCTAGCGGAAGTCAGACACTCAACCGATTGAGCCACACAGGCACCCTGGTGATGAATTTACTTTTAATATGTATTTTACATTTCAGGGGTTCAAGTTCAATGTTATCTTTGATATAACTCCCAATATTTATGTAGTGTTTGTCCCAGAGTACATACAAATTCTTGTATGTGATCTGGATTTGATGGTTTAAGAATGAGTCCCATCCCCAACACCTCCTACTAAATGTGGTAGGCAGAATAATGGCCCACTGAAGATAACCCCATCCCTGGAGTCTGTGAATATGTTACCTTATAAGGGAAAAACAACTTTGTAGGCGTGATTAAAGTTAACTACCTTGAGATGAGAAAATTATCCTGGATTATACAGATGGACCCAATTTTATCACAGAGCACTTAGATGCAGAAGAGGGAGGCAGAAGAGTGGATCAGAAAAAAGATGCAGGGGGCACCTGGGTGGCTCAGTTGGTTAAACGTCCAACTCTTGATTTCGGTTCAGGTCATGCGCTGACAGTGCGGAGCCTGCTTGGGATTCTCTCTTTCTCTCTCTCTCTGATGCTCCCCCCACCTCTCAAATATAAATAAATAAATATTAAGAAAAAAATGCAGAAGAAGGAGAACAGAGTGGAAGAGTGAGAGAGGCTTTGCCTGTCATGGTGGAATGGACCACAAACCAAGGAATATGGTTGCCTGTAGAAGTGGGAATGGACTCCAGTGTATAGTCAGCAAGAAAACGGGAACCCAGTTCAACAACCACAAGAAACTGAATTCTGTGATAACCTAGATGAGCAGGAAACAGATTCTTCCATAGAGCCTCCAGAAAGGAATGCACCTGCTGACTCCTTGATTTTTTACCACACTTCTGACCTATAGGACTCTGAGATAATGCGTTTGTATTATTACAAATCACAAAGTTTGTGGCCTTCTGTTATATAGCAAAAAGAAACTGATATACCAAGATTCAAATATTCTCAATGTTAGATTGGTAGTATTTAATTATTGCTCTGGAAGGCATATTTTCAAAGCTGATACCTCATTCTAATGAAACTCTGTCTTTTCAGCTTCTGTTACTTGATGAAGAGAAATTAGGGAAGTAGGAAAAGAACTATGTTTATTCAGCATGCAGAGGCTGAAATTTACCTTCTCCCAATGATGTAATTTTGTAATCCTTAATGCAAAGTTACCTATCACTGGTTTAAGAGTTTTCTGGTTGGCTCAGTCGGTTAAGCATCTGCCTTTGGCTCAAACCATGATCTCATGGTTTGTGAGTTCAAGCCCTGGATCCAGCTCTGTGCTGACAGCATTGGAGCCTGCTTGGGATTCTCTCTCTCTGCTCCTCCCCCACTTGCATTTCTCTCTCTCTCAAAGTAAATACATAAACTTAAAAAAAAGAGTTGTCCAGTTTAATAACCTCATCATTGACCACAATTTGACTTTAGTTTTCTAAATTGGATATTTGTGAAACAAATGTTGTTTTGATTTATTGTAAAAAAATTGTTTTATGTAATTGCAGTGTTATGGTCATGACCTAAAGTTACCTAAAGTTATCTGATA
Source organism: Prionailurus bengalensis (assembly GCF_016509475.1). Classification (NCBI taxonomy): domain Eukaryota; kingdom Metazoa; phylum Chordata; class Mammalia; order Carnivora; family Felidae; genus Prionailurus; species Prionailurus bengalensis. The sequence continues at coordinate 53,894,133 of NC_057349.1, read as the reverse complement.
AAACAATGATTATTTTGTAGTCTTTTTTTTTTTTTAGATTTAATTTTTGAGTAATCTCTATACCCAACATGGTACTCAAACCAAGTCCATGGACCACGGACCGAGCCAGCCAGGAGCTCCATCATTTTGTAGTCTTCTTTTAATTTTTGTATTTACTATATCCCAGAAAAAGAAAGGGCGAGTATTCCAACTCACCTGTTTCTCATCAGTATGATGCTCTTCTTCAGCCTTCAAGGAAATTGGTGAACTGGAATTAGAATTAGAATTACTGCATGTTGAGGCAAATGAATCTGGTGAGGAGTTGTTTGTTGCTCTCCAGAGGGTAGACGCAGATGTAGACATAGTTCCTCCACCCTTAAGTAGGGCCTCTGCCATACCAACCAATTCTTCAAACTGGGTGACTGCCTGTGGTAACACTAAAATGGCAAGAAAGAGTAACAGTTTACAAATACTTTTAATAACAGGGGCATGTATTCTTATTTTTTATTGTGGTATACGTATATTATATTGCATGTATAGAAATAGGTGGGACAAATTGTTAACATTTTCTACTTTTAGAAACTAAGCATGGCAAGAAAAGTAATTGGGACATACTCACTTTTTATTATTTAATTTAACAATGGCTTAATAATGGTAAATCAATTTAAAAATATTTGGTTATTGGGGGTGCCTGGGTGAGTAAGTCAGTTAAGCGTCTGATTCTTGATTTTGGCCCAGGTCATGATCTCATGGTTTGTGGGTTCAAGCCCCATGTTGGGCTCTGTGTTGACAGTGTGGAGCCAGCTTAGGATTCTCTGTCTCTCCCTTCTCTCTCTCATAAATAAATAAATAAATAATCTTAAAAAAAATGCATTACTTCATAACTAAAATAACTAAATGAATTATAAAATAATGAAAATGAATTAACGAGTTGATTCTTTTTTTCTAATCGTTAATAGTATTATCTGGAAGTTTTAAATCTCATTTGGAGACATTACTGATTCTATTATCAATCACCTTCCCAGTATATCAGGCCAATTTAAGTGATCAGTAAAATAAACCATTTCTATTTAAATTTATTAAAATAACATTTCAATGATGCTTGTGTGTGGTTTTCCAAGGAGTCAAATTTCATCAAATTAATAAAAATCTATTGCCATAATTCAAAACTATGTTTTCACATATTAAAGATGAATTTTGGTAATCAGCTGAATGTTCTCTTTGTTCCTTTTTAAATGGAAACTTACACATTCAAAGGTGATCATGTCTCCATGTAAAATGGTCTTCTCTGTTGTTATATCTAGTTTGTTTCCTAAGGACAAATAACATTTTGTTGGAGTTGGAAGACACATTGAGCCCTATCTAATTTAGCTCCCACTCTATGTTTGAGGGTACTGGATGTTGGAGAAATAAAAAGACTCTAAAGCATTTTTGGACTTTTCTTAAGCACATTATTAAGCCATAATTTTAGACCACTATTTGATTTGAAAGCTGAAAACCAGCATATTGATAATATGTACAAATCAATACACCTGGTACCATATTAATAGAAAAATAGTAAAATCTACTAAAGAAAATCTTCTTTTATATTCTTTCAGTTGATATTTACTAAGCATCTCTCATGTGCCAGACACTAATTCAATAAGCATTATTTATTGAGCATTTAATAATAAACATTTATCTAGATTTTACTCTGTTCCAGGCACTATTCTGAGAACTTTACTGATGTTCATTCATTTAATCCTCATTGCTCTCTGAGATAGATATTATCATTACCCCTAGTTTACAGATGAGGACAATTAGGCAGTGAGACAAGTTAAAAATCCCATCCAGTGTCAACCCAGTTAGTGAAAAGAAGACCAAGATTCAAATTCAGACTTAGGCAATTCCATGCCATAAACAACTATGTTATGTAGATTGTCAACATTTGCTAAACACCATATTAAATGCTAAGACTGAGACTGGGAGCAAAACCAAATGTGATCCTGGCCTTTTGGAACTGAGGTGGAGGAAAGAGGGGGAGGAGCACTATTTACCCAACCATGGTGTAGAGTAAGAATTTGGCCTGCTTAAAGAGAGATCTGGCCTCCACCTAACCACCTAGTTCCTGAAAGGTAGCCTGTAAACCCTTGGAATTTCCTGAGTGACAGGAGGCATGTCTTTGTTTTTCAGGGTGAGCCTCTCAGCCCACACCTGATAGTTTATGCTAAGATATATCTCAGCATGTGGACAATCCCACCCAATAGTCTTAGTGTGGAAGCAGACCACAGCCAGAAAGCTAGAATGATTTAGAGACTGAGTTCAACATACGCAACCAACCAATCAATCAATTAATCATGCCTACACAATGAACCTTCAATAAAAACTCTGAACATTGGAGTTCCAGTGAGCTTCCTAGATGGACAATACTTCATGCATATTGTAACATAGAAATGCTAGGAGGGCAATGCATCCTGAAGACAACAGAAGCTCACATTTGGAAGCCACCCTGACTCTGCCCTATGTGTGTCTTCCAACTTTGGCTGGTTCTAATTTGTATTCTTTTCCTGTAATTTTCAGTGGGTTGTGAGTTTCTCTAGAAAATTAATGGAGCTGAGGGTGGTTTTGGAAAATGTCTGAGCTTATAGTTGGCATCCGAAGAGTTAGGCAAATGTAGCAGTCTAGAGGGCAGTGCCCTTAACTTTGCAGTTGGGTTAACTTGAGGTACATACAAATAAATGAAAAATTACAATTGTTAAGTGTCACAAGAGAGGGGCATAATATGTTTAACTCAGCCTGGGGAGGGGAGGCATATGGAGGGCTTCTCTGGGGACATCAAGATTGACCTGAGAGCCAAAGGCTGAGCAGGGATTAAATAGCTGGAGGAAATGAGGAGGTCATCAGAAGCAAAGGAAATGCAAGTTCTATACTTGAGGAACTGTAAGAAGGCAGCTAGAATGTAAAGAGAAAAAGGGAATTTTCTATAAAGTGAGGTTTGAAGAATATTTACTGATTTTTTCCTAATAATGAAAGTTGGACATGTTCATTGGAATGTATCCTTCTTGTCATTTCTGTGTATCTTCACCCATATTCATGTATTTTCTTTTACATAACTAGGACTGTACTATATACATAGCATTGTTTCATGGTTCTTTTTTCCAATTAAAACTGTAAGTTTAATATTTGCCTATTTCACTAAATCTTCTTGGAAAATACGATCTTTTGAGGTATAATTTACATAGACTCAAAGGCAAGATCCTACACAAAGTGTGAGCAGAAATTAAGTAGGTAAAAGGGGATAAGTTTGACAAAGTGATATACCCAGTTAATGGACACCCAACAAGATACAGAACATCTCCATCCATCCAGAAAGTTGTCTCTTGTCCCTTCCGAGTCAATCTCTAAACTTGCCTTAGAGGCAACCACTGATTTGACTTTTTGGTCAGAGATAAGTTTTACCTGTTCTAGAATTACACATAAATGGTTTCAAATGGTATATTCTTAGTTTTTTTGGTCTGACTTTATTTTTTTTTTTGCTCTGCATAATGTTTTGAGATTCATTCATGTTGTTGTATGTATCAGTTATTCATTCCTTTTCATTGCTAATATTTTAATATGTGGATACTTCATAATTAAAGTTTTCATTCACCTGTTGATGGGTTATTTTCCACTTGAAAACATGATTTTAATGGTTCCCTAATATTCTGAGGTATTGATGTTTTATAATGTATTTAAATGCTCCCTTTTTTCAAATTTAGGTTGCTTCCAATTTTTCTTTATTTCAAACAAAACTTTTATGCCTTGCCTAGCACATACATCTTCATATGTATCTCTGATCACAACAATGCTACAAATTCCTGAAAGCATAATAATAGGGTCAAAGGTATAAATATTGTCCAACCTCAACTAATACTTGCTCTCGAGAAAGATTCTTCCAAGTTACACACCCACTTACAATGTAAGAAGTCAGCATTTCACTCCAGCATCAACAACAGGTGTTAACCACTAACAATAATCTTCACTATTTAGATAGGTTGAAATGTTAATAAAATTTAAATTGCAATTATTTTATTATTGTGAAGTTAAATATATACTTATTTATTGATTATATGACCTTCTATGAATTATCTGTTAGACCATGGAATATTAGTACTTAAAAAACTTTTTTCTAATGTTTATTTAATTTTTGAGAGAGAGACAGAGACAGAGCATAAGTGCAGGAGGGGCAGATAGAGAGGGAGACACAGAATCTGAAGTAGGCTCTAGGCTCTGAGCTGTCAGCACAGAGCTCAACTTGAGGATTGAACTGATGAACCACAAGACATGATCTGAGCCAAAGTCAGCTGCTTAACCGACTGAGCCACCCAGGTGCCCAGTACTTTTTTTAAATGTAATCTCTATGCCCAATGTGGGGCTCAAACTTATGACCCTGAGTTCAAATGTTTCATGTTCTACCACCTGAGCCAGACAGTACTTTTTCTATTTTTGATAATTCAGTTTTTGTGAAGTGCTTATAATTGTGCCTAATGTGTTATAAGCACAGTGTGTTAGCTATTGTTATTTACTCCCTTATATGTTAAGCATTTTAACCTTTTATTTGTCATAAGTTGCAAGCATTTTTCTTAGAGTGTTTATCTTTTAATTTCATGATATTTTGAAAGCATACACACATTTTTAGTTTTTATTATAAAGTAGCAGTCTTCTTCAGTGTATTATTTATTTTATGCTTAGAAAGTCATTCACCTTTCAGATCAGTAAAATAGTCATATATTTTGTATGGTTTGAATATTTTTTTACAAATGAGCTTTTTCCACCTGGATATAATTTTTAAAGTTCTAATGGATAGTTCTGAACATAAACAAAAATTGTAAACTCCCATATATCCATCCTTCAGTTTCATCTCATAGCCAGTCTTGTTCTCTTTAAACCCCCATCCACTTTCTCTCCATCCACAAGAATACTTCCAACAAATCATAGGCAGCATCTCATTTATCTGTAAATATTTCCATATGTATCTCTAAAGGCAAGAAAACATAAACATATATGTTTAAAATATAAAAATATTACATAAATATAAAATAGAAACACAACACCATTGTGACAATCAACAGTTCTTTAATAACGTTAAAAAAAACTAATAAATGTCCAAATTTCTCTGATTTTCTCATTACTGTTGTTTTTTTCTTTATTTGAATCAGGATCCAAATAAAGTCCACATGTTATGATTAGTTACTGTCCTTTTATAAACTATAGATTTTTTTCCCTCTCTGTCCTAGTTTTTTCTTTGGAATTTATTAACTGAAGAAATTGGGCTGTAAGTTTTACAGGGTTTCCTGCAGTGGGATTTTGCTGATTGTATCTACAAGTCATGTTTAACTTATTATTCTGTTCCCTGTATTTGCTCTAAATTGGTAATTACATATAAAGTCTTGATAAGATTTAGGTAGTGTTTTAAATTCTATCAGGTAGTGATAGAATGCATGGTTAATGTTTCTTGGGGTATTAGCTGTCACTGATGATCACCATTTATATTTCATTACATCATAAGGGGTTGAAAAATGGTGATATTCTAATTCTTCTTCAATTATTGGCTAGAATTCTTGTACAAAGGGAAACTTCCTCCCATCAACTGTTTGGTTATGCTTCGGTTCATTTCATATAATAAATAATGACAGGGCAAATACTTGACTTTTTATCTATATTTGCCAGTTTCCAGATGATCATTAAGTTTTTTCTTTTTTGAATACCATTATGAACTCATGCATTTAAATATACATGATAACCTGTTGCGGGTATCATTATTATTGAAACTCAAATTGTCCCATCTTTGGCCAGTGGGAACCTCTTCTGGTTGGCATGTCTACATAGTCTTTGCTAACTGCCTTGCTTGCTGGTATGACAAGATTTTCATCTATATTTCCTGTTCTAGGCCCCAACAAGGCTCATTTTGTACATTTCCTGTGCAAGTTCTGGAATCAGCCATTTCTCCAAGGAACCCCCCTAGCTCCTTTTAGAAGGAAATGTTATTATAAGACCATATCTAGGTGCTAGAAGGGCTCTTTGCTCTTGAGTTCATGTGTCTAGGCCTATTCAATGAACAAACAGTATTAGAAAATATGTATTATTAATTTTTAAAGATAAATTTCATCATGTGTTTAAACCAGTACTTCCCACTCAAAATTCAGAAGATGGCATTTTTATTTAAACTGTATAGCTATGATTTTAGTGTGCCATATGGTGTGAAATGACCACCTAATTTGAAGCTGCCCAACCTTCCCCCCAACACGCACTGGAATATCAAGTTCCCCAGGGCCATTTGTTGAATAATTTATCCTTTTTCTGATTAACTTGCAGGACTTGCTACATAAATTGCCAAGCCCATTGCAAAAATGAAAATGCAGCACTCCTTGTTCAAACCTTTTTTAAAATTTTAATATGGTGACAGCAGAGCTTTTAACCAGTATTTGGGACCTCTCTAAGAGTAGGGTTGTCAGGGACTGTACAGGTCAGGCATCCATGACGCTGGCCCTGATGATTTGTGATAGTGAACCCTGGAATAGCAAATACTTACACAGCCAAGTTCTGTTCTGAATGCTTCGCATGTCACCCAGCTAAGTACTTTTATTATTTCCAGTTTTGAGATGAGGAAACTGAGGCACAGAGCAGTTAAACAACTTGAATATGGTTACACAGCTAGTAGGTGGCAGAGCCAGGGTTTGGACCCAGGTGGTTTGGCCCCTCTAAATCTATACTCTTTACCTTTATGCCATATGGCCTCTAGGATAGTTTCTTTATCACATATAAGGTTCTGTTTGGGGTATATAAATTCTGTTCCACTAATCTGCTGATCTTGCACTAGCAAGTCATTTTTAATAATTGGAAATTTATATGATTTAATATTGATAGGTTATACACATATTATTTTTCAGAATGGTCTTTATTGATTTTGCCTATTTATTTTCTCAGGTTAACTTTATAATAATCATTGCCAAATTCCCAAAAACAAAACAAAACAAAAAATCATTAGTATTTTTGTTGGAATTCCACTCAAACTATTAGTTATTTGGGGATGAATTGGTATCTTCTCCTCTCATCAATGAATGTGACAAACCTCTCCATTAATTTAGGTTTGTATATTTCTCCAGTGAGGTTTTGGGTTTTGTTTTGTTTTGTTTTGTTTTTGTTTTTGTTTTTATTTTAGAGAGAGAGAGAGAGAGAGCACAAGCTGGGGATAGGGGTAGAGGGAGAGAGAGAAAGTCTTTAGCAGGCTCCATGTCCAATGCAGAGTCCTGACGCAGGGCCCAATCCCATGACCCTGGGACCATGACTTGAGCTGAAATCAAGAGTTGGACATTCAACCGACTGATCCACCCAGGAGCCCCTCCAGTGATTTTTTAATTTTTCTTCGTTGATCACATACATTTCTTATTAGGGTTGTTAGTAGATATTTTATAGTTGTTTGTAATTAATGTGACTAGATTTTTTTTTTCTCTTCTAGAAATATAATTGGCAATTTCTGACCTATAAGGAAATTACTGATTAAAAAAAAATGATAGCTGCTAGATTTGAACACCTATCATGTACTCGTTATTGATCAGTTTTTAAGTAAAATAAGGCTTATAATGAATAACAGTAGTCCTCTGCCCTGTCACTCACCTCTCTTGACTAACACTCTTAGAGACCACCAATTCCAATCCATTTACATGCTTCTTCTGGTACTTACCTTCATAGTCTTAAATAATAATATGCATATACAACTATTTACTGTTTTTTTTCAGATCCATATAATTCTTTCTTTCTTTCTTTCTTTCTTTCTTTCTTTCTTTCTTTGGTAAGTTGTACGTGCAATGTGGGGCTTGAACTCATGACCCCAAGATCAAGAGTCACATGATCTATGACTGAGTCAGCCAGGCAACCCAACTTACTGATTTTCAACTATGTAGTATGACAATATTGCTCTCTTTCAAATCCTCCCCCAGCCACACAGAAACACACACACCTGCTAATCACATGCAAACATGTACACACTCTTCTCATCACCCCAGAATAGTGGTAACACAATTGTTAGTTCAATAAATATTGTGCTTACATTATTATAGTGATGCAAATATTATTCACAATTCCTTTTCTTTAAAACATTTTTCCATAGAGTTAATAATTACATTATTATTATTATTATTACTATTATTATTTTACACTGTTTCTCTCACTTATACATCTCTAAACTTCCTGTCGGAGGTGTAAAATCTCCTTTCATTATATTTGGATACATCATGTCATTTATCAATTTCATATTTTTCTTGGAGTTCTCTCCCCTGGAGCCCTCCATACCCCTCCATAATCTGGGCTAGCTGCTTCTAGGCCACTGTATACTTGTCATCCTGGAGCTTCCCTTCACTTTCATTCTATGGCCCCTCTTTGTCTTTCTCCTGAATTGGACCACCAATTTTCTGGATATCATGTTTTTATTTTTCTAGATTTACTCTCTCATTTGGGAGGAGTGCATCCTCTGTTACCTTTGAAAAAGAAATCATAGGAAGCACATTAGTGAGATTTTATAAGTGTGAAAGTATTATTATTCTACCCTCAAACTTGGCTGATAAATCACTGGGTATAGAAGTCTAGATTTGGAAGGCATTGCATAATTATCTTGGAGCTTCCTTTGTTGTTGGTGAAAAGGCCAATGCTATTCTGATTTCCAGTCCTTAGCCTGGGACATGCTTATTCTCTCTGAAAGCTTTTGGGTCTTCCCTTTACTTCTGGTGTTCTAAAAGTTCACAGTGTTATGACTTAGTCAAGTCTTTTTGCTTTTGGTGGTATATTTTAATCTAAAAGTTTGTGTTAGTCAGTTAGCTTCTCCTTCTTCTTTCATCTGTTAGAATTTTTTGTCTTTGGGGGCACCTGGGTGGCTCAGTCGGTTAAGCAACTGACTTTGGCTCAGGTCATGATCTTGCAGTACATGAGTTAAAGCCTCGCATCTGGATCTGTGCTGACAGCACAGAGCCTAGAGCCTACTTCAGATTCTGTCTCCCTCTCTCTCTCTGCCCCTCCCCTGCTTGCACTCTGTCTCTCTCTCTCTCCCTCTCAAAAATAAATAAACATTAAAAAAATTAAGGGGTGCCTGGATGGCTCAGTCTGTTAAGCCTCCAACTTTGGCTCAGGTCATGATCTTGACCTGAGTTGTGGGTTCAAGCCCTAGGGCAGGCTCTGTACTGACAGCTCAGAGCCTGGAGTCTGCTTTGGATTCTGTGTCTCCCTCACTCTCTACCACTTCCCCGCTCTTGCTCTCTCTCTCAAAAAGAAATAAAATATTTTTTTAAATTAAAATAAAAAAGAACTTCTTCTCTTTGAGCATTTGACTTCCAGGACTAATTCTTTATTTTTCCCAATCTTCTCTATTTTCCTTTTCTTGGTCTTCTTACTCTAATATCTACAAGATTTTCTTAACTTTAACTTCCAGACATTTTAGTGAATTTCTAGGTTTCTCCCCGCTTGGTCTTTGGATATTCATTTCTTTTCTTTTTCTCCTTTTTTTTTTAAATTATTTTTTAATTTTTAAAAAATGTTTACTTATTTTTGAGAGAGGCAGAGACAGAATGCAAGTGGGTTAGGGGCAGAGAGAGAGGGAGACCCAGAATCCAAAGCAGGCTCCAGGCTCTGAGCTGTCAGCACAGAGCCCAATGAGGGGCTCAAACCCATGAACCATGAGATCATAACCTGAGCCAAAGTCAGATGCTTAAGGAACTGAGGCACCCAGGTGCCCCTGGGTGGATATTCATTTCTTAAATTACCCTGTTCTTATATCATGTATATTTCTTCTGCTCCCTGAATTATCTGTTTCCTTTGACTTTATTTTTCTCTTAGTTTGTTTTGGTCTGTTTTCCATGATAGAAGGTTTCCTCAAATAATCACCTTCCCTCAGGTGTGCCCAGTGTCCCTGAGTTCATAGCTCTGGTTCAACCCCTCCTGAGAGAAAACCTCCATCTTTTGCTGTGGTGAAGAGTGGTAGTTGCAGACAGCATGGGAAGAATATGTAACTTTGTGGTCCCAAAGTGTCTTTGTGTAGGTCTTTCAGTGACTCCTCCTTTCAGTGACCTCTTCATGTAGGTCTTTTCACACTACCAGCACTATCCTAATCCCTTTCACACGGACAATTCCTAAACCATTTATAGTTCTGTGGTGTGATATGACTTATTTCTTTTTAATTTCTCTACCTCTATCCCCTCCTCACCCCCATCACAGACACTGAGTTTTCAGATTTCTACAGAGTTAGTCACTACTCATCCATCTGTTTTTCAGGTTGTAAAATTTTATTGGTATCTTTTATCTCCTGTGGTCTTCTTTCAGGTTTTCTTGTCATTTCCTTTTATGCATTTTAAGTTTATTTTTAGCAGGATTTCAAGAAAGAAGGGAGAGTCACACATATTTCACTTAAGCTTTATATCATACTTAAAGAAATCTGGGCAAAACTTAACTAATTTTTTATTCTTCACTGTAATCTCGTTAGTTATGAGACTTGAGTTTTTAGTCAATGCTTTCCTTTTTATGGTACACATTCATTTTCTAAAAATAATGACAAAATAAATGGATACCTTCTATACAATAGATATGTCACCTTTTTCTCTTTTATATCTTCTTTTTTTAGTGTTTATTTATTTATTTTGAGAAAGGGAGAGGCAGAGAAAGAGGCAGAGAGAGGATCCCAAATAGTCTCAGTGGTATCGGTGCAGCACCCGATGTGGCACTCCTTCCACAAACCGTGAGATCACTACCTGAGCCAAAATCAAGAGTCAGGTGCTTAACCAACTAAGCCACCTAGGTGCCCCTGCCTCTTATATCTTATGGTGTTAGTCAGTTGTGGTCCACAAGATAAGTTTCAAATGCTTAACACATACATATATAGCACAAATACATTTGCCATTCTGAATGTCTAAAGTGGCATATATATTCTGCTGTTTTTCTTAGTTAGTAGGCTTTATAAGTTGAAAAAGATCCCTGATTATTAGTTCAGAGAGTTTTAAAGAATTACTGAGCAAAAGATAACCACTTTGCAGTCTGCTCTTACACGGTAGTTAGATGATCATTGAGAAGTGGATTTCGAGGCTAGCAATATGTAATGTTATGGGTTGAATTGTGTCCCCTCAAAAAAGAAACTTTGGAGTCCTAAACCCCAGTACCTAAGAATGTGACCTTCTTGGGAAGTAGGGTCTTTACAGATGTAATCAAGTTAAATGAGATCATTAGGGTGGGCTCTGATCCAGTATGATTGGTGTCTTTATAAGAAGGGGGACTTTTAAACATGATGAGAGAGAAGCATACAGGGAGAACACCATATGAAGACTGGCATTATGTGGCCTCAACCCAAGGAACAACCAGAAACTGAGAGAGAACTTACCTGGCACCTTTAGTGGGAGTGTGGCCCTGTTGACACCTTGATTTTGGAATCCTAGCTTCTAGAAGTGGGAGACAACACATTTATGTTGTTTAAGCTACCCAATTTGTGGTACTTTGTTACTAGCAAGCTTATATATGGAGGTTATTGCTGATCAAGAGAAAAGAAGTTACAATAGAAGGAAAAGGAACTAATTGAAGTGGAGCCAGAGACAATAAAAGGGGAAAAACTGAACACAGTGTGTAGTGTCAAGTCATTTAGGGAGTTCTTCCTCTAAAGGGAAGGAGACAAATAGGGTAGAAGGTGGAAAAGCAAAATGCCTGAAAGGGGTTTTGTTTTGTTTTGTTTTTTAAATGGGAGAAATAATGGTATGTCTGACTTTAATGGGAATGATTCATTAGAGGAAGAAAATTTTATCTTGTAGCAGAGAGCAGGGAGAACCTCCAGAGCTCTGTTCTTAGGTAAAAGAAGATGGTATCTGATGCACAGATACTGCCTTTGGCCCTACAAGAGGATAGGTCATCATGAGCGACAGGAGAGAGTGAAGCATTAAGCATGGGTGCAAGGATAGGGCATCCAGCTGACTCAGTTGGTAGAGCATGGAACTCTTGGTCTTGAGGTCATGGATTCAAGCTCCAAGTTGGGCAGAGATCCTTACTTAAAATATAAAAAAATAAAATAAATAAAGCATGTGTGCAGGGAGATGACAGTCTCTTTCATATCCTCCAATTTCACAGTGAAGTTGGAAGCAAAGTCATCACCTGAAAGCGAGGATATGGGAGGAGGTATGAGAAATTGGCAGAGAGGGAAGAAAATGAAATGGTATTTGGGAGTATGGGAGAGAGAAAAAACTGATCATAGTGATTCCTTTCATATACTATTGAGACTCATTTGCTACTCTTTCATTTAGAATTTTCTCATCTAAATGTGTAACAAAGATTGGTCTAATAATTTTCTTTTTGGGCTTTATGTGTCAAGTTCTGGTGTTGATAAAAACAGAGACAATAATAATAATAAATGCCATTACTGACCACCTATCATGTGCTCTGGGGAAAGCATTTCTTCCAATGATCTCTTTTAATCTTCATAGCAGGAAAGACATGACAGATTACCCTCATCCCCATTTTGTAGATAAGAAGATTGAAGGTGGGGCTGAGGGCCCAGGAAAGTGACATGGCCAAAGTTGTATAGCTAATAAGCAGAGATGGGATTCAAACTAAAGTCTATAACTCAAAAATCAATACTTCGAACCAGCAATTTATGCTATGTTTATAAACTAGCTTTTAATCATACTCTAAGTTCTGGAACAGATTAAATAAAAATGAAAATTATCTATTCTTTGAAATTTGCAAAAACCTCACCAGAAAAAAACATTGGTTACAAAAATTCAATATTTAAAGTCAAAAAAATAAAGAGATAATGGCTTGGTGATGAAATAAACATATTTAAGATGTAGCTGTTTTTATATAAAATTATGAAGTCTTCAATTTAATAAATATACTTAGGAAAGCATGTGAGTCATTACTTTGTAAATCTAGCTCATCACCATGTTCTATCTGTCTCTGATCATTTCTGCCTCCAAAAATATGTGGAACTATCCTCTTTGCATCCATGCTATCACCCTGGGCTAGGCTGCCATCTTGTTAGTCTGGATGACTGCAGTACTGTTAGAGAGTGGTCCTTCTTCACTTTCTTCCTTGTGTTATTTGCACTCATTTTGTGCAGAAGCCAGAGGGATTTATTTTCAAAATGTTCTGTGTATTTACTGTTTTACAACAAGATGCTGACCAGCATAGCATATGATTGCCAAATATTCAGCAGCACAAAATAGTGCCTAGTGCTGAACTGCAAATGGAAAACATAATTTTTGAAAAATAAATACTTAAATACAATATAAGACCATACAGAAGGCATTATACCAAGTGGTTTTTAATTTGCAAAGATGGATCTTTCTCATTTATCAGTCTTCAATGGAATGTGATTATTTCTCAATAATTTGTGATTATTTTCTCAAACCACTTTTCCCAATTACAAAACTACAATTTAATATATGGGATCTTTAATTCCAGTAATTCTGTAATAGATCATAACAGGCCTCATTTTCTAGTGCTTTCCCTGGCAGAGGGGAATGAGATCAATACATCATAAACACCTTTGTGTATTTGTTCTGTCTTAGTAATCTTTTCTTTCTGGGGCCTACCACAGTAAGTAGCCTCTATTAAATGCTCAGTAAGTATCCACTGAATGTTATTAAGTGAATACAACATTTGGTATTTTGTAGGAATAATCTAAAATTGTCTAAGCTATAAATTAAAGGCTTCAATAGAGTGCTTAGAAAATCACAGATTTTTTTTAAATGTGATGTTTGATTTTTTTCTCTAAGGTAGTGATTTTCTTTTTCATTCTTGACAGGTGATTTCATTTATCATATATTTTCCCTTTCATCTAAAAATGTCAGTTTTCTCAAAGTTTACCTTGAAGCATGACCAAAGACTGTCGAAGTCGGCTGTTTTCTTTCCGGGTGTTTGTTAGTTTTTGTTTCAGGCTTTTTATTTTCGTGCACAATTCCTCCTTTGACAATTCTGCTAAAGGCTCTTCTTCCTCACTGGAGCTCTCACCAGGCAGAAAGGCATTTCCTGAATATGGGTCTCTCTAAAATACAAGGCAGGCACAACAAAGAAAGCTTCAAAGTGACTTTAATGGTTTATCCCATGTTCTGTGTGCTGAAGGGACCTACAAAACCCTCATCTCCTGGGCATTTCCTGCTACAGATGTCTTACCTAGTGAACTAGCCTCAGCTTTGTCTTCCTCTCTCCAGGAGAGCTCAGAAAAAGGTAAGACATCAAAGTTTCATGCACACATCTCTCACATAGCAAAAATCAGTATTCTGTCTAACTTCAGTGAAGAATATAAAGTAGGAAAATAGTATAACAGAGAAGGATCAACCAGACTGCCACTCAAATATTTGTAACTCATCCCCACCCTCCATTTTCCCCCTAACTCTTCACTCACAGTCTCTCTGTTGAGACTGTTAGAAATTTTGGGGTTTATTGCATCAGAGAAAAGAGAGAGAAGATTCACCTAGAACAAAACATTCATGCTTTCCTTTTAGTTTTAAAAATAATTTTTAAGATCAATAGCAAGACAATACTATGAAACATACACATTTGAGTTGCAAAACACAGGCTGTGTTGAGACAGAAAAGGATTTCCTCAAATTACCAAATTTGCCTTGGTAATGAATTTATAAAGATCCAAACCTAAAAGGCTGGAGTATAAAGTTTTTAAAAATAAACTTTAGAATATAAGAGATAAAGGTATGACATAAAGAAAGTTTCTGTTGTACAGGAAAGGAAGAGACATTCTGGTGCCAGGAGGAGCCTAGGGAATAAGTAGCTGGAATGGCAGGAAATCATATTCAAGTGTCTTTGCTCTTCCTGACCCCACTGTTTGAGGGGAAGGGAGAAGGATCACGGGGTAAGGGTATATGTTAGAAACATCCAGATAAATGAGGGGCAATCTTAGAGCAATAGGATTGGCTCCCTCCCTCTCAGTGCATTAAAAACTCCCCAAAGAGGCATGATGTCCAGCATTAGCATCATGTCAACATGGTCTTTCTCAGGGTCATAAATCTGAAATGGCCAATATTAGTATCTAGACAGTTGGACCAGAGAGAGCAGCCAGACTCTCCAGAGTTCTTACAAAGCAGCTAGAGAATCCAAATGGTCCCTTTGTCCTTGTCAGGAAACAGGTAAGTGCTGAGGAAACTGGTGAAACAGAAATAGTTCAGTGTGTAGACAGAGAGACCACACAATTCCAGAACCTTTTAGAAGGTGGCAGTGGGCCCCACTCCTGCTAGGGACCAAACAATTCCCACAGTAGGCAAAGAAAACTTTTGCAGACAACTGGACTGAAGGAAAAAAAGGCCAAGATTCAACAGCAGAGCACATGCAACACACATAGGAGACACTCCTTGAAGTGTTAGGCCCTGGGGAATAGGGAACACTGCAGTACAGAGCAATAGAGGACCTCTTCTTTGTAACGTTATTATTGTAAATGGCAAGAGAAGTAGCTGAGTTTTCTAACACAGAGAAACAGACACAGAGAGTTAAACAAAATGAGGAGATGCAAGAATATGTCCCAAATGAAAGAAAAGGAACAAATACTAGCAAGGAACCTAAGCAAAATGGATATGAGTAATATGTCTGATAGAGATTTTAAAGTAATGATAAGGGGTGCCTGGGTGGCTTAGTCAGTTGAGCATCTGACTTTTGATTTCAGCTTAGGTTATGATTCCAGTATTGTAGGATCAAGCCCTGTGTCTGTGCTGAACATGGAGCCTGCTTGGGATTCTCTCTCTCTTACTCCTTCTGTCCCTCTCCCCTATGCATGCTCTCTCAATCTCTCTAAAAATAGATAGATAGATAGATAAAATAATAAAGTAATGATCATAAAGATACTCACTGGACTTGAGAAAAGAGGGCAGGACATCAGTGAGACCTTTAACACAGAGATAAAAAAACAATCAGATCAAGATCAAAATAATTGAAATTTAAAATACATTTGATGGAATAAATAGCAGTCTAGATGAAGCGAGGGATGAATTAATGACCTGGAAGACAAAGTAATGGAGAGTAACTAAGCTGAGCAAAAACTAATTTTGCTAAGAAAAACTCATTTTCTTTCCTTCCTTTTGCTCAAATTGAGAATAGTCTTTGGGAACTCAGTGACCCCCTTAAGCATAATACCATTCATGTTATAGAGATCTCAGAGGAAGAAAAGAGAGAAAAGAAGGCAGAAAATTTACTTGAAGAAATAATAGCTGAAAACTTCCCTAATCTGGGGAAGGAAACTGATATCCAGATCTATAAAGCACAGAGATTCCCCTAAGCCCCCAAATTCAACCCAAGAAGGTCCATACCAAGACACATAGTAATTAAAATGGCAAAAAGTAATGATAAAGAAAAAAATTTTAAAGCAGCAGGAGAAAGGAAGACAGTTACATACAAGGGAAACTCCATAAGGCTATCAGTGGATTTTTAGCAGAAACTTTGCAGGACAGCAGGAAGTGGAATGATACATTCAAACTCCTGAAAAGAAAAAGCTGTAGCTAAGAAAACTCTATCAGAGAGTATCATACAAAATCGAAGGAGAAATAAAAAGTTTCTCAGACAAAAAATAAAAGAGTTCATGACTACTAAACAAGCCTTCAAGAAATATTCCTTTGAATATAAAGGAAAGACCATAAAGGAGAGTATGAAAAGTAAAATATACAAGAGCAGTAAAAGTAAGTATTTTTGTAAAAACCAGTCAAAGGTATTCATAAAATGAAAGGATGTAGAATATGACACTATATACCTAAAACGTTGGGGAGGAGTAAGAAATGGTTTCAAACTTAAGCAATCATCAACCTAATATAGACTACTCTATGCAGAAGATGTTATATAAAAACCTAGTGGTAACCACAAATAAAAAACCAGGAGATATGCAAGGAATAAAGAGAAAGGTATCCAAGTATATCACTAAAGAAAGCTGACAAACCATGAAAGAGAGCAAGAGAAGAAAGGATCAGAGAAAATCTATAGGAACAACTACAAAGAAGTAAAAAAATAAAAGTGACAATAAACACATATCAATTAATCATTACTTTGAATGTAAAGGGACTAAACACTCCAATCAAAAGACATAGGGTGACAGAATGGATAAAAAACAAGACCCATCTATTTTCTGCCTATAAAAGGCTCATTTCAGGGCTGCCTGAGTAGCTCAGTTGGTTAAGCATCTGACTCTTGATATTGGCTGAGGTCATGATCTCGTGGTCATGGGACTGAGGCCCAGTGTTGGCTCCTCCATGCTGGGCTTGATGCCTGTTTGGGATTCTCTCTTTCCTTCCCTCTCTGCCCCTACTTTGCTCATCCTCTCTCTCTCTCAAAATAAATAAACATTTAAAAATACAAAAAATTAAAAAGTCTCTTCTTTAAAAAAAAAAGACACCTGCAGATTGAAAGTGAAGGGATGGAGGGCACTTGGGTGGCTCAGTCAGTTAAGCATCTGACTCTGGCTCAGGTCATGATCTTATGGTTCGTGAGTTTGAGTCCCACATCAGGTAAGCTCAAGCTCCACTTCAGGTGAACATGAGCCCTGCTTCAGGTGAAACCCACTCCTCTCTCCCTCTCTCCCTCTCTCTCTGCCCCTCTGCACCTCTCTTATACAACAACAACAACAGCAGCAAAGAAAGTGAAGGGATGGAGAAACATTTATCATGCAAATGGATGTCAAAAGAAAGCCAGGGTAGCAATACTTATATAGGACAAAATAGATTAAAAAAATTTTTTTCAACGTTTTTTTATTTATTTTTGGGACAGAGAGACACAGAGCATGAACGGGTGAGGGGCAGAGAGAGAGGGAGACACAGAATCGGAAACAGGCTCCAGGCTCTGAGCAGTCAGCACAGAGCCCGACGCGGGGCTCGAACTCCCGGACCGGGAGATCGTGACCTGGCTGAAGTCGGACGCTTAACCGACTGCGCCACCCAGGCGCCCCAGGACAAAATAGATTTTAAAACAAAAACTGGAACAAGAGACAAAGAGGACACTATACAATAATAATGGGGACAATTCAACAAAAGGATACAATTGTAAATAATTATGCATTCAAGATCAGAACACCCAAATACATAAAACATTTAATAGAAAACATAAAGGAAATAATCAATAGTAATAGAATAATAGTAGGGGACTACTATGGTAACTAATGTAACACCCCACTTATATAATGATGGACAGATCATCCAAACAGAAAATCAATAAGGAAACAGTGGCTTTGAATGACATCCTGGACTAGATGGGTTTAACAGACATATTCAGAACATTCTATTCTAAAATGGCAGTATTCACATTCTTTCCAAGTGCACATAGAATATTCTCCAGAATAGAGCACATATTAGGCCACAAAACAAGTCTCAATAAAATAAAAAGAAAATCAAATCTTACCATGCATCTTTTCTGACCACAATGCTGTGAAACTAGAAATCAACCAAAAGAAAAAATCTGGAAAGAGCACACATACATAGAGGTTAAATAACATGCTACTAAATAATGAATGGGTCGGCTAATAAATAAAAGAAGAAATAAAAAATTACATGAAAACAGTGAAAATGAAAATCCAATGGTCCAAAATCTTTGGGATGTAGCAAAAGTGGTGTTAAGAGGGAAGTTTATAGCAATACAGGCCTACCTCAAGAAGCAAGAAAAATCTCAAATAAACAACCTAACCTTACATCTAAAGGAGCTAGAAAAGAAGAACAGACAAAACCCCAAATCCAGGAAAAGGAGGGATGTAATAAAGATTAGAGCAGACAACGTCACTCCTCATCAGGGAAATACAAATCAAAACCACACTGAGATATGACCTCATGCCAGTCAGAGTGGCTACAATGAACAAATCAGGGGACTATAGATGCTGGAGAGGATGTGGAGAAACGGGAACCCTCTTGCACTATTGGTGGGTGTGCAAACTGATGCAGCCACCCTGGCAAACAGTGTGGGGGTTCCTCAAAAAATTAAAAATAGATCTACCCTATGACCCAGCAATAGCACTGCTAGGAATTTACCCAAGGGATACAGGAATGTTGATGCATAGGGGCACTTGTACCCCAATGTTTAGAGGAGCACTTTCAACAATAGCCAAATTATGAAAAAAGCCTAAATGTCCATCAGCTGATGAATGGATAAGGAAATTGTGGTTTATATACACAATGGAATACTACTTGGCAATAAGCAAGAATGAAATATGGCCTTTATAGCAACATGGATGGAACTGGAGAGTGTTATGCTAAGTGAAATAAGTCATACAGAGAAAGACAGATACCATATGTTTTTGCTCTTATATGGATCCTGAGAAACTTAACAGAAGACCATGGGGGAGGGGAAGAAAAAAAAAGTTAGGGAGAGAGCCAAACCATAAAAGACTCTTAAAAACTGAGAATAAACTAAGGGTTGATGGGGGGTGGGAGGGAGCGAGGGGTGGGTGATGGGCATTGAGGAGGGCACCTGTTGGGATGAGCACTGGGTGTTGTATGGAAACCAATTTGACAATAAATTTCATATTAAAAAAATTTAAAAAAGAAAGAAAAAAAGGACATCAATGAAAACAAAATTAGAGCAGAAATAAGTGGTATAGAAACTAAAAAAACTCCAGTAGAACAGATTAATGAAGCCAGGAGCTTGTTCTTTGAAAAGATCAACCAAATTGATAAACCCCTATCTGGACTCACTAAAAAAAAAAAAAAAAAGAGACCACCCAAATAAACAAAATTACTAATGAGGGGGCACCTGGGTGGTTCGTTTGGTTAAGTGTTCATCTTTGGCTCAGTTCATGATCCTGCGATTCGTGAGTTTGAGCCCCACCTCAGGCTCTGTGCTAACAGCTCAGAGCCTGGAGCCTGCCGCAGATTCTGTGATCTTCCTCACCCTCTGCCCCTCCCCTGCTTGTGCTCTGTCTTTCTGCCTCAAAAATGAATAAACATTAAAAAAAAAACTAAAGAGGATAAATATCAACCATTACCACAGAAATAGAAACAAGTGTAATACATTATGAAAACCTATATGCCAACAAATTGGACAACCTAGAAGAAATGGATAAATTACTAGACACATATAACCTACCAAAGCTAAAGAAAGAATTGGTCTGTTCAGGCAAATTACCAGGAATGAAATTGAATCAGTAATTAAAAACTCCCAAAAAACAAGAGTCCAGGAACAGATGGCTTCACAGGCAAATTCTACCAAACATTTAAAGAAGAGTTTATACCTATTTTTCTCAAACTATTCCAGAAGATGAAGAGGAAAGGAAACATGAAATTCATTCTACAAGGCCAGTATTATCCTGATTCCAAAACCATATAAAGACACCACAGAAAAAGAGAAGTACAGGCCAATATCTGTCATGAATCTTCAACAAAATATTAGCAAGATGAATCCAGTGAGACATTAAAAAAGTCATTCACCACAATCAAGTGGGTTTATTCCCAGGATGTAGGAGTGGTTCAATACTTGTGAAACAATCAACATGATACATCACATCAATAAGAGAAAGGATAATAGGATCATTTCAATAGATGCAGAAAAAGCATTTGACAAAGTACAGCATCCATTCATGATAAAAACCCTCTGCAAAATAGATCTGGAGGGTAACCCCAACATAATAAAGGGCTTATATGAAAAACACACATCCAACATCATATTCAATGGTGAAAAACTGAGAGCTTTTCTCCTAAGGTCAGGAAAAAGACAAGGATATCTGCTCTCACCACTTTTATTCAACATAGTACTGGAAGTCCTAGCCACAGCAATTGGACAACATAAAAAATTAAAAGGCAACCACATTGGTAAGGAAGAAGTAAAGCTCTCACTATTTGCAGATGACATGATACTATTTATAGAACACTTTCAAGACTACCAAAAAACTACTACAACTGATAAGTGAATTCATGAAGTTGCAGGATAAAATATCAATGGAGAGAAATCTGTTGCATTCCTGTACACTAATAATGAAGCAGCAAAAAGTGAAATTAAGAAAACAATCCTAGAGGTGACTGGGTGGCTCAGTCAGTTAAGCATCTGACTCTTAATTTCTGCGCAGGTCATGATCTCAAGGTTTTGTGGGTTCAAGCCCCGTGTCGGGCTGTGTGCTGACAGAGTGGAGTTTTCTTGGGATTCTCCCCCTCTCTCTGCCCCTCCTCCCATTTACATTCTTTCTGTCTCTTTCAAAATAAATAAATAAATATTTATTATTGAGAGACAGAGAAAGACAGGGCATGAAAACGGGATGGGCAGAGAGAGGGGGAGACACAGAATCTGAAGCAGGGTCCAAGCTCTGAGCTGTCAGCACAGAACCTGAAGCGGGGCTCAAACTCACAAACCACAAGATCATGACTTGAGCGGAAGTTGGACCTTAACCCACTGAGCCACCCACCCACGCACCCCTCAAAATAAATCAACTTAAAAAAAAAAGAGAGGCACCTGGGTGACTCAGTCGGTTGAGCTTCCGACTTCAGCTCAGGTCATGATCTCACGGTTCGTGGTTCAAGCCCCACACGGGGCTTTGTGCTGACAGCTTGGAGCCTGCTTCGGATTCTGTGTCTCCCTCTCTCTCTGACCTTCCTCCACTCATACTTTGTCTTTTTCTCTTTCAAAAATAAACATTAAAAAAAAGAGAAAACAATCCCATGTATAATTGCGCCAAAAACAATAAAATATCTAGGTATAAACTTAACCAAAGAAGTAAAAGACCTGTACTCTGAAAACTATAGAACACTGATGAAAGATATTCAAGATGATGCAGACAAATGGAAAGACATTCCATGCTCATGGGTTGGAGAAACAAAATATTGTTAAAATGTCCATACTACCCAAAGTAATCTACAGATTTAATGCAATCCCTATCAAAATGCCAAAAGCATTTTTTACAGAACTAGAACAATCCTAAAATCTGTATGGAACCACAAAAGACCTTGAATGGCCAAAGCATTTTTTTTTAATGTTTATGTACTTTTGAGTGAGTGCAAACAGGGGAGGGGCAGAGAGAGGGGGACAGAGGATCCTAAGTGAGCTCTGCACTGACAACAGTGTGCCCCATGTGGGGCTCTAACTCATGAACTGCGGGATCATGACCTGAGCTGAAGGCAGACGCTCAACCAACTGAGATACCCAAATGCCCCAAAAGTAATCATGAAAAATAAAAATAAAACTGGAATTATCGCAATTCCAGACTTCAAGTTATTATTACAATGTTTTAGTAATTAAAACAGTATGGTACTGACATTTAAAACTAGACACATGTATCAATGGAATAGAAGAGTAAACCCAGAAATAACCCCTCAGTTATATGGTCAATTAATCTTTGACAAAGGAAGAAAGAATATACGATGGAAAAAAGACCATCTCTTCAACAAATGGTGTTGAAGAAGCCACATGCAAAACAATGAGACTAAGCCACTCATTTTCACCATACACAAAAATAAACTCAAAATTAGATTAAAGATTTAAATGTGAGACCTAAAGCCATAAAAATCCTGGAAGACAGTACAGCCTGTAATTTCTTGGACATTGGCCATAGCAACATTTTTCCTGTGACAAGGGAAGTAAAAGCAAAAACAAACTGTCAGGGCTACAAAATAAAAAAGTTTCTGCACAGCGAAAGAAACAGTCAACAAAATGAAAAGGCAGCCTACTAAATGGTAGAAG
Source organism: Prionailurus bengalensis (assembly GCF_016509475.1). Taxonomy (NCBI): domain Eukaryota; kingdom Metazoa; phylum Chordata; class Mammalia; order Carnivora; family Felidae; genus Prionailurus; species Prionailurus bengalensis. Next base: position 53,871,538 of record NC_057349.1, on the reverse strand, counting down.
GCATGTGCAAATGACATATTCAATAATGAGTTAGTATCCAAAATACATAAATAACTTATAGTATAGGAGTGCCTGGCTCAGTTGGTTGAGCACCTGACTCTTGATTTTGGCTCAGGTCATGATTCCAGGGTCATGGGATTGAACCTTGCGTCGGGCTCCACATTGAACATGTAACCTGCCTAAAATTTGATCTCCCTCTCTCTCTCTTCCCCCCTCTGCCCTCTCCCCCACTTGATTTCTCTCTAAAAAAATAATAATAAAAGAAAAAATAATTTATACAACTCAACACCCCCAAAAGAAATAATCCAATTAAAAATGGGCAGAAGACATAAACAGATATTTCTCCAAAGAAGACATACAGATGGCCAATAAACACATGAAAAGGCGATCAACATCACTCATCATCAGGGAAATGCAAATCAAAACTACAATGAGATATTACCTCACACCTGCCAGAATGGCTAAAATCAAAAACACTAGAAGCAACAAGTATTGATGAGGATGTGGAGAAAAAAGAACACTTGTGTACCATTGGTGGGAATGCAAACTGGTACAGCCACTGTGGAATCAGTATGGAGTTTCCTGAAAAAATTAAAAACAGAGCTACCCTATAATCCAGTAATCATACTACCGGGTTTTTACCCAAAGCATACAAAAACACTAATCAAAGGGATACATGCATCCCTGTTTACTGTAGGATTATTTACAATAGGCAAATTATGGACGCCGCTTAAGTGTCCACTGATAGATGAATAAATAAGTAAGATGTGGTATATATACACAACGGAATACTATTCAGGCATAAAAAAGAATGAAATCTTGCCATTTACAATGACATGGATGGAGTTAGAGAGTATAATATAAGTCAGTCAGAGAATGACAAATACAATATGATTTCACTCATTTGTGGGATTTAAGAAACAAAACAAATGAGCAAAGGGAAAAAAAAGTGAGAGATAGAAACCAAGAAACAGACTCTTAACTATAGAGAACAAACTGTTGGTTACCAGAAAGGAGGTGAGTGGGGGGATCGGTGAAATCGGTGAAGGAGATTAAAAAGTACACTTATCAAGATGAAAAAAAGAATAAACAGTGGGGGCCAGGATGGCAAACTTTACCTGCTGTGCCAACAGAACTCTCAAAGGACCTGGAAATGACTGAAACTAAAATACCAATAGTTCAAAGCGACTTTTAAAAACTAGAAAACTCTAAATGTAATTCACTGTGAATAAGCAAGTTGAAGCTTTTTTCTTTCTTGTTAAGCAGGGATGGAGAAATGAAAGCCCAGTAGGATCAGTTATAGAAAATACAATTACATTTTTGCATGATTTATAATGTATACATTCAACCTCATTCCTTATTTTATAAATATACAAGTATATGTATATGTTCATGTATTTCATTATTATATATATGCATCTATGTGACATATATAATACATATAAGGCTAATGAAAATTACTATTATCATATGTAGGCAAGTAGCTAATGTACTCACATTAGCCACATAAATCCTGGTAGCTAACATAAAGGGAAAAAAATGATGGATTTAGCTAAATAAAAATGAAAGATTTTTTTTTGAAAACTGAAGGATGCCATAAATCTATGGAGAGAAATTCAAAAAAATTAGAATCTGTGGCCTAGTTCTTACCATTTTTAGCAAATTCCTAAAAGAAATAAATGAAATGAGGCAAAAGCAAATCTATTTGTAAACATCAATGGAAAATATAAAATTAATTAGACAAATATCAGATTGGGAGAAGATATTTGCAAAAACAAAAACCATAAGAGACTAAATTTCTTCAGTAGAAATGGTATTTGTGCAAATCGATAAGAATAGAACAGGAAACCCTCTAGAATAGACTAAAAAAACCAACAGAAAAGATAAGAGTCCAATAGAAAAGTGGACAGTGACAGAGACTACTACTTCTCTCCAGGTATGTGTTCCCCCATTTTTCTTAGAGTGATAGGTTTTTACTTGGGCAGGTAGCTGTCAGCTGAAGATTACATTTCCCGGGCTCCTGTGCATCTCAGTGTGGCTATGTGACTAAGCGTCCATCGATAAGATAGAAGTAGAAGCAATGTGTACCACTACTGGATCATGACCTTAAAAGGAACAGGCATGTCTGCCACCTATATTCTTCTTCTGTTGTCAGAGAGGAAGGCATGATGGTGGAAGCTGGAGTAGTCACTTTGGACCCAGAGACAGAGGCTCTGTGTTGAGTAAGGTAGACCAGCAAGATAAGAGAAAGCCCCAACTTTGTGGAGCTGCCATAGTAAGCCTGAGCTGCCCTTGTTATGTGAAAGGGAAGTAAACCTCCATCATGTATAAAGCCACTGTTATATTTGGGCCTTGTTACAGCCTTTGAAACATGCATCATAACTAATACAGATTTTGGTACCTAGAAGCAAGATATCCAAAACCTGACATATGTTTGAATCATTTAGAGATCAGGTTGTCGTCCAAAAAAAGCAGAGATATAATGTGTTGGAAAGCTGTTGACTCTTGTCAGACCTTGTGACATATTTGGTAAACCTGTCATCTGGAATACTTTGGAAGGCAGACCAGGTGTTTACTGAGCCTGGAAAAAGAAATTTGGTGTATACCAGGGACTTCTTGTCAGTTAACCAGTTTGCAAAGAGGAAGGTTTTCTCTTTCTACCTCCTTTCACCTGAATGTAGCCTACAATCTAAATTTACCAATAATCAGTAATGTTAAATCTTCAAGGTTTGAAAAGCCAATTACTGCCATATCTAAACAGCAGGAGGTAAGACTAACCTTGAGGCTTTCTCAAGAGCTTCTCTTGATATCTGTTGAGATCTGTCCCAATGATAAGTATCAAATTCAGTGTGTTACCTTTGAGCTTATTGTTTCGCATGGCCATTAGATAACTGCCATAAATTGGAGAGAAAAGAGGATGAACACAGATACCATAATAAAAGAGGAGAGTTTTCAAGCTTATTTATGACCAAATCTCTGGTCCAAGATCTCTGGCTGTAGTTACTAACCATGGAATCAAATAGAAATAAGTAATCTGGAAAGCTATTAACTTTCTGAAGAAAATAAATTGCTAAAGAAATCACAACACTGGCCTGCAAGATCTTGTGACTTTTTTACTCCTCAGTGAACTACTGAATCCCCGAAATCTGCACCAATAAATTGAAAAGATGTCATTTTCTCCCATCATTGCCAGAAATATAAAATATGAGTATAAATGTTAAGTGATGGTAGGGAAGTACAAATATAGGAGTCCCTCGTGTGCTGCTTCTGGGCATGTGGACCAATGTGGACATTCTGGAAAGTAATCTTATAAAATCTGGTCAAATGAACTAGAAACAAACATATAACTTATAAGCCATAAGTCATCCTTCCTATGTGTTTATTCCAGAGAAACCCTCACATTGTTTCTTAAAAGGACAGGTATGAGGGTATTTTTTTTTTTCATTGTTTGTAGTAGCAAGATGGTGCAGGAAATTTAGGTATTCATCATTGGAGAAAAGGACAATGCAAGTAAAATCTGGTGCTATGCAGTGGTTAGATATGATGAATCAGATGTATAATAGCAATATAGATAAATGTTAAAAACAGTGCTGACTGAAAAATCTGACACGGGTTGAGGTATATATTATACCAATGTAATACTGGTAAGTAAAGATTGGTACATACATACAGTGGAATAATATGGAGTTGTGAAAAAGAGAAAGTTCTGGGGCACCTGGTCGCTCAGTTGGTTAGGCATCTGACTTCGGCTCAGGTCATGATCTTGTGGTTCATAAGTTCCAGTCGCACATCAGGCTCTGTGCTTTGGATCCTCTGTCTCCCTCTCTCTCTGCCCCTCCCCCCCCAACTCTCTCTGTCTCAAAAATAAATAAACATTTGAAAAAAAGAGAGAAACTTGTTTATGTACTAGTGGAAAGATCTTCAAAAAACATTAAATAAAGGGCTCAGTCAGTTACTCATTCTCTCTCTGAAAATAAATAGAGGTGCCTGGGTGGCTCAGTCAGTTAAGCATCTGACTTCAGCTCAGGTCATGATCTCACACGGTTCATGGGTTTGAGCACCACGTTGGGCTCTGTGCTGACAGCTCAGAGTCTGGACCCTGCTTCAGATTCTGTGTCTCCCTCTCTCTCTGCCCCTCCCCCGCTCATGCTCTGTCTCAAAAATAAATAAACATTAAAAAACATTAAAATAAACTAAAAAAATCAAGTAAAAAAGCAAAGTACTAAGCAGCATGTCTGGTAAGTTACTTTTTTGTACAAAAGAGGGGATAAAAATATCTATGTTTATATTTGCTTTACTCGAATAAGAAACACTGGAAGAATAAACAAGAAAGCAATAAATGTGGTTTACCTATTGGGGGTGGATGGGAAGTGGGAACAGGGTGGACGGGAGACAGGGATGTGAGGGAGACTTTTCACAGTTCCCCTTAAAAAATACACACACACACACACACAAATGTGTGTATGTTTACATATATATATATGCCTTTTGATTTTTTTAACTCAGAAAAGCTTTATAATTTATTTTGCTTTCTGACTCTTCCTGTGCCCTCAACACTTTCACAACGACTTTCAGCTCCTCAATAAAGAAAGCGTGCTTGATCCTGTCAAGCACACATTTGGCAACGTGGAACCACAATGGGCCCTGCTGACATGTCTTTTCGTTTTAGAGAACCTCATAAGAACTTTAGGTCTTGCCTCACACACAAGCTCCTTAAAGATGGACCGAGCACACTCTACAGGCAAATTTTGGTGATTTACTAACTTTCTTAGTATAAAGGTAAACAATTCCATTACCAGGGTTTTGGAACAGCCTAGTTTTGCTAGAGGCTGTGTTGTACGCCTATGACAGTGTGTCAAATGCCAGACCATCCTGAATGCCCCTAGACACCATCCCCGGAAGACCAAAAAATATTTTAAACTATGAGAATGTATAGTATGTATTTAAAAAATTGTATAAGAATACGTGCACATAAACACTACATGTATTATAAAGGCATACACAAATATATATATTGCAAGGACACACAAATAAAAAGATCCAGAATAAACACACTGATAGATTGTCCAAAGCATAAGAGGAGTATGGGAGTGGGGAATTCCAATCAAAAAAGAATAAACGAATAAAAATAAGAAAGGATCCTAGACCAAACCAGTGATGAACGTGGGCCACAAATTGGAGTTACAAAAGAAAAGAAACTGAATCCTAAAGAGATATCTCAATTTCTTCAGTACTTTTTGAGAGGAAAAATAGTTTCTGACAGTTTGCTGGTCTTTCATTTCCCAGAATATGAGGGAAAGTTTGAACAATGGCATAATTGGTCATACTTATATGGAAGGAGATAAAATGACTTGAGTAAGTTTTTCACTCAACTTGTTCAACATCACAAAGAGAACAGGGCATTTTATTCCCTTAGTTGAATAAAGAATTAAAAGGAAGCATAAGTTAATAGAAGACGGGAAAGTACTAACTCATACATTATGAAAAGAATTATGGAATTGTGCTGGAGCTAGATACAAAAATGACATTGAGGTAACAAAACACCAACCTGTCCTTTATCCATGTCACTATTTGCATTCTCTGAGTCCATTGTCTCTGTCCTTTTCCTTTTTCCTTTTCTAAGAGCTTGGGTATTCGTAATGTCATCTGTTTGCAAGATCTTCTGCATTTTCTCAAGTAGTTATCAAATATTTTCTGAAATTGTAGGAAGAGGGAGTGCCCATGTAGATGATGCTATTCTGGACGTAGCCCCAACATCAATGTTTTTCCTTAAAAACAAAAACAAAAAGGGATACATAATATATTTAGCAACTATATGTTTCATAATGGCACTAGCCACTCAAGTAGTACTTTTACTAAATGCTTCTTATCTTTCTCCCACTGACCAATTTATTACACATTTTCATTTGATTCAAAAGTCTTCCAATTTCATCATCACGAGGCTGTCATGTTTCCGTGATGTGACTGATATGCAGTGAGTTGTCACTTATAAAATGAAATAGTGTAAGAAAAATTTCCATTTTTCCAAGTTTTTTCTTGTCAGTCAGTTATGAGGAGTCTAAAAACCAACGTAGAAACATTATAAATTTATGCAAACAGTATTTCACAGGACAAAGTTGTAAAAGGCATTAATAATAGCAGATTTCATCAAGATCAAAATATTCCAAAGGAAATCAATAAGAATTGCTTAAAGGTTTTTTCTTTTCCTGAAAACCTAGAGTTTTGAGGTGGAAGATTTTCCTTGGTGTAACTTTAAGAATTGTACCATAAAGAATGGAAGAAAAATATATCTCAAAGGCAAAAATACATTTCAAAAAAATTTTTGAGGGATAATCATTTTTTAAAACCTGATAAAGCAGATGATAATTCTTAGGTAGAACAGGGTTGAAATGTTCAAATTTAATTTTTGCTATACACAGATGATATGGTACATTTGGTCTTAGCATCCTTATTACTTGCATATATTGGTTTATTTCTATGAAAAGATATTTAATTATAAATAATAAAACTTTAACTACAGAAGGAAGTGAGCTCAAAGGGACTTCAAGAAATATGTACACTATTGAGCAGAAGGTAATATATGCTCCTTACCAAATCACACTAAATAATCCTTTTATAATAAATATGGTACTTGTACCTACTTTAAGAGAAATTCATCATTCTCTACTCCAAGTGTCAAATAATATGTGGGATGGTCTTGCCAAAATTGCTTATTGTGACTCTTTGAAAACTTACTTTGTGTTTTCAAATATATGAAGAATACTTAAGCTCACACATGGGACTGGGCTATCATATCTGAACCACAAATATCAGAGATCTTATCAAGCATCAAGCTTTATTAACAATTTCAATTATACAAGCAATCAAGAGGCACAGGTCAAGTAGGGTGCACTCTAGGGCATTTTGTTGGCTTTGTAGGTCCTCTCTTTTCAGATCACATAGGTACTCTGTGGTCTAGAATAAGTGAGGCCTCTACATGAGGTTTGAGGGTCATCTCACACAGTGAGGAGTGTTTAGGTTATGACACATCACCATTTTATAACCTCAGAGTTCTATACCTCGCGTGACCTTTTCCAGGAAGTTATAAAGCCATTGATTCTAGGTATGTTTGCCATAAGCAATCCTAAATCAAGGATATACAATCAAGAGCATTCCATAGATAAAAATTCCACTGCTAGCAAATATCATTAAACCATTTACCAGGAGCAAGTTTGACAAATATTTTCTGTTAAAGGGGTCACATAGTTTAAGTTTTGCAGGTCAAGAGGCAAAATCGAGGATATTATGTAGTTCTTATATAGCAAAAGAAAAATAAATTTTCACAAAATTTTTATTCACAAAATTGAAAATATACTAATGATAATTGAATACAACTTTTTGTATGACAATTCTAATGAGAATAGAATTTTTAAAACTAAGATCTTGTTTAATTGGGGTTCAAAGTTTTCCTTACCATCAAAATCATTTGCAGGTGTTCATTGTTAATGCTGACCTGCAATGAGATTTTATAAATTCCAGATCTGAAAATGTCTTTTACACCAATAGTTGCTGTCATATACTGATATTAATCCATGAGTTTGTAATTTTCTTAATTGAGGTAAAATTCACTATTTTAATCATTTCAATTGTATGTTCACTGGTTTTTTAGTATATTCACAATATTGCACAATTATGCTAGGAAAGATAGGATTCGGTAGGCAGAGAGGGAAAGGTTACAACCTGAGGTCCCTGAGTGGGGAAAAACACATTTTAAAACATTTCTTCTGGGAATGTCTGACCTCAAGCAAATTCCCTCAGCTGTAAGTTTCCTCTTAAGAATGTAACAGATACCACCGACTCCCCCTTCAGGTTCCCCTAAGGAATTTGACAATGACAATACCTAACTAAAGGGCTCCTGGGTGGCTCAGTCAGTTAAGCATCCAACTCTTGGTTTCGGCTCAGGTCATGATCTCACAGTTCAATGGGTTTGACCCCTGTATTAGGCTCTGTTCTGACAGTATGGAGCCTCCTTGGCATTCTCTCTCCATCTCTCTGCTTGGGATGCTCTCTCTCTTCCCTTTCTGCCCCTCACCTGCTCCCTTGTGCACTCCTTCTCTCTCAAAAATAAATAAACAAAATACCTAATACAAAATGCTTAACTAAAATAAATAAACCATAAAACTTATGTTATATGAAGGATGGTATAACCATAATCTGACTCCTCACACAATGAAGTCGAGCCAATCAGGAATGAACAACCCACCACCTAGTTATCATACCATTAAGGGTAGAACCTGAAAAGGAACAAGGGAGAAAGGAAAGGGGAGGTGACTAAAACCTTATAAAACAAGGGACCTATAGTAGGCAAGGGACCATAGTGGGAGGGTATTCACTTTCAAATGTCCCCTCTCTGCAAAGAGAGCTTTCATAATATTCTTATTTATACTTATATAGGTAAGATATTCTTAGTTAAGATGTTCTTAATCTTATACTCTAATAAACTTTTGCCTGCTGCTCATTTTATTTTGTGTCTACTTCTTCATTCTTCGAAGCAGCAAGAAAACAAATCCCGGGTATTGAGTTAAAAAAAATCATGTAACACAATCATCCCCAAGATAGTTCATACCTCCCAATATAAGCAAATAATTTTAATTGAGGATATTCATCTCCTAGTAGACTTTAAAAAAAATTTTTAATGTTTATTTATTTCTGAGACAGAGAGAGACAGAGCGTGAGTGAGGGAGGGGCAGAGAGAGAGGGAGACACGGAATCTGAAGCAGGCTCCAGGCTCCCAGCTGTCCGCACAGCGCCGGACGCGGGGCTTGAACTCATGAACTGTGAGATCATGACCTGAGCCGAAGTTGGTCACTCAACTGACTGAGCCACCCAGGTGCCCCTCCTAGTAGACTTTTATAGAATTCTACTAAATTCTTTTGATATTTGCCTTTAGTGTGCGACTCCATTGCAACAATTAATTACTTCCAATTAAAGGTTAGGTGGAAGCCCCTCATTGCACAGTTAAATGTATTTTGAAATAGGTTTTTGCATTTCTTTGCATTTTCTTTGCATTCATTGAAGTCTGAGACACAATACTGGAACTGTAATTTGAACTGGAAAATTACATCTGGTGTAAATCTGAATGGGGATGAACATCTCAATTCTTGTTTTCACTTATGGCAGCAGGGGAAGTGTATAAAGTAGCTGGAGACATTACTTATGAGTGACATATTTGTTGTTATTGAAATGACTTTACCTGAGTGTAAGTTTTGCATATAAGTACATGTTTTGTCTTGCAATTTTGTCTTGTAGTTTATTAACGAATTCATTAAGAAACATTCAGTCTGCAGCAAAAGCTAATTTCCATTAGTCATTCAGGATTCCAAAAGCCATTCAGCCTTCCATAGGAGTGGTTGAGGGCAGTTCTCATTCACAAAAAATTTCAGTCTTGGCCCTGAATTCAAACATTTGCAGTGAAACTTCACCATTGCTAAGGTTACTGAAATGCTGTACAGCAGGGCAAGTTAGAATATTCAACTTCTACTTCTGAAAAAACTCATGGAACTGATGATGGCCAAGTCCACAAGAATGAAATTCACCATTGACACTATTGGTTCAATAATGATAATGATATTTTCACAAATTGCAAAATGATCTTAAAATTATAAGAAAATGCAAAAGATTGGGAATGGCCAAAACAATCTTGAAAAAGAAGAAACTTGGAATATGCTCACTTTCCAATTATAAATCTCACTACAAAGCTACAGTAATCAAGACAGTGTGGTACTGGGGCACCTGAGTGGCTCAGTCGGTTGAGCATTCATCTGACTCTTGGTTTCGGCTCAGGTCATAATCTCACAGTTTCATGGGTTTGAGCATTGGGTCAGGCTCCACGTTGACTGTGTGGAGCCTGCTTGGGATTCTCTGTCTCCCTCTCTCTCTGCCCCTCCCCTATTCATGCTGTCTCTTTCTTAAAGTAAATAAATAAACTTAAAAAAAAAGTGTGGTACTGGCATAAGGATGGACATATAAATCATTAGAGTAGAATTGAGAATCCTGAAATAAACCTTTTACATTTATGGTCAATTGATTTTTGACAAGGAAGCAAAGACAATTAAATGTGGAAAGAAGAGTCTTAGCAACAAAAGGTACTGGAACAACTAAAAATTCATATGCAAAAGAGCGCATCTTACCTCACACAATACACACAAATTAATTCAAAATTTACATTTAGATCATAGACCTAAAAGTAAGAACTAAAACTATAAACTGTTAGTAGCAAACACAGGAGTAAATTTTGTGATCTTGGGTTAACCAATGATTTTATAAATATGACAACAAAACCATTATCTTCACCATCTTGATGAGACCATCAAGAAAGTAAAAAAGGTAACCCATGCAATGGAAGAAAATATTTGAAAATAGATCTCATAAGGGGCTTGTATACAGGATACATAAATAACTCTTACAACGCATTTATAAAGAGACAATCCAGTTTTTTAAATGGGCAAAGGATTTAAACAGGCATCACTTCAAGGAATATATACAAATAGCCAATAATCACACAAAAAAGATGGTCAATGTCATTAATCATTACAGAAATGCTCATAAAAACTATGATTAGATGTCCCTTCATACCCACTAAGATGGCTATAATAAAGACAGCAAATAATAAGTGTTGGAAATTGGAACCCTTATACACTGCTCGTGGGATTGCAAAATGGTGCAGGCATTTTGGAAAAGTCTGGCAATTCCCCCAAAATTTAAACATTGAGTCATCCTGTAACACATCAATTCTACTCCTAAGTATATACCCAAGAGAAATAAAAAACATATATCCGCACAAAAACTTGTATCCAAATGTGCATAGCTATATTATTCATAATAGCTAAAAAGTAAAAAACAAAAAACAAATGCCTATCAACTTATGAAGAAATACATAAAATGTAGCATATCCCTAGAGTGAAATATTATTAGGCAATAAGAAATAAAGTTCTGATGCTACAATATGTATAACCCTTGGAAACATGCAAAGTAGAAGACACCAGTCACAAAAGATCACACATTATGTGATTCCATTTATATGAAATCTCAAGAATAGTCAAATTTATAGGGACAGAAAATAGATTAATGGGTTCTTAGGGATAAGAGATTGTGGCAAGGAAGGAGATATGATTGCTAATGCATATAAGAATACCCTTTCATGTAGAGAGAACAAAAATGTTTCTTAAAAATTGGATTGTGGTGATGGTTGTGCAGCTCTGTGAATATACAAATAATATTGAATTGTAAACTTCAATTGGGTAAATTGTAAGGTATGTAAATAATATTTTAATAAAGCTATCTTAAAAAGCATGGAATATGTTCAAAATATTTTCTGTGAAGTACCTGCTGATAAATTATAAAATGAATGACAGTAGCTTTAAACACCTTATATTTTCACAAGTTTGTAAATTTTTCCAGTGAAACCTTTTTCTGCTACACACATATTTCTACCACCATCAATTGTAACACATCTTAGTAGATTCCACTTCAGGTTGTACTGAATCATTGTTTTCCCAGCCTCTTTGAAAATATTCTCTCCTGTGGTTGTTTCACAAAGAGTATTTATAGAGGCTAATTTGTCAGTCACTCTAAATTCAGCAATTCCTCCCAAATAAACAAGAACAACTGAGCAGTATCAGTAGCATCTGTTGAAATCATCAAGTGCCAAGAAAAACTCAGTCATTTGCCTTGTTTTTATTTTTATTTTTTTAAATTAAAACAATTCTTTTTTTTTTTTGAGAGAGAGAAAGAGAGAAAGAGAAAAAGAGAAAGAGAGAGAGCATGAGTGGGGGAGGGGCAGAGAGAGAGGGAGACACAGAATCCGAACCAGACTCCAAGCTGTCAACACAGAGCCTGACGCTGGGCTTGAACTCATGGACTGCGAGATCATGACCTGAGCCAAAGTTGGACACCCAACCAACTGAGCCACCCAGGAGCCCCTTATTTGCCTTGTTTTTAAATTGATTATTATGTTGTCCCCAATGTTCTCGGTTCTTTGAACAACTGTTTTTTGCTGAAAGTCTAATGGTCTTAAGTTTATTTTCTGGGCACATGTCTTCAGCTACTGGCATGATCTGTAAATGGTTTTCCTTGCTTGGCTATCAAATGAACCACTCAGAAACTTATTTTGGTTGCATTTTCACTTCATTTTGTTTCATTTGATTGTTTAGTAAGCTCTATGCCAAATGTGGGGCTTAAACTCATGACCCCAAGACCAAGAGCTGCATGTTCTATTGACTGAACCAGACAGGAACCCCCCATTTCTTACTTTTGTGAAGAAATTCTACTGGGATGAGATATTTCATTTTACATTTTCTAATTTTTCTGACTGTTGCTGTCTTGTGAATTGTGAATATTGGGACGAATGCTTAGTTTGGTAACGTTGACATATATCATGTTCTTTTAGCACACCTATGGTGTCACTGTATCATAAATGCAATGCTTTGCCCAATTTGATGACAAAATAATCCACACCCCACTCTGCTTTAAAAGCATGAAACACCTGAGGGGAGGGGGGGTTGCTGGGTGCCTCACTTGGTTAAGTGTCTGATTTGGGCTCAGGTCATGTTCTCATGGTTCCTAAGTTCAAGCCCCTCCTCCGGCTCACTGCTGTCAGATCCTCTGTCTCCCTTTCTCTTTGCCCCTCCCCCACTCATTCTCCCCACCCTCCTCAAAAATAAATAAGCATTTAAAAAAAAGCATGTAATACTTGGGGCGCCTGGTCAGTTAAGCATCAGATTCTTGATTTCTGCTCAGGTCATGATCTCACAGTGGTTAGATTAAGCACTGCTTAGGGCTCTGCACTGAGTGTGGAGCTTGCTTAAGCTTCTCTCTCTTCTTCTCCCTCTGTCCTTCCACCACTTGTTCTCTCTCTCTCTCTCTCTGTCTCTCAAAAAGAAAAAAACCTGAAATGCAGTTTTCTCTCTTTTTCTTTTTTGACATGATTGTCATGCACTGGTAATAAAAAATAAATAAAATAAAATGCCTTGGTATGACAATATGCATGACACTAAAACACTGTGAAGTTATTGTAACTGCATTACTGTGATTTGTGGGATACTGAGCAGCAGTACAAAATGATGAGATTGCCTCGTATAGTTTCTGTCACAACAACTCAACTCTGTCCTCATAGCATGAAAGCAGCCATAATAATACGTAAACATGTAAGTGTGGATATGTTCCAATAAAACTATTTATGAACACTGAAACTTTAATTTTGTATGATTTTCACATATTATGATATGTTATGCTTATCTTGATTTTTTTCAACGATGTAAAAATGAAAAAGCATTCTTAGCTTACAGGCTGTACAAAAATAGGTGGCGAGCAGATGAGCATTAGTTTGCTGAACGCCATAGGGGCTCAGTTACAGTATTTAAATGCAGTTTAAACCTTGTCACCTGCTTTCTTTTCTTCCATCTTCACTTCTTTTCCTGTAGAACAAGCCAGCTGCTTTAACTTTTCTCTCCTCAGTGCCTTACTTCACTGTACATTATTACTAATAAATTAAGATCAGTACTTGAGAGACATAATACGTACATAGAAGATCCTACGGCAAATCGTTATTATTTGATAAAACTGAATTTTGCCAAATATAACTGATACAGACCTGTTAAGTATCATTTAGTGATGGTAATGGATATCAGACTCCGAGGTCACTGGGGTTGAGGATAACTCCAGGGTGGAGGGAGGGGGAATGGGAAGTTACTGTTTAATGGGTATAGACTTTCAGTTTTGCAAGATGAAGAGTTCTGGAGATGGATGGTGGTGATGATCACATGACAATGTGAACGTACTTAATGCCTCTGAATTATATACCTTAAAATGGTTAAGATGGTAAAGTTTATGTTATGTGTTGTAAACACAATAAGAATATTGGAGAAAATTAGTTTACAAAAACGTTGCTTTTGTAATAACCTTACCTGTAATAAAATTTTCTCCTGCTAATATGATTTTTTTATATATAATTTATTGTCAAATTGGTTTCCATGCAACACCCAGTTCTCATCCTAACAGGTGCCCTCCTCAATGCCCATCACCCACTTTCCCCTCTCCCCCACCCCCCATCAACCCTCAGTTTGTTCTCAGTTTTTAAGAATCTCTTATAGTTTGCCTCCTTCTCTCTCTGTAACTTTTGTCCCCCCCTTCCCCTCCCCCCTGGTCTTCTGTTAAGTTTCTCAGGATCCACATAAGAGTAAAAACATATGGTATTTGTCTTTCTCTGTATGACTTATTTCACTTAGCATAATACTCTCCAGTTCCATCCACATTGCTACAAATGGCCAGATTTCATTCGTTCTCATTGCCAAGTAGTATTCCATTGTATATATAAACCACATCTTGTTATCCATTTGTCAGCTGATCGACATTTAGGCTCTTTCCATAATTTGGCTATTGTTGAGAGTGCTGCTATAAACATTGGGGTACAAGTACCCCTATGCCTCAGCACTCCCATATCCCTTGGGTAAATTCCTAGCAGTGTTATTGCTGGGTCATAGGGTAGATCTATTTTTAATTTTTTGAGGAACCTCCACACTGTTTTCCAGGGTGGCTGCAGCAGTTTGCATTCCCACCAACAGTGCAAGAGGTTTCCCGTTTCTCGACATCCTCTCCAGCATCTATAGTTTCCTGATATGTTCATTTTAGCCACTCTGGTGTGAAGTGATATCTCAGTGTGGTTTTAATTTGTATTTCCCTGATGAGGAGAGACATTGAGCATCTTTTCATGTGCCTGTTGGCCACCTGGATGTCTTCTTTAGAAAAGTGTTTATTCATGTTTTCTGCCCATTTCTTCACTGCATTATCTGTTTTTCAGGTGTGGCGTTTGGTGAGTTCTTTATAGATTTTAGATACTAGCCCTTTATCCGATATGCCATTTGAAAATATCTTTTCCCATTCCGCCAATTGCCTTTTAGTTTTGTTGACTGTTTCCTTTGCAGCGCAGAAGCTTTTTATCTTGATGACGTCCCAATAGTTCATTTTTGCTTTTAATTCCCTTGCCTTTGGAGATGTGTCAAGTAAGAAATTGCTGCGGCTGAGGTCAGAGAGGTTTTCTCCTGCTTTCTCCTTTAGGGTTTTGATGGTTTCCTGTCTCACATTCAGGTCCTTCATCCATTTTGAGTTTATTTCAGTGAATGGTGTAAGAAAGTGGTCTAGTTTCATTCTTCTGCGCATTGCTGTCCAGTTCTCCCAGCACCATTTGTTAAAGAGACTGTCTTTTTTCCATTGGATATTCTTTCCTGCTTTGTCAAAGATTAGTTTGCCATACATTTGTGATCCAATTCTGAAGTCTCTCTTCTATTCCATTGGTCTATGTGTCTGTTTTTGTGCCAATACCATACTATCTTGATAATTACAGCTTTGTAGCAGAGGCTAAAGTCTGGGATTGTGATGCCTCGTGCTTTGGTTTTCTTCTTCAATATTACTTTGGCTATTCAGGGTCTTTTGTGGTTCCATACAAATTTTAGGATTGCTTGTTCTAGCTTCGAGAAGAATGCTGGTGCAACTTTGATTGGGATTGCTTTGAATGTGTAGGTCGCTTTGGGTAGTATTGGCATTTTAACAATATTTATTCTTCCAATCCATGAGCATGGAATGTTTTTCCATATCTTTGTATCTTCTTCAATTTCCTTCAAAAGCTTTCTATAGTTTTCAGCATACAGAGCTTTTACATCTTTGGTTAGGTTTATTCCTAGGTATTTTATGCTTCTTGGTGCAATTGTGAATGGGATCAGTTTCTTTATTTGTCTTTCTGTTGCTTCATTATTGGTGTATAAAAATGCAACTGATTTCTGTACATTGATTTTGTATCCTGCGACTTTGCTGAATTCATGTATCAGCTCTAGCAGACTTTTGCTGGAGTCTATCGGTAATATGATTTAGTTAAAGAGTAAATCCTCAAGTTTCCTCAAAAACACACAATTCTTTCAAGACCAACCAGAAGGGACATATCAAACCTCTTTTAGAATGACTACTTTTCAGGAGACTTCAGGCCAATATTCTGTTACACCATCTACAAACAGATGATTCAATGTTTATATTACCTGCCAATTAGCAAGTTCAGAAGGAATATTGTGAATTTGGTATTAAACACTCTTAGTTTCTGATAGTAGAAGATTCACCTAGTAGTTATCTGCCCTTCTTTATTTTTTATTTTTTGCTAGAAGAAATCATTTCATTAATTCCCTAGATAGTACATGTAGAATGTGAAATTAAACATAAGCACAGCCATGAGTGCACCTATGATATGTGGTTGGTTGAACAATATAAGTCAGTGGCTTTCAACCTTTTTTGGAGGTTTTACATTTTGATCTGGGAAACAAACACACAAAATTAAAAGAAAATTCATGAAACATTCTCACCCTTACTATATGTGATACACTCTCTCCATTTCTAGTCTATTTACTATATTGTTTTATTTTTAAAAGTGCTGATCATAGCGTATTAAATTGATTTCACAGCTCACTAATAGGTTATAGCTCATAGTATGAAAAACAATGTTTTAAGCAACATCCAAATTATGAAAAACATACTATCTACAAAATGAGACATAGAGAAAGGGTAGCTTTATAACTAAAGAAAGCAAATGAAGTTAATAAAAATATAAACTCTTAATGCATTTAGGTTTACTTTTAATAAGTTGATATAGTCAATATCGGAATTCAAAAGGCAGAAGCCCACCTCTGAAATTGTAATAAACAAAAGTCACCAAATTTAATAAAAATAGATGAATATCAAAATATAATTCAATGTAATTCTCATTGGCCTTTGAATCGCAATATAAATTCTCTGTTATGAACTGAATAAAAAATGTGAAAGGCAAGTACAACACTATAGTAAAGCCTAGTTGCCCTTACATAATTTTCAAAAGTTTCGGATTGTTTTTTCTACATATCAGTTTTGGAATGTTCAGACATAAAAGGTCCTTTGCACTACCCAGGTCAGAATATGGGCTGAAGACTTCCCTCTAAATGAGTTCCAAAGTGCCAAGAAAATGGTGCCAACATAATTCTAAATATTCACTGGTCAGTTTAATGTTCTCTGTGAAATGGGCTCCCAGTTTCAACTCAGCCTCTAGTAAAGTGGGACACAGGGGAGGGAGATCCATAGTATTTTTAGAAAATTATATATATGCTAGAGGAAGAGAAATCAAGATCAGAATGGCTTCTCCTGCAATACCCACAACACTCTATGAGCAAAACTGGGGCTTGTATGACTTTTTCATCAAAGTGCTCTTGATTTCTGCATAGAAATTACTAGGTTGTACTCATGTCCAATAGGGAGGTTTTCAACTCACTCTTTTTACTCCTTCCATTTCCAAAGAACATCTAACCCATTTTCAATTTCCAAGTTATTCCAGCAATGTCCTGATTAAAAAGATGATCAATATACTTTAGGATGATTCAGCAACAGAGCCAAACTATAATGACATTACTTAGACTAGACTGAAGACTATGTGTGAGCCTAGGAAATGTAAAATATGTTTGAAGGACTGTATACCTGAAACATTTTTAACTTTCCATGATGGGAAAAGAAAAAGACAATCTTACAGGCCCAGGGTTTGCAGAAATACTTTTAATAAAACTAATTTAACTAGTAAGCAGTGATACCATGCAATGGCCTCTATGTAATCACTATCTAGGAAAGGAGTTAATTTTGGTCACCCTACTGCCCTTATATGACATCCTGCCCTATATGACATTTCTCCAATCCTGTCTCCTTCATTTAATAACAATAAAAATACAGCTAACATTTACTGAGTGCTTACTATACATAAGGTACTGTGCTAGCATTTTACCTCTACTATCTCATTTAATTCTCATGGTAGTTCTCTAGGATATGTACAATTATAATTCATACTTGACAGATGAGGAAACTGGGTTTCTAGTGGACCCTGACAACCACTCCTAATTGCTAACTCGTAAGCAGGCTAAAGAAGGTCTCTAGAGCCAGAACTTAGAAACTAATCATCAAATCACCTTGCAAAAGATTCCGTTAACTCCAGTAACTAGGTTTTTTGCTTTCTTCGCTTGACTAAGTCCCTTAAAGTGTCCTCCTTGCTGAAGTTTCTGCTTTGTAGTCCCACTCCCTGAGAGACAAGTCTTGACCTGCTTCTTAGGACTGTAGTCCTGCTCAGACACAAGTTCTGGAGACCCTCCCTTCATCCCTCCATCTCCCTTCTCTAGCCATCTCTATTCTGCTGCCTAATTAGGAAGCTGACCTGTTTGGGCTTCTTATCCTCTTCCCAGTTGGATTTAGCCAGTGGGGTGTCCAAGCAGGAGATCAAAGGGAAGGAGGACAAAGAGTCAAAGAGAATTTAACCTCTTGCCTCCTTTCTTATGGGGTCATCTCAGACTTTTATAGTAGCTTTGTCTATATGATCTTCTCCTTTCATATTGGAATACCATTTCTTTTCCTCTCCCTTTGAGACTATGTCTGTAAACATTTCCATTATGACTAACCCTGGGGTACAGCATTGTTCCTCTTGGTTTCCCCACACCCAGCTGTTATGGTCTGAATGGGTGCCCTCCACATACACTCTCCCCCCACCCAAATTTGTATTTTGAAATCCTACCCCACTTAGGTCATGGTATCAGGTGATGGGGCCTTTGGGAGGTGATTAGGTTATGATGGGGGAGCACTCCTGAATGGAATTAGTGCTCTCATATAAACGGCTTCAGAGAGATCCTTATCCCTTCTACCAAGTGAGAAGTCAGCAGTCTGCAGCTTGGAAGAGGGTCTTACTAGAACCTGACCATGTTGGCCCTCTGATCTTGGACTTCCAGCCTCCAGAAGTTGGGGAAATAAATTTCCATTGTCTCTGTAAGTTACCCAGTCTCTGGTATTCTGTTATAGCAGCCTGAATGGACTGACACTAGCCATCCACATTAGCTTCATCATCTATACTAGAGTTTCTTTGTTTCTCTTGATCTGGCAAGAGAGCCAGATGCTAAATGATCCAGCTTTTGTTTTTCCTGAAGTTAGATAGCTTACTTTCATCTTAATGTGTTTAGGAAGAAGACTTTTATACAGAGAGGTATTAGCACAGAAACCAGAGGCTGGGAATGGTGGAAGACAATCTTTACCTCCTCTACAATGTTACTTATCCCTATCAATTGTCTATGAAAAGCTTGTAGCCATGCATGGAGTTATTTGAAAGCCTGCACAAGAAAGTATATGCAAAACTTAAAAGGACTCTGGACAAGGCTTCCTGTGGTTCCAGGGTCTCCAAAATCTCTAGGAAACATCAGTTTTTGTGAGAAGTTGTGGCTATTTTTCTGTTACCATCTTCCCTGCACCCCCACCAACCCTTGGTATTTATGTGACTTTTCCCCATTTATCAGAAACAGATGCAGAGTTAAGCATAAAGGAAAGTAAATCAATTAAAAGTTACATTTTAGAATAACTGTAAGTCATGTAAATCATCTTCCATTTCACATTTTTTTGATTAATGCAGATCATTCTATTCATCTTGAAAGCTGAGGGCAAGATGAGATCATTATGCTTTTTACTTCAAGTAATCATATTCTAGAACATTAAATTTTAGACCAATTTCTGAAATTCACAAAATGTAATAATTCTGATGCAAGAATCAATGTCTATGCATAAAAATCAGGAGTGATTCAACTTTCAAATATTAATTTATCATATCAATTATAACATGAAAGGACAAAGTAATTTCTCTTTGAAATATCTGCCCCATTATACCCTATATTATTATCATATATTAATGAAATAACTGGTTAGCATTTACAATGTCTCTATTAATTTTTTACTTTTATGGTCTCAAAAGTTGAGGTCTAAACATAATTAATATGCTGAGTCACATACTTGAGATAATTTACTTAATAAATCACCTTAAGTGGTTTGCCCCCTCATCTGCTACCAATAACTTTCTCATCCTAATATTTTTTCATACCACGTTAAAGCAACATTAAAATTAAAAAAAATGATCACCTACATTTCACACTTTTTATTAAGTTATTTCCCTACCTCCTATGTATAGGTCATTAGAAAAATGCATTCATCTGTCTTTACAACTTATAGTATTTTTCTATCAATAAATTCATAGAATGATAAAAAGGGAAGGAAATATAAAGGGCCATGTCTTCTCTGTTACTTGTATTGCCAAACCTGGGTGTGGGCAGCCATAGGGCAAGTCAGGACTAGGAAGTTAGTTAAGGGTGGAGAATGCAAGTATTGATCAAAGAAGGAAGCCCAAGGAAATGGAATGGATCTACTCAATCCAGCTAAAGTCTAGAGAGCTATATAAAAGCAAGGAAGGGTAGATGGGTACTGTGAGTTCAAAGTGTGGAAGTCAACCTCAAGGTTCAAGAGTGTCAAAGATTGAGAGGAACAGGGGGCTCAATGGTGGTGGCATTTTGGGACAATGTTGTGAATCCAGGATTCTGAATTCCAGTGGAGAAATTGCTCAAACAGCCAAGGGGGGACAGAACCTCAGGAAGATGTTCATCTTATTCACAGCAAGAGGGGGAGGACTAAACATCCTCCTACCAAAGGATAGAAAGCTGACTGAAATACCTTTTTCTGTTTGTTTGTTTGTTTGGTTTTTTTTTTGGTAGAGGTAAAGTCTTGCTACGTATGTCATTTGAGAGAGTTTTCCAGTCTGAATCTCTTCTAAATATATTAGATAATAAAGCAGTGTCACATAAGTGGTCACAAACACAGGACCTAGAATCAATCAAACTGTCTGGATCCATAACCATAGATCCAATACTTACTAACCATGTCACATTTCTGTGCCTGTTTCCCCATCTGTGAAAAGGTGATAATAACAGTATTATGTCTCATAACACCATTATGAGACTATATGTTAGGTATATTAATAGCATATTTATTAATTGATTTATTTAGTTTATTAATAGTAGCATTTTTATTCTTAATTGAAGGAAAAAGACCCAGATCCTCTTCATATAGCTTAGATTACACATATAGTGTGTGTGTGTTTGGTGAGTGGTGGCTTACAAGGGGCAGCAGTGGGGGAGGCATTAAGAAACATAGTTAATTAACTTGGATGCCTGTGAACTATATGAGACAAACCACAATCTTATTTAAAAGTATAAAGAAAAATTATTAGACCAATCCTCCCCCTTTTTTTTAAGTAGGCTCCACAGCCAATGTGGGGCTTAAACTCAAGACCCGAGTCACATGCTCCACCCACTGAGCCAGACAGGTGCCCCTTTTATGAAAGACAGAAAGATGGTCTCTAATAGAGGCCCTTTTCCAAAGTGGGACTCTGCTTGGCCCCCCAAGCCTGTTTAGCTTCCTGGAGGTACTGATTTGAATTTACCCAATGATGGGGCAATGAAATGGTAATTTTCAATAAAAGAAGTCTTGCTAGACTGAAGGATAGAGGAAGTACTCTAGGAAAATCCCTCAAAGGGGAGGAGAAGATCTCTTGTGTGCTGGGAAACAGCTGATATACTGCTGGAGTATCTGGCTGGCCCTCATTCATCTGAGTTGGGTTAGCCTAAGGACAGTCAGATGAGAGAAAGGGTAGCTTCCCAAACCTAACTGGGAGGAATTCCTTCAGGGAAGGGGCTGCAGTGGGCAGGGAGGCAGTGTAAATGAAAAGCATGCAACAGAAACCATATGGTTTTTGAAGTGCTGGAGAATCATGGCACTTGCTGGCTGTGTCATCTTGGTGGAAATTCTGTTCTCTATGCCTCAAGGTCCTTATCTATAAAATAGAGATGAGTAGTACCTATCCATTGTTGCTGTGAAGATTAAATGAGTAAATGTATGTAAAGAAACATTTAGCAGAAGTATTAGCTACTTACTAAAACAACTTGGTTGTCCACCCCAGGACAGCCATTCAGTAATGCAAAAGTCCAGGACATGTTGTCTCACGCCCTTTGAGTGAGAGGGACAGATGAATAAGATTGGACCAACCAACTCCCAGGGTGCTGCTGGTGGTGTCTCTTAATCCAGGCACTGAAACCCAGACTTCAACAGCTCACAGAAGGCAGACCACCAGGGGTTCTGGTACACTAACTGCAGTCCTATCGTGTCTTCTCAAGGTGGATTCCTGCCTTGTTTCAAATGGACACAAAAAGCAATTGTGCTTACTTACAAAGAATAGTGCCTACTAGACTCAGAGCGGGCTGGGACACTTAAGTAAGTAATGGCATCAGTTCAAAGTCTGTGTGGAACACATAAATGTTGTGTCACCAAACCCTTCACAGTCTAGAGGGTCAGAAGGGAACCTGGAGGAAATAGAACCAGCCAGACGGAGAGATCAGAACACCCCTGGAAACTGGGCCTGTCCACTGGAATGAGAAAGTCAAATGATGAAATAACCAGACTCATGATGTGGCAGAATGGGATCACAGTGATGAGACATTGGGGCCAAGTGTTCTGAAAATATGGTGATGTTGGGGGGGCAGGGGAGTCAAAGTTCATAAGCATGGCAAATGTGGGAAGCTAGACGTATGAGTAGATGGAGCTGAGTGCTTGGTATGGACAGGCAGTCTTCTATACCAAATGAAGGATTATCCTTGTTGGATTGAGGGCCCCAGTTACCAAGTTTCCACAGAAGGAAGAATGTTGCAAAGCCTCAAAGATTGTGGGTTGAGGCAGGATTTAGTAAGAGTAATTGCTACATTCACCAGGATGTCTAGGAGTAGTTTTGGGGAGCTGGATACTAAGTCCTTCTGCCTTTCTTTTAAGCCTTAAGACTATGGAGATCCTTGCAGACCCTGAGCTCAGAACTAAATTTTAGGACCAGTGTTTTTGGCTCAGAATAGACTTATCTATCCAAACATCTAGCTATAAATTGGGATACTTAACTGGCCTGAAGACAGCTCAGGAATCAAGTTAGCCCTTCTTTCCATGATAGAGGTCTATGGAAGTGGTCCTAGATAGTTAACCCAGTCTTCCCTTTCAGTGTTAGAACTGGCATCTCAATGAAAATTACCTTAGGGAACTCACTTGCCTCTTTCCTAACCTGTTCAAAGTTGTAAGAGGACAGGAAACTCACAGCAGATCATGTCCAGTTAGTCTCAGGGTGGACAGCATTTGCCTGCATTTGGGAGATGTCCCTGAAATTTTATAGGTTAGAGTTGAGAGTTTCCTCAACTCATCCTAGACTGACAGTGTTTATGACACTTCTCCCAGTCTCAGGGGAGGTACTTAGGTGATGCTAATGTGGATGAAACGAGAGAATCATTTGATACTGCAGAAACGTGGTATCTGTATGGTTCTGATGATTCTCTCTCTCCCTCCCTCTCTCTTCCTTCCTCTCTTCCCTCCCTCCCCTTCTTCCCTCCCTTCCTTCCTTTCTCTTTCTATCTCTCATCTCTCTCTCCTTAATAACTCTTTAAGAACCTGATGAAAACTATGGATCATGGTCCCTAAAAGGGACCCACATTTTTTATGCATAATTTCAGGACCCTAGAAGTCTGTTTATGAATTCCAGATTAAGAACTCCTGCAGCAGATAGGACCAGCAAGAACAGGCTTTAGTTTCTTGGCTTTCTTCATTGAAATGCAAACTTTACTATATTCTAATATGGTGTGTTTGCTGTTTTGTTTCTCTTTTTTACTCCAGAAAGTGTGTCGAGGTTAATCAAGACATTTTAAGATATACTTTTCTTTCTGTTCTAGATCTGTGGGATGTCATTATATTGGGATAATTTCAATAACCTGTGGAATTGTGTGTCACTGAAAACAGTTTTTCTAATCATCAGTTACTCATTAAAGTTCTCTGTTCTTCTAGAGTGTATTACGCTACATGAAATAAGTCAGTCAGAGAAAGATAAGTATCATATGATTCACGCATATGTGGAATTTAAGAAATGAAACAGATGAACATAGGGGAAGGGAAGGACAAATAAGATAAAAAGTGAAGGAGGCAAACCATAAGAGACTCTTAAATACAGAGAACAAACTGAGGGTTGCTGGAGGGGAGGTGGGTGGGGGATGGGCTAAATGGGTGATGGGCATTAAGGAGGGCACTTGTTTGGATGAGCACTGGGTGTTATATGTAAGTGACGAATCATTAAATTCTACTCCTGAAACCAATAATACATTATATGTTAACTAGCTTGGATTTAAATAAAATTTAAAAATAAAAAAAATGAAAAAAAAGTTCTCTGTTCTTCTTGGGATATTTGTTACCTCTGCTTAGTGACATTATTCTTTCAGGCTATCAGCATGCTGATGAATTAGCATATAAATTATTAGAACAAAATATTTAATGCAAAAAGGCTACAAAATATTATTATAAGAAATGGAGGAAATTTAGCTGGAAATGTTGCTATCATTTCATTAAGATAATATGGGATTTTATGCAGAAACATTAGTCAAGATTTTATTCATCTCAAGGCACCTGGGTGGCTCAGTTGGTTAAGTGACCTACTTCGGCTCAGGTCATGATCTCATGGTTCCTGAGTTTGAGCCCTGTGTCAGGCTTTGTGCTGACAGCGCAGAGCCTGGAGCCTGCTTTAGATTCTGTGTCTCCCTCTCTCTCTCTGTCCTTCCCTCACTATTTCTCCCTCCCTCCCCCCCTCCCTCTCTCTCTCTGTCTCAAAAATAAATAACATTTGAAAAGATTTTATCATTGCATATTTACTATGCAACTATAAACCTCCTATCTTACTTTTTTTCTTCTTTCACTTGAGAATGCAGTACAAATGCTTGTATCTTATATGACAAGCCTTACCTTGGAACTCGAAGGCACTAACTTCAGCTTTCAAACTTGCTTTGTAAATTGCCCTTACTTAGAAATGGTGGAAATATTTTACACTCTCTGAATAGTAATGAACAATGCTGCTCAGTGATTTATAACTCTAAGAGCTTTATAATTTGATTTATGAACAGCTCTCAAATTTTCCATTGGCAGTTCATACAACTATGAGTAAATTTTCTGGCCAAATGACTTAGTATTTTGCTGCATGACTAATCCCACACTCAATGTTAGAAACTACATAAATGAATTCTATTTGCTTGTGGATAATAAATGATTACTTTCCAAAAACTGTCTGCAAAGCATTCTAGAGTAGATGAATTCAATTACACTGACATTTTAAAAAAAAACTCTCAGACTCCGTAGACTTTTTTTTGAGAAATCTGTAATGTTCACAAAAAATAACTTTCCCCCCATGCCCCAACAGCATTATTCTAGATTCTGTAACCCACAGGACAATAAATCCTAATTAGGCTCTAAAAGTCCTAAAATGTCACAAGAACAATTTGGAATGATTCACTTGAAATATTTTCTCTTACAATGATGCCTGTAAGTTATTTCAAAAGTTTTTATTATGGCAAGATGAGTCCTTTCCCATGTACTGAAAATAATATTTGATATTACTGCAAATAATAATTTTTCCTTCATAAACACAAATTTTAAAAAGACATCCACCCACATGATGGCTCCCTTGATTCTGGTGGCTAGAAATTGCCTCCAAGATTACATTAGATGATGTAGGTTCTTCTAGATAATGAAGCTCCTTTACCTTTCAACACAAGAACATGTGCTTTGTTGGCACAGGTCTTGGTCTCACTCTGTCATGAAAAGCCATTTGTGAATAAATAGGTGATACAACACATTGCCTCAGATACCTCTCAATTTTCCTTTTATGTCATTTAAATTCTTTTTTTAATTTTAAAAAATGTTTTGAGAGAGAGAGAGAGAGAGAGAGAGAGAGAGAGAGAACGCACAGGAAGGGGAAGGGCAGAGAGAGAGGGAGACACAGAACCCAAAGCAGGCTCCAGGCTCTGAGCTGTCAGCACAGAGCCCCACATGGGGCTCAGACCCACAAACTGTGAGATTATAACTTGAGCCTAAGTCAGACACTCACTGACTGAGCCACCAAGGCTCTCCTATGCCACTTAAATTCTGAGAGTGAAAAGCTTCACCAGTCCAAACTCAATAAGATCCATTTCTAAAACTTTGTTGCTAGAGTCATTCTTACCTACACTTTTTGTTTCCAAAGGGGTCATATTTTTATGTAGTGTCATTGTGTGATTATCAGTTGGGTAATACACTCACTTCCATTTAAGTTGTAATAAAAGCTTACAGATAACCTGGGCTACATTCCAAGACATTCCTTATCTTTGTCTAAAAAAAAATCACTCTCCTAGTTTGAGTGTTAGTAGTCAGGGATGGTGGGGAGGAGACCATGGGCAGGGAGCCATCCTAACCAGTCAGGGTGAGTGTTAACTGCAGAGTCAAAAGCAGCTGGAGAGCAGAAAGAACCCATGGGGGTGGGGGTGGGGAGAAGACTGCAGGTAAGTTCAAAGAAACAGCTAAACCACACCTGGCCAGAAGAATGCCTTCTTCCCTCCTCTCTTTAACTCTCAATTTCCCCTCCCTCTGTTGGTTCCATTTCTCAGGTTCCCTGGAAACTTGTTTAGGTACCCCTATTCTGACCAAAAAAACAAAACAGAAACAAAACAAAACAAAACAAAAACCAAACAAAAACCAAAAAACCATTACTCAGGCTTTAATCCAGGTCTCTCTACTTGTCCCTTTTAGATGAATTAACTTTTAGAGTTAGAATTTAAGTTTTAGGGTTAAATTTCTCCAAAGATTGTGGACAGAGGTTCTCTACTGTTTTCACCTCCTACTCCCTCTTCAACATGTTGATGTTTGGTTTTAACCTCTCCCCACCACAATGAATCAGTACTCTGGAAGGTCACCTCATCACCAGTCCTCAGTCCTTGTACACCTTCCCCTCCCATTTGTGCCTCTGTTCTAGTGTGCCACTAAATTGGAACACTTCCTACTCTGGCTTCCGTGGACTTGCCTTCTGCTGTCCTCTGCAGTCCACAAATGAAAGTTGTCTCCAAAGTTCTGGTTCCAAAGTTCTGGTTTCCTAGTTTCTCTTCCTTAGTCATTTTGTCCATCATGACCTCAACTATAATTCATGTTCATGACTCCCAGTCTGTCTCCGGTTCTGACGTTTCTACCCATGTTTCCGTGGGCTTGTTGGATAATTTTACATGGACATTCTGATGCCTCTCTCTCAATGGGTCTAAGATTCAGTTTGTCCTCTTTTCCTACAGAATTGTCCTACCACCCTAGCTCAAAGGTTGAGTCATCTTCATTCCTCCCTTTCTCTAAGTTGGTCACCACAAAGCTTAGGGTGGAGCCTCCTTTTCTTCCTGATGCTTCTCCTGACCCATGAATTAGGAATTTGTGCCACAACTTCCCATCTCTTAGAGAAGTACCACAGAGCTTCTATCTTTATTAAAGTCCGTTACTCACTCTTACTTTGGGAGGCAAATGACTCAGTGATGGGGGAAGTTGAGGAGGGCCTTCCAGTTGATATATGAAAGGTCCCCTTCTCACATATGGTCCTGTCTCTTGTTCACTAATGCTGCAAACCTCATGAGTGGGAGAGTGTCACGCTCTTTTTGGCCTCTGGTCTCCTGGTAAGAAGTAGAATCCTAGTGCCCTAGTGTTGGGAAGGCCTGTAGTTCTTCAGCTGTGACCAGATGGGTGTGCAGAGTTAGGAGAAAAGAAATAAGATATCTCATTTTGGCCTTGAATCTAAGCCATGTTCTTCAATCTGACTTTACTCTGAATAAAGTTAATATTTTTGTTTCCTTTTGGTTCCTCATGTGTGTTCTCAATCCAATTTGGCTGAGAATCCAAAGGGAAGAAGGGCTGCGTGATAGGTCATCTTCTACATTCCTGACACCAAACACTCCTATTTTTATCAACTCATTTGTCTTCTCTTGGGTGACTGAGCTAACTCACTATCATAAAAAATCAAAATATTATATATACTTTTCCATCTTGATTGCTCATTTCTTCATATGAAACATTGACCAAGGACCTTCCTCCTCCATTCCTACCGCCAAACCTTAATCTTTTTGTGCCTTTGATACAATGTCAATTATTCTTTGTAATGAAAACCTAGCAGAAAGAAAATATATGAATTCTATTAAATTAACTTCCAAAAAGGATTGATTGGCTAATTTAATATTTATTAAATTCCACAATGCATTAGCATTACATAAACACACAGAAAGAAGCAATTAATAACATGCCATTATTTGGAGATGGAAATGATAAATTAGCAACAAATCAGAAAACAATGGAACCTAAATACTAAATTCTATCAATGATCTGGTTTCCTTATTATTAGTATCCTTGAGGTAACTGATGTAAAGAACAGACACAAATGCATCTAAAAAGAAATATCTATAATCCTACTGCACGCAGTTAAAGCATTTGTCTGCCAAGAGAGATAAATGATGTTCTTGTGTATACTTGAAACTTATAAATGGCTGCAGCAAGACACAGGATGATAACAATTGTGCTAAAGTAATAGCTCAGAAAACCATAATTGCTATTTAGTTGCTTTTTGTTGTTAAAAATGCAGAGTTTGGAGCAAATTGGTTACTATGCTGTGTTTGTGGTCTTAGACATGTTTCAAGGATATTTAGACCATTTTAGCTCACTCACAAATTTTAGTCAGTGAGAAGTATCAAAGTAAAACTGACCTTTCTAAATTCTATTAGTCATTTCTCCCAATGTTTGCAAAAGGTTAGTTCATTTTTGTTGTTGTTTTAAATTACTCTACTGGGCCATTGGGAGTCAATGCAGTAAAGAATTCTTCCTTTCCTGATGTGCCACACATTGTGGACACTCTTCAATACTCCTGCACAATGGACAGGAGTACAATCTCTCACTGCAGTGGGCTGCGGTATCAGGAGACCTTTGAGCAATGTGAACATGAGGCTATCCTACCTGTCAGACCGCGAGTGCCAGGGGCCTCTGAAGCCTATCCTGACTTGTAGTATATAGCCTATTCTCTGACATTCAACATTCCCATATACAGCATCTTATACAGCATCTGCAAGCAAGGTCCTTGCATCTTCAAACCCAAACGACCGAATATGATACAACATGTCAACAACTTGACAAACGACCGAATGTGATACAACATGTCAACAACTTGACTGTTTATTTTGTTTTAGGAAACATGTTGTACATAAGAACATTTAATCCGTGATTTCCCACGTTTATGAATCTGGCATTTAGGAAATGCATTAGCCAATGCCTTTTGGAATTTCCTTTAATGCTTACACATGGTAATGTGCTCTAGGCCTTAAGAACATCAATGGTTAAGCTTTTATGCAGAGTTGCACTGTTGATTTTGTATAGTTAGAAAACAATACTGATTTAAAATTCCTACATGCAAATAAAACTTAAGTATTGTCATCTATTGTTTGAATGCTTTTCAGAATTTTACAAATTACTTTTCTATGACAATTTCTTCAGTGTCTCAAATGTTCCAAAGTAAGAGTCCACCTTCGTAGTTATTAGAAACTCCACAAATGCAGTAATATGTTACTTTATGTCACTATAATTGCAGTTGCCTTATGCGGGTAAATAAAACAAAACAAGTTAAAAACAGCCCCCCACAGGAAACGCCTGCATTGCCTAGGGTGCAGCTTAACGCGGTATAGCGAGCGAGCGCTGGGCCTGCCAAGGCCAACCGATGCCGCAGACTGCAGCCGCAGCGGCGTCCGGGCCAGGTGGCGGTGGCTGTCCGCAGAAAGGCACACTGCGGCGCTCCCGCCACACCTTCTGCGTTGGCATTGCACCAGCGACCACTGTAAAATCTCCCGGCATCAACAATATACTTTTTGCTGGTTATGAAGAAACGGGAGGGGGCCGGAGGGAATGTGTTCATTTTGAGTGTGACAGATCATTATTTCCTCACACTCCCTGAAATATTTCTCCTCAAAATATTTACAAGCCAATCTCCAACTTCCTTTATCTGCCAGGTCCCTAAATCTTAAATTGCCTCTCTCTCCAAACGCACTAGATGAGTCAGGGCTTGACGGTAAATGCATGGAAGTGCCCGTTTCTCGGCTGCGAAATAGCACCTAGATTTGGGGGTGTCACAGTTCATGTCTGCAGACCGGAGCGTTCTACCGGGGAGCGCTCCCACTTTAGAGAGGCTTGGAGAGGGTGGGCCTCCCGTTCTTGGAAAACCCCAATTCCCAGGGAAGGCCCTTCCCGGCATTCACGCTTTAGCGTGCGAGGAACCCCCCGCAAGCAATAGCTCACCCGGCTGCATCCTCCAAAGCCCCAACCTCGGGGCGGGGCGCGGGGAGGTGGGAGGTGGGGGTAGCACCGCCTGCAGGCTCCCGCCAGCGCCTCACGGTTTTCCCCCTGGCTCCTTGGCGCCCCCTGTCGCCGGGCTCCCCAGCAGTTCGGCCCAGGGAGGCTGGATAGGTGGAAGCCCCAGGTGTCGGGGAGCGGAGAGGCGCGCGATCTGTGCACCCGCGGACCGCACGGGCTGGCGGGCGGCCCCGCGGGAGGGCGCTGGGCGCTCAGGCCCGGGCGCAGCCCGCGGCCGCCGCCGAAGCCGCCGCAGCCATGTCCGCGCGCCCGCGTTGCCGCAGCCCGGCCGTGATGTCATCAGGCGAGCCCCCGCCGCGGCGCCCCATTCCCGCCCCCCGCGGGCCGCCGCCGCCGCCGCCGCCGCAGCCCGGGCGCCGAGTCCCCGCCCCGACCCACGTGCGCCCGGCTTGTGGGATGCCGAGGCCGGCGGCGGCCGCAAGACGATGCGCGGGACCCGGGTGGCCGCGGCGGCAGTGCTGCTCCTCCCAGCCCGCCGCGTCCCTGGCGGGGCTGCGCCCGGGGGCTGCGCACGGACGGGGGCGGGGGCGCCTGGGGAGAGAGGGGGGAGGCTCCCCGCCGCCAAGTCCCTGCCTCGTCGCCGTCTGCTGAGTCATGGCAAGCGCTCCCCGCAGCCCTGGATCACTCGCATAGCGCGGCTGGCGCGGGGTGCGCAGCCATTGGGCTGGGCGCGGGGCCGCGAGCGCCGGGCATGACGCGCTGAGCCGCGCTCGCCCGTGCCCGCCGCTCCGTGGTGCGCCCGGCGCGGGTGCCTGTGCCGCCGCCCTCCAGCCCCGCCGCCGAGCCGCCCCCGCCTCGCCCGCACCATGATCGCCGCGGCTTTCCTCGTCTTGCTGAGACCCTACAGCATCCAATGTGCCCTCTTCCTCTTGTTGCTTCTGCTGGGCACCATCGCCACCATCGTCTTCTTTTGCTGCTGGCACCGCAGGCTCCAGAAAGGGAGGCATCCGATGAAATCGGTCTTTTCGGGTCGTTCAAGGAGCCGAGGTAAGACACGCCGCGACGGCTTTCTTTCGGGCTAGGAGGAACATTTAAGCCGATTTGGAGAGTGAAGCGGGGTTCTCTCTCCCTTCAGCGCTGCGGTCCCTACCCCCATCGCTGCCCACTTCGCAAGCTGAGTACGTTTATGTATATAACGTTCTTTGCTTGCCCTTTTTGCCCTCACCGCCTTTCTCCGGTCTCTGTTGGGATACCCACGGTGATGCCCAGAGCTGGGAGGGGAGGAGGCACGGACGCCAGTTCTTAGCGGCAGTTTGCTAGAGCCCTAAGGGTAATTGGAGCGGAATCCGGGGCTGCGGCAGCCTCCCTCCACCCATCCATCGCTGGAGCTTAGGGGTAAGAAAGTAAGGCACGGAGAGTTCGGGGCTCCCCAACTCTCCCAGAACTTTCCCTGAAACTTCTCGCGGAGAACTCACCTAGAGATCGATGGCCTAGTAACCTCCCCGCCCTATAGTATGTCCCCACTGAATTTAAGGCGTCCGGGATGTGTCTTCCCGACCCTTGTCCCTCAGGTAAGGCCTTAGTAACTCGGCAGGTGAAGAGCAAGGAGTTAAATGAAGTCTCGTTTTTCTCTTTTCTCCCCAGATGCTGTTATGAGATCCCACCACTTTCGTTCTGAGGTAATTTATTTAGCGCGCACGCTCAAGGTCAGAAGAAGTTCTCTTTCCTGAGTACCAATATTAATCATATGCGTGTTAAGAAACCAGCAGGGCATTGAATGGCAAGCATGCTGCCCCCAAGCCTAAAGTGACGTTTCTTTTTAAGCGATTCCCCACCGTTGGTGCCCGCCGAACCCGCGGTGTTAGCGGATTTCTTGTGTGGTGGAGCCACTGTACCGGAGGGAGAAAGACGGCCCTTAAAAGCGCTACAGACCTTAGGAAACTTCGCCACGGGGTGGATCTCAGTTTCGTTTACAATATGTAATTTGCGGGTGGAAGCTGTCTGGGTGCTGTGAGCTGGCTGTGGTGGTTCCCTTGGAGAGCCAACGACAGAGGGGAGCTCTTAGGAGGTTGGTGCAGAGCAATTTGATCCATATGCATTTCATTTTAGTCTTTCCAGTGTACATTCTTACTCACTCATAAAGCTGCCCATGTTTTATTCGGGCCATCTGATGCTTTTTGCAAAGGACGGTGGTTGTGATCCGGCCTTATCTGATCCCGTGCGCTGGTCTTTGCTCTCCGAATGCAGACCATCCCTACGTGAGCAGGTGATATGGGTGCCGTGATTAGGTGGGGCTGTTATAGGACCAGCCCCACTGAAGGTAGGACAAAACAAAAAGCCCAAGCTCTCCCAGGCCCAGCATTCCTTTATGAATTTCCAGGCCAACCCCCTACTTAGTGTGAGACAATTTTCCCTCTTTTTAGGAGAGTTTCACACAGCCAGGCTTGGAGGTTACCAGTAACGATGCTTGCTGTGGTTTACTCATTTTAGCAAAGACTTGGTAGTTAGACACCCTCCATTTACTTGCTATTTACCTGAGACGTTATTTCACATTTCGTTTCACTAGTTAATCAGATGTTTTATTGCACCATAGATGTTTTCTTGGACTCTGGTTGCTTGAAAGCTTTAATTGAATTATTACAACATCACTATAATGTTGCACAGTGAGTAATCCCACTGCATGTAGCCCTGGAGGGTGGGTGAGAACTCTCTTCTCAATTTAGGATACTTAAGAGAATAAATTAACCAGTCAGATAATCAAGAGGTTCCATTTCTCTCTTTTCACTAACTAGCTGTGTGGTTCTGGAAAACTCTCTTTAACTTCTCAGCATCTCAGTTTCCCTATCTGTAAAATAGTACCTTGCAGGGTTACAGTGGGAGGGGAAATTTACAAGTAATTATGTTAAAAAAAAAAAACACCAAAACCAAAAAACAACCCACTTAGCTCATAGTAAATATTCAGTAACGGGTAGCTACCATTACAGGTTATAAAATTGAATTTAAAAATGTGTAAAAATAAAAATCTTTGCACAATTTAAATGAAGTCTTAATTCAACTAATTAATTCAAACTTAAAGGAAACAACATAAACTCTGTTATGAAGCAACATTTTTGAATATCTGCTTAATTGAATAGAATAACTCATTTAGATGTGACAAAAATAAATAATGGTCAGGGTGCAAACATCAAAATTTAGGATTTTTATTTTAAGAAGAGATTACCAGCTCCATACAAGTAAGTGATAGAACCACAATAATCCTGTTATGAATTACTTTATTTACCATTAGGCATTTTAGCTAAAACACAAATGAAAAAATGCAATAGGACTATGTCTTGTTTAGTTATCTCTCAGTTAAGCATTTATCCTGTGCTTGCATTTGGTTAGGAAGGCTGGGGACAGTTGTTTAATGCTTTAACTCATTTCACACAATTCCTAATCCAATTTGACATCTTGTCTATACTTCATATTTGCCTAATCTGCTAGCATATGAACTCTTTGAGAACATGAACCATGTCTCTCCTTTTAGGGCTGTATCCCCACTGCCTGGTATATAGTGGGTTCTTAATAAATATTTATTGAATGAATAAAAAAATTTCTCAGTGTGTGCCAGTTCTCATAAATTGGCAAATAGAACCCAGAGTTGGGCAGAAAAAAAAAATGCACATTCTCAGGATATTGCTTGGAATTCAACATTTGCTGAATCTCTTTCCAGCTTTTAAAATTGCCCTGGAGTTTGTATTAAAAATGTAAGTCACTAATTATAACAAAATGAATTTGGTTAGAATGTTTTTTTCTCAGGAAATTAAATACAGTATTAGCTTAATTTGTTGATGGGCTATCTGTGTGTCTTTCTGTACCAAGTTTCTTTGGTAAACTACTCAAAGAAAGTTATGTGAACATCCCAAATGCATGAGAGTGCCACATTTTTTCACTGTTTTATGCTTACCACAAATAAAACATTTTCCTTTAAGGAAAACATTGGGAATTATTTTTTTTTACTCCCTTTTAATCAAAATGCCATTTCTTGCAGGATTTTCTCCTTGAGAAATACCTCTGAATTTTTTGGATTCCAGCTTTTCAAAAAATTAGAATTTGAGTAGCATAATGGATATTCTTGTTGCTTTTTAGCAGTAGCTGCTGCAAAATATTTCTCAAAGAAAATGTTTTGAGTTTTTGACCAGTCATAATCATACTGAACTAAGAACTTAGTGCCTTCTTCATTCCAATCTAATTCACTTTCAGCATTTCCATTGTGGTCAAATAAGGAAAATGAGTTTAGGATATGCTGACTCATTTGGAAATGTGAAAGAGCTTTGGGAAAGCCCTTGCACATGTGAAGAAGTTTGTTAGCCCTGTGCTGCTTTGCTTGGCAGAGGTTATTGCTTCTGCTACCTACATGCTCAGGAAGGAGTCCAACTGGACAGGAAATTTCAGGATATTCCTTCCCAGATAGTCATACTTGTCCAGAGGGGAAAACCATGGCATCAAGACCCACTTTGCTTTGTGAAGAAAGTCACATCCCTCACCCGAGGAGCTCCAGCTTTGTTTTTCTCACAAAGTATATAATAAACAAATTTCTTCAACATGAAGTTAATTTCTTCCTCATGAAGCTACAACTAAATAACATAGATGTTTATAAGATGTTTTGGAAATGTAACCATCTACCAACACTTGCAAATTCATCTTTACTGTCTTAATAGTCCTCTAAATTTTGCTTAAATGTTTATTTATTTTTGAGAGAGAGAGAGAGAGAGAGAGAGAGCGCGCTCAAGTGGAGAAGGGACAGAGAGAGGGGGACAGAGGATCTGAAGCAGGCTCTGTGCTGATAGCAGTGAACCTGATGTGGGGCTTGAACTGATGAACTAGAAGATCATGACCTCAGCTGAAGTCAGATGCTCAACTGACTGAGGCATCCAGATGCCCCAACAGTCCTCTAAATTTTAACAATAGTATATGAAAATGTGAAATTATTAAACCAGCCAGCAAGGTCTGAACACTATAACTCCAACTTACCGACAGATATAAAGACCCAATCAGATAGATAGAAATGTGTGTTTTATGTCTGAATATAAAGAATTTGTGTAGTTTTTGTTTTCATAGCAAATGAAGAGAAGTGATTTCACATTGAAGTAGGACACAGTTTAGAAACCCAAGTATTCAATCTGAACATCTAAGAAGTGTACTTTTCCTGAGGATTTATAATGTTTTATGCTGTGACTTTACACAATGGTTAACTGTTACACTGGATTCCTGTGGTAAAAATCAGGCAGTGACAATCCTGATTTTAAGGAAATTTCAGAAAGTGATATGGGTAATTGAGGTACCATGAGATTTCAAGAAAGAGCCTTGGGAGTACTTCAATAGGATGAAGACAATTATAATGCCCTTTGAGAATACCCGGAGTGAACAGTGGTAAATGATCCCTATTCATCAGCTCAGTGGAATAAGGGGAGCCTTGTTTCATATAAGGAAGGGGATGACTGTGTTGTGTGTCTATCAGGATTTGAGTAAATATCTTCACTTCCCGTTTCAGGTTAAGGAACCAAAAGAGTTAACTCAAGCTAAGCAGTTCTCAAAGAGTCACATAGCAAGATAAGGACTGAGTAAGACAAGAACTCCCTGGCTACATTTTGTCTGCCCTATGGTGTTTAACTGTGTCACTCATAGCTCAGAGAATAATATGCTCAACATTCTCAATGAAAGAGACAAGCTAAATTGAGTGAATTTCTTACAAAGCTGAATTAGGGAAATCCTTTAGACTTCCAATGATTATCCAAGTTATCGTAGATGAAAGGATAGTCCACACAAACTCTTGGCCTCATTATGTTCTCAGAGTGTTCCTTTAACAAACTGTGCAAGAATGGTCAGCGAAATAATCATATTTCATAGCTTCTCGTTAAACTTGTGTATTTCATTGAGAATTACCCAATTTAGTGAATTAGAGAAAGTGATAGTTTATTATTTAGCTCTCTTTTAAATTGGATTATCTTTATAAATAAATTCTTTGCTTAGAACTAAATTCTAGGTCTAAATTAATTTATACTAATTAAATCAGTCATAAATTGAAGTCTACACATGATATGGTATTAATTTAGCTTCACTCAGTTATTTTCAAAATAAATACATTTACATTTTTGTTCTGTACAAAGTGTGACGTTAGATAGTAGGGCTAACCGAAGGTCTGAGGTATAGCCCTGTCCTTGACGATTGCTTCTAGGTCATTTCCAATATCAGTGCTGAAATTGTATAGTTGCTGGTTTCTTCTGTTACGGTAACTGAACTGCTGTGCTGTTTCCAACTATGAATCACAAGTGTGGCAAGAGCATCAAAGGCTAGGGTGTACAAGTACAGCCAATACATTTGTAAAAAAAGACAAATTCACCCTGTTCACAGAGCTTTATTATGCCAGAGTCACCACTACCATATAATTTACCCTTGTATTAGCTACATGGCAACCAAACAGAATGCTAAAGGAAAAAAAAAGGAGAAAGAATAGGAACCCATTTTTCCCCCGTGCAATCCAAGCCAGTTAAATGCATCTAGATAAAAGTTGTAACAAAAGCTTTTCCAGAGAAGTTTGAATCTTTGTCTAATATTAAGGCTCAAGAGTGACTCTTTTTTGAGATTTGGATTACAAAATAGAACTAGGCTAACAACAAGTATTGGTTTAAAGAAAGGAAGGTAAGCGTAGAGTTTAAAATCCTGATTTGGGGTTCCAGCTGTGCCACTAACTGGGTGATCTTGGTCAAGTCTCTTAGTATCTCTGAGACTTAGACTTGGTGTTCACTGGTAACATGAAGATGATATCTGAAGCCCCTCCAGAAGTAATAGGCCATGTTTCTGCTATGTGCAAAGCATCATGCTAAAAAGGCATCATGTAAAACATGATTCCTGCCTTCTAGGAGATTAAGGCAGATGAAGATAAAGATATAATTAACAAAAATACCAAGGAACAAATTATGTATAGAAAAGGAATGGTTGGAATCGTCCTGGTGAAATGACTGCTTCTAGCTAGGGTGATCAGAAAGGCCTTGCAGGAGGCGGTGATATTTACACTGAAGCATTCAGGTTGGGTGGTATCTGGCAAGACAGAGAGGAAATGAGAGCAACCCCCCAGCAGAACACGTGAGGATAGGCAAAGATTTAGGAAGGCATGTGCCTCTTTTCAGAGCTCAGAATATGCTAATGTGATTAGAAAAAAGGGTTCCTGAGATTGCAAAAAGAAGTGTAGAGGTAGAAATATAAGTGGATGCCAGCTACAATAACAATATTTTTTGCATACTACTTGACAGTTAGCAAAGGACTTTGGCATAACATTATTTTGTTTGAACACTTTAGGAAGGCACCTGCTATGAGCCCTCTCAAGAGAAGCAAAAAAATCACTTTTTGATTTCTTTCTCAGCAACTATAGCAAAACAGCCCTATCACTGTTTTTTTGTTTTTTTTTTGTTTTTGTATGCTCAGGGAGAATGGAGAGTCATGTCCACTGCTGCAGAGGGCCTGGGAAAATGAGTGGGTATGGGCTTTTCTGGTCACCCAGAAGCTGCACTTTTGCAGGATAAACGTTTTTCAGGTCCAGTGCTCAAGTATCACTGGGTTGTATCTTTTTAAAAAAAAAAAATTTTTTTTTCAACTTTTTAAATTTATTTTTGGGACAGAGAGAGACAGAGCATGAACGGGGGAGGGGCAGAGAGAGAGGAAGACACAGAATCGGAAACAGGCTCCAGGCTCTGAGCCATCAGCCCAGAGCCTGATGTGGGGCTCAAACTCACAGACCGCGAGATGGTGACCTGGCTGAAGTCGGACGCTTAACCGACTGCGCCACCCAGGCGCCCCTCACTGGGTTGTATCTTAACTGCAGATACCATATGTCCGGGAATTTGTGACATCCTGCTCATGTGTTCAGTGTGGTCATTACAAATCTTAATGCCAAGTATAATAAATTTGCAGGTAATTTGTTATGTACAAGCCCATTTTGAACAGCTTTTGAAATATATTACAGTTTTTTAAAGTATTCGAAATATGTCTCTGCTTTTAAACTTCTTCCTTGCAAATATGTCTCCCATAGGAATTATTCTAAGTGTTTATGTCCTCCTTAAATCCTCAAGCTTACTCCTTCACCCTCGGCCTGTGACTTTTGTCTCCTCCTAACTCACAGAGAATATCAGTGCCATCAAGCAATAAACTTTTTGGCTCCTACAAACAAAGTATATCTTAAACTTTCCTCCTAGTCTGATAGACAACCCATCTGTCCTCCTTTCTAGTATTTCATGCTTATGTGGTGAGTTCCTTTTCTTCCTAGCTCTTGGGGGATGTTGGTCCATGAATCATCCCCTCCTCTGTTAACTTCTTTTGCTTCCCCTTTGTAGGCTCCTTTCCTTAACACATAAGAATCATTTGTACTGCCTTTTTTGTTTTTAAGTTTGTTTATTTATTTTGAGGGAGAGAGAGAGCATGAGCTAGGGTGGGGGGGAGGACAGAGAGAGAGAGAGAGAGACAGAGAGATCATCCCAAGCAGGCTTCATGCTCTGCACGAGGGAGTCCGGCACTGGGCTTGATCTCATGAACCATGAGATCATGACCTGAGCTGAAATCAAGAGGCAGTCACTTAAGTGACTGAGCCACCCAGGAGCCCCTGTGTTGCCTTTTGAAAACAATACAAACCTCCCTATACCACCAGCTCTTCTGTTGGCAAGAAACATTTCCTGAAAAAGATTCTTTGTCACCTTCTGTTCCTCACCTCTCATTTATTCCTCAACTTTGTGTAATCTGGCTTCTGCCACTGCTACTAAAAATCACTTACTCTTGGGGCACCTGCGTAGTTCAGTTGGTTAAGCATCTGACTCTTGATTTTGGCTCAGGTCATAATCTCACGGTCATGATATCACAGTCATGAGAGAGAGCCCCTGCATTGGGCTCTGTGTGCTGAGCATGGAGCCTGCTTGGGATTCTCTCTCTACTTCTCTCTCTGCCCCTCCCCTGCTCATGCTCTCTTTCTCCCTCAAAATAAATAAATAATAATAAAATAATAATAAAAAAATAAACAAAAAATATCACTCATTGTTAGCTCATCAATGATTTCCAAGTTGTTAAATATTTCAGCCAGTGGGTTTTAGTGTATCTGCAAGGTTATGCGACCATCACACAGTTTACTTTTAGAACACTTTTATTACCCTCAGAAGAAACTCCATACCTGTAAGCAGTCACTCCCCACTCCCCCTTCCTAGTTCCATCCCCCAGCCCTAAGCCACAACTAACCTACTTTTTTATCTTAATAGATGTGTGGGGCCTTAGTTTTGCCTGCCCTATTCAAACTCCTCTTGCAGGATCTAGTCATACTTACTGTTCTAGTTTACTTACATATAATGGTTACTCTGAAATCTGTACCTCAAATTCAGACTTCACTCTTGACCTCCAGATACAGACAGTCAATGACTTTTCCCTCATTTTCACATGGAGGTACCATAGGTATCTCAAACTGAACAGTGAACCCATCAGTCCCAAACCCTAACTGCCACTGTTTTGAAGAGTGGCACTACCCTCACCCCTACCCTCTGCAGCTGCTCAAACTAGAAATCTGGAAGATATGACAGATCCCTTCCTGTCTATCCTGTCCTCTTTTAAATCTCTCTGGAGTCTATGCCTCCTTTACTACATCCACTATGGTTACCTTAGTTCAGGCCCTATAATAAGCCTCCAGAGCAGCCTCCCTGCCTCCTCATCCCCAGTCCATACACACTAATTTAATAAGGATCATTCTCAAATACAAATTCTTAAATGTTTTTTTAGTCAGGGAGACAATCTTATTCAAGTAATCCCAACATAAAAATGGATTATTAATAAACAGGGATTTGTATTCTCTCATAGCAAGAAGTCTGGAGATGCTGCAGCCTTTGCTTGAGCTTCATGGTTGCAGGATGGCTAGCATGGCTCCAGACATCATGGCCAAATTCAAGGAAGGGAGAGGAAGGGACAGGAAAGATGTTCATCAGGATCAAAATTTTTGCCAGAAGCCTTTCACATTAAGTTTTTTCTTACACTTCACAGGTCAGAACTGCGTCAGAGTCTATCTGAAAGGAAAGCTTGGTATATGAGCTTTTATTTTTCCTAGTTTCTGTAGTAGAGGTAGTCAAGGGAGGAAGGTTGGATAAGCCATATTCCTCTTCTATTTAATATCTTTCAGTGGCTTCCCACTTCCTTCAAGGTAATTCAACTTTTTTTTTAGGTTTATTTTTTATTTTTAAGTAATCTCTGCACCCAGTGTGGCTCTTGAGCTTACAGTCCTGAGATCAAGAGTTGCATATTCCACAGACTGAGCCAGCTAGGAGCCCCAAGTTCGACTTTATTTCTTTTTTTTTTAATTGTTATTTATTTTTGAGACACACACACACACACACACACACACACACACACACACACACAATCTGAAGCAGTCTCCAGGCTCCACACTGTCAGCACAGAGCCCAACATGGGGCTCGAACTCATGAACTGTGAGATCGTGACCTGAGCTGAAATCAGATGGTTAACTGACTGAGCCACCCAGGTGCCTCCCAAGTTCAACTTTCTTAATATAACATCAAAATGATCCCTATACTGATGTCCTTGTGATAGTTCTATTCTAACCATTTGTCTACAGTTACAATTCTTGAAACAGACCATGACCTTTTAGGATTATTGTTTTTGTCCATATTATTTCCAGCTGAGAAAGCCTCTCTTTCTCTTCCATTCCTCTCATTGCCCACTCACTGCCAATAAAAACAAAAATACTCAGGCACGAAAGGCTAACTTCTGACTTTCCTTAAAAATTTAGTTCATAAGTCATTGCTTTGAGAAACTTTCCTAGCTCCCTCTTCATAATAGTAATTGAGGTTTTTTGTTTGTCTCTTCTGCAAGATTTTGAGTATCTTGAGGGTAGTGTTAAGTCCCTAGTTCTTAGCTCACTGTCTGGCACACAATAAAGCTCAGTAAATGTTTGCTAAATGATTGAATATTTGATGTTTTCTAAAGTCAGTTTAACTCTCAATTTTCATGGATTCTGTAACTTTCCAAATATTCCTGTATTTGGAATATTTGGAATATTTCCAAATATTCTTGTATTTCCAAATATTCATTTTACTTAAAGAGAAATATATGGTTTTCATTTTTTAAAATGATTTTCATTTTTTATTTCAGATAGTTATGCCTTAGTTAACATCGTGTGTTTACTTTGAAAATACAGATTCAGGCACTTTTAAAAATGAATTGAAAATATTCCCTGACATTTTTGTTTGTTATTGAAGGGATTTGCATACTTTGATGTGGGAGTTTTGAACAAAAATTTTAATATTTAATGTTTTTACTCCAATTTATAGAATGAAAAGTCAATGTAAGTATATTCTGAATTGTCTTGTAATCAATATACCTTATCACCAGTATTGTCACTCAGTTCCAGTGCCAGAATTTTATGTTTTGTTTATAATCACATTGGTGTCAAGTGGTATTTTTTTTTTTTAACATTTATTTATTTTCAAGAGACGCAGAGTGTGAGTGGGGAAGAGGCAGAGAGAGAGGGAGACACAGAATCCAAAGCAGGCTCCAGGCTCTGAGCTGTCAGCACAGAGCCCAACACGGGGCTGGAACCCACGAACTGTGAGATCATGACCTGAGCCGAAGTTGGCTGCCCAACCGACTGAGCCACCCAGGTACCCCTCAGGTGGTATTGTTTTAACTGTCATGATCTTAAGGGAAAAGATTAGGGCAGTTTTAATGTGTAATTTATGCGTTCATGCCACATGAGGGCCAAATGTGGTTTGGTAATCTCTGCTCAACTAGTTTTGAGAAATGTGGTGCTAAATTTGAATAAAGAGCATCAGATCAGAAATACCAAATATATAATACTATTTCATTCCTCTTAATTTCTTTGAAATACATTGTTTATAGCACGAATTGTAACATTGTATTGTGGGATGTATGATGTATATATAGAGATTTGACCATATAGTATAGACCAGTACAGGGGAGTAAATGGACTCCCTATATGATTGTAACATTTCTACATTTTATATTAAGTGGCATATTAACTCTAAGTAGAGTGAAAAGTTAAGAATACACATTATAATTCACAGAATAGCCAATAAAAACAATGCAAATCTGATAGATAAACCCAAATTGAATCCTAAAAGATATCCAAATGATCCAAAGAAGGAAGGAGTGAAGAAACAAAGGAACAAAAAAACAGAGAGGACAGGCTGAAAATAAAATATAAAATGTTAGACCTAAATCCATATTAATAGTTGCATTAAA
Organism: Prionailurus bengalensis; assembly: GCF_016509475.1. NCBI lineage: Eukaryota > Metazoa > Chordata > Mammalia > Carnivora > Felidae > Prionailurus > Prionailurus bengalensis. The sequence goes on along the minus strand of NC_057349.1, from coordinate 53,829,172 downwards.
TATTAGTGGGCTAAACACTCCAACTAAGAGACAGATTATCAGAATGGATACATAGTAAGATCTGATTGTATGCTGTTTATAAGAGATTTACTTAAAGACCCAGTTAGATTGAGAGTGAATGGATGGAAAAAATAAATGATGCATATGATAATGAAAAGAACGTCACAGTGGCCATATTAATATCAGATGAAATAGGTATCAAGGCAAATAGAGATAGGTAAAGAGGGATGTTCCATAATGATAAAAGGGCTAAATGTTCTGGGAGACATAATCATGTATGTATCTAATAATAGAGCCTCAAAATACATGGAGTAAAAATTACCAAATTTAGAGGTAATTTTAGGGGCACCTGGCTGGCTCAGTCAGTAGAGCATGTGACTCTTGATCTCAGGGTTATAAGTTCAAGCCCCATGGTGGGTGTAGAGATTACTTAAATAAAATCTTAAAAAAATATAGAGGGAGAAATAGACAATTTTGTAATCATGCTTGATGATTTTAACATTCTTTTCTCAGCAATTGATGGAATATGCATAGAGTAAATCAATAGAAATATAGGTGATGTTACTAACCCCATCAACTATCATTAACTAACTGATACTTATAGAACATCATACTCACCTGACTCATTCACAAAGGCAGACTATATTCTGGGCCATAAAATATTTGGAACTAAATGGTAATGAAAACACAACATCTCAAAATAGTGGGATGCAGCCAAAGCAGTGCTTAGAGGAAAACATATAGCTTTAACTGGTTATATTAGAAAAGAAGAAAGATATAAAATCTGAACAAATTTTCAATTTTAAGTAGCTAAGGGATAAAAAGGACAAAGTAAACACAAGGTAAGTAGAAGGAAGGAAATAATAAAGAGCAGACATGGATGAAATAGAGAAAAAACATACAACAGAGAAAATAAAGTTGGTTCTTTGAAAATATCAACAAAGTATTTAAATGTCTAGCTAGACTGATCAAGAGAAAAACAAAAATCACTGTTGTGATACATGGAAGAGAGTTTGTAACTATAGAACCCACAGACATTAAGAGACTAAGAGAATATTCTATACAATTTTATTCTACACAACTTGACAATGAAGATGAAATGGACAAATGTCTATATATAGCCTTCAGTTTTCCATCCTGAGCATATTTCATCATGTCTTAGAACTGCTGTAACTCCCAGATCTTGAATTCTGAAATATCTCTGATTACACAACCTCCTTTCTCTGTACTTCATCACATATTCCTGATGAGTTTCTTCCTTACCTTCATCAAGACCTCTGGTCTCAGTCTCTCCTAACTTTCAGCCTATCTGACTTAACTTCACTTGCCCTTCTGCTCAGTACAGACCCTTAGCTGACTGTATAAAGAAGTTTTTACTGTTATTCTCACTTTGCTCTTGCAGTGACTTGCTCTGCCACCAGTGACTTTGACAATTCCCAGACCTGAGTCAATCTCATTGACCCCTTTTCTATTTCTGTGCCTAGGAGGTAGAGATTGACAGTTTGGGCTGTGCCTGGCTGGGCAGTGGTTCTGGTCTGAGTCAGGCTTGGCTCATTGCAGCCAGAACTCCTGTGTCTTTGGTCTGCCTCAGGCACATTCAGTTTTCCTCGACAGGTCTCTCCTCTTCCAGTAAGGCAACCCAAGTTGGTTCACTTGTGGCTAGATTTGGGTTCCAGATGTGGAATAAGCGAAGCCTCTTGAGGTCTAGGCTCTGAACATATGTAGTGCCTCTGTTCACACATTATTTTGGCCACGGCAGGTCACAGGGAGTGGGGGAAATAAGAGTCCTGATGCAGAGAATTGTGGTCACATTTGCAATCTACCATAGGTAATCTTTTGATTTCTCTCTGGTTTGCTTGTGTACTACACTCCTCAAAGCACTCATTTTAAGGTTTTTCTATTGTTTTCCCTGGACAGCCTATTCCAATATCTCAGATTTTATATATATGTAAATTACTTCCACCTGAAATTTCTAGCCCTGGCTTAATTTTTGAACATTTTTTGACATATAATTTCCAGTTTTAGAATATTTTCCATCACCTCAGAAAGATTTCTCATGCCTGTTTGCATTTAATTCCTTTTCTCACCTCTCACCCTATAGTGGTTCTTTTTTTTTTTAATGTTTATTTTTGAGAGAGACACAGAGAGAGAGAGAGAGAGAGAGAGAGAGAGAGAGAGAGATGCAGAGAGAGAAGGGGATGGGGGATCTGAAGCAGATTCTGCACTGACAGCAGTGAGACTGATGCGGGGCTCAAACTCATGAACCTCAAGATCACGACCTGAGCTGAAGTTGGACACTCAACCAACAGAGCCACCTAGGCTCCCCAACCAACCCCTCACCCCATAAAACCTCTGATCTACTTTCAGTATCTATAGATTTGCCTTTTCTGGACATTGAATATAAGTAGAATCATATAACATGTAGTCTTTTTGCCTCTGGCTTCTTTCATGTAGCTTAATGTTTTTGAGGTTCATCCATGTTGTAGCATATTTTAGTACTTTGTTGTTCATTTTTGTTGCTGATTAGCATTCCATTCTATGAATATACCACACTTTGTTTATCCATTCATCGGTTAATGGACGTTGAATTCCCCCCGCTCAGTTTTTAGCTGTTTATAAATAATGCTGCTATGAATATTTGCTTAACATCTTTGTGTGGACATATGTTTTCATTTATCTTAGGTAGATACCTGGGAGTAGAATTGCTTATTTATATGATAAAATTATGTTTAATTTTTAAAGAAATTGTCAAACTGTTTTCCAAAGTGGCTATACAATTTAATATTCTCACCAGCAATGTATGAGGGTTCTAGTATCTTCACATCCTTGGCAGTACTTATTATTGTCTGCCTTTTTAATTATAGCCATTCTAGTGGGTCTGAAGTGGTATTCTACAAATTTAATTTGCATTTCCCTGATGACTAATGATTTTGAGCATCTTTTCATGTTCATATGGTTCAAATCTTTGGCCATTTTTATTTTATTTTACATTATTTTTTAAAGTGTATTTATTTATTTTGAGAGACAGAGAGAGAGAGAGAGAGAGCAGAGGAGGGGTAGAGAGAGAGGGAGAGAGAATCCCAAGGAGAGAATTCCAATCCCATGTGGTGGGATCATGACCCGAACCAAAATCAAGAATTGGACGCTCAACTGTCTGAGCCACCCAGGCACCCTGGCCATTTTAATTTTTATTATTTTATTAAAATACTGAGTATTTCAGCTGTATTTTTTTGTCTCCCACCATTTCCATTTGTCTGACCACCACTACTACAATATCCTGTTGTAACATTCCATACATACTTAAAACCAAGCAAAGCATGGACTTCCATCTTTAAAAATTAAACAGGCATTTTGGGGGTGCCTGAATAGCTCAGTCAGTTAGGCATCCAACTCTTGATCTTGGCTCGGGTCTTGATCTCAGGGTTGTAGGTTCAGGACCCGCGTTGGCCTCTGCACTGGGTGCGAAACCTACTTAAAAAAATACTAAACAGGCATTTTGGACAACACAGTCTTGGCAATGGAACCTGGACTACATTTATCAAACATAGTAGGGAAAGTTTTCACTCTGCATCATAAAAAGGACAGCCAGATAGAAACTTTCACAGCAGTGAAATAAGATGGGAGAATTTTATTTATTTATTTATTTAAAATTTTTTTTTTTCAACGTTTTTATTTATTTTGGGGACAGAGAGAGACAGAGCATGAACGGGGGAGGGGCAGAGAGAGAGGGAGACACAGAATCGGAAACAGGCTCCAGGCTCCGAGCCATCAGCCCAGAGCCTGATGCGGGGCTCGAACTCACGGACCGCGAGATCGTGACCTGGCTGAAGTCGGACGCTTAACCGACTGCGCCACCCAGGTGCCCCAAGATGGGAGAATTTTAACAAACTGTTTAGTTTGTTAAAAAGAGACTTCCTGGGGCATCTGGGTGGCGCAGTCAGTTAAGCGTGCCACTTTGGCTCAGGTCATGATCTTGCGGTCTGTGGGTTCGAGCCCCGCGTTGGGCTCTGTGCTGACGGCTCAGAGCCTGGAGCCTGCTTCGGATTCTGTGTCTCCCTCTCTGTCTCTGCCCCTCCCCCGCTCATGCTCTGTCTCTCTCTCTCTCTCTCTCTCTCTCTCTCTGTCAAAAATAAATAAACATTAAAAAAATGTTTAAAAAGAGACTTCCTCAGGGGCGCCTGGGTGACTCTGTCAGTTAAGGGGCTGGCTTTGGCTCAGGTTATGATCTCACGGATCTTGAGTTGAGTTCGAGCCCAGCATCAGGCTGCTGTCAGAACAAAGCCTGCTTCAGATCCTCTGTAACCACTTCTCTCAGCCCCTCACTGGCTAGTGCTCACCCTCTCTCAAAAATAAATAAACATTAAAAAAAAATAGATTTCCTACACTGCCAGAGATCTTGAATATGCCACCTGGCCAGTCATCCAAAGCAATTCTTCTCATAATTGATGACTTTGGCTTCCACTTTGGGAAGATAACTACCTTTTTCTGAACTTATTTGCATTTTGCATTATTTAATGTCTTCTATGGAAGTAGGTCCTTTCTGTGTTTTAAGGGTTTTTTTTTTCTTGTTTTTTTGAAGGATTCTTAACCTTTTGATCTTGGTATTAATGGTCTTGAGTTTTTTCCATTCTTGGTTTGATTTCTGTGCATTTTTGGCTGGAATATATCATATAGATTTCTTTACTGGGGTTTTCCCTCTAGCTCTCTCATCAAAATCATCATCATTATCATCATCTTCCTCCTCCTCTCCATCATATCATCATCTTCATTAACAACAAGTTTTACCTTTTTCTGTGGAACTTTACTACCACTTCCAGGGACAGATCGCTTTCCAGGTATATTTAGGAGTTTCACATCTTCCTCCTCTTCATCTTCTGACTGTGCATCTTCCTACATAGTACTAAATGCTATCCACAGAAATGCACAGCCTTGAATCACAGACCACAGGTGGTGTTATGCCAAAGCACCCAAAGGAAATCATTGACTGTACAGACATTTTCAAAGTTGTCAGTGTTACTGTAATTGGGCTGCCTTCATAATTCATTGTCTCTGCCTCAACATTGTACAATTCATCTTTTTTTTTAGACTGAAGATCAGATATATTTATTATCACATACATATAAATGAATGAAACATACCAATGAAACGGTAAAAGGCTATATAGGATTTAACAAAAATAATGAACAATGGGTTATGTCCTACATATAAGAATCAAACATTTATATAATGTTCTCAAAATAAATCAATTGTGTAGAGGAACAGATTAATGACTTAACTTGATTTTATTATTTATTTAATGTTTATTTTTTGAGAGAGAGAGAGAGAGAGAGACAGCACATGAGCGGGGGAGGGGCAGAGAGAGAGGCAGACACAAATCTGAAGCAGGCTTTAGGCTCTGAGCTGACAGCTCAGAGTTCCAGCACCGTGTCTTTTCATTTATTTATTTAGTGCTACCTTTTTAAGTGTAAAATTTTAATTTTTTTGTTAAGTCTAATTTATCAATTATTTTCCTTTATGATATCATATCTAAGAATTCTTTGCCTCCTAGAGTCATGAAAATTTTCTGTTATTTTTTTTCTGGAAATTTTAGAGTTTTGATTCTTACATGTAGTCTCTGATCCATTTAGAATTTTTCTTTATTTTATATGAATTATTGATATTCTTTTAAATATTAGTAGAGTTCATCAGTGAAGCCATGTGAGGCTGGTGTTTTCTCTGTGGGACTATTTTAAGTTATCAATTTAAAATTAAATATTCAATTTCTTTACTTTTTATATGCCTACTCAAATTTTCTATTTCTTCTTGAGTCCGTTTGATCATTTGTATCTTTGTAGGAATTTGTTCATTTCATCTAAATTGTCTAATTTGTTGGCTTAATAGTATTCCCCTTTAGTTCTTTGTCTTTCTGTATAGTTGGCAGTGCTTTCAGATTTCTTTTTTCTTCTATCTGGTCAGAAAGTTGGGGCTTTCATTAAAAAGTGTGTGTTCTGTTGCATACTTCTGTGACTATGCCTGCATCCAGGGCTAAATGGCAGGAAGACAGAGAGAATATAAAGTGGTGAGAGTTGACCCCACTGTCTTGGGATCAGAGAGGAAGGTTTCCTTCCTAAGAGTTTTAGTTCCTATTCTTTTGGGACTTCTAATGTCACTGCCAGTGGGATTGCTTGAGGGCTGGAAGTTAGGAGAAAAAATGGGGGGATTTTTGCACTCCCTTCCTCACTCTGCAAGTCAGAATAAGGGGTCTTCTCTTGGAGTTCTCTGTCTCTGATCCTCAGTACCTAGCTCTGGGTTTCAGGGTGTGCAGCTGCATTGCATTCAGTCTGGGGGATACTGGAGACGAAAAATGGCAAACTCATGATTAGTTTGGTGATACTTCGAGTTCTGGCAGTTTTCCTTCAAGTTCCTTGTTACTAGTTGCTTTTCAGAATCCTCAGATAGCTAGTTGCTCTGTGCATTCTGTTCAGTTATATAGTTGTGTTCAAGGGGAGACATATGCTTATTCTACTTTACTGTACTCAAAACCCTGATACGTTTTTAATTTGTCTATCCTCCTTCCACCTTAAGCCTGTTGCTTTTCTCCCTTTTATTTATTTGTTTTTTGGAAAATCTTGTAGAATTTTGCCATCTAAAATGAAGTGTGTATTGCTACGTATAACTCATGTAACACTGCAGATTCCATTTATTTAATCATACAGAATTTTTAGTAACTTTAATATGTTTTCATTTGGAAAAGTTTCTTTTCTTTTCTGATCAATCTCATCATTCTCCAGATTGATGTGTTCTCTAGATTTCCTTCTAATTTCTGGAAACGAAATAGACTGAGTTTAAAGAACACCCCTCAGATTTTGGAGAAAACAATATACATTTTATCATGTTATTGATGTTATTTACACAGAGAATAGAATTCTCACATTAAGAATTAGGCAGTAGACCATTAACAAGCTTTAAGTAACTAACTGGCCAACTCTGGAGAATCATTAACAAACAAACGTTAAATAAGTAAATTCCTGCCACTACCCATTCTGCAGTGAACTGTATGGAGGAGAAAGCAGACATTTTCAAGCATTTCAGACGGATGTAGAGTGTAGCTAACTGCCTTTTGTTTTAAAAGCTGCTAAAGGGCATCCCAAAGGAATCCCAAATATATTTGAGAAGATTTGGTGAAACTATCTAGTTTTTGTTTGTTTGAGTTCCTTTATTTTGAAGGAGAGAGCAAGTGGAGGGGAGGGACAGGAGAGAGAATCCCAAGCAGGCTTCACACTGTCAGCACAGAGCCCAATTCTCCTGTGAACCGTGAGATCATGACCTGAGCTGAAATCAAGAGATGGATGCTTAACCAACTGAGCCATTCAGGCGCCCCAAAACTGTCTGGCTTTTCAAAAGTGATGTAATATAACAGAAATTTGCAATGAAAAAAGAAACTTAAAAGTTTAATAATTAATTTATAATAATGAGGTCTATTTCTACTGTTCTGAAGTCCTCTTGTGGGATCTCAACTTCTGAGGGACATTGTAAGAATCTGATGAAATCTATGGTCTATATCTCCAGAAATGTTAGGGATACATAGACATATATGTTTGCATATACGTATGCAAGTGACTAAGGAGGTCCTTTTAATGCTCATGTGTGAATTCCTAGGGCAGAGATAGATTCCAGTTAAGAAATCCTGCAGTATTGGGGCGCCTGGGTGGCTTAGTCAGTTGAGTGTCTAGACTCGTGATTTTGGCTCAGGTCATGACCCCAGGGTCGTGGGATCTAGCCCTGTGTGGGTTCCATGCTGAGTGTGGAGCCTACTTAACATTCTTTGTCTCTTTCCCTCTGCCCCCTCCCCTTGCTTGTGCTTGCTCTCTAAAAAAAAAAAATAATAATAATTAAAAAAAGAAAAAAAAGAAGTCCTGCACTAAGATAACCAGGTATCTTTGTCTAGTTACGGTTGGGATCATTTTCAAAAATCTCTGCCAGGTAAAAATGTGTCCTGGGTAATGCCTTTGGCAGGGTGAGGTGAGTTGAGCTTTAATTCCCACTATGGTTCAGGTGTGAGATGTTGTAGATAACTTCCTGTATATTATCAGTAATGCTTGGAGAGATAGTAATTCATAAAGTTATTCTCAATCTATAGTGTACAACTGGAAATTCTAGCTCATATCTTTTACTTACAGCATGGACGCTGATGTGCTCCAAGTTTGTTTAACAGTGAAGACATACATATTCAGGGAATATATGGGGCTACAAAAACTCCCTGGGGCAATGTATCTCTGCTTGTCTTTACCATGCTGCAGTAATAGGGCTGCAGAAGTCAAGTGGTATAGTGGACATGATCCCAACTTAGTTGTTAAAAGACCTAAGGACAGGGGCACCTGGGTGGCTCAGTCGGTTAAGTGTCTGACTTTGGCTTAGGTCATGATCTCACAGCTTGTGAGTTTGAGCCCCGAGTTGGGCTCTGTGCTGACAGCCTGGAGCCTGCTGAGGATTCTGTGTCTCCCTCTCTCTGCCCCTACCCTGCTTGTGCTCTCTGTCTCTCATAAACGAACAAATGTTTAAAAAAATAAAAAAGACCTGAGGACAAGTCCCATTCTTTAGCTTCCCTAGCATAAATCACTTAATATTGCCAACGCTTACTTTCTTCTTTGGTAAACCAGAAATAGTAATAACTGTTCTTTTTGCAGGATATTCTGAGGATCCATGAAAATAGTACATGTATGTGATTTTTTAAAATATATAAACCTATCGATTGAAACGTAAAGAGACACATAGCTGTGATGAATGGAAACTTCATTCATTCACCCTGCATTTTTTCATTAGCAAGTACCTACAAATCTAACATGCATAGGGAATTTTTTTACTTCCTTATACTCCTGGCTGGAAATATGGTCCTACTATCTCTCAGATAGTTTTTAGAATCTGTCCATCTTGTATAGAAAAAAGAGAATAAAAGGATGCTTAGTGTTAGAGAATGAGGAAGTCAAATGATCTATGTAATATTTGAGTTGAAGAAAATCAGTAATCAAGTAGTTTATATTAGCTCTTAAATTAATAGTCAAAAAGGGCAGGGTGATTTTAGGCTTTCCTGGAAATAGTGAGATCTTATCCTGCCCCACATCCTGGGTCAGAGATGGGGAAATGGTAATAGCTGCCATTCCCTGAGAGCTTTCCTATCTTTACATATGTTCTATCTCATTTAATCATCACTTGCCTAAGGTCCTACAGAGGTTGTTCCAAGTTGAAATTCCAACTCTGGTCCTTTTTTTTTTAAAAAAAAATTTTTTTTTTAACATTTATTTATTTTTGAGACAGAGAGAGACAGAGCATGAACGGGGGAGGGGCAGAGAGAGAGGGAGACACAGAATCGGAAGCAGGCTCCAGGCTCCGAGCCATCAGCCCAGAGCCTGACGCGGGGCTCGAACTCATGGACCGCGAGATCGTGACCTGAGCCGAGGTCGGACGCTTAACCGACTGAGCCACCCAGGCGCCCCCCAACTCTGGTCCTTTTACCTGCATAGTCCATGCTCATAGCTACCCATCAGAGGAATGGGGCTGAATTAGAGCAAGCTGAACTGGCATTTGCCTCTTCTAAGATTCATAGGGATCAATGTTAATTCACATTTTTGAACCTTGAAAGCTCAGAGCAACCTTTGAGCTTGCTCTTTAGGACTTACAGACAGTGATAACTGCCATCTGAACACAAGATGGGATTCAGATCGGATCAAGTTTTAGCTTTAAGAAATATGGATCTCTGAGCTCCACTTACTAATTTTTGAAATTCTTAAATGAGTGAATTTACAATATTTAATCTATTTTCTGAGAGGTCGTTTTCAAGCATATTGGAATTTAAATTTCTGAGTTATTAGAATATATGAAGCAATATGATTATTATAACTTGTAAATATAGTGCATTTTGTCCATTATTATTAGAAAGAAAAATGTGCTGGTGTTTTCCACAGGTGCAGTCAGATGCAGACTGAGGGGCTGAATTCCCCCTTGGTCTGCTCTTTTAGCTGTAGTCTGCTGGTTACAATACTGATGTAGAAGAACAGAAGAAACCAAAGGCTGAATTTTAAATAACATTCTTAGTTGTTTAGACCCTCTTAAAATATTTAGAATATCTAGCTATATGTCTGAATCATATGCTGTACTGGGTGGGAGGTAAAATTAGGAAATTTTGGCTGGCTACTGCTACATTATAATTTCTCTAGAAACCTCAAGAAAATAATGGACTCAAGCATGCCTTGAGCTGTTTTCTGAGAAACTATGGCAACAGGGCTTTTAATTAAAGCTGAACTAGTGTGTGTAGCTTAGAAAAACAGATACTGCCAAACTGATAGCAAGAGTGTATGGGAATAATCCAGGAAACTAAAAAAAAAAAATCTTTTTAGATATATGGTAATTCTTTGTTATCTATATTGTTCAAAGAAATAGTAGGAAAAAAAAGAAACAATAGGAAAGTCTTTTAGTGGATGTCAATATTTGGCCTTGGGATATCCTGTATTGATTTTCTGTAAGCAAATATAGTTTCCTAATTATGCTTTTTAAGGTTAGTATTCAAATTATGTTTCCTGAGTGCAGGTTAAATGACCTTGGAAGGGCTAGCCTGGAGGCATCCTCCTTTGCAAGGGCAACCAACCCGGGATAGTCAAAAAGGATGATCTTTCCATTTTGATAACGGAGACTATATGTGTGCCACAGTGAGACAGCTCGTGGGCTGTTGATCAACAAATTAGTAAACTAGCCTCCAGCTGAGATGAACCATTTACAGCCAACATGCTAGAGTTTGTAAACTCAGAGCATACAAAAAGTAGTTAAAAAACCCCAAAAAGTAAATGGGAAGTCAAGAGTTGCCATTTTTCTAGGATCAAAATATGTGTTATGCTCGTAACTCCCAGTGATGGAGAGATTTTATCACCTTCTTTGCCATGGAAAGTTTGAGTTTATGTCTATTGCTTTGATATCCCACCTGATTAGTGCTCCCATTCACTCTTAAAAATGTATGTTGTTTGGAGCATAAATTGTAAATCACTCGGTAAGGGCAATAACAGAGAAGATGAGCCTCTAATGAAATAAAATGCAATGGTGACAAATGTAAAGTTCATAAGCCAGAGACAGTGTAGGAACTGGCTCTTAAAATAGTCTGTTATCCAGTCTCCTTGGTTCTGGCTTGCAGTTTACCTTTTATTGTACTGTTAGCAGAGTTAGCTAGTATAGTATAGTATAGTATAGTATAGTATAGTGTAGTGTAGCTAGTAACAGTATAATCAGATCTGATCTTCCACACCTTTTGCTTAACGGCTTCCCATTGCTTACAGTATACCCTTTCTCAGTCTCAGCTCCACCCTACCTCTAATGCGTACATTACCTAAACACAAACAAGGCCCAGCTGTTCAATGTTCCCTGTCCTCCTCTGTGTGCTCCTACTTTTCCCAGTGCCAGAATTCCTCTACTCTTTGTGTGTGTGTAGTGAACTCCTACTCCTACTTAAAAACGAGGACTGAACATCACCTTTTTCCTTCCTTTATCTCACAATCCCCACTTAATTCTCTCAAACATTCTCCTCTGTAGGACTAGGTGTAGGGATTTACACATCTGTCTTCCTAAGGCAGGCGCTCTGTACAGTTGACCCTTGATGCAGGGGTTGGGACATCAACCCCCACAGCAGTTGAAAATCCACGTATAACTTTTGGCTCCCCTCAAAAACTTAACTACTAATAGCCTACTGTTGACCGGAAACCTTACCAATAAAATAAATAGTTGATTAACACATATTTTGTATGTTATATGTATTATATACTGTATCCCTATAGTAACATAGAAAAAATGTTATTAAGAAAACTCAAGAAAGAGAAAATGCATTTATAGTACTGTGCTGTATATAAAAAACAAAACAAAATTGTATGACCTGTCAGAATGGCTAAAATTAACAACTCAAGAAACAACAGGTGTTGGCGAGGATGTGGAGGAGGGGGGAACCTCTTGTACTGTTGGTGGGTGTGGTCACTATGGAAAACAATATGGATGTTCCTCAAAAAGTTAAAAGTAGAACTACCCTATGGTCCAGCAAAGGCACTATCAGGTATTTACCCAAAGAATACAAAAATACTAAGTCTAAGGGATACATGCACCCTGATGTTTATAGCAGCATTATTACAATAGCTAACTTATGGAAACAGCCTAAGTGTCCATGGATTGACGGGTGAATACAGAAGATGTGGTATATACACAATGGAATATTACTCAGCCATAAAAAAGTACAGAATCTTGCCATTTGCAACAACACGCATGGAGCTAGAGAGTATTATGTTAAGCAACATAAGTCAGTCAGAGAAAGACAAATACCATATGATTTCACTCATATGTGCAATTTAAGAAACAAAACAAATGAACAAAGGGGGGAAGAAAGGAGAGAGGAACGCAAACCAAGAAACAGACTCTTGGGGCACCTGGGTGGCTTCTTTGGTTGAGCGTCCTACTTCAGCTCAGCTCATGCTCTCGTGGTTCATGAGTTTGAGCCTTGCGTCGGACTCTGTGCTAACAGCTAGGAGCCTGGAGCCTGCCTCAGATTCTGTGTCTCCCTTTTTCTGTGCTCCTTCTCCACTTGCGCTCTGTCTCTGTCTCTCTCAAAAATAAAAAGAAACATTAAAAAAAGAAGAAGAAGAAACAGACTCTTAGCTATACAGAACAAACTGGTGGTTACTAGAGGGGAAGGAAGGGGAGGAATGGGTGAAATAGGTGATGGGGATTCAGGAGTGCACTTGTGATGAGCCCTGGGGGTTGTATGGAAGTGTTTAAATCTCTGTATTGTATACCTGAAACTAACATTACCCTGTGTTAACTAACTGGAATTTAAATAAAAATGTAAAAAAGAAAAATCTGCGTGTGGACCTGCGCTGTTCAAACCTATATTATTCAAGGGTCAACTGTAGTTTTTATCTTGTCTCCACAGCCTTGTGTGGCGTGTGGCACAGAATGGGTACTTACTATTTGTTGAATATTTGATGTTTGGTAAATATTTGATGAATGGATGAGTGGGCTTAAGTGGGTAAAGTAATTGGAGTCACTAGGGCATATTTGAGAAAACACAGAGTAGTTGAAATTTGGTTCTGCTGTTTTCCCACTTCCCTTTTTCTCATTCTTCTGCTCCTCCAGGTGCCTGTTTCTTGGCTTCTCAGAACACTTTCTTCAAGGTCTCACCTGGGCTTGCTTTACCCCTGAATTCCCCTCAGCTTCTAAAATCCCTTTTGCCTTTCTTCCCCAAACGTCTGTCTTCACCTCCCATCAGAATGTCATTTCCATACTGAAGAATGCAGCTAGATATAATTAGAGGATAATCACTTCAGCTTAATTCATTCCAGGTTATAAAAGACTGACAGGGAGACAGCAGGAAGTGTCTGATATTTGAATTCCACAATAGAAAGGCTTGCTTTGTCTGTTCAGATTTCTGACTGTGTATAACCTTCCCTTTCATATAGTATATTAATGCCATCGCTAAACAGGTTTTCATGCCAGGGTTTCGGATTATGTCATTCAATCTTGACAAAGGAATATTTTGAGAGAGGCCTGACTGTAACCAGTTTCAGCAATATTAATGTCTTTGTTCAGCAGCATTTGTGCAATTATTTGGATATTTTACTGCTTTTTTTGGTATTTTTTTATATACATGAACGAACATTGGAAATACTAATGATGGTGATAAGGAAATTAAGTTTTATTCAGCTAATGAACTTCAGGCGAAGATATAAAAAAATCATGTGAGGCAAGAGTTGATTCTTAGTCTCAAATGGATGCTCACCAATTTTAACCCTCCATGTAGTCTTTTATTATTTGGGAAAAAAAAAGCAAAAGTAAGGAAAATGTATGGAATTCTGGAACTCTACTTCAAAATTGTATACAAAAGGGGAGCTATAACTAAGGATTTTTTAATTTTATATTTTGGTTTCCAGGCCAGAAACCTAAGTCTCTCAGTGTGACTTTGCACATTTTATTTCTTCTGTGTTTTCAAAAAACCGTTCGGTACAATTGAGGGACCACCTGTAAAAGGGAAGGAGATATGCTTGGGTTTCCTTCAAGCTGCCCCTTCAACGTTGTTAGCTCTTGCTTTAAATCCTTCTAGCAGCTGAAATCTAGCTAATCGATACCTTTGCTGCAACTACTTTAGTAGATCCCCAAATCAGAGCCCTGCAAAACCAGGATACGACACAGGCCCCTGGACTGGGTACTGAGATTTATGAGATGAGGCCAGAGGTTCTGAAACCATCACCACTTCCCTTCCCTGTTTTCCTCATCCATCCAGGAACCACCAGAGCCTGGAGTGCAGTTTACTCTGGGCCACGAATTCTGAAGGGCTCGGTCTTACTAGAAGAGTGAACTCAACTGACTGAGAGAGGCCTTTCTGTCAGAAGCTTAAGTGGAATAAAATCAGATTGAATAAGACCTGCCCTTGCCTTTGTGGAACTCTCTTTCCTTATAGTGATGTATCATTCGCGGAGAAATTTGTCATTCACTGAAGTTAGTGTTCATGTTTTCTTTTTTCTCTTGTTTGGCTATACCTGCATTTTCCTGAGAGTTGCTATACTTGTGCATAGAATCAAAGGGTAAATGGGGTTTGTTGTTATTTGTTTGTTTTTTCTGGCTTTGCACATGGGATTTTAGTAATGGGACTAGGAGAATGGAAAAAAGTAACCGGAAAAACTTTTTGTATGCTGGTATCTCTTCTCTGTAGAACTTAAAGATTTAGTTAGGCAGTATTTGTGGTTAATTGCCTATTTATTTTAATTTTTGTTTTATTTTTGCATGTAAAACATTCACATGATTCAAAAATTAAAATATAAAATAAAAATATATCAGTGAGAATTCTTATGCCATTCTTGTTCCTCATATATTAGGAAATCTTAGATTACCACTGTTCTAAGTTTATTGTGAATCCTTTATTATTTTTCTTTTTACAAGGAAATAAATATATATTTTGTTTTTCTCCTTTTTCATATGCATAGTAATGTGCTGTATTCACTGTTGTGCATCTTGTTTTATCCGCTTAATGTATCTTGGAGAACTTTCTATAGAGAGTGCTCTAATTTTTTTTATAGGTGCATAGCATCCCCTTTGATACAAATATAATTTAGTTAATCATCCCCTATTTATGACATTTGGGAATTTTCTAATCTTTTATTACAAACCATGCTTAAATATAAAACACATTTCACATGTGTGCAAATGTTGTCTGTAAGATGAACCCCCAGAAGGAGAATTATGGTGTCAAAGATTTATGTATTTCAATTTTGATAAATACTATCATATGGCCTTCCATAATGGTTTGTCTTAATTACTGATGCTTCATAATATGTCCTCTCTTATTGGGATGTTCTTTTACTTGGCTATTTTTTTTTAAGTTTATTTATTTATTTTTAGAGAGAGAGAGACAGAAAGAGAGAGAAAGAGAGCTGGGGAAAGGCAGAGAGAGAGAGGAAGAAAGAGAATCCCAAGCAGGCTCTGTGCTGTCAGTGCAGTGCTGGGCTCGATCTCAGTAACCATGAGATCATGACCTGAGTGGAGATTACAGGTTGTATACTTAACCAAATGAGCCACCTAGGCACCCTTTGCATTGCTGTTTTTATTTTTTCCTGTTTTATATGAATATTAGAACAAGGTTGTCTAATTCTAAGAGAAAGATTAGTATTTTTATAGAGATCATGTTAAATGTAAATTTTGTTAAAGGAGAACTGAGTTTGTGATCTTGAGTTTTCCCATCTAATAATTGGTATGCTTTTCTATTTTAATTTATTTTTTAATTAATTAATTTATTTCGAGAGAGAGAGCACGAGTGGGAGAGGGGCAGAGAGAGAGGGAGAAAGAGAGAATTCCAAGCAGGTTCTATGATGTCAATGCAGAGCCTGACACAGGGCTTGAACTCACGAACTCTGAGTTCATGACCTGAGCCGAGATCAAGAGTGGGATGCGCAACTGACTGAGCCACCCAGGTGCCCCTATGCTTTTCTATTTTAAACTCTTCTTTTGTGGAAGAGTCTTTTTCATGTATTTCCCCCACATTTCTTGTTAAGATTATTTCCAGTATTTTATCTTTTCGGTTGTGATTAAAAGTGGGTCTTTTTTTCATTATATCTTCTGTTTGTAGTTTCTATATATGAAAACTATTGGTTTCATTATCTTAACCTTATAGTCTGCTTACTTACCTATTTTACTGTTTGTAATACAGTGGAATCACTGTAGATTCAGTGGAATCTTTTGTGTTTTCCAGGTATACAGACATATCATTGGGGGTGCCGGCTGGCTCAGTCAGTAGAATGTGTGGCTTTTGATCTCAGGGCTGAGCCTCCTTGGGTGTAGAGATTACTTAAAAATAAAATCTTATAGTATATGTGCTGCCAAAGCAAGCACTAAAAATAAAATCTTAACAAGAAACCCCACAAAACCCCCAAACATATCCCCTGCAAGTAGAGATTATTGTACATCCTCTTTTCCTATTGTGAATTTATTATTTCATTGGTATGTGTGGACATCCAGGAAAATGTTAAATAGTAGTAATGACAGTAGGTATCCTTTTCCAGTGCCTGACTTTACTGACGATATCTTTGGTATTTCCCTGGTAAGCATAAGCTGGGTATTGGGTTTAAATAAATACATTTTATTATGTTTCAGGACCATCCATCTGTGCTGGTAATTTATTTTCTGTTCTTTCAGCTCCACCTTGACCTTACATACTATAGTCCCTGGAGTTAGGGTCCGGGACTCTGCAGGCTACTTTTCTCAGATGCCTTTGACAGCTGCTTCCTATTGGGATCTGTCAATAGGGGGCACTAGAGGGAGTCTGGAAGTTGGGAGGAGGGAGAAGCACTTCCTGTCTCTTGTTGTTCCTGTCAGAGGTGCCCTTTAGTAAAGGTAGTTCACCTCAGACCTCCAGCTTTTTCTCAGGAATGCCAGAACCAGCTGCATCACCTCCCCTCATAGGTATCAGCCGAAGCCAGGCAGTGATCCCTCTTCAGAGGAATGAGCCCCAACTGAGAGGCACTTTCCTCCTCTGAGCCCCTGAGGAACTAATGGCCCCTCTACAGTGTGCCCCTTTCACCCTCTGAGCTCCAGCTTTGTGGAGCCTCTCCTTTGAGCGCCCACATTCATGTAACCTAATCTCTTCCCACCCTCACCCCAACTAATGGGTGGCAGCTGCATTTATTATGTCTAGGTTAGCTCAGTGTCCTCCTTTTGCTCTTCCAGTCCTCCAACACCTGTTTCACCAATTCCCTTTATTCAGTCCCCTCTGTTGAGCTTGCTGATGAGCTGATGAGCTGATGAGCTTTCTGCTTTCCTGAAAGGACCCAGTCTGTGACTCATCTATTCCTGTCTTACTGAATGTTTTGATCCAGATTGTTTTCCGAATCCTTTGCCCCAGTGATTTTTCTGTGCCAATGGGGATGATTGTGTGGTTTTTCTTTCTTTCTTTTTTTTTTTTAAACCAAGACTTCAGAAACACAGAACTATTGGGGTTTTTTTTTTTTAATTTTTTTTTCAACGTTTATTTATTTTTAAGACAGAGAGAGACAGCATGAATGGGGGAGGGGCAGAGAGAGAAGGAGACAGAATCGGAAGCAGGCTCCAGGCTCTGAGCCATCAGCCCAGAGCCTGACGCGGGGCTCGAACTCACGGACCGCGAGATCGTGACCTGGCTGAAGTCGGACGCCCAACCGACTGCGCCACCCAGGCGCCCCTGATTTTTGCATTAATCTTTATACATGAGATTGGTCTGAGGTTTTCTCTTTTTGGGTAGCCTATGTCAGGGTTCTATTTCAATGCTGTATTTGCTTCATAAAAGTTTTAGGTTTCCCATGTTTTTTTTCTGAACTCTGGAACAGTTCCTATAGCATTTTACATCAGCCTTTATAAGTTTCTGTTGTTTTGTCTGGCTTTTGCTTCTTAAAGTTTGGTGGCATCCCTTTAGGAGATTCTCTGATACTGGTGCTAGTTTGGTATCATATACTAGGAGATTATTTTATTAAATTAATCCAGAATGACTCAGAAAATGATGTTTGATGCTGAATTAGCTGGTCTGGTTGAGAAAAGCTGGTCCAAACCAAACTGAAATAGGCAGTGTGTCTCTGGTGCCCTTTAATCCCATAATTATTGTACTATGTCTTTAAGTAATTCTGCCTCTTATCTGCTCCTCTTTTCCATCCTATTCTGATGCCAGTGCCTGCTGAGGTTACCTACTCTGAACTGATACAGTTTTTGTTATATGACCCTGCATATATCACATATTTGCATTTTAATAACAGAATCATAAATATGTTCATGACAGAATCTTGGGTGCTGGTACTTTATGTTTTGTGTCTCTTGTGTCTTCTGTTTTAAGTTCTCCAAGTGCACTTACATCTGAGGTGAGACATAACTGTACTGGGTTGAGGAGAGTGTATCTTTCCACTGACTCAGTTAAATAGGTTTAATAAACTTAGCACTCAGAAACCTGAGGGGGGGGGTGTCTCTAGCCTTCTTTTAAAAAAACTCCAAAACATCAGGGTCACCTTGGAGTGAATAAGGGGAAAATGGAAGAATGCCTTATTTAAATTTCTGATCCCATCTCTAGATTCATGGCTCATCATTTATTTTCAGTGCTGTTATGCATCCTCCTTTCTCTGACCAGTGGCCATTTTCTTGCCCTTGACCTTGTTGACTGCTTTGCTGTGACCCTGGCTTTTCTTACACAGTGGATTCTCCCCTCCTCCTGCCATGAGCAGACCACCTCCTCCATTGCCCCATAATGTCTGCTGAGCATACTTCTTTATGTCCCCTTCATTGCATCACTTGTTTTTAAGTCTGTGTTCTCCTTTGGACTGGTTGTTCCTGAGGGTGCATTGTGTCTATTTATTTTTGTTTTCAGTGTTTAGTACAGTGCTGCACACATAGGAGGGTTCAAAAAATATTGGTTGAATTATTGAATGACTAAAGCCCAAGTAAAAGTGGAGAAAAAAGAAAAATAAATGGTGAATGGCTACATGACTTCAGTACTATGTGCTAGACGCTAAAAGGTAGGTTCTGAGTAATCTACTTGCACTGTATGAAAAGTAAGCATAATGCTTTCATTCAGAGTGGATTTAACTTATATTTGATTTACGCTTACAGTGCAGATGCTTTTCTGGCAACACACCTTTCTAAATCTGCTTCCTCAGAAGGTGTATATCAGAATAAATCAGAAAGACAGTTTTCAAGGCTATGGAAGTCTAAAAATCCTCTGGTAGCATTATAATAATCCACCTTTTGTATCAGAAAATTTGTGTTTATTTTCCCTGCATCAGGAAATTTGGTCCTGCTTCAGGAAATGATAGTAGAGATAAGAGAATGAACGGGAATAATAAGAGATGCTAAAAATAGATCCACTGGGAGATCGAGATGACCTGAAAGCAGAGGATTAAGTTGAGGGGTTTGAGGGAAATTAAAGCTCTTTCCATGGTGCCTCCACCTGGAAAGTATAAATATAGAGCACGGGATTATGTTTAGCTTGAATGTTTTTCCATCTTGAGCAGCTAGAAAAATTTTAATTGGCAATCTGTGTTTGGATGACAACGGGAGGATTTAGAATTCTTTGGACCCACTTTAGCTACAGAAGTTATTCATGAATATATAAATATTGTCACCCTTATCTTACTGCTGCACTGATGCTACCTGCCCAAGGTAGACCTTAATGTACTTAGGTATTCTTTATTCTTTATCTCTAGGTAGATATTTTATGTTTTAGTTTTCTCTTTCTTATCAGTGTACTAAATTATGTTTAGTTATGCTGAATTGTGTAGGGAGAGTGGGACAGTTTTGGAGAAAATTTACATATATGTGCTTACCATTGAATTACATTAAGAGTTAAAATTAATCTTTGTAAAGAGTTTAGCATTACCCCCAAATAAGGAAAAATTGTTTGCCAGGGATGGTATAAATTCGCTGATTTTATAACCTTACTTCAGAAGTGTTTATTCCTTTTGGTGAGACAGTTTGGTTTTATCAACTGTGATATAAGAAGGCTGATTCTTACCTCTAAATCAGTATGAGTGCCTTCATTCCTATCCCACAGAGTTAGTTTCTGTCTTCCTTTAGGGAGTGGGGAATGTGAGTGGAGGAGAGAAACCAAGGGGACTCTATCTTATGGTTTCTCCAGCTGGAGTGTCCTTCCCAGGGAAATGTGCCTCCTCTCCAAAAGGTACACAATGTGGAGACCACTGCTGCTGCCTTTACCTGAAATAAATGCACACTGGATCCCAGTTAAAGTTTTAGCAGTGTAGGGTTTAGGTGAATGCTCCAAAACTGTGGGGGTGGTGAAGGGAAGTGCCAGGGCTCTGTCAAGGTCAGGCCAGAACTCTTGGCCTAGGCTGTTCTGTCTCTTATTCTTTAGCTCTTCTGTTTTTCTTTTTCTTGGTCTCTCTACATCCTAAGCAGAGGAATTTTCTCTTGTTTCTCTGTGCTAGGCTTTGCATCCTGCTCATTCCCACCTCCCACCACTAGGGTGAAAGTCGATGCCTTTCTCCTTTTCTGCCATCTCTGAGAAGGGTAGGTGAACTTTGACTTGTGACTGTTGGCTTTGCCAATCTCTGCAGGATCTAGATGGGAAAGTAACATCCTTCCTATTTAATGCTATTTTGACTATGTATTTTTTGTGACCTGTTGCCCCAGCATGACTATGCCAAGACAACTTTTTAAATTAGCCAACCATTAAGGTGCCCAAATCAGTGATCCTTAATCCCTATGAAAAAAAAAAAAAAAAAAAAAAAAAAAGCAGGCACAACTATGTTAGCCAATTCAATCAAAGTTTGGCCTGAAATAGAATATTGTAATCCATACCTTCTCCTACCTCATAAAATTAAATAAACATTTTTTTTTTTTAAGCAAGCATTTGTACTTTAAACTCAAATGACCACATCCAGTACTTGGTAGCTTCTTTGCGTGTGTTTCCCACAATGCTCGTGGATATGTAGTTTTCACTCCTTTGTTGGAAGTATTCTAACCACAAAAGGGGTAAGCAGGGTCAAGTCCCTTTCCATCTTGCAAGAACATTACCTCTCATTTTAGCTTACTTTTTTTTTTATTAAAAAATTTTTTTTAGGGGCGCCTGGGTGGCGCAGTCGGTTAAGCGTCCGACTTCAGCCAGGTCACGATCTCGCGGTCCGCGGGTTCGAGCCCCGCGTCGGGCTCTGGGCTGATGGCTCAGAGCCTGGAGCCTGTTTCCGATTCTGTGTCTCCCTCTCTCTCTGCCCCTCCCTCGTTCATGCTCTGTCTCTCTCTGTCCCAAAAATAAATAAACGTTGAAAAAAAAATTAAAAAAAAATTTTTTTTTATACTATGAATGAGAAGTTATTTAGGAACATTTTAGGGTACACAGGTGAAATGAGAGAACTTTCTTGCATTGTGGAAACAGCTTATACTTCTGATGGCTAAATTAAAATAAGGGACATGTTTAAAAATGAGAAAAGATGATTTTGTACATTTGGTGCTAAAAATGTCTTCCTCTCTAGATATGTTTAATTTATTGCTTTCATCAAATATCCTCCACCATAAAAGAATATTATTAAAAACCTTAGATGGCCAAAGCTGAGATGAAATAATATAAATTGTGTCAGCCATCCTCTTAAAGCATGTTGACCTTAAAAAAAAAAGCCAGCTCTTTTACCAGCAAAATAAACTTTTTTGGGGAATAGCAGAGAATGGCATTTCAGGACAAGCAAACCATAGCAAGTCTAGAGAACAGGAGAGAGGGGCTTGCTTTTATAGGGGAAAGAAGGAAGCTGGAGGGGCTATTATGGCTTCTCACTGGCTGAATGTGGCAGTTTCCCATTGGCTGGGCTGTTGCTGGGCAAGTTATTCCTTCTTACTGCTGGGATAGGTTAAGTAAGCTTTCTCCTGTTGAGGTATGCTTCTTAAGGTGGGTAGTAGTGCATGAGAACTCTCCTTTCAGGGTTTCTCAACTCCATTTTTAATGAAATTTCCTTTATTTATTTTCACATTTCTCCCTTTGATCAAGATCTTTACTTGAAAGCATTGCTTGCTGATCAAGAGTTGGGGTTTTTGTATTTAGTGGTTTCCAACACTAAAGTGATTTCATCCCTTAGTGCCAAGAAGGACTTTTCTTGATTGTTATGTCCCAATTGTAGGGAAAGTGTGCAGACTGAAATCACTGAGGTCACATTTCAGTAACAGGGAAGGGTAGAAGGGAGAATTCTCAGGCATTTCCCATCTGAGGTTTGTATCTTAAGTGTTTGAGATCATCTTGAAGCACCAAGCTAACATCACCATATTGGGCATGTCATTTTTACAAAAGTTTGACAGTCAACAGGTATAAAGCTTAAAAATGATATTACAGAACAAGATAAAGAGCAGACATTCTGCAGGGAACTATCCTAGCTTAAAGGAGTCTTTTCTAAAAGCCTTGCAAAGTGGAGTTAGCTCGTTTACATTTCCCTTAGATGCAGGGGAACAGATAGAAGACTGAGGGATCTCCAACATCATGAGCAGATCAGAATTCTTGGTGACAGATCCAGTAGACAGAACGGTTTCTCCCTTTTGTGATAGATTGGGCTAAGAAAGAGAGGGAAGAAATAAAGTAAAATGCAATAGTGAGAAAAAAGTATACATGCTTGTTCCAGTCATCTTGGGAAAATGGTCTCTTTCAGCTATTAACCTGCTTCAATTCCTGGAAATCTTTATTTTCAGGTCACCACTTGGTTTGCAGGTCCAGTTAGGGTTTGGTGCTTTCTTTAGATGTGACACATGGATCCAAGAGTCTTTTCCTTGGGGTTTGGCAGCACAAGCGTTGGTTCCTTTGCAACATGGTTGAGAAGAGTCTTTGTGAAGATATCTTTTCCAATAGTTGAAATCTCCAGGCTGCAATCTGTGATGTTGTTGGTCTTTGTCTCCAGGGAACATGCTTTTGAGAGGCTGTTCTGCTAAAGTATGGTTATTCCCAGTAGAAACAAATAGAAGTATATCCCTCTTAACCAGCTATGGGTCAGAAGAAGCATGACCCAAGTGCATTGGGCATCCTGTGATTATCTCAAAGGGTGAGAGTTTATGGGTTCCAAAAATGGTAGACCTGAGATTCAGAAGGACTAATGGCATTGCTTTTGGCTAGCTTATTTGGAGAGTCTACAGATTTTGCCGGTTGAGTCTTAATAATGCTGTAGTGTGTTCTACTAACCCTGAGGATTGAGAGTGAAAGTAAGATTGGCCAAATGGCACAGGCTTGTTGAAGCATTTGGCTGGTGAAGTGAATTCCCTGGTTATGAAGTTTCAGGGGCATTCCCCAGGTAGAAGTAATATTTTAAAACATACAAGCCATTGCCAAGACATATTTATATCCATGAGACAGGGGAAGGTGTATAAAATCCATCTGCCAAACCTCATATAGTTTATTGGGAAATTTAAAGTGTCCGGGGGCAGTGAGGACAGGTTTTCTTGAATTGTATTTCGGGCAGGAGGTGGCAAGCAAAGTAGGCACTCTTTGTGGCCTTAATATTTCCCCAACCAGTATTGGTTCATAAAGGTTATCATTTCATCAGTAGACCAATGATTCAATGTCTGTTTAGTAGTCAGTAATGGAAATTTTAGTCTCTGGTGGGCCTGGATTATTATTTGGTCCAAGTTTTCCTTCTTTCTTTCTTTCTTTCTTTCTTTCTTTCTTTCTTTCTTTCTTTCTTTCTTTCATCAAACCAATGGTTTTTAGCTTTCCAATGTTGTTTTTCCTTCCTTGGGCTGATTATTGGAAATCTGTAGTTGGTTCTTCTACATTATCATTTGGGGGAGCATCCCTTAGGATCAGGACAGAGATATGGTCATTGATTCCTTTGAGAGCAGAGTTCTCTGTGGAAATATCTATTAGGTTGTTTCCTTTAGCCTCTAAGGAATCAAATTTGGAATGCCCAGGGACTTTGATAATAGCTAATAATTCCTGGACATAAAGGCCATTTTGAATTTTGTCCCCACTGGAAGAGAGGAAGCCTCACTGTTTCCCATAGTATTCCAAAGTGATGAGCTACTCCAAAGCATGCCTGCTTCAGAAGGAATTGCAGTAGTATGCTCAGAATAATATTTATCATTTTCGTCTGTTAAATAAGAACTTTTGGTAAGCCATGAAAAGTTAGCATTATCAGGAGGCAATTTGTCAGAGTCAGGCAGTCATGAGGAGCATTATTGGCAAAAGAGGGAAGAAGGTTGGCAGGGTTTTCAGGAGGGAAAAGAAGAAAGAAAGTTAATGTTCAAGGGCAGGGGTATTTAACATTCTTTCCTTTAAGGCTTTAAGGCTAAGTCATCCTGATCTTCCCAAATGATAGTGTCAGGTTTGTTTTTTTTCCCAAAACTTCATTTTGGGAAGTTCATGATGCCATGATCTGAATGGCATCTTGGGAAAGTGCCATTCCTGAAATGACTTTGAGATCATGTGCCACAAATATCAAATCTGAGTTTGAGGAAACTGAAATTTTTCCTTGGATTCTTTGTGTACCTTTAAGTTTTAACATTGGGGCACCAGGCTCAGTTGGTTGAGATTCTGACTTCAGCTCAGGTCATGATCTCACCGTTTGTGAGTTTGAGCCCCAGACCGGGCTTGCTGCTATCAGCGCAGAGCCCACTTCGGATCCTCTGTCCCCCTTTCTCTTTGCCCCTTCTCCGCTCACACACACTCTCTCTCAAAAATAAATAAAACATTTTAAAAAAGTTTTGGGGTGCTTGGGTGGTTTGGTTGATTAAACAGCCAACTCTTGATTTCAACTAAGGTCATGATCTCTTGGTTCATGAGATCAAGCCCTGCTAACAGTGGGTTCCGTGCTAACAGTGTGGAGACTGCTTGGGATTCTCTCTCTTTCTCCTGTCCCCCTCCCTCCACCCCTCCTCTGCCTGCACTCTTACTTTCTCAAAAATAAATAAATAAACTTAAAAGAAAAAGTTTTAACAAGTGGATACTGTCTTCTTGTGAAGGGGTCTGAGCATCTAAGTCAGTCTTTAAAGGCTGGGAGAAATATGAAGGACTTTTTTCCCTCCCAAATAAAGACAAAGAGATATTGGCTGCCTTATCCTTAGGGATGGTAAGAAAGGTGCTACATAAATTAATTACAGTGAAAAATTTGCTTTCAGTGGGGATGTATGCTGACAAAGTATGGGTATTTGAAATAATAGGGTGACAAGGGATACTAGTACAGAGGATAATAAGGCCCTGAGCCTTATAATCTGTTGTAGGCTTGATGCCTTATGGCTGATCCAATGGGGACAAATAGTATCTTTAAAGTTAGGTGTAGTGTTGTCAGGGGTAGAACACACAAAATATGTTTAAAGGTCATTTGATTCACCTGCTTGGCTATTTTGGTTCTTGGTATCAAATTCTAGAATTACCCCTTTCAGGAGGAAGAAATTCTGGCATGATACTTCCCTAAGAAATCTTGTCCCAATAAATGAACAGGGGCAGAGGAGCTAAGAACTGTTTTAGTACTCGGAGGCAGGGGCTTTTTATGGCAGTGAGGCTGAACACCTAGAGTGTAGCTCTGGTGTTGATAAGATTCGTTCCCCATCCGGAGAATTGTTTCTCTAAGCAGAGTAAGAGGAGGGATTGAGAAAAGCTCCTGTGGTTGCTCAGGGCCCCATCATTGGGAGGGCACTGGAAAGACTAGGTAGAGGGCTGAAGGGACTTGGTGTGCTTGAGTTTTGTAACAATCCTTTTTCCAGTGTCCTGGCTTTTTGCGGTAATGAAAAAGGCCAGGAGAGATTTGGTTTTGTTTAGGGGCTTCCATTTGTTGGAGCTGAAAATTAAGGGTTTTAGTGGTCTTCCTTTTAGTTGAATCACCTAGGGTGTGGGCGAGCTGATTTACTAAATTAAAAAGCTGGAGTGGAGATGGTTTACCATTCCATCCCAGTCCTTTTAACTAGAAGGGGAAGGTCCTGGTTCAGCATATTGATGAACATAGAATTGAAGGCTACCTGAATGGATTTGACATCTATAGGAAGGCCAGATTTTTTCTTGAAAACTCTTTCCTTAAAAACAACAGCTATAATAATAGTAATAATAATTCAAGGGCTTATTGACTTTGTTTATTTATTTTTTGAGAGAGAGAGTCAGAGAGCCAGCAGGGGAGGGTCAGAGAGAGAGACGGAGAGAGAATCCCAAGCAGGCACCGCAATGTCAGCACAGAGCCCTACATGGGGCTTGAACTCACAAACTGTGAGATCATGACCCAAGCCGAATACAAGAATCAGATGCTTAACTGACTGAGCCACCCAGGCACTCCTCATTGACTTTTTTCTTAATGGCCAGAGTATTTTATTTTATTTATTTTTTTTAGTTTTAATTTATTTTGGGAGAGAGAGTACAAGCTGGGGCAGAGAGAGGAAGAGAGAGAATCCCAGGAAGTTCTGCACTGATAGTGCAGGGTTCAACGTAGGGCTTGAAACTACAAACCATGAGATCATGACTTGAACCGAAACCAAAAATCGGACGCCCAACCAACTGAGCCACCCAGGTGCCCCTCATTGACTCTTATTCCGATGAACAGGTTTTGAGAAAGCCCTAGGGATTGCCAGGTGAAGTCATTTAGTGATTGCCTGAACCTCATTATATAACAAGGCAGGGGATTGGGTTCCTATCTGCAATTCCAGAGATTTTTCAGCAACAACCCACCCAGTTGGTGGGCTTGACCTTCACCAACGAGCATGTGAACCATCTGGGTAGAAATCTGAGAAACCTGCATGTAAGTTTGAAACACTATATCAAATTCCTCAGCAAATCTGTGGGGATCCTTAGTTACTTTGGGAAATCTTTCACTATGGCTCATAGTTCAGGCTTAGTCCGGGGGACATGGGTTTCGTGTTGTTGGGTCAGCCTCTAATAACTGGACAACTCTATTTAGTCTTGGGTTATTAGTATTTTAACTCACTGCCAGCGTTTTGGTAGGGTTTTATTTGGAATCTCTTTATCTTCAGATGTTAGATTGGTCTACAGTTGCTTCTCTTGGATGTATCAAGGTTTATTTTTAGGCTGTGGTAGCATCTTAAAATGAATTAAGACATTTTTCATCTTATTCTGTTTCTTGGAATACTTTGAGTAATAATTATCTGTTGTAAGCTTAGATAGAACTTGATGATGCATGCATAGCCCTTTCCAACTCCTGGAAATGGCAGTGCTAACTGAGTCAGTGCTGTTGGGATGTGTTTCCTGCCAGTGTGAGTTGGCAATCATTCCCCTCTTCTCTTCAGATTCTGTGGAATGAACTATTTGTCTTAGCCATTCTTCTAGCTATAGTTCATCAAAGTGTTGGTCGCTTTTTCTGTCAAGGATCTCCATAAAGTTGCAGTTAGTTTCAAATCTTTGTTTCCTATTTTTGCAGTCGTTTCTTTGAGGTTGCCTTGAGCCATTGTGAAACTCACATTTTGTTGCTCAGTGTATCCTACTTCCTTTGTTTCTCTTTGGCATACAGGGCTAGAGCTATCACTGGCACACTTTTTCGTCAATAATTGTGAATCAAAAATTTTAGCCAGAACTCTAATTAAAAACGGGCTAGAGTGGAGTAATCATTACATGTTGCAGCATATGCTCAATATACAACAACATGCTCTTTGGAGGATTTGTGGTAAAGGGCACTCGTATTTGTTAGCTTGGAGTCCATTTATTGTCTGAGAGCTATGCTGGCATACAGCATATGGGAAACACAGGAATTTTAATTGTTAATGGCAATAGGAACTTATATGTGTATTTTTAAAGGGATTATATATGATAATAATTTCCTTAAATACATACATACACATATATATGTATAAAGGGATATATATAGATGTATATGCATATTATATATGTAATATATAATTAATATATAATATATAGCATTATATAATTGTATTATGTAATGTACAATATGATATTGTGTGTTATATTGTATGTTATATATTACATAATATATGCATATATATAGAAAGGGATATATAAGATATATGATATAATTATATATAATATAATGTACATATAGGTGTATGTGACTATATTTTTGAGGAAATTAATTCAGAAACAAACTGTAGTATAATAATTCAGTGCTGTGTAGTTGGCATTAAATGGGGGCTATGTGTGTAATATCTTTGTGCCTAGAACCATTTTTCATGTTAGAGCTTTCTTTTACCCTCTTTAGTACCTTCTATGATTACTGGTCCATTTAGAGTTCTTCCTCTTTTATATGTTAAAGACAAATACACAAATAATTGAAGTCCTTTTCTATGAGCAATCCTCAGTTTTGATTGTATATACCACCAGTAAAATATCAGCATGCACATTCAATATATATATGTATTTATTTCTAAATTATATACTATATCCCCATATTAATTTATTATAACAAATTTCACTCTGAGAAAAATGTAATTAAACATGTTTAACCTTAAAAAAAAATCTTTGCTTAACACTATGATTTAGAAATTCAAATATTATTTTAAGTTCCATTTATTTTGATATTTGGTTTTAGCCATTGTCATAGCTGTAAAAGATAACTTAAAAAAAGATTCAAATGGAAAAAGTGCATTGATGACTGCTCTTACAATTATGACAGTTTTCAACTTTCATTCGTTGATTATGCAAAATTATTTAAAAATAAAATTTGGTAGTAAATTTTCATATTTCTTGTCAGTTGGTTTTGTTATGAACTAATCTCAAGGAATTGATTTTATATATTTTTTATTAAAAATTTTTTTTTAACGTTTATTTATTTTTGACAGAGAGAGAGAGACAGACAGAGAGAGAGAGAGAGAGACAGAGCATGAGCGGGGGAGGGGCAGAGAGAGAGGGAGACACGGAATCTGAAGCAGGCTCCAGGCTCTGAGCTGTTGGCACAGAGCTGGACGTGGGGCTGGAACTCACAGACCGTGAGACCATGACCTGAAATTGGACGCTCAACTGACTGAGCCACCCAGCCGTGCCTAATTTTATATTTTTAAACAGGATTCTAAAACTCACTGAAAATTTTTATTTGGGTGGTTTTTAAACTGACTAAAGAACTCTTTTCAAATTTTAAAATCTATAGAATTAGCTTTTCTAGATAATGAATTTACTTTTTTTTAGGGGAACAAAATCATATGTTAGTAGAAATATATTCAAATACCCATTTTCAAAACACCCTTTTTAATCCACAAATTTAAAAAACCAATTACTTTCCTGCTAATTATTCAACCATCACTTTTATTTGTTTGGTTTATTTGAAAATATCTGCTACTGATGGTCTCTTGTCATCACTGAAAGTTAGCAATTTGGGAATTTTGGACTTCTTGTCTTTCTATAATATAAAGCAGCATAATTTATTTCTATATTTGACAACTGGTTTAAGTGCCTTTAAAGATAATCAAACTCTGTGGTACATACATTTTTTACACTCACTTTTATAGTAAAGACTGAATTTTTCCTCCAATTTCAATCTTCCCCTATTTTTGTAATACAAATACTCTATACTTATGAGTGGGCATATGGTGAAACAGCTAGAGGCTCCATTTCTCAGCCTCTCTGGCAGTACTGTTAAGTTCTGTCCAATTGGATATAAGTGAAAGTGATGTATGAACATTCTAGGTCAAGTCCTTAAAACAAGCTGCTTGTCTCCACAGTCCCTTTCTTTCTTTCCATGCTTGGAAAGGAATTGTGTGGTATGTCAAATGTATTGACAAGGAATACCTGAGGGGAAGGTAGAGCAGTGATAGGATAGAATCCTGCCTCCTTATATGACCTCATGGCTCAGAGCCACCTATCAACTGTGAACTGGCCACAAGAAAAATGAATTTCTATCTTGTTTGAATCACTGTAGTTTTGGATCTATTTGTTATAGTAGTTGGTCTGTATTTTACTATATTTTTTATTTCATTAGAATGCAGTATAAAGAGTATATTTGTATTGTTTTATGAACAATTTGTATTTATATATGTATCATTATAAAAAAAACACACTGACTCAAGTACAACAGAGTGTTCAGATACATATCCAAATATATGTAGAGGTTTAGTAAATGATAAAAATGGCATTTGAAACATTTATTTATTAAAAATTTTTAAAAAATATTTATTTATTTCTGAGACAGAGAGAGACAGACAGAGCATGAGTCGGGGAGGGACAGAGAGAGAAGGAAACAGAATCAGAAGCAGACTCCAGGCTCTGAGCTGTCAGCACAGAGCCCAACACAGGGCTCGAACTCACAAACCGTGAGATCATGACCTGAGCCGAAGTCGGTCGCTCAACCGACTGAGCCACCCAGGCACCCCTGAAACATTTTTTTTTAGGTTTATTTATTTATTTTGAGAGAGAAAGAGAGCATGCGAGTGGGAGAGGGGGAGAGAGAGAATCTCAAGTAGGTTCTGTGCTGTCAGTGCAGAGTCCAACATGGGCCTTGATCCCATGAACTGTAAGATTATGACTTGAGCCAAAATCAAGAGTCAGATGCTTAACCAACTGAGCCACTCAGGTGCTCCCGAAAATGGCATTTTAAATCAAGAGGGATGGAATGATATGATAGTTCTTGAAGCTGGGTGGTGGGTACTTAAAGTTCTTTATTCTCTTTTACCTTCTTTTTTATATTCTGAAATTTTTTATAATAAAAAATGAACACATGTAAAAAATAATGGTAGAAATGGTTGTACATTTTTAAGTTTTTTTTTTAAATGTTTTGTTTATTTTTGAGAGAGACAGAGTGCGAGCAGAGGAGGGGCAGAGAGAGAGGGAGACACAGTATCTGAAGCTGGTTCCCGGCTCCCAGCTATGAGCGCAGAGCCTGACACAGGGCTCAAGCTCACGAACCGTGAGATAATGACCTAAGCCAGAGTTGGATGCTTAACCGACTGAGCTACTCAAGCGCCTCAAAATGGTTCTACATTTTTGGAGACAAATCTGGTAGTATCTTTGCAATGTGATTTTTCTGAGGCCTGGCCATTCCATTTCTTTCTTTAAGAAAATATATTTTGAAAGAGAGAGAGCGCAAGTGCACGTGGGGGAGGGGCAGAGAAAGAGAGAGAGACAGACAGAGAGAGGGAGAGAGACAATCCCAAGTGTTGATGGTGCAGATCCCGATGAGGGACTTGATCCAATGGACTGTGAGATCATGACCTGAGCCAAAATCAAGAGTTGGACAAGATGCTTAACCGACTGAGCCACCCAGGCATCCCCTGGCAATTCCATTTCTAAGTAGAGATGTAGTTAAAGATACAGAAGTGTCTTGTTGATTGCACTGTTTATAATAGAAACAAACAGAAATACCCCAAATTTTAATCAGAATAAAGTATGGCATACCCATATACTAGAAAATCAGTTGTTAAAAATAATGTACTATCTGTATAATTTTGTTTTCATGTTTTTTTTTTTTTAATTTATTTTTGAGAGAGACAGAGTATGAGCAGAGAGGGGCAGAGAGAGAGCGGGACACAGAATCCGAAGTGGGCTCCAGGCTCCGAGCTGTCAGCACAGAGTCCGAAGTGGGGCTCAAACTCACAAATTGTGAGATCATGACCTGA
Organism: Prionailurus bengalensis; assembly: GCF_016509475.1. Lineage (NCBI taxonomy): Eukaryota > Metazoa > Chordata > Mammalia > Carnivora > Felidae > Prionailurus > Prionailurus bengalensis. The sequence goes on along the minus strand of NC_057349.1, from coordinate 53,797,693 downwards.
GCCGAAGTCAGATGCTTAACAGACTGAGCCACCCAGCTGCCCCTGTATAATTTTAAAATCTATATCTATGTTATTGTTAAATGAAAAGAGCAAAGTATAAAACAATATATATGTATATATAGCAAGATCCTATTTCTTTTAAAACTTTTTTGTACATCTGTAGGCATCTCTGCAAGCATGGGGACAAAATCAGGATGCTATTTACTAACTTTCTAGTTATTACTCTGGAGGGATGTGTTTGGAGATACAAAACAGGCACATTCATTTATTTATATAGTTCAGAAAGAATGTGGTATGAACTCTTTTTGGTAGGTTCAAGTTTCCAATTTGTTCTTTTCTGAAATTTTTAGACAAATGCATCTTTGAAAAAGGAAGATCAAACCCAAAACATATTAAGAATATACTTGTGCCATATCTATAAGTAGGAACAAAGAAGGATACAAAAGGAAATGAAGCATGTCACTGCCTTTATATCCAGGAATGCATTTTAGATAAGTCAAACTGTAATAAATACTGTGAAAAAGCCACATGGAAATAAACACCACTCAAATCAATCAACTGGGAAAAGTCAACAGGATCATATGATCGAGGTTAAAAAGTTGATAGCTCTTGCCCGAATAACTGCAAGAGAGAGTAATACAATCTCTTTAAAGCTTTTAGCTACTATATCACCTTGGGAAAAAGGTGACCTCTAACAGATTTTTGCTGATGTCCATGTGATAGATGTCAAAGACAGAGCAGAAATAAGCAGTAAAAGATGTCATAGCTACCCTTGAAATGGACTAGCCACAAACATTTCTCACAATCCTTCGATTAACTGTCTTTGTTTGGACCTTGGTCCTGTTAGCTCTCTCTGCTCCTTCTTCTCTTTCTCTTTACTTAGTATAAATTATCAGAAGATTTTAGGTCATGAAAATGTTTTTTTTTTTTTTCTTGCTGATAAGTATGTCTTGAGAGTAAGCAGATTTTGAGAGGGCATGTGCTGCCAGAAAAGCATTTAAGACTTGAACACAGACCAAATACACATTCCATTAGTATCATCAGGGCAAAGGTTCAGCTTTCAGACTGGGGGCAGAAATGGCCAGTCCTTCCTGTTCTGTGCATCCTCAGTGGGGACAGTTTCTGAGACCTGTCTGATCAGAGCAGTGTTTGCTGGAAGCCTCTGCCCATGCTGTTTTTAGGCTTGCTTCACAGGCGTTGTGCCTGAGGCTTGCTGCTGGTGAGCTTGGCAAGTATCCATCTTGCCACTTCTTGCTTGGGGGCTCAGTAAATGACTATCCCACTTTACTGTTTTAGTCTGTAGCTTACCATTGGGACTTGAAATCCTGCCCTGAACTCGAACCCAAAAGCCTGAATAGCTTTTGTTAACTTTATACATTGTCAGGGTTGATGTTCAAAATTCAAAATATTTAACAACCTGTAGAAAGTAGGCATTGACTAATCAGAACATTTGACAGCTGAAGGGCTAATGCCTTTCATTTGCTAGATCCTGGGCAGGGTCAAGAGTGCAGTGTGAGGCTCCTGGGTGGCTCAGTTGGTTAAGCAATTGACTCCTGATATGAGCTCAGGTCACGATCTCACAGTTCTCGGTTCTATCCCCTGTCGGGCTCTGCGCTAACATGTGGAGCCTGCTTGGGATTGTTTCTCTCCCTTTTTCTCTGCCCATCCCCCACTCATTCTCTCCCTCCCTCCCTCTCTCTCTCTCTCTCTCTCCCCCTCCCCAAAATAAATAAAGTTAAAAAAAAAGAGTTCAGTGTGGAAGGGAGGCTGGCAGCAGTGAGGACACTTATGGGTCTTGGGGCCTTTACCCATTATGGCTACCCAGGTCCTCTGCCTGAATCAGTCACCTAGTGCCTGCTGAACTTTTGAGTATTTGATGCCTGAAGCTCTCACGGTTGTGCCAACCCACTGGCTCTTGTCTGTTCCATACTCATAACTGACCAGGTCTGGCTTGCTGCTTGCCCCCATTACCTGTCTGCCCCTCAATCTAGTGAGACTCTATTCATCTTGTGGCTGAATTGGCCTGAGTCATGATAGAATCAGCCTCAACTTAGGAATTTCTCAAACAATACTTTATTAGGATTGTTGTTGGACTTTAAGACTAAGCTATTACTTGAGAATAGCTGGTTGGGGATGATGCTATTGATGTAGCTGTAGTTGTAACATTGGTTTAACCACCCATTCTTCCTTGGTATAGAGTGTTAGCTGTTCAGCTTGCATATACGGTTAGGTCTTCATTTTGTCCTTTCTTGGGTCTTGAATTGTTTCTGATTCACAGTCTGATAAATTGACTCAATATTCTTAAAGGCTTTGATTTTATAGTGGTATTCAGGATGTCTTTGAAGACTTAGTGACCATGTCAGGACTTTGGTAGGACTTTGCTGTGACCTATTGCAAATTAGCACACTTTTCCTCCCTTCTTTGTCTCTTGTTTTCTTTCCTTCCTTCCCTATCTTTGCCTTCCTCTCTCTTGCCTTTCCTCCAGTGCTTTTCCCATGGCTCCCTTTTTCTCTCCCCATGCCCCTTTACACTGCTTTCTTTCTTATGATTGGTCTTGTGGCCTTTGCTTGGTGTGAGTAATAGTCTTTGCATAGTGTGGATACCATTTCAGAAGTCTTGTTGTTTGGGCGGGCGGTGCGCCTTAGTGGTGGCTTAGTCAGTTAAGCCTCCAGCTTCAGCTCAGATCGTGATCTCTGGTTGATGAATTCAAGCCCCACATCGGGCTCTCTGCTGCCAGCACAGAGCCCGCTTTGGATCCTCTGACCCCCTCTCTGTACCCCTCCTCTGCTCATACTCTATCTCTTTCTCTCTCTCTCTCAAAAATAAATAAACATTAAAAAATATTAAAAAAAGAAATCTTGCTGTTTGGGTGGTATCTGGCTTCTTAGCATTTGCAACTGGGAAGTTGTAAACACCTCTTAAAACATGATTCCTTGTTTTATATTTCCTTGCTTCTTATCTTGAAAAGGACATTGTCTCTGACATAATCATGTTTTAAACTGTGACTCTTTTTGTTTTGTAGACATGCTGTTAGTGATGATGTCTCTGAGTAGGTAGGTCAGAAAAGAGCTGCATACAAACAGATTGTGCTCACATTTAAAGAATCATCTGTAGGACCTCTTGATCTGCAATTGTGAAGGCTAGGTTATGATTTGCTGGTTGCTCTGCTATTTATAGAGCCTGTCATTGCGCATGACCGTCTGTGCCCAGGGCTGGAGCCTCGTTGCCAAGAGGCGCTGAGCTGAGCTCTGGCTGCAGCGAGAGCAGATTGCACTGACTGCTCCTGTTTCCCAGGCAGCCTTCCCCACTTGCCCTCCTTAGCTTTGAGTGGAGCTTCAGCTTCTCTCTAGGACTCTGTCTGCTCCCTGCTTCACTTCCCAATGACTGCTGCTTCTGCATTGTGTTGCTACACTGATGTATATACACTGCCTGATATTTTGCTGTTACTCTCATTTTTTGTATTGATAGATTTTCTGTCTTCTGGGAAGCTCTTTATTGCTGATTCTTTGTTTTCAGTGAGTGTTAAATATGGCTCATAAGTTATTGATGGCACTGTTTAGGAAATCAGTCTCATGTTTGTTGCACGTCAGCTTCCTAGGGAGAGACTTGGAGATGGAGATTATATGCAGGGGATTGACTGGGGAGTGCCCTTGGGAACAACACTTAAAGGGATGGAGGGAAGCAGGATGGTCAGAGAGAGAAGTAGGATTGTGATGCATGTGCAACAGAGGCCTCAGCTGATCCCACAAGTTCTGCAGCTGAGAGGCCCTTCAGAAATGTCCCTAATTGAGGCGAGCACTCACCTTTCCACTGACCAGCATTGGCCCTTGGAGAGGGGCGTTGACTCTAGCTAAGCTGCTAGCTTTCAAGCTGAGGGCAAGCTGTTTCCACCATGGGATTCTGCTAACAGCCAGGATCTACCATCACTCCTGGCACCCGGGGAAATAGGCATCTGGCTCACAAATGTGGGATTTGGGTGGTGTCCCACAGCATCCTTTAAAATGTTCTTATAGTTCCGCTATGGTGGATGCAGTTTCTACCCTACTTCTAACTTGATTTTAATAACTAGTGCAAGGCAGGTTTCATACTCTGAGAGTCTCTTAAAAGTTAAGATATTTATTTTCTTCTTATGGTTTATTTTGGTAAAAAACATGATGTTGATGAATCCTAAGAGAAAAATGAGTATAGGCCAGTTTCAACAGAATAAGCCCTGCCTTACTGGATTGCCATTGCCCACAAAATTCACTGTCACTCTGTGCTGATGGCTTTATCTCTAAAAACTAAAGCAGGAGGTGGGAATGCTGAAGGATTGAAACCTGTTGTACCCAAAACAGCTGGGTTGATAAACTTGTATAAACCTTTGGTTTGATAGTTATAATACTGATATAAAAAATATCAGGGAAGAGTTATAATCTTTATTAGAAAGATAATGCAAATGCCTCCTTGAGTAGTATTGTTTATATGTTTGATGAAACAACATAACAGATGTTGTTTAATCTGCATGTGAAACCACAAGCAGATGGGGTAGACATGGCTGCCAGAGGGAAATTAGATGGACCTTATATTTCACAGACCAGGTTGTTGATGGAGAGCACAGATTAGCAGACTAAAACACCGAGTCAAAATTACTTTTTTCTCTGTGATAGAAGCAGAATGCTTAAGACCCTATAGGATATGGTAGAGCAGGGGTTGGCAGAGTTTTTCTGCAAAACCCCAAATAATAAAGATTTTTGACTTTGAGGCCATATGAACTCTTTTGCAACTGTTCACCTCTGCTTTTGTAGCACAGAAGTAGCCATAAACAATACATACATGAATGGGCATGGCAGTATTCCAATCAAACTGTGCAGAAAAAGTGGGTCAGATTTGGCCATAATTTGTCACCCCTGATAGAGAACATGGGTCAGGTTGCCTGGGTTTCAACCCTAGGGTAGATACTAAATGTCCATTTTCTTATCTGTAAAATGGGCATCACAATAGTATTTAACTCCTAGGCATATTATAAGAAATAATGAGATCATGCATACACAGTGTCTGACAAATAGGAAGTGCTCTATGACTATAAATTATTATTATTTATGCAACTGTAAAGAAAGTTGGAAAAAAAAAGAATTGAAGTTGGATGTAGTTTACAGCTGAACAGTGTTGGGGAAAAGTTAAATAAATGGGGCTCAAATTATGTTTAACTATGCAATAAGAGTAAATGGAACTCTTCTGGCCTGAGTTTGCCCGGAGAGATGTGGTTGGTAAGGCTCACGTTGCCAGAGAGAAGAGCTAGACCCCTTCTACAGGACTTGCAAAGGAGGTGGCTCTAAAATGGGTTCTGCCACTAGTTCTGTGGCAGTTTGCTGTTCCTCACCAAGATCTGTGCTCTCTTTTTCTGGGCACATGACCTAAATACATTTTTTACTTTTCTTTGCAGTTAAGTGATGGCCATGTAACTGAGTTCTAGTTAATGAAATGTAAGGAGAAATGATGTGTGCCATTTATAGGCCTGGACCTTTGCAACCCTCCCACACAATCCTGGTTCTTTCTCCACAAACTAGCAGAGTGGAGAGGACGTTGTGGATCTAGAGTCACAACATGGAAGGTGCCTCGTGCCCTAAATGCCTCTCTGGAGCAGAGCACTTATCCTGCTTGCTGATCTGTGAGTGAAACAAACTTTCATTGTGTTGGTGTACTGAGATTTGGTGTCGCTCACCTTGACAGTTAGCCTACACTTCCATTTATGATCACCCATCACCAGTTTTGAGCTAAATGGATAAAGGCTGAGGATCAAGTTATGAAAGGTTAGAGCAGCTGTCAATAGAACCTTCTGTGATAATGGAAAAGTTCTATCTGCATCATCTGGTACCACTAGCCACATGTATATTGAACAATCGGAATGTGGCTAGTATGCCTGAGAAACTGAATTTGTAGTTTAATTTTAATTAAAATTTACATGCAAATAGCCACATGTGGCCAGTAGCTAGTGTATTGGGTGGCTCAGGATTAGAGTCTGGAAAATTGCTTAGCAGTGCACCCATGTCTCACCCTAAGCCCTCTTAAGCCTAGTGAGAGTGAATTTAGGGAGACCATGGGGAGAGCTTGACTTGTGTCCTCAGAGTGTATGTGCCAAGGCTGGTGCCAGACCACGTGGGATGATTTCAAAGATTGTGGCTGGCGGGATGCTCTAATGATGGAGTGAGCAGAGTTGGCTGCATTGGGAATAGCCTACTTTCCCAGAATGTGTTGGGGCAAAGGATGCATGAGAATTTCTTACGGATCTCTTAGGGAAAAAGAGCCTAGAGTCACTTTAAACTCTGTGTAAGAGGAAACCAGGAAGAGTGATATGACCTCATTGAAATGGCACTGGTTTTGTGACTAGAAGTGGCTAGAAGACTTTTTAATTATCTGAGAATGACCAGAAAAATTATAGAGTCCATTCAAAATTTTGTGTAGCATTGGGAGAAAACTAACTCTTCATCGTGGATTTGAAAGACAGCAGGGAGAAAGAATATAGTTGTTTTCTGAGTGTACCCTATGATCCCTGCTTAGGTGAATCTAACAGTTATAATTAAAAAGCACTTTAAGCTCCTTACAGGAGACGTATTTCCAATAGTTTTAACCTCAAAGTCTCCTTTTACTCTCTTCCCTGCCCCAACCATGGAGGCCATGTTTTGTGTCTTAGGCTCATTTGGGTGCAGAATCAGAGACCAACTGTATTTTAGGGTATGTTTTAAGAATGTATGTGTCATTTAGTGGAATTTAAGAAAAAGATTCATAGTTGATGCTGGCTTCGCAGGGATGCGTGGAGAGCTGGTGGTGGTTTCAAGGCCTCCCTCCTCCCTGTAGTGAATGCCAAAGGTGGGGCTCAGAACTACTCCATTGGCTTCAGCTTTTCCTTCTGTTATCAACTGGTTGTTCTCTCCTCACCATGGTTTCTATGCCCCATTCCTGTCAGCCTAGACAAGAGCCACAGAGTTTCTATCAGGCTTCTACAACCTTGTGACCCAAGGTTAGCTCTGCAGATTAACAGCATTAGAAGCTTGGAAGCTTGTTAGAAACTCAGAATCTCAGATCCCACAATCTACATTTTAATAAGAATATAGGGGCTCCTTGGTGACTCAGTCTGTTGATTCTTGGTTTTGGCTCAGGTCATGATCCTGGGGTTGTGGAATCGAGCCCTCAGTCAGGCTTCACACTGAGCATGGAGCCTACTTAAGATTCTCTTTCTCTCTTCCTCTGCCCCTTGCCCCCCCTCTCTCTCTAAACTAAAAAAAAGAAAAATAAATAAAAAAGTAAGAATCCTAGGCTATACGTGTACATATTAGAGTTTCATCACTTGTCTACAAATGATTTTTTTTTTCAGTTTTAACTTCTGTGCTAAGTGGTCCAGGCTCTTGGTATTTCTCTCTCAAACTCTAAAGAGAGGTACACAGCTCAAGTATCAAGACCCAGCAACCATGACCGAGAGGGGTGGGATGCCATGGTACAAAACATGCTTTCCCAGGCAGCATGTGGGTGGGACATGGGTCCAAGAAGGGAATGATTGACATCTGTAAGATATTTTAAAAGATTTCTGTTTACAAAACTGCATTTAAGTTAGAATTCACTTGCAATTAGAAAAATTATCAAGGTTCTCTGTCCCCAATCAGAGCTTCTGATTAGCAGGAACTAATAACCAGTTGATAGAATATAGTCAGTATAAAAGAAACACTACAGTGCTAATCTGGGAAACCTTATCTAAAATAAGGGTTCAATTCCTTAGACTTTTTAAAGATTAGAAACTGACTTCTTGCTATCACCATACCTCTAGAAACTATCTATACCAAAGATGATTATTAGAAAATAAGACTTTAAAAAGGTAATATTTTGCCCCATTATCCCTTATTTGTCAGAGAATACATTCTCTGAAAACAAAAATGTAGCTCTAGATATATTATTTCTTACCCAGCTGATAGAGTGACTTCCATGGCCATTTTTTTTTTTTGAGTGTTCACTATTTTTTCTTTTTCTTTTCTTTTCTTTTATTATATTCTTTTATTATTTTTAAATTAACATCCAAGTTAGTTAGCATATAGTGCAACAATGATGTCAGAGGTAGATTCCTTAGTGCCCCTTACCCATTTAGCCCATCCCCCCTCCCACAACCCCTCCAGTAACCCTCTGTTTGTTCTCCATATCTAAGTCTCTTATGTTTTACCCCTCCCTGTTTTTATATTATTTTTACTTCCTTTCCCTTGTGTTCATATGTTCTGTGTCTTAAAGTCCTCATATGAGTGAAGTCATATGATATTTATCTTTCTCTGATTAATTTCGCTTAGCGTAGTACCCTCTAGCTCCATCCACATAGCTGCAAGTGGCAAGATTTCATTCTTTTTGATTGCTGAGTAATACTCCATTGTATATATATATACCACATCTTCTTTATCCATTCATCCATCGCTGGACATTTCGGCTCTTTCCATACTTTGGCTATTGTTGATAGTGCTGCTATAAACATTTGGTTGCATATGCGCCTTTGAAATAGCATACCTGTATCCCTTGGATAAATACCTAGTAGTGCAATTGCTGGGTCATAGGGTAGTTCTATTTTTAATTTTTTGAGGAACCTCCAGACCGTTTTCCAGAGTGGCTGCACCAGTTTGCATTCCCACCAGCAATGCAAAAGAGATCCTCTTTCTCTGCATCCTCACCAACATGTGTTGTTGCCTGAATTGTTAATGTTAGCCATGGTCATTCTTTTAGTGTAGGATTATTAAAACCACAAATGACAAAGTTGCTTTAATCTTGAAGGTCCTACTGCACATAGTACAATAAGGAACAGTGTTATCATGACCAACATCGCTCACTGATGATACAGCAAGGGGCAGGAGCTGGTATTAGAGCAAGGATTCTCAGAGTATAGTCATGGGATGGCAGCATCAGCATTACCTGAGGATGTGTTAGACATGCAAATTCTCAGGGCACCTGGGTGGCTCAGTTGGCTAAACTTCTGACTTCGGCTCAGGTCATGATCTCATGGTTTGTGGGTTTGAGCCCTGCATCGGGCTCTGTGCTGACAGCTCAGAGCCTGGAGCCTGCTTCAAATTCTGTGTTTTCCTCTTTCTCTGCCCCTTCCCTACTCTCTCTCTCTCTCATTCTCTCTAAAAAATAAACAAACATTAAAAAAAAAAAGAAATGTAAATTCTCAGCCACCATCCCAGATTTACTGAATTGGAAGATCCAGGGGTGGGGACCAGCACTTGGTGTTTTAATCAGTTCCTGGTGGTTCTGATTGTTGATAAAGTTTAAGAACCACTGAATTAGGGTAATGCAAGCTTCCATAGCAAATATACACTTTAATAGCTCAAACAGAGTAGAAATATGTTTGTCATTCATTTAAGGGTGTAGTGGGCAAACAGTTTGGCAAAGTGGCTTCCTCCACGCAGGTGTTCAGGTATGATAAAGTCACTACTGTCTTCAATATGTGACTTTCAAATCTGCTCTGAAGTTCATCTCGGCCCAAAGAGAAGAGCATGGAGAAATGGCTGTGGGAAGTATTCATGGGCTAGTTCCAGAAATGGCATAAATTGGGGTGCTTGGATGGCTTAGTCAGTTAAGGGTTCAACTCTTGATCTCATCTGAGGTCTTTATCTCAGAGTCATGAGTTCAAGCCCTGCATTGAGCTCCTTTCTGGGTGTGAAGTCTACTTAAAAAACAACAGTATACAGGGTGCTTGGGTGGCTCAGTTGGTTATGCGTCCGACTTCAGCTCAGGTCATGATCTCGCAATTTGAGGGTTTGAGCCCCACGTCAGGCTCTGTGCTGACAGCTCAGAGCCTGGAGCCTAGTTTGGATTCTGTATCTTCCTCTCTGTCTACCCCTCCCCTGCTCATGCTCTGTCTCTCAAAAATAAATAAATGTTAAAACAAAATTTAAAAAAGCATACATTACTTATGTTCATATTTCATTGGCTAGAACTTAGTTCTACCTGTTGGTTCTTCTACTTAAGTGTGAGGGAGGCTGGGAAATGTCCAGCTTAGCTTGTGCCCAGGAAAAAGAGGTAAGCATGGGTTTTGGTGAGCAGCTAACATATAACAGTATTTGTCATAAACTCATTTCTGAGATTTTCTCTATTCTAGACCCATTTTATGCCATAAACCTCTTTGGCAGTCTAGTGAAGCCCAGGGACTCAGTTTCAGAATGTTTTAAATGCATAACATTATGTGTGTGTGTGTGTGTGTGTGTGTGTAATTATAAAGGAATCCAATTATATTGAAAGATTATAAATTATTAACAGTTTGGACAGAGCAGAATATGTACTTCTTTATTGATGAATTAAATAAGAAGTTTTAGTGGCAGATATGTTGACTACTGTGGTTTTGAAGTAATGATGATTATAAATGGTATTTCAAATACCTGCAGTGACTATAATTAAATATGTAAATATATTTGATTCATTTTGGTGGCAAAAGTCACCAATACTGCTAATAGTATCAGGTTTATAGCCTACATTCACAATTGAGTGATATGGCAAATTTCAAGTAGCAGTCAGTGAAAGTAAAGACATGATTTTTCCCCATCCAAGTAAATAAGTTGTCCTCTTGATTTGCCTAGAATTTTATCCATGGACCCAAGAACTTCTGCTATACACTATTTCTAGCTTGGATGAAGAGAATCAAAGAGTTTTTATGAGGAATTACTATATACTTTATGAAAATATCAGCTTATTGAGTATCATAATATTTGTATATGGTCAATTTGTATCATGTACACTTAACCTCAACCTTGGCGTTCTCAGGTATAGCAACAACACAAAAGCAATTTTATTTATTTTGTTGTTTATTTAAGAAACTTTTTAAATTTAAATTTTAGTTAGCTAACATATAGTGCAATATCGGTTTAGGAGTAGAATTCAGTGATTCATCACTTACATACAACACCCAGTGCTCATCACAACTAGTGCCCTCCTTAATACCTATCACTCATTTTTAACCCATACCCCACCCACACCCTAACATCAACCCTCAGTTTGTTCTCTATCATTAAGAGTCTTTTGTGGTTTGTTTCCCTCTCTCCTCTTTCCTCTCCTTCTGAGGAAAATAAATGTTTTTAATGTTTATTTTTGAGAGAGTGCAAACAGGGGAGGGGCAGAGAGAGGGGGACAGAGGATCCAAAGTGGGCTCTGTGCTGACAGCAGTGAACCTGAAGTGGGGCTTGAACTCACGAACTGTGAGATCATGATCTGAGTCAAAGTTGGTCGCTCAACCAACTGAACCACTCATGTGCCCCTCATCTGTTTTGTTTCTTAAATTCCACATGAGTGAAATCATATGGTATTTGTCTTTCTCGTCTAACTCACCTCGCTTAACATATTACCTTTTAGCTCTATCCACGTTGTTGTGACTGGCAAGATTTCATTATTTTTGATGGCTGAGTAATATTCCACATGTGTACCACATCTTCTTTATCCATTCATCAGTCGATGGATATTAGGGCTCTCTCCACACTTTGACTATTGTTGATAATGCTGCTATAGACATTGAGGTGCATTAATCCTTTGAATCTGAATTTTTGTATCCTTTGGGCAAATACCTAATAGTGCAATTGCTGGATTCTAGGGTAGTTCTATTTTTAGTTTTTTGGGGAACCTCCATACTGTTCTCCATAGTGGCTGCACCACTTTGCATTTCCACCAGCAGTGCAATAGAGTTCCCCTTTTTACCAACACCTGTTGTTTCTTGTGGTGTTAATTTTAGCTATTCTGACAGGTGTAAGGTGGTATCTCATTGAGTTTTGATTTACATTTCCTTGATGATGAGTGAGGTGGAGCATCTTTTCATGTGTCTGTTTGCCATCTGGATGTCATCTTTGGAAAAGTGTTCATGTTTTTTGCCCATTTCATAACTGGGTTATTTGTTTTTTGGGTGTTAAGTTTCATAAGTTCCTTATAGTATTTTGGATACTAACTCCGTATCAGATTTGTCTTTTGCAAATATCTTCTCCAGTCAGTAGTCTGCCTTTTAAGTTTCATTGGTTGTTTCCTTTGCTTTTTATCTTGATGAAGTCCTAATAGTCCTAATAGTTGTTTGATTTTGTTTCCCTTGCCTTTGGAGATGTGTATAGTAAGAAGTTGCTCAGGCTGAGGTCAAAGAGGTTGCTGCCTTTGTTCTCCTTTAGGATTTTGATGGTTTTCCTGACTCACATTTAGGTCTTTGATTCATTGTGAACTTATTTTTGTGTATGGTGTAAGAAAGTGGTCCAGGTTCATTCTTCAGCATGTTGCTGTCCTGTCCAGTTTTCAACACCATTTGTTTAAGAGGCTTTTTTCTATTGGATATTCTTTCCTGCTTTGTTGAAGATTAGTTGACTGTATAGTTTTGGGACCGTTTCTGGGTTTTCTATTCTGCTCCATTGATCTATGTCTTTTTTTTTTTTTTTTTGTGCCAGTACCCTACTGTCTTGATGACTATAGCTTTGTAATATAGTTTGAAATCTGGGATCATGATGCCTCCAGTTTTGTTTTTCTTTTTCAGGATTGTTTTGGTTATTCAGCGTCTTTTGTGGTTCCATACACATTTTATGACTGTTTGTTTAGCTCTGTGAAAAATGCTGGTGGTATTCTGATAGAGATTGCATTAAATGTGTAGATTGCTTTGGGTAGTATAGACATTTTAACAATGTTTGTTCTTCAAGTCCATGAGCATGGAATGCTTTTCTATTTTCTTGTGTTCTCTTCAGTTTCTTTCATAAGGGTTCTCTAGTTTTCAGAGTACAGATCTTTTACCTCTTTCATTAGGTTTAGGTATCTAGGTATCTTATTGTTTTTGATACAATTGCAAACAGGATCAATTCCTTGATTTCTTTTTCTGCTGCTTCATTGTTGGTGTATAGAAATGCAACAGATTTCTGTGTGTTGATTTTATATTCTGCGACTTTGTTGAATTCATGTATCGGTTCTAGCAATTTTTTGGTGGAGTCTTTTGGGTTTTCTGTATAGAGTTTCATGTCATCTGCAAACACTGAGGGTTTGACTTCTTCCTTGCTGATTTGGATGCCTTTTATTTTCTTTTGTTGTCTGATTGCTGAGGCTAAGACTTCCAGTAGTATGTTAAATAGTAATGGTGAGAGTGTACATCCTTGTCTTGTTTCTGACCAGAGAGGAATGGCTCTCAGGTTTTCCTCATTGAGGATGCGATTTGTTGTGGGTCTTTCATATGACCTTTATGATGTCGAGGTATGTTCCATTTATCCCTACTTTGTTACAGGTTTTTATTAAGAATGGATGGTGTAATTTGTCAAATGCTTTTTCAGCATCTATTGATTGACAAGATCACGTGGCTCTTTTCCTTTCTTTATTAATGCAGTGTATCATGTTGATTGATTAGTGAATATTGAACCAGCCCTGCAGCCCAGGAATAAGTCCCACTTGATCATGGTGAATAATTCTTCTAATGTCTTGTTGAATTCGATTTGCTAACATTTTATTGAGTTTTTTTGTATCTATGTTCATTGGGGATATTGGCCTATGATTCTCCTTTTTAGTGGGGTCTTGATTTTGGAATCAAGGTAATGCTGGCTTCATAACCATTTCCTTTGATTACTATTTTTTGGAACAGTTTGAGAAGAATAAACCAAATTCATTTTGAACCAGCCCTTCATTTTCATTGATCTGTTCTACTGATTTTTTGTTTCTTTGTTTCTGTATCATTTATTTCTGCTCCAGCCTTTATTATTTCTATTTTTTGGCCGGATTTAGGCTTTCTTTGCTGTTTCTTTTCTAGCTCTTTTAGGTATAAGGTTAGGTTGTGTAATTAGAACCTTTTTTACTTCTTGAGGTAGGCCTGAATTGCAATATACTTCCCTCTTAGGGCTACCTCTGCTGCATCCCAAAGGGTTTTCACTGTTTTTTCATTTTCATTTGCTTCCATGTATTTTTTAAAATTTGTTCTTTAACTTCCTGGTTAACCCATTCATTCTTTAGTAGGATGTTCTTTAACCTTCAAGTATTTGTGGTCTTTCCAAATTTTTTCTTGTGGTTAACTTTAAGTTTCATAGCACTGTGGTCTGAAAATATGCATGGTATGATCTCAGTCTTTTTGTACTTGTTGAGGGCTGACTTGTGACCCAGTATGTGACCTCTTCTGAAGAATGTTCCATGTGCACTGGAAAAGAATGTGTATTCGGCTGCTTTAGGATGGAATGTTCTGAATACATCTGTTAAGTCCATCTGGTCCAGTGTGTCATTCAAAGTCATTGTTTCCTTGTTGATTTTCTGATTAGATGATCTGCCCATTGCTGTAAGTGGGGTGTTAAAGTACCCTACTATTATTGTATTGTTATCAATGAGTTTCTTTATGTTTGTTATTTATTGTTTTACATATTTAGGGGCAAGTTGGGGGCATATATATTTACAATTGTTAGACCTTCTTGGATAGACCCCTTTATTATGATATGGTACCCTTTTTCATCTCTTGTTACAGTCTTTGGTTTAAAATCTAGTTTTTCTGATATAAGTATGGCTATTCCAGATTTCTTTTGACATCCATTAGCATTGATAGATGGTTCTCCATTCCCTTATTTTCAATCTTCAGGTGTATTTAAGGCTAAAATGAGTCTCTTGTGGGCAGCATATAAATGGATCTTGGTTTTTTTATCCATTCTGATACCCTATATCTTTTGATTGGAGCATTTAGTCCATATACATTCAGAGTGATTATTGATGGATACGAATTTAGTGCCATTGTGTTACCTGTAGAATTGGTGTTTCTGGTGTTGTTTTCTGGTCTTTTCTAGTCTTTGTTGCTTTGGTCTTTTTCTTCCCTTCATAAAGAGTCCCCCTTAAAATTTCTTGCAGGGCTGTTGTAGTGGTCACAAACTCCTTTAGTTTTTATTTGTCTGGGAAAGTCTTTATCTCTTCTTCCATTCTGAATGATAGCCTCCCTGGGTAAATAATTCTTGGCTGCATATTTTTTCCATTCAGCACATAGAATATTTCCTACCACTCCTTTCTGGCTTGCCATGTTTCTGTGACAGATCTGCTGTGAATCTGATATGTCTTTTCCTTGTAGGTTAAGGACTTTTTTCCCTTGCTGCTCTCAGGATTCTTTCCTTGTCAGCGTATTTTGTGAATTTGACTATGATATGCCTTGATGATGATCTTCTTTTGTTGAATTTAATGAGGGTTCTCTGTGCTTCTTGGATTTTTATGTGTGTGTCCTTCCCCAGATGAGGGAAGTTTTCAGCTATAATTTGTTTGAATAAACCTTCTGCCCCCTCTTCTGTTTTAATCCTCTGGGACTCCTATAATACGAATGTTACTATGTTTTAGTATATCACTGAGTTCTCTAAGTCTGCCTTCGGTTCCTTCGTAACCTTTGTTTCCTCTTCATTTCAGCTTCATTATTTTCCATAATTTTATCTTCTATATCACTGATTTGCTCCTCTGCATCATCCACCCTCATTTTTACGGCCTCCATTTGGGATTGCACCTCAGTTATATAATTTTTAATTTTGGCCTGACTAGATATTAGTTAATATATCTCTGCAGTAAAGGATTCTCTAGTGTCTTCTATGCTTTTTTCAAGCCCAGTCAATATCCTTACAATTTTTGTTTTAAATTCTAGTTCAGACAGCTTACTTAAATCTGCACTGATTGAATTTCTGGCTGTCATTTCTTCCTGTTCTTTCTTTTGGGGTGAATCCCTCTGTCTTGTTATTTTGGAGAGAAAGAATAAGAAAAATAGAATAAAACCAAATAAAAATTTAAAAATCAAAGAAAAAAATTTAAAAAATGAAATATGTATCAGAAGCTAGATCCTAGATATGTTTTGGGGTGCTTGTTATGAGAAGCTTGACAGAAAAGAGGTAGAAATAAAGAAAGAAAATAAAAGAAAATAAAAGGAAAATTAAAAAATTAAAAAAATTGCTCTTTCTGTATCAAACAAGCAAACAAAACAAACAAAAATAAAGATAAAAACAAAAAAACTCAAAAAGAAACAAACAAAAAACCCAAAGGATGCTAGATCCTATTTCCCCTAGAACTGAAGCTTTGCAGCACTCTATCATCAATACACTTGGTATGCGTGAGGGGTTTGTGCTGGTCTTCAGGGAGAGGGGTCTGCTGCTCTGATTATTATGTGCAATCGCTCTTTTGGAGGGTGCAAGGGGGTGGGGCTTGGTGTAGCAGCTCCCTTTTCCACTAGGTGATGCTGTTTAGCTTACTGAGGTGGATCAAGCTAGGGGGTAGGAGAGAAAACGGCTTCACCCAGTTCTCTGGTCTTGGGAGTGGGAAATGGGTGGCCACTCCTGTTAGGTAAGCCCTCACAGCTGGGAAAACAGTGACTTCACCTCTGTTTCTGGTTTCAGTCAGATCCCTGCCTTCATCCTGTGTCCAAGCTTTCCACCTGCCAGATGGTGCAGGACTCCTGTGTTTTAACTCAGGCACAGCTCTGTGTCAAAACCCCACACTTTAGAGACCCCCATGGCATGGATCCACACTGATCTTCTGGGGGAGGGTCTCTGCATTGTGTTGGGTGTTGGCTTGTTGCAGAAGACGGCTGCACGACTGTGCAGTGGTTTGGATTTTATGATAAATTGCACCACACAGCTGGCACTAGGGATTGCTGCCCTCAGCTGGTGTGTTTGTACCTGTACTGGTGAATGGGACAGTTGGATGTCGGGTGCAGGATCCTTTGCCGGTGGAGAGGCTGTATCACCTCTACCAAATGTACTCAAAGCAGAGCAACCGCATCTCCCTGTGTGACCCTGGGGATACAGAGCACTGCTCAGCTCCCCTGGGGGTGAAACTGGCAATGTCACAGACCTCTCAAATGTTGGAATCTGCACTCCGCTGTTTATAGAAAACTGGTGATATTGTAACCCTCTCCTTTTTCCTTGTCAAAGGTTTTGGGGAATAGTTTTCTCGTGCAGTCCCTCCCCTGAGTGTGTTTTGCTCTTCCCACCACCTCCATGCCTTTTCTCTCTTTGTTCCCTGTCATTGTCCCCACCATGGTCAGGGCTCCCTCCTCTGGCTGCTCTTTTCTCCCACAAACTCTGTGCAGTTTCTGTCTTCCATGGGTCTTTCTTCTGGTTTGTAGATATGCAGTTTTGTTCTCTAAGACCACCAATAGATTTCTTGGCTGTTAAGAATGATTTGATATTTATCTGTGTTCGAGGGAGGGGGCAAGCTTCTTACCTCCTGCCCCTCAAAAGAAATTCTATTTAAAAATTTTTTAATGTTTATTTTATTTTTGAGAGAGAGAGACAGAGAGAGAGAGAGAGGGAGAGAGAGAGAGAGAGAGAGCACAGGTGCGGGAGGGGCAGAGACAGGGAGACCTAGAATCCGAAGCAGGCTCCAGGGTCCATGCTGTCATCAGAGAGAGCCCGATGTGGGGCTTGAACTCACAAACCATGAGATCACGACCTGAGCCAAAGTTGGGTGCCCAACTGACTGAGCCACTCAGGTGCCCCGAAAACAATTCTATTTAAATGCTCAGTGATTCAATGTGTTAAGTTTCCATTTGTTCAGTTGCTTCATCAGTAAACTAGATGGTAGTTTGATCTTATCCAACAATAATTCTCACCTGAAAATGTTAACTTTTTCAATTTCTTCTTCACTTACCTAAATTGTTTACAGACCTTTTTTTTGTTTTAATCAACCTACATATATTTCTGAGCACTTCCTTGGTGCTTAGTCCTGAGAATATATGTAGAACACTATCTCTGAATGCATTACTATCCTATATATAATCTGTGCTTCATAGCAGAGTGCTAAGGGCACTGGTGTTGAGTTGGAATTGGATAGACCTGAATTATGATCTGGGCTTTTCTAAGAAATTGCAAGTTTTTGCCTTATGTAGATTACTTAGCCCTGATAAGCCTCAGTTTGCTTGCTTAAGAAAGGCATATAATAGGCTTATGACCTAAGTGGTGTTAGTAAATTATTACTATTAATGTGTCCTCCTTTTTTATGCCAGTCTACACAACTAAACTGGGTTGGTCAGAATACTCAGCCTTCAAGGGAAAGAGCTAACCATCTAAAAGCGTAACAGAAGAGTATACACTGGGGTTTTTTGTTTGCAGGCAACAGAATCTGATGTAAACCAAAAGAGAATTTATTACAAATACATGATTAAACTCACAGGCAAGACTGAATGATTGGAACAGATTAAACCAGGCAGCTTCAGAAGGTCTTTGGCATAGTCACTAGACTGATGAATTCCTACTGATTTTTTTTTTCAGGCTTTACATCCCTCAATTTAATATTCATTGTCCAAGCAGAGAAACTTTACTTGGTTGAGCCTTGGCCATGTGTCTACCTATTAACCGTATAGGTCATTAAGAGGCAAAATCTAGAGTGGGCTGTGGAGCATTCTGTATCAAGACTGCATCTCTTGAGAAGTTGTTACCCAAAAGGTGCTGATAAATTAGGGTGGTCTAAAAATGGCAGACATTCACTGCTGAGAGACTTCCAAGTGTTTATCACCTACTGGTTAAAGTGTATCCAGGCAAGATCAAGTGAGTAGACAAAAATGGACTTTATACTGACACCATCAAGTCCTGTTAACATCTGTAAAAAACCTGCTGTTTTAAAATATTTTTTATTTTATTAATAAAATAGTATTTTTCAGAGTATTTAGGACAAGCAAATCTAATAAACGTACAATCCTGTAATTCCAGGAAAACCATTAGGGTGATTGCTCAGTGATGACTCCATGTTGTTTATAAGTTTGTAGTCATAACTGTGACCTAATTATGTGTGAATTGCTGCTGCAACGTCCAGGAAAGGATATAGTAATAATAATGGTGGTAATTTTTTGACTTACTGTATTATTTGTACTGTTGTGAGTACCTAATATAGATTATCTCATTTAAGCACCATCAAACTCCATGAGAGAGTTATTATTATATGTATTTGACAGATGAAGAAATGGAGACACAGAGAAGTAATTTGCATACCTACTCAATGACACAGCTTATATTCAAACCCAGATAGTTTGACTCACTAGGGAGTAAGTGCTCTGAATTCTCTGGAGAAAAGAACTCTCCCCTAATGATTAAGGGTGATTGGTCTCTCAGCCATGCCTCATGTGTGGCAGTCAGTAGTGCACACCTGTGGTGTGATTCATTTTCCTGTTTACATCTGATTAATAACATACTTTTGTTTTCAATAATATCTTTTATTCACGCAAGTGAAATACATAATAATCATAGCAACACTTACGTATCACTATATGCCAGACGCTCTTTTTTTTTAAATATATGAAATTTATTGTCAAATTGGTTTCCATACAACACCAAGTGCTCATCCCAAAAGGTGCCCTCCTCAATACCCATCACCCACCCTCCCCTCCCTCCCACCCCCCATCAGCCCTCAGTTTGTTCCCAGTTTTTAAGAGTCTCTTATGCTTTGGCTCTCTCCCACTCTAACCTTTTTTTTTTTTTCCTTCCCCTCCCCCATGGGTTTCTGTTAAGTTTCTCAGGATCCACATAAGAGTGAAAACATATGGTATCTGTCTTTCTCTGTATGGCTTATTTCACTTAGTATCACACTCTCCAGTTCCATCCACGTTGCTACAAAGGGCCATATTTCATTCTTTCTCATTGCCACGTAGTACTCCATTGTGTATATAAACCACAATTTCTTTATCCATTCATCAGTGGATGGACATTTAGGCTGTTTCCCCAATTTGGCTATTGTTGAGAGTGCTGCTATAAACATTGGGGTACAAGTGCCCCTATGCATCAGTACTCCTGTATCCCTTGGGTAAATTCCTAGCAGTGCTATTGCTGGGTCATAGGGTAGGGTCTATTTTTAATTTTCTGAGGAACCTCCACACTGCTTTCCAGAGCGGCTGCACCAATTTGCATTCCCACCAACAGTGCAAGAGGGTTCCCGTTTCTCCATATCCTCTCCAGCATCTATAGTCTCCTGATTTGTTCATTTTGGCCACTCTGACTGCCAGATGCTCTTCTAAGCACATATGTTAATTCATTTGTTCTTCTCAACAGCCCTATGAAATAAATTCTAGTTTTCATTACTATTTTACAGATGAAGAAATGGCTAAGTAACTCTCGAAAATCACACAACTAGGAAGTGACAGAGGCAGTATTTGAACACAGAGAGTCTGGCTGGTGTCTGTGTACTGTATACTGTAGTGCTTATAAAGATTTATTTAAAAATAGTGCAAGTGTATTTGGCTATAATAGAAATCACATGGTGGTGCTCAGATCTTTGAAATAATGTGAAGGTGTAAAGAAAATTATGAAGTTTAAGGAAGGATGCTTTAAACTTTTTAAAAAATTTTTATTATCGCAAATAATATGATACCTTAAATACCCTCATACTTGTTAGAATTTCTCTAGAGTAGATACAGGGATGCAGGTTTATTGGATTATTGCTGTCTGGAATGACTGCACCAACGTCCAACATGTTGGTTTTTTTTTTTTTTATTAAAGTTTACTTATTTATTTTGGGAGAGACAGAGAAAGTGTGAGTGGGGGTGGGGCAAAGAGAGAGGGGGAGAGAGAGAGAGAATCCCAAGTAGGCTCTGTATGGTCAGTGAAGAGCCTGAGGTGGGACTTGAACTCACGAAATCATGAGATCATGACCTGAGCCCAAATCAAGAATCTGATGTTTAACCAATGGAGCCACCCAGGCACCCCTGCACCTACATGTTTTTTCTTAAACTTTTTTTGAGGGCATCTCATTAAGGGATTTTTATGGTGCTTTTTTCCCAAGTGTTTTTAGAATTTGTAGGCCAGCAAGAAGTATTGGTAATAATACAGGTTAAACAAAATTTGGTTGCTTATGACTCATAGAAACATAAGAGAAGGAGGATCTACATTCTTACCAAAGAAATATACTCACTCACCCTCTATGACAGAAGTTAGTGTATTAGCAAGTACTTTGTTAATTCTACCAGAAATTCACTCATTTCTGAACCAGAAAGAATGCAGCGGATCTGGAGGTTAGTGCCACCTTGTGGTGAGACTAAGCTCTCAATCTTCAAAGCACAGAAAAATTACCAGAGGAGCTTGTTAAAAACAGAAATTCTTTGTGCACTTGAAACTAATGTAAGGTTGTGTGTCAGCTATACATCAATAAAAATAAAAATAAAAGAGAAGGAGAATGACCAAAAAAAAAAAAACCCAAACCAAAAACTGATGCTCTTGGCCTCACCCCTACAGAGTCTAATTCAGAAAGAAGAAAGGAGAGGGGAGAGAGAGCATGTGCGTGTGTTCCTGTGTGTGCGGGGGTGGGGGTTGGGGGGAGGATGTCCATGAACTTGCATATTTAAAAGGCAGGTTGCGTGATTGTTGGTTCTGTTTGGTCCTAATTCTGATCTAGAAGGCATTTTAGTGATTGGCCCAGCTCCCTCTTTGTAATCCTCCTCTCTCCTAGCTGCTGTAGTATCTCTTGGATTATGTGGGAACTGTAGCGATCTTCTGGGACTGTTTTGGACACAAGAGGACCCAGCTGAGCTTGCACACAGAGAAGGGATGGGAACAGGCTAATGTGTTTTGCCAACTCCATTTGCATCTTCTCCTTATTGATTTTTGATGACCTCAGTGCTTCTTTTGACTCTGTGGGTCACACCCTACTTTTGTCTTTTTTCTCCTTGTTCATGTCCTTCAGTTTGGTATTCGGGGTCTCCATAATCAGACCTCAGATCTTCTCCCATGTCTCTCACCGGGAATCCCCCATACATATTAATCTTTCATACTGCTTCTTCTCCTGAAATTCTTACCCTCCATCTTTTATGCTTTTACTGCAGTCTTTAAGTAGTTTTTATAAATCTTTTAAAAATGAGAAGACCTGCAACCCTCCTTGAAGCATTTAGCACCCCCTACACTCTGGTCTCCCACCATACTTTGTGCATAGCTTACTTATATGGTCCTCCTGGTACATCATGAAATAGTGTTTCCTATTGCTGCATAAATATGTTATCCATCCATCCATCCATCCATCCATCATTTTACTTATTCATTCATTCCTTATGTTGTTTTCCTTGCTTGGAATGTAAATTCTATTCATTCTTCAGATGCCACCCACATAACTAAGCCAAATATAGACTATCTTCAGCTTCATTCATTGATTCCTCCTCTGAGATCTGCTAGCACTGAGTGTCCTCAGTTGCCCACTTTAACTCTTAATTATACATGCCAATGTATACATGCACTTCTGTTCTTCAGTAAATTGTAAGCGACATGAGGACAGAGACTATTTTATGTAATTCTTTGGTATTTTCCAACGTTCTATATTCCCAGATGCATAATATGGTTTAGCTAAACTTGTACTCTTTGCTTTACTGCATTGCCTCCATTTAGTTTTAAATCTTTATGGTGTTTTATAATGATGTTTTATATTCCTGCTTTCTTACCTTCAGAGTCTGCTCTCAGGAATATAGAGTAACACTTGGCCATGTAACAGTATTCAGTCCTGCTCATATGCCATGCTTCATGCCTGAGTGGAAAGAAATATCCTTCTTCACATGCAGTCTGACTTATATACACAAAAGTAAATCAATGTGCTCACTTGCTAGTTTTTTTTTTAACTGAATTAAAAGCATTTCTTTTTTTTTAATGTTTATTTGTTTATCTTGAGAGAGGGGGTAGGGGCAGAGAGAGGGAGGGAGAGAATCCCAAGCACACTCCTCACCGTCAGCGTGGAGCCCAATGTGGGGCTTGATCCCATGAACCGTGAGATCATGACCTGAAATGAAATCAAGAGTCAGATGCTTAACTGACTGAGCCACCCACTTGCCCCTAAAAGCATTTCTTAACATAGAGTAACTCTGGGTCTTGAGACCCTGAGGTGCTTGACAGAATACACAATGTTGCAGGTTGAGCCTCCTTCTACGTATATACTCCCTTTGGGATTGTAAATGACCTCCTTGAGCTTGGTGACTTTTGGAGCCCTTTGTGTAACTAGCCCCAGAGGATCACCAAACTAACTCAATACAAATCTGGATTTGTTTGGGTTTGTTTTCTGCCACAGGGATTCAGAGCAAGCCCTCGGCATCTTAGAAGACGTGCTGCTGCGGCCGCAGCTGCTCGCCTGGAAGAGGCCAAACCTGTGGTGGAAGTTCACCATCAGAGTGAGCAAGAAATTTCAGTGAGGAAACGAAGAATCAAGAAAAATAGCCGAGTCCAGCCAGAATTCTATCATTCCGTTCAAGGTGCTTCAACCCGAAGGCCTGTAAGTAGAGAACTTTTAGAAGATTATTAAATACATGGCGTGGTTGTTCTTTGAGAAAATTGCCAGATTAACTAATCAGAGTACTGTCTTGTGATCCTCAGCAAGTGCTATGAACCCATATGAATTCCAGGGAGTGTGATTTCACAGAAAGCACTGGGCCGGAGAGTTGTCAAAGAGGCCAGAGTTGATCACTGCAGATGGAGTGATTTAAAAACTGGTGGATATTGAGCCCCATTAGAGCCAGGGTCTAGATTTCGAGCAGGCATCACTGAGTCAACAGGCTGAGGGGCAATAATGACAGGGTGGGAGTTGGTGAAGAGGGGCAGCAGCCAACCTAGTATCAGTAAAGGAGAAGCAGTGCAAGGAAAGGTGGGACTCCTCTCCAGGAGGAGGCTCTTGGGCCACTCAGGCCTGTGCTGCTCTCTGCAGCCAGCCAGGGTGATGGTAAGGGTGCTAGCCTTCTCTGGTTTGGCCTTCGTTTGGGTCCATGGCAGCAGGCAGTGTTGTCCTCTTCTAACTAAGTGCTCTGCATCTCTGTTGGCTGCAGTGCTACCTTATCTGGGAAAAGCCCTCACCTGGGAGCCGGTCTCCACCTGTCGACCCCATTGTTCTATGTGCGTTGATATTTTTTCTTGGTTCAGGTTCTCACACGTGGACTTTTGACCAAGGCTGTGGCAGTCAAGGATTTGGGGCTTAGAAATGCCACATGAAAACTTTGTAAAAAATATTTCATAACTGCAATAGTTTTACATTGCTTTAGCATTTAGAAGAAGTTTCCCTGTGGTTCGCTTTTATGTTAGGGGGAGCCTATTTTTGTCATTCTTTATGCCAACCTAGGGGAACCATCAAGATTTGACTTGTTAGTAAGTTTTTGTACATTATTAAAGTGGAACTGCCCTTCTGTGGAGGTAACTGCATCGCGGGCACATGCGGAGATTGCTAGAAGGCCGGGAGAATGTCTGACTCAGTGAGCAGGCCAACAATGATGGCAAGAAGCTAAGTTCCTTTACAGAAGAGGTCCTGTTTGTCTTTAAACGATTGTAAAATAAGCACATATTTAGAAATGAGAGTGTTCTTTTCATGATTTAGTGAAACAAGCTATTAGGTATCTATGTGGTATCTAATATGAAGTGGTAGGAAAATTTATTCACTCTCAACAAATATAAGCTTGTTTATTTGGAAATAAGGGATGCACAGTTATTTATTTATTCAAATAAATAGTTATTTGAATAACCAACAGTTATTTTTTTTAATGTTTATTTCTGATAGAAAGAGAGAGAGAGAGAGAGAGAGTGTGAGCAGGGGAGGGGCAAGAGAGGGAGATAGGATCTGAAACGGGCCCCACGCTGACAGCACAGAGCCCGGTGCATTGCAGGGCTCAAACTCATGAACCACAAGTTCATGACCTGAGCCTAAGTAGGATGCTTGACCGACTGAGCCACGTGGGTGCCCTGAATAACTAACAGTTATTGAGGGCTTACTGTATAATAGGACTCACTTGACAGCCCTATCAAGTAGATGTTGTTATTATTTTCATATTATGGGTAATGAAACTGTGGCTCAAAGAGGATAAATAACATGCCTACATTTACCTAGCTGTTTGCAGCAGAGTCTAGGATTTGGATCTAGGCAGCCCACTTTTGGAACCCAAGCACTTACCTCTGCAGTCTGCCACCTTGCTATAGTACATGGCCTGTAGGAACACACAGCTGAGTCCATGGCCAGCATGCAAGCAAGTAAATATGATGCATGTCTGTGTTATGAAAATGCTATTGTAGAGTTAAGGACAAGGTACCATGGAAGCATGTTGAGCATCTTGGAGGGCCAGCAATATTTACAGAGAAGCAGACACCTGAGATGAATCCTGACAGAGGAGTTTGTATCTCTGATGAGAAGCACATGTACAAAAGCACAGAGGTGTGACAAGGTGTATCGTCCTCAGGGAACAGCTGGAGGTGGTGCTGGTGGATGAGACTGGTTGGGTCAGGCAGGGCCAGATCATCAAGGGATTGTATATTATGCTAAACAGTTGGGTTTATCTTCTGTGATGGGGATCTGTTGAAGGTAGGAAATAGGCACATTGATTCTCTTGACCGGAATACAGTGAATTCTTTGTTGCTTCTAACCTCAGATTTCAGGTTCAGGTTGGGTAAGTGAGTATCATCACAGTTTTGAAACCCTCAACCACCATTATTCTCTCATGAGCACTGTACATAACTGCCTTGGGTAATAAGACATATTCCTCTGTGACTTTTTTTTTTAATGTTTATTTATTTTTGAGACAGAGAGAGAGAGAGACAGAGAGACAGAGAGACAGAGAGACAGACTGCAAACAGGGGAGGGGCAGAGAGAGAGGGAGACATAGAATCCAAAGCAGACTCTAGGCTCTGAGCTCTCAGCATGGAGCCTGATGTGGGACTTGAACTCACAAACCCTAAGATCTTGACCTGAGCCGAAGTCGGATGTTTAACTGACTGAGCCACCTGGGTGCCCCAGCTCTGTGACTTTGAAATTGATATCCATTTTGTCCTTGAATGCCTGTCTTCCCTCTTTGTTTGCCTGGTGAATTACAATTCACCTCTTAAGACTGACCCATGATCAAGCAACTTGTTCAGAAAAGGCTTTTCCGGTCCTTCCTATCACAGTGAGATACCTTTTGTTTTGATCCTCAGCATTTTGTACAGATCTCCTGCATAGCAATTATCTAAGTGAAAAAGGCAGGCATGGGGCACCTGGCTGGCTCAGTCAGTGGAGCATGTGACTCTTGATCTCGGGGTTGTGAGTTTGAGCCTTACATTGGGTGTAGAAATTACTTAAAAATAAAAATCTTAAAAGAAAAAGTCAGCCTCTGTAGTAAGAGGGACATGGGTTCAAGTTCTTCTCTGTGTACCTGGCAGGAACCAGGTAGCATGTAAGATAATTTAACTGAAGAGAATTTAATGAAGGGACTGTTTACAGAGGTGTGGGCAGGGCTAAGTGCGTCACTAACCTTCCGGTGGAGTCTGCCCACCTAGTATTCCTAGCCTGAAGAGGTGGCAGATGGCACTGGTCTTCCTGCATCCTGGTAAGAATTGCTGGGGCCATGAAAGAACCTTTCATAGGAACTGGGATGGAGGAGTGAAGCCACAGCCAGAATTCAGTGAGTCAGGAAGGGAGGGAGCAGGGCGAGTGTATATAGGTTATAGGTTTCCATTTACCTACCCTAACTAGAAGACAGAGGGCAAAGGGGCTTGGATGATTCGAAGAATAGAGATCATCATCCCAAGGAGAGAGCAAGGGAGACATGGGAAGAGAGTCTGAGAGGGGTCAGGGATAGTGGAAAATAAAAACAAAAAACAAAAAGCGTATCAGGTAATCTTTGCCAGGTTGTTTAACTCTGTGAGACTCAGATTTCTTATTGTAAAGTGTAGCTAGCTACCTCAGTGAGTTGTGAGGATGAACCGAACTGACACATGGAAATACATGGTACAATGACCTGCTTAGAATAAACAAAAATTGGTAATGTCTTCTTTTCCTTTCCTTTCCTACACCTTGACTTATTTGGAGGCTATGTCATCTGTCTAGAATATCTCCTGGAGAATGGCATCTGAATGCATTTTAATGAATACACGAATGAGTGATATTTATATATGACATATAGCTTATACAATGTAGGAATTCAGAGAACAGAGAGCGTCCACACCCCACCTAGGGTGGTCATGGGATAACTGTTTCACAGATTGGGCTTTAAAATATTGGCAGGGCCCCTGGGTGGTTCATTCGGTTAAGTATCTGACTTCGGCTCAGGTCATGATCTCACGGTTTGTGAGTTCGAGCTCTGTGTCAGGCTCTGCGCTGACATCTCGGAGCCTAGAGCCTGCTTCAGATTCTGTGTCTCTCTCCCTTTCTCTACCCCTCCCCTACTTGTGCTTTGTCTCTCTCTCTCTCTCTCTCTCTCTCTCTCTCTCAAAAATAAATAAACATTAAACAAAATAAAATATTGGCAGGAATTGACTAAGCAGCAGAAGTTAGGTATGATAAGTGGAATTAGTAAAAGTACTGAGAACCGTTGGACTGGATTTGGGGATTTATATGAGAGAAGTATAAGGTAGAGCTGGAAAAGAGGCTGGGGCCAGAACATTCTAGATAGCCACTGTGTTTAAACTCCATTTTTTGTGCTTGTGGAGGTCTAACTAGAAGAGGTATGATTAAAGCACAATTTTAGGAAGATTAAACATGAGCGGGGTGAGTCCGTGGGGAGCAGGAGAGGGGTCAGGTAAGTACTGTAGTACTGTAGGTATAATTAGGGCCTGAACTTGGGTCTAACAGGTGATGCTATGCTGGAATCTGGTGATCACTGCTTCTGGGGAATCAGATGATGACCTTGACTCTCACTTCTTCAGAAGGAATTGGAAGGGAGAGAGATGAGAGGCAGGAAATAGCAGTGGAAGCTACTTGGTTGTTTAGGGCAAAAAAAAAGAAAATTCTGGAGAGGGTTCTTTGGGGGCAGGTAAAGCTCACCTCCCCCCTCTATCTGCAGCTCCTAGGGTAGCTTCATTTAAAAAACTTTTTTAATATTTATTTATTTTGAGAGAGAGTATGCACAAGCCAGGGAGGGGCAGAGAGGGAGAGAGAGAATCCCAAGCAGACTCCTCACTGTCAGCGCAGAGCCCAACATGGGGCTCAAACCCACGAACTGTAAGATCATGACCTGAGCCAAAATCAAGAGTTGGACACTTAACTGTCTGAGCCACCCAGGCACCTCTCTAGGGTCGTTTTAGAGATTGGAAATTGTCAGAGTTGGTGAGGAGGCTGTTGGTATCTTATGTCACATGATTCCTGTTCAACCTTCTGGAAACTTAGGGCCTCTGCTGACATGTCCATGTTTTTATTACCATATGTGGACTTGAGCTAAGGCCTTGTGCCCTCTTCTGGATTTGGTTATAAGTGCAGTCAGTAGTTCTTGCTAGAGCCACCCTATTCAACATGTGCCCAAAGCCTGTGCCTTTTCTAGCTTACACATTTGGAGAAAGTCATGGGTTGCCATCAAGTCAACTCTGATTGTGTCTTGGAGATGGACAGAATAAATCAGCTGTGGTGATTCAGGATTATTTCAATGACTTTATATGAAGCACTCTAGGCATTTCTAGTAGCCATCTGAATAATAAACAGCCCTAACAGTGAGAAAGCCTGAAATAGGATGTGGCTGTGAAGGATGATGTGGAAATATTGGGGTTCAGAGAAAATGGTAAAGAAAGAATTCTTGAGACGTCTTTGGTGCAAAGAGGTGGTTTTATTAAAGCATGGGGACAGGACCCGTGGGCAGAAAGAACTGCACTGGGGTTGTGAGGAGCAATTGATTATATACTTTCAAGTTGGGAGGGGGTTAGGGATAGAGTAAGTCTCTTAGGAATTTTGGAAGCAAGGTTTCCAGGACCTTGAGGGGACTAGCTATTGTTAGGAAGAGGTGGGTCATTTATTACTGTCTAGTAAAACCTCAATCAAGAGACCCTTCAGATGTATATCAGTGGGCCATATGCTTAGAGGATGATTGCTAACATATATCTTGGGGGTTTGAGATAAAGAAAGTTTCCAAAGGTATTTTTATATGTTAAAGGAGACTTACAGGATCCTGGAGGTTAGGATAATATTAAGCTAAGATTGCCTTTTGCCCCTAGCAAAGTATTAACATCGAGGCACTTGAGTTCTTTTTTATAAATTTTTTTTTTCAACGTTTATTTATTTTTGGGACAGAGAGAGACAGAGCATGAACGGGGGAGGGGCAGAGAGAGGGAGACACAGAATGGGAAACAGGCTCCAGGCTCCGAGCCATCAACCCAGAGCCTGACGCGGGGCTCGATCTCACGGGCCGCGAGATCGTGACCTGGCTGAAGTCAGACGCTTAACCGACTGCGCCACCCAGGCGCCCCAAGAGGCACTTGAGTTCTTAAAGGAAGGTCACTCTGCCTGTCTCAAGGACTCATCAATGGGCTGTAAGTTGTAAGGAAATTTAAAAGTTGTAAGGAAAGTTTTTCTTTTGCCTTTGATTCCCACATCAAAGGAGATGGATCAGAAAATGTGACAGTACAGTTTCAGCCAACCTGCATTGGGACCAGCCCCTTGATGAAGTAGGCCACAGGCCACATGGAATGCATTATACTTTTGTATCCTTGGCTTCTCTAACCTATTTTTCTGATTCTATAATTAAAAAAAATTTTTTTAAATGTTTATTTTTGAGAGAGATGGACACAGTAAAACCAGGGGAGGGACAGAGAGAGAGGGAGACACAGAATCTGAAGCAGGCTCCAGGCTCTGAGCTGTCAGCACAGAGCCCGACGCAGGGCTCGAACTCATAAACTGAGACTACGACCTGAGCCGAAGTTGGACACCTAACCGATTGAGCCTCCCAGGTGCCCCTCTGAATCTATAATTTATACTCAAATGTGCCTATATGAATTTGTAATAGAGATCACTAATATAAACTTGATTAATAATATATGTGCATTTTATTTCACACCTTTGGAATGTTTCTAAGAGTGAGTTAGCTAAAAATTTATCCAGATTTTTCTCTTAGTTAAATAGGTCTTGGGACTTATGTTAAGACATGTCACTGGAATACTTAGGAATTTTCCATCACTTTGGAGCAGGAAAGATACTTAGCACCAGAT
Organism: Prionailurus bengalensis; assembly: GCF_016509475.1. NCBI lineage: Eukaryota > Metazoa > Chordata > Mammalia > Carnivora > Felidae > Prionailurus > Prionailurus bengalensis. The sequence goes on along the minus strand of NC_057349.1, from coordinate 53,767,880 downwards.
CTCCATTTGTCCTTTAGTATTTTGACATTAGAAAACTTTTGTGTTGGAATCCTAGAGTTTTAAACCTCCTTTTCATCGTGATAACACACAATAGCAAGAGCTCTCACATTTATGGCACGTTTACCATGAGTGCACACTTAACTACCACGTGGGCAACAGTGGGCATTGTTCTCCTGTGTTTCCCTGTTTTTTCTCGCTTAATCTTCCCAGCTGTTCTCTGGGGTAGGTGCTCACTTTCCAGAAGGGAAAACTTATCAAGGTCACACAACTGGTAGATAACATAAATAAGACTTAAGCCTAAACACCCTGACTGGACAATGGAGAAATTCACATGATCATATTTTTAGTGCTAGATGTTTATCCTAAGGAACCCTCCTCATGTATTTTAATCACTTTGAGTCTCAGTTTTCCTACCTGCACAGGTGGTAGAAATGGTATCAAAAACCGTAGATAAACTCCAAACCTCATTTTCGCCATGCATTTTATTGAATCTCCCTTTTTGTGGTAGGGAGTAGTAAGAGTCTTTCTGCCTCTTGCCCTCTCATAGGAACCCGTTAATGTATAACAACACTCAGCCCCAGGAGGTATTTATGTGTTTGTGTTGGGGGTGGGACGAGGGGAAATGAAAATTTTAGAGCACTTGCAAATAATCAGGCACACTGAGTCCATTCTTGTTACATTTCGCTGCTTCTCATTTTTCGTACAACAACATCGCCTCCATTTCCTTGTGACTTAAAATTTCTGAGACTTTCTCCCGGAGGTGCAAGAATATCTGATTAAAAATTGCTGGTGTTCCCAGGTCCCAGCCCAAGCCGTAGCTTGCTCCCCCTGCTGGCAAAACTTTGGCCCATGAGGCTTGCACGGCAAGTAACTGAATTATTGAGCCTGATAATATTGCAGGATTTCTTTTACCACAATACCCGGGATTCGTTGTCTCGCCACTTTGAAGAATGAAGAGCTGGACACAAAATGAGCAGCAGGGCAAAAGTTTATTAGAATATAAGATTAGGAAAGAAGAATAGTAGGAACGCTTTCTTTCAGAGAGGGGACATTCAAAAGTGAATGCCGGAGGACTCTAGGCAAGGGTCCTTGTTTTATACGGTGCTGGTGAGCCCTCCCTCTTCCTGCCTTCCTCCCTGTTCCTTCTCAGGTTCTACCCTTATTGGCTGGATAGCTTGAGGTGCTGGGTTGTCCATTCCTGACTGGGTCGTTTCCAGTGTATGAGGGGTGGTCTATGGCCATTCTTAGGTCTTAGGTCAAATTCCAGAGGTGAAACCTGAGGGGGAGTAGGAGAGGTCTGTTACATTATTAAGAGGAACCTTATGCCTGAGAGGTCTTGCTGTGGTCAGACACTCCCAGCATTTTTCAAAAATAGGTGTTTTTCCCCACCCGGGGACCTCAGGCCCTAATCTTTCCCTTTCTGCCTACTGACTCCTGTATTGTCCTATCATAATAATTTTGGCTCAGGAGTTAGAGGGCAGGTGGGCTTAGCACAGACAATTGGTGGTCTGGGTTTCTGAAATGGTGATCACTGAAGAAGAAGCAGGTTTGGGCTGATGGGTGGAAATCACATTTCTGATTTGGATATGTTAAGTTAGAAAATATCTATTAGATATCCTAGTGTCTGAATTTCATGGAAAACCTGAGCCTGGATTGGGGGTCATGAGTATAGAAACGTTACCAAATTCATGAGACTGGATGGGATGACCCAAAAAGTGAATGTTGATAGAGAGGAGACTTGAGGACTGAGCCTTGGGGTTCTCCAGTATTGAGAGGTTGGGAAGAGGACTAAGGTTCATTTATAACTTCTAACTCTTCCTCAGAAATAGATGTAGGGGCGCCTGGCTGACTCAGTTGGGAGAGCATGTGATTCTTGATCTTGGGGTTGTGAGCTCGAGTCCCAGATGGGGTGTAGAGATTACTTAAATAAAAAAAACTTTAAAAAGGGGGCACCTGGGTGGCTTAGTCAGTTAAGCGTCTAAGCATCTGACTCTTGATTTGGGCTCAGCTCATGATCTCACAAGCCCCATATTGGGCTCCTCACTGGTAGCAGGGAGCCTGCTTGGGATTCTCTCTCTCTCTCTCTGCTCCTCCCCTGCTTGTGCGCAGGCATGTGCTACATTCTGTGTCTCAAAATAAATTAAAAAACATTTAAAAAAGTACTTAAAAAAAAAAAAAAGAAATACAGATACAGAGAACAGATTGGTAGTTGCCAGAGATGGGAGGTAGGAGATAAAAAAAAGTACACACATCTGAATACAAGTGTTATTTTCAGTGACACAGAAAAGTGAATCTTTGTGATATATACACACACATAAGAAATACAGATACCTTAAGGAGAGATGGGTTTCGGGCCCTTGAATTTCATTTAAGGATATTCATTTTTGGCCAAGAAAAGGCAACTCAGGTAGAAACTAGAGAAGGTAGCAGAAAAGGATTTCCCAAACCCACTGATTATTCTCTCCTGTTCTTTCTCCTACTAAACTGCTTCCTTGACTTTAGCCTTCTGTTGTTGGATTCTGGTTTCCAGCCTTGGGGAAATTTTCTGCTTTTCTCATTGCAGTTCAGGTTATTTTAAGGCTGCAAACTATTTTGGAACATTGCATAGTTTTCATTTAAAAAAAATAGTGTTAGCAGGATTTCAGGTCATCTTTGTAGTTGGGAGCTTGCTGCAGTGTGGAAAAGATTAACCACACATCCTTGATCTCACTGAAAATATAGTAGGATGTTTCCCTGTTCCTTTCCTGCTTAAATTATTAAATGGTCTTCCTTTTCCTTTTCAAATATGTGGGACCAGGCAGCTTTATTTGCATAACCTCAGGACACTTCCCTTTCTGTGGAAGGCTTGACTATACAGCTTATACCTTACTTTGCCTTAATTAATTGGCAAGTATGAAGCTTCTAAAGGAAATGTTTGTTTTCTTTTTCTCTTTGGAGTTCTAGAGAGTGAATTGAATTAATAAAGTCAAATTTCTTTTGCTAACTGCCTCAAAAGGATTTTTTGAATTATGCCCATGCAACTTACTGAGTCTGCTATATATTGCTATGCCTCCCTTATGGTATCTTACAAAAGATTTTATGTACTATAAATTTGGTAACAATAGGTGAAAGAATAATTAGCACACAGAAGCATGCCAGGTAGGTGGACTATGTTGAATGAACAGTGCTCATACAGGTAGAGTTTAATTTCTCAAACAATTCATGGAACCAAGATTAACTTGGTGAAGGGATTCATGCGCTTTGCTTGGAGAAGAGTAAGTGTATCTTTCTAACTCGTGATTCTTTCCTAGGTCAGCATTTTGACGACATCAAGGCCTGTTGCCATTCCATTTAAATATTTCTGGTACTCTGGGTGATCTGTTCAATTCTTTAAGCTCAAGCAAAGGACATTTGAAGAAAACTCAAGTGTCAGATAGTCTCTGTTAGATAGCCACTTAAACTTTCCGAGTTTTCATGAACAACTGTGGATCAAAGGACTGAAAAGAAAGCCCCTTCAAAGATGGTCTAGTTTCTTACTTCTAACCAGAACAGTCTTTAAATTGTGCTGGGAATGTGGGTGGGGATAAATTCCTTTATTTTAAAGGACACACTCCAGTAGCTTCCTTTGGCATTTAAAAGCCCTCTTTGCCTGAGGTGACTCCTTGATCTTTGTCCTCAATCCCATGGGTTACAATAGAAGATCCTTCCCTGTTTTCTATTGTTTGTAGAGAGAGTGAAGCTAGGCCCACCTGCTACTGTGTTACTATCAGCCCTTGTGGAATCAAAATGTTTTGAGGGGATCTTAGAGCTTAGCTGATTCAAAGGTTCTCCTAATGCAAGATTCTCCTTTGCTCCAGTCCTTTGAATGATAAGATCTTCCATTGTTAGATACCTCTAAAGTAACAACTTAATGTACTTGGAATCAAAAAGCTGTTTGTTTTCTAGGCTCCTGGTTACATCTCTTTGGACCTTTTCTCTTTTTCTCAACTTTTCTACATATCACTTTCATTGCACTCCTCCAGACCATCTCCTGGTGAGTGACAAGGATCTGTTTGATTTCTGTCAGTAGTGTGCCCCCCTCCTCACCACCCCCCTGGGTGTGAAGTGATAAGTGTAGTTCAGGAAAATCAAACTATAGAAATTGAACATAAGCAAAGAGAGCTTAGTTTGTGCCTTGGGAAAAGAGAGGTCAGTTCTGGAAATGAAAGTAATGTTTCTGGAAAATTATTGTTTTGCAGTAGCACTTTGTCGGTAAGTAGTACTTCATATTTTTTAAAAGCATGTTCATATTCATTAGCTCATTTAATCTGAACAACCAATTTATGCATTGAGTAGGGAATATGTTGTTAACCGAATCTGACAAAACTGAGCCTCAAAGAGTAATGGACTGACCCAAAGTCATAGGTCTAAATAGAAGCAGATGTCCCTTATCCCTGTAATCTGTTTGGGTGAGCTCTAACTCAGATAACACCTGAGGAATTAGGTGAGAAATTTCAGGGACGAGACTATAGATTCCAGTAGATTGTAGGAATTAATCATTTTCTCTACCTGATTCAGTCCTAGGGCGTATTAGTTATATATTTTTGAGAGCCTGCTCAGTCTGCATTGTCTGTACCGGCTATCCTAGGGCACCAATGCATTGGCAGGTCTGCCTTAGACTAATAGTACCTAGTTCGTGCCTCAGCCTTCACACATCCTGCTCAACTATCATATGGTAATGTAGGTAATTGACTCTGATGCTAGGGAATATCACTGACTTATCAGCATTGACCTCCACTGTGTGCAGCTCAGTGTCACTACGATGAATGAAGATTAGATACATAATTTAATCTGGTGTTAAAAATTAGGTTGAAATATTCTTGTGCATTGTTACTGGAAATGTAAAATGGTGCAGCTACTATGGATAACAGTATGGCAGTTCCTCAAAAAATTTAAAATAGAATTACCATAGGATCCAGCAATCCCACTTCTGGATATATAACCAAAAGAATTGAAAGTAGGGTCTCAAAGAGATACGTTTATACCCATGTTCATGGTAGCATTATTTATACTAGTGGAAAGGTGGAAGCAACCCAAGTGTCCATTGACAGATGAATAAATTAACAAAATGTGATATATATGTACAGCTGACTCTTGAACAACACGGGTTTGAACTGCACAGGTCTTCTTATATGTGGATTATTTTCAATAAATACACGGGGAATTTTTTTGGTGGTTTTTGACAATTTGAAAAAAATTTGCAGACAAACCTATAGCTTAGAAATACGGAAAAAAAAAATAAGAAAAGTTAGGTATTATTGTAAGAATACCTTACATGGTAGGTACAACATATAAAATATATGTTAACTAACTGTTTCTTATTGGTAAGGTTTCTGGTCAACAATTGGTTATTAGTAGTTAAGTTTTTGGGGAGTCAAAAGTTATACATGAATTTTGATTGCGTGGGAGGTTGGTGCCCCTAACTCCTGTGTTGTTCAAGGATCAACTGTACAATGGAATATTAGCCTTCAAAAGGAAGGAAATTCTGACATGTGCTGCAATATAGGTGAACCTTGCAGGCATTATACTATATGAAAAAAGCCAGTCAGGAAAAAGAATCCATACTGTATGATTATACTTCTATGAAGTACCTAGAGTAGTGAAATCATAGTGATGGAAAGTAGAATGGCGATTGCCAGGGGCTGAAGGGAAGAGAGAATGGGGAGTTGTTTAATCAGTATAGAGTTTTAGTTTTGCAAGATGAAAAGGTTTCTGGAGGTGGATGGTGTTGATGGTTGCACCACAGTGTGAATGTACCTAAAACTGCTGAACTGTACACTAAAAAAGGTTAAGATGAAAAATTTCTTGTGTGGTGTGTTTTACTACAGTTAAAAAAGAAATTTAGTTTAGGGGCGGCTGGGTGGCTCAGTCAATTAAGCATCCGACTTTGGCTCGGTTCGAACCCCATGTCGGGTGATGTGCTGACAGCTCAGAGCCTGGAGCCTGCTTTGGATTCTGTGTCTCCCTGTCTCTCTCTCTGCCCCCTCTCCCCCTTATACTCTGTCTCCCTCTCTCTCAAAAATAAATAAACATTAAAAAAAAGAAATTGAGTTTAAACGGCAACTGCAGGCAAAGAGGCAGAAGAATTACAATAAAAGTTAATGGAATAAGGACTTGAATGATAGGAACATCAGAGGAGATATACATTTAGCTTATTTTAAATTATCACGAAGTAGGAGAGACAAAAGGTAAATAAGAGGTAATCATAAGTAGCAAATGCTCGGAAAAGGACTTAATTGCTAATGGGAGGATATGTCCTTGTAGGCACAGTGTGGGCATGACTGTGGATCGAGTATCAGGTGGCAAGACATATTTCATATAAGTGAAGTGACAGTTGGTAGCATTACTCTTAAAAAAAGAGAAACTACTTAGAATGTAAATTCTTAGTTGAGGTTTTAAAGGCTACTGTATGATCATTTGCATATGAATGAAAACATATTAGAATAAGCAATATTGATCTAAAACAATGTAAACCTGATATTAATTTCAAAGATTGTATTCTTTCATGATTGATTGATGTTCTGTATCGAAAAACTTGAGAAGCTTTATTTAGCAAATAGCTATGTTGATGTTTTTCAGTGGGGGAGGGAAGAGATGCAGGTATAATAACATCAGAGAAGTAAACCCTTATAATCGTAAAATTGAATTGGAAATATCAGTTTGAACTCATAATGAATTTTTTCATTAAAAAAAAGTATTTCCTGGCTCCGTCCACTGAACAGGTTTAGAGACAACGACCAATCCAGTAGTAATGCCATATTATAGTTTCCTAAAGTCATTTCTTATGTAAACAAACTAATGGTAGGGTTTTTCAAGCAGATCCTGAGGAGGGGACATCCTTGTGAAAGTGATTTATTGAAGGACAGCTCTCGGGAGGAGAATAAAGAAAGCAGGACAGGCCAGAGAGCAAAAGCTAATAAGCAAGGACAAAGGCTTGGCGGGAAACTAGTTACAACCTGGTCCTGTATTAGAATTTGGCGCACAAATTGCACTCCAGAATTAGTCTCAACTGGAAGTGACCCTTTAGTCCCCCACTTCAGTTAGCCACTGGCCATTGGCCACCAAGGTGGAAGTGGGAGGAAGCTGAGTTTAGCCCAGGGGAGTTCTTTGAAGAAGGAGCAGCTGTGAGCCATTAGCAGTCAGGACCAGCTGCAGCTGGGAGTGTACTGGCTGGGTTGAGGGGATCCAGTTGGGGCATCCTCAGCAGCCTTGGAGAAATGGCTGATGCAGATTTGGAGCAAGAAATATAGAGTGAAAGTGGCACGTCCTGTCAAATCAGAAAGCAAGGAAGCATCCAAGATTACTGAGGTCTTGTCAGAAGGACCAGGAGTAAACTTGGAGAGGTTCCTACTGCCTGATCAATAAGAATAATGATCACAGTGGATTGACACACATCAGTATATTTAGAATCCATGAATTTATGATATAAAAAAAACCCCACCTGATTAATGACCTTTGGAGAATGCTAAATGAACCAAGTCATTTTTCTGAAAAATGGTAAAGGGAAAGGAATCAAGCATTATCTGGTCTTGGCTATAAGAATTATTCTATACAGTAAATCAGATAGTTGTTGAGGGAAGAAAGCATGATGAAATTCCAGTGTCACCATTTTGCAGACCCTAATGAAATAATGAACTGAAACATTGATCAGCAGTGACTGCTAACCCCAACAATACACATTAGGTGCCTTATATAACCCTTAAGATTAATATTCTTGTGAAAAACAATGAACCTACATCAGGTCAAACTACTATTTCTAATTAAAGACTTACACAAAATAAAGAGGACAGAGGAATATGTTGAACAATTTGCTGAAGATACAGTTAGTAAAATCCAGATTGTGGGAAACCTTAGGATAAACACTCTGATTTCTTCAAGAAACAAATTGTAAGGAAAAAAAAAAAAAGCAGGAGGGGTAATCTATAGATTAAAAGAGATTTTAGAAACCTATCAACTAAATGTAATGTATAGGCCTTGTTTGGATAAACAAACCACAAGTAAAAGAAGAATTCTTGAGAAAATTGGGGACTAATGAGATATTTGATGGTATTAGGAAATTTTTATTAATGTTTGAGATTGGTAATGGTATTACAATTTCGTTAAAAGTAGTCCATATCTTTTAGAGAGATGTACTAAAATAGTAATGAGATATTAAGATCTCTGGGATTCACTGGGAATCCAATGGGGTGGAGGAGGAAAGGTATGTAGGAATATAATCCCAACAGCACTGACCAAAACTTGTATTGGTGAAGGTGGACAATGTGTAAATGGTAGTACTTTATACTACCAAATTTAAGACATTAAAAAAAATGAAACACTTATTTGTGTGAAATTTATATCATCACCACTTGGCTTTATTATGTCTCTCCTGTGACTTTTGTTTTCCATAGAGTGAGCCTAAAGTTTTGTTAATAACGTTTCCAAATTTTAGATAATTTACTATTAGAAGGTTTTTAGAAAGACAGAAGGGGGAAATATTCCTGTGGCCATCTTTTGAGGCTTTTCATTTCTTTTTTCTTTTAACAAAGGACTATTGCTTATTTGTCAGCTTTTTTGCTCAGAAAATTTTATAATAGCATGTTGGTGAATGGTGTAAAAGTGTGCTATTATTTAAAACTTGAACAAATAATGTAAAACAGGTGAAGAATTATATAGGCATATTCTTTCATTTTAATATCAAAAAACTGATTTTGTCTGAGATTGCTGTTTTCATTCTTGGTAGATTTATTGATATGAAAATAGAATCATTATTAAAACAAAACTGACTCAAAAGGCAACACTGCTTGACTTTGTCTTGCTGAAACTTAAAGTGATACCTCATCTTAAAACTTTTTCTTGGTAAACAGAATTCTTCTTTTGCAGTGTTACCTTCTTCCAGCAAATTATACTTCTGTCTTCTTACAGAGCTCATGAAATTTTGATGATGGTGGAAATGCAAGCTATTGAACTGCCTAATCGATTTTAGTTAATCTTTAATATTGACATTGCATTCCATTATGTGACTTTCTGTTCAGGAGATGGTTTTCCTGAAGTAGATTCTTTACTTTCTTTTGCTGCTCATACTTCTATTTTTCTGTTGTTTAAATCGAGAGGCAAGCTGATGATTTACACATTTCTAGTTCTGTTTAAAGCTTACTTAAGAAAGCTTGAAACTATTTTAATTAGGATGCTTTAGAATTATCTGTGAATTTTACTTATATATTAGCCCTATTAGAAGTAGGCATGGATAATTGAGAAAAGATTATAATTTTTAGCTGCTGTGCTAAATGCAAAAAAATTACTCTGTTCAGTTTTGCAGAAACTGGACAGCTAGGCATGGATCTTTAAGAAGCAATGGGTCCTTGGGGCACCTGGGTGGCTCAGTCGGTTAAGCGTCTGACTTCGGCTTAGGTCATGATCTCACAGTTTGTGGGTTTGAGCCCCGTGTGGGGCTCTGTGCTGACAGCTTGGAGCCTGGAGCCTGCTTCGAATTCTGTGTCTCCCTCTCTCTCTGTTCCTCCCCTGCTCATGCTCTGTCTCTCTCTCTCCTTCAAAAATAAATAAAAACATTAAAAAAAAAAAAGAAGCAGTGGGTCCTTATAGGGCATGTGCTTTCATGCTATGAATTTTTATCACTTGCAGAAAAATTATTTTTAAATACCCAGCATAAATGTTGAAAATGAGCTCCTTTTTCTTAGCTATCAGAGTAACCATGTCCCTTGGACTGTGATTATAATCAGTTGTGACATATCAGTTTCAGCCTTTCCTGCATTCCAAGAAGGTTAAACATTATTTAGTATGATTCTTTGTCCCAGGAGTTCAGAAGGGCAAAAGTCATACATTCAGCATTCAAGCTGACCATATACTTTAAAGTGGAGCGTCATGTGTTCATTCAGCTCTTTGGAGTTTAAAGAAGAGATGTTAAAGAGTCATTAGTCAATATTCTTGGCACCACGTTCCATCCTTTTGTTCGGTCCTGTTTCGTTTCATTTCGTTTCATTTCCTTTCCTTTCCTTTCCTTTTTCTTTTCCTTTCCTTCTTTCTCTTTCTCTCTCTTTTTCTTTCTTTCTCTTTCTCTTTCTCTTTCTTTCTTTCTTTGTTTCTGTGAAACAGCATATTAATCTCCCATTTAATAAAGTGTGAACTATAGTCAGACTTGATTTCTTCCACTGATGACAAATTAGAGAAATTTGTGATTTTTACCAATAAAGAAAAACCACCTGGATTAAATATATCTGATTGGTGATGTCCTTTTGAGTTGTGCTATTTCTAGGAGTCTATTTTTTAGGAGTGAAAGACAGTATGGTTGGAGAGTTTAGAATTCTGTGGCCCATGGCCTACTCCTAAAAACTTAGATGGTTCATTTTGTAATATACATATAAACTGGTGGTTTGAAGGTGGGAGCTGGGGTGGGAAGATGAGTAAATGGGATATCAGACATTGTCTGATTCTTTAAAAAAATTTTTTTTTTTAATGTGTATTTATTTTTGAGAGAGACAGAGCATGAGCAGGGGAGGGTCAGAGAGAGCGGGAGACACAGATTGTGAAGCAGGCTCCAGGCTCTGAGCTGTCAGCATAGAGCCCGATGTGGGGCTCGAATCCACAAGCCATGAGATCATGACCTGAGCTGAAGTTGGACACTTAACCGACTGAGCCACCCAGGTGCCCCAACATTGTCTGATTCTTTTGGCAGTTACTTAGTGTTTGCTTTATATTCTCAGTTATTTTTGCTGGTTCTTTTTATTTCCCTAGGTATATATAACTTTGAGTAAGAGGCGTTTTTATTACAAGGCATTGTAGAAGTATTTCATTAGTTGATGTTTTAAAATATCTCTAATTGAAGAGCCAGATAAGTCAAAAAATAGAATTGCACTGCTTTCTTAGAAGCATACTAAAATTATTTTTCCAAAGTAATTTCTTTGTAGTAGCTCTGTCTCGTGTTTTGACTTTAATAATGAGAAGAATTATGTTCCCCAAGGAGAAAGAGACTGTGCTCTGTGTTCTAACCCTTAGCCCTAGGGCATTGTGGAATTTCAATAAATTTTTAATAATGAATCTCTGGTCTACTTTTTTTCCTGAATAGTTATGTTTAGCCATCATGGAATAGGAGAAAGTCGTACGGTGAGAAATCAGACTGAAGAGGAATAGAAGAAAGAGAAGGAATACCAAGTTGGATTGTATTTTATACATCCAAAACAACTGTTCTTGATACTCTTTTGAAAGTTATTTCTCATGGGAACAGAAACTAAAATCTTTTTATGTCACATGCTATAAGAGCACCTGGTTTATGAATGGGTTGGGCCCAATTTATTTTGCTTGGGCTAAGACTTAACCTTTCTGCAAATATAAACATTATGATGGAGTGGCTAAGAGTGCATATTCTGGAACCACACAGCCTATGTGAGAGTAAATTCTGGCTTTAGCACATATTACCTCAGTGCCTTTGGGTACTGTGAGTTATTTAGCTTCACTGTGGCTCAGATTCCTCAACTATAGAATTGGGGTCATAACTTCATAATGTTATTGTGCTAATTCATCTTTTTAAGGTGCTCAAAACAGTACTTGGCAGATAATGGATGTTATATCTGTTTACTATTATTACTTACATAGAACCTAGGTATGGAATAAGGTTCTAGATGTGTTGGAGATATGGAGGTGAATAACATAAGGTCTCTGACTTTAAGGATATTATAGTCTTATGGAAGGGGACAAACAGATGGTTACCATGTAGTGTGATAGAAGGTGTTCTAAGAGAATATTAGAGAGTCACTTATTTCAAAATAGGAAGTTCAGAGAAGGCTTCCTGGAGGAAGTGTGGTACTGAGCTGAGTATTGAAGCACTGTTGAAGAAATAGGGGAAAACCTTCCAAGCAGAGGGAGCAGCATGTCCTGAAGGAACAATATGAGAGAGCTCTGCTCCTTTTGGGGAACTAGAAATAGTTCCTAACGAAGCAGGTAGAGAGTTCGAGGCTGGACATGAGTAAGGTCACAAAGGGCCCTGTTTGCCCTGCTAAAAAATTTGAACCTTTATCTTTTGGCATTGAGGGCCCTAAGGACAGTGAGTAAGGGAGGGTTATGACGAGAATTCCTGTTTAGAAAGATTAGTGCCAATGTACCAGTTGGATTGGAAGGCTACAGGGTTAGAGTCAGGAAGACTAATACTTTGGTCCAAGTAAGAAATGATTAGGGCTTGAATTGAGTAATAATGTAGGTGAAAAGAGGAATTAATTTGAGAGCCATAAAGGATTAGATTAAATATAACTTGGTAACAAATAATATGTGGGATGAGGAAAAAAGAAAAATCTTTTAGTTGGTGTCTAGCTTTAGCAAACGGGTAGATTCTGTAGTCTCACTAAAGTGGGAAGAAAGCAAGATGAGAGGAACAGGGTGTGGTGTAGGGGAGGGGGAAGATATGTTGGATTCTGTATGTGTGGTATATGAGGGTTAAATGGTGGAAGAGGAATCCATCAGGATGAAACAAACAGAAGACACAACCAGAGAAGAAAACCAGAGGAGAATGGTGTCACAGAAGCCAAGAGAAGACTGAATTCCAAGAAAGGAGTGGTAAAGATGTAAAATATTGCCAAGGAATTAAGAAGGGTGAAGACTGAATTTGTGTTCTGAATTTTAAGCAGCAACAAAGAGGACTTAAGTGTTTTTGAGGGGAGAACATTTTAGATGTATAATGTTGGGCAGAAACTAGATTTCAGCGTATTTATGAGTACCTGGGACTTTTGATTTCAAGGTGGCAAGTAGATGGATTTCAATTCCTGATTCTTCTTGCAAGATTGCTCCAAAATAACAAGGAGAACAAGAAACTGAGAGACAAAGTCAATCTTTGAGGAAAGTGAGAGACATTTGTAACCTTGAACCACAGTACATGAAGATGAAAGCAAATGGAGAAATGTAAATGACTTAGCCAAGGTTAGGTACCTAACCTCTGTTAGGTACAGAGAATCTAACTATTGCCCCCTTCTGAGCACCCGAGACATGGTTAGGAATAGGAATCACCTTGTTTTGTTTCAGGTGGAAATGAGATGAGGACCACAAATAGGAACTGTTTGAAAGTCTCCATAAGGAGCATTTTGACTAGGCACGTTTTTTATTCATTCAGACACCTTCTTCCTCACTTCTACAGGAGATGAAAAGTATAATTTCTGAAGAAATTGGGTCAGAGAGACTATGGATTTGGGAATAACAGGCATTGAAGAGGCAGGAGTGAGATGTGGGGTGTGTAAATGTGATAAGACTTCTACACCTCAGGAACTTCACTCCCCTCCAAAATGCCAGCATCCAGGTTCATAGTTCCTAGGCAGGAGACTGGAAGACCCTTCTCTGAAGAAATCAAACCACCCTGAGGAAGGCAGATTTTAGTGGGTATCCTATGAAAAAGTCAACTGCTACCTTATTGCTTGGTAATGAATCCTACCAGTTGACAGATTTCATCAAATCATGCTTTGGCCAAGCCCACTAGTTGGACAAACCTAAATCATGTTTCCAGAGTTTTCAGTGAGTTTTTTAGTATCTCAGTCCTGAATGTGAATGGGTGGCTAATCATCACCAGATATTGAAGAAAGCCTCCAACATAAAGGAGAGAAAACAAAAACCCCAGACTAACTAATAAAAAGAGGAACTCAGAGGAGATAGTGATAATATAGAGAGATGAAGAAAATTCTTAACATCTTTGAAAGAGTAAGAGGTTATATCTATTTAAATATAATTAAAGAATTAAAAACATGACCCTCCAAAAATATAAACTGAGCATGTATTAAAGATTTTATTAAACTTATTAATGAATTAATGCAGGAGCCTGTTAGATAATAAGGTAAATTCAGAGGAGAGTCTGAAGGAGATATATAATTAGTCAAGACTGCAGAAGTAAATTTGCTAATAGATGCAAAACAGATTAATATTTTACTGGTGAATAATATGTAATATTGGGGTTGTCATTTTTGCTGGGTGGAAATTAAATCAATTGGATCATTGGACAAAATTCATTTGCATTGTTATGGACAAGAATCATTTGTTTAAGGGGCGCTTGGGTGACTCAGTCGGTTGAGCATCTGACTTCGGCTCAGGTTATGATCTCAGGGTTTGTGAGTTCCAGCCCTGTCTCAGACTCTGTGCTGACAGCTTAGAACCTGGAGCCTGCTTTGGACTCTATGTCTCCCTCTCTCTCTGCCCCTTTCCTGCTCACGCTCTGTCTCTGTCTCGCTCTCTCTTAAAACTAAATAAACATTAAAAAAATTTTAAAAATAATAATTTGTTTTATTACAAGTTACCTTTATTCTTACAGGGTTATAAATAGCTTGGTCTAGTAGTTCTCAAAGTAGTCCAGAAGCACAGAATCACCGGGGAGCTTGTTCTTTGTTCTGATCAACTGAATCAGAAATTCTGAGAGCAGAGTCTGGCAGACATTTTAGCAAGCCCTCCAAGTGCTACTGATTGATACATTATTAAGTGGGACAACCACTGGTTTAGTCAATAGAAAGTCAATCAAAGGTGCCCACCCCTATAGAATTAGATCATTCCCTGAGGGTTTGCTAGGCAGCACTCAACGCTCCATTGGAAGAACACCTAATATTCTCTTTTGCCCATTTCCAAGTCTTGAGCAGTTTTTCATGAGACATGCATGAAATGAAAATAATATGTAATTAAAAAATAATAAGGAGCAAAGCATAGCAAAGAGTTCTTGGAAGTTAAAAATGAGGGGTGTCTGGGTGCTCAGTTGGTTGAGCATCCGACTCTTGATTTTGACTTGGTTCATGATCCCAGGGTCTTGGGATCAAGCTCCATGTCAGGTTCTGCAGAATGTGGAGCCTGTTTAAGATTCTCTCTCTCTCTCTCTCTCTCTCTCTCCCTCCCCCCTTCCCCCACCACTTGCATGCTCTCTCTCCCTAATATAAAAAAGGAAGAAACTAAAAATGATAGCACACCCACTGTCTTGAAGTTTATAGTTAATGAAATCTTTCAGAAAGTAGACAGACAATTGGAGAGAAAAGATAACTTTATCGAATGGTTCCAGATGGTCCCACATCTGAAAAAAGAAAGAAGAGGAAAATAGTGAGGAGAAAATTATCAAAGAAATAAAACAACAACAAAGGTCTCAGAACTGAAGGATGTGAGTCTTTAGATTAAAAAGACCTACAAATGGGGGTGCCTGGCTGACTTAGTTGAACATGTGACTCTTGATCTCAGAGTCATGAGTTTGAGCCCCACATTGGGTGTAAAGATTAATTAAATAAATAAATAAACTTAAAAAAAGACCAACTGAGTACCTAACACAATGAATGAATAAAAGACATTATGCTAAGGCATTTCAGTGTATGATTGCAGGACACTAGGGATAATAAGATAATCCTATAGAAGCTGAGAGGAAGAGGGAGGGGAGAGGGAGGGGAGAGGGGAAGGAGAAAGGAAGGAAGTAGAAGGGAAGAAGACCTCACACAGAATGACTTAAAATGGGTATATTTATTGTATATAAACTATTCCTCGGAGCTGACTTAAAAGAGAATGAGGAAACAGAGTGTTATTGGACTTTAGAAAAATATCAGGAGCTTTAAGACAGTGGAGAATTGCTCTTAAAATTCTGAGAGAAAATGACTTCCAATGCGGAAAGTTAAGCCCAAGCTGTCAATAAAATGTGAGGATCAAGACATTGTCACATTTGCAGGGATTCGCAAAATTTATATC
Organism: Prionailurus bengalensis; assembly: GCF_016509475.1. Taxonomy (NCBI): domain Eukaryota; kingdom Metazoa; phylum Chordata; class Mammalia; order Carnivora; family Felidae; genus Prionailurus; species Prionailurus bengalensis. The sequence goes on along the minus strand of NC_057349.1, from coordinate 53,752,190 downwards.
AGGTGAATCTTTTCTTACTTGACTGGTAGAAGATCTGTTCTCTCAGATGACGTAATAAAACAAGAAAGAAAAAGATGTGGGATCTAAGAAACTGGGGATTAACACAGGAAGGAGGTGAAGAGAATCTGTAGGATGATATAGAAGATGGTCCCAAACTCCTATCTGTGCAGCAGAGGTAGGTAACAACTGGCTGAGATGAGAGGATGGGAGGTCTCCTGAAGAGATTTCTACAGGAATAACAAAGGGTCAGATTTGGCCATATGGAAAATCTACACTGAGACGAGTTGTACACAGCTCTTGGTATGTGTCAGAAAGCATAGTCAGAGCGGCAGGCGAACAGTGTTTTTCTGGGATGGGTGTTGAGGATGGCAGTCCAGGGGGAGACCTGGCACATCTTTGAAGCCAGTGTGGCTGCAGGTGAAAAAGATGCCAAATTAGGGCATTGCCTGCTCTCCTACCTCAGCCTGGCCACTGTCTTCCTGGATGGCAGAGGAATTGGGTCATTGGGTCTAGGCGAGTCTCCTCTGGGCATCATCCTGTAGTGCTGATGGGGCAGTTCTGCTGTGATGCCCTCACCAGGTCCCCTGTAGTTTCCCTGAGCCTCCCTAGTGTCTGATTGGGCCTGATCCTTCCCTTCCCCATCCTGCTTTGGTACGCCAGCACCTGAGCTGGGGCCCTGGAGCAAATCTTAAAGACAAACTGGAAATCATAGAGATTAAAATAAAGAAAATAGAAATAAATGAGGCAATAATTAACTGTAAGAAAAATGGAAGTTTGAATAAGCAAGGAAATTTAATCATGATATGCACTTGATTAAACCATGAATAATATCAACATAAAATCAATCATGAAATCACTGAATGTGGATTTAAGCAAAATTTATGTAAGAAAGGTATAATTTGTCTACCATGGTAGGAACTCAGTAGATAATACCTAAAACTAATGAATCTAGGGGCGCCTGGGTGGCTCAGTTGGTTAAGTGTCCGACTCTTGATTTCGGCTCATGTCATGATCTCACAGTTCCTGAGATCAAGCCCCGAGTCAGGCTCTGCACTGTCAGCATGGAACCTGCTTGGGATTCTCTCTCTCTCCCTCTCTGCCTCTTCCCTGTTCTCTTTCTCAAAATAAATGAATAAAACTTAAAAAAAATAAAATTAATGAATCTAGAGATACCACTATGTGCATATTATTCTACAAACATGTAGAACTAAAAGACAAATGTGGTGAGAACCAAAGATTTGGAAGTGGTTACATCTAGGAAGAGAGGGAGGAGAGCCCAAGACCACCATTTTTGTGTATAACCTGTTTATTGATTAGAATAGAAAGAGAAATCAAACTTATTCCTTCTTCCCAATATCCATTTAAATCACCATCTGCTTCTATGGAAAAATGTAATACAGGTTTCACAACTTTTTTGCAAAAGTGGAAAACCCCTGGGTTTCTTTCAAACATTAAAGATTTTAGCACAGTCTAGTAATAGCATAACCCCAGTCTGGTCTTGTGCATGATCACAACTCCTATTTGAAATTAATATTCCTCTTTTCCCTCAGCCTGAGCCAGAATTGGGAAATGGCAAAGGACATAGTTGGCTTCTCTTTTTCTTCTTCATTTTCTCCCGTACTGTCCAGTTGTTGCTCCTGACTGTTCTAGGATTGGCCCAAGGAGAAGAGGGGACAAGACTAGGTTTGCACAGCCTATGTAGTTAAGATCTGGCATCGGTACACTCTGCCTGTGTTGCAGTTCCCTTCATTGTGGGAAATATCTTTACTTCGCTTGTGTATTCTCCCTTGGCCCCCTGAGCTTCTGATAATTCACCTCCTCTATTTGGTCCCTTCTTCCATCCACAAAGTCCTTTTGGATAGGATCCCCTTGAATAGGAATCTAAATTAGGTTCCTCTCCCTTGGGACCCATGTTACGTCCCCAAAAAGCTTGTGCCTTTGTCTGTCAGGATGGGCAGCTCAATCCCGGGCAGCTTTTTCACTCCAGCCACAGTCTTCACCTTTAGACTCTCTTGGTGAGAGTTATATTATTGTCTTATATTCTGTAACCCCAGGGAGACATGTTTAGTCCTTCAGGAGATCTCCTTGTACTCTTTCTTATTATAAGGTGTAGGGTAAGCACACCAACTCCTTTTCCAGGAGGCAATGCTCAAGGCATCACTAGCTTCCTCCAAGGCAATTTCTCTTGGTTTCTGGCTTTGTCCGCTCTCTTGGAGTGGATGATGGACTCTTGTTGCTCTGATTCATATTACAGTGACTTAACATGGCTTTCATAGATGCTCTAGCAAAATACTTTTCACACACTTGTGGGGAAGGATTTTTGTTTTTTAATTTTCAATACATTGAAGATCAACATATGGTCCTTTAATGCATGACTGATTGTCAGCTTATGTCACGGGTGACTTACCACATGAATTCAGCAGCGCCTGAAATGATCTGTTCAACAAGGCAAGTCTACTGACCATTTGTATTTGCCGAGCAATGTCAAATTATTGAAAAAGTTTGTAAATATTCTCAATTTCTGTATTTACCTTGTAGCAAACTAGTAAAATAGTTCTCAGACTGGCATCATCCCATGGGAATATTTTTAGTTGTGCTGTTCTAGCATTTTTCTTTAGGATCCTTTTAGGATTGTAGGATAGGGGTCCTTATGTATCATTGCTGGCATTTGGGGCATCAGCTAACACAGAACAAAAAGTTCTAGTTTAATATCTTATTACAATTATAATGTATCTTCATTAATCCCACTAAATTTATTTTAATACATGTGTGCTCTGTGACACAGATCTTATAAAAATAGAGTATGTATTCTAAAAAGGGGAGAAAGATAATAAACAAATAGCTAAATATACACTATGTTAGGAAATGATAAATGGTATGAAAAAAAGGCTTGAGGTAAGCGGGGGGAAAGATGGGGGTAGAATGGTGGGCTGAAAAGTTTTATATTGCATGCTCAAGGAACATTTTTTGATAAAGTTACATTTCATCAGAGATTTGTATTAGTGACAGAAGCATATATCTGCATAAAAGGCTTTTAAGCCAAATACTTTTTAATGTTATTTGCTTCCTAGATTATGGGCCTGTCTTACTTTGATAAAGATGAAAGTAAATTTAAAAATGAATGGGGAAAAATGAATGGGAGATGAGGACATGGAGAGAGCATTTGTAGATTACCTAAGGAGGGAATAAGGAATTTAGGCGGTAAGCTAGGGAGGATGTAGGATTCAGAAAGTTCTTTCTTAAGATGGGAGACATCTGAGATGTTTTGGTAAGAGGAAAGGGAGGCCTTCTTTGGGCCTACACAGAATGAAGGTGGAGGTAAGAGCAGAAATAGAGACATTTTGGGATTGATGGAGGTTGTTAAATAGGAACAGTGCTGACGGCCTAATTTGACATTAGAAATTTGTACACTTGTCAGGGGATCAAACTGACTGGTTGAATAATATTTTCAAAGCAGGTTTTTGCAATTTAGGATCAGGAGTTAAGGTGAACATTTTGGTTGATACAACATGGAGGATGGAATTGATAGCTCTAGAAAAGGTGGCTAGGATATTGATGTCAAGAGAATGCTCGAAATGATACACCAGGAAATGAGGAAGATGAGGAAGAACAGGAAATCATAAGGGCAGTAATGGATCTGATGATGAACAAAGAGGGTTGGAGGTCTGATTAACCTGAAAAGTGCTGAGAAAATTAGCCAGAAATTTGAGGTCATCTTGTTGGATTGGAATGAGAAGTTTCAGAGTTGGTTCAGTTCCAGTGATGTCATCCAGAATGGGGCCATGGGTCAGAAGAGGAGAGAAGGTGAAGATTATTTGAGTTCAGAAGGTTAGGAACTTTTATGACCGAGGTGTTAGATGGCTCATCCAAATGATGTGGAAATCTTCCTGGATGATGATGACACTCAATGTGGTGATGAAGCATTGAGTCAAATGCCAAAGTCCTTAGTGAATGAGGAGGTGTGGCCAAAGGTTGGACAATTCAGAAAGGAGAAGGGAGTGGCATTGGATGATACTGGGACGTAAGAGAGGGGCAGGCTTTTGATGGGATACACGGGAAAAGGAGCAGCCTCTGGGAGAGGAATGCAGGGATGCCGAGAGTGGGCGCTTAATAAGTGATTCAGGTAAGGCAACCAGTGGAGTTGGTATTTTTCTGTGAGAAGGTGGAGTTTGTTGACTGTGAAATGGAGGTTCCAAAGGGCATCTAGAAAAGTTGACAGGGAGAGCAGTGGTGGAGGAGATATAGATAGGAGGATGATAGTCTTTGAGAGGACAGTTGCCCATGGGGCTTGAATTTGAGGCAGTAGTCAATGATGGCAGAAGTGAGTGAGTCCACCTGTACAGAGATGTCAGCGGCTTGAGAAATGGACCTCAGTGAAGTCATCTACATCAAAGGTCTTCAGCCTTGGTGCAGACCAGAAGGCCAGGTGTTCTGTCCCTTAGATTCTAGTCTGTTTGTAGTCTGACAGACTTAAATACATTATTGGTTCTAAAAAGGTTTGGAGCTTGAACTTAAACAGTCTTAAATTAAGTGACTGCAAAATAAATCACTATTTCAACAGGCAGCTGTAATTCAACGTTTATATAATTGTACGTAAATGAAATTTAAAATCAATTCAAAAAGTTATTTTAGCAAAATTTATGGAAATAAAGCTCTTTCAAATATTTGATGAAAAAAATATGTAAAATGTATCTAATTGTAAGTCTGATGTGATATGGGAAGAACTTCTAAAACAGTCATAGGCCTGTAAACATCTCAAAACGTCTCTGGCTTGGGTTCTAAATATAAGCTCCGTGAGGAGTTGTTCAGAAGGTGTTAGTAAAGATAGGAAGGGGATCCACTAATCTGAGGAATCGTCTCTCTCAAACACGTTGATTTTGGTATCTGCCTTTGGTGATTTGGAGGCTTAATTTATTATTTCTTTGAGATCTTTTCAATGTCATGTGATTTGCAGTGGGGGTGGGTGGTGAGAAAGGTTAGAAAGGGCAGGTATTCTTCAGGCTCATGTAGGAAAGGATAAAGAACTAGGAGTTTTAAGACCTAGATTTAAGCTAGAACAATCACTTTATCTCTTTGAGCTGTAGTTTTCTTAGATGTAGAATGAGAACAACAGCAATATATATACCTCATAAGATTGTTGCAGAGAGTCAGCAAGATAATATTTTGACAATATGAGCTATAAAATGTCTCACAAATGTAGTTATGATTGACAGGGTTTTGGATGGCATGATGGTAATAAAGAGGGGTAAAAAAAGTAAGATGACTAATACCTGACACCCTCTTATCACTGGCTGCATGCCTGGCCTGGTTTGCCTTTCTATCTATCTATCTATCTATCTATCTATCTATCTATCTATTTATCTGGTACCCACAACCCATCGTTCAAAACAAAAGCTAGGATCTTGGCCAGGATCTGATCTCTGTCTAACCATATGGTCTCTCCAGCCACCTGACTGTCAGTACTCAAGGTAGCCATCATTCAGAAATATTTACATCATTCTCTTGTGTGCCTTTTCAGAGTTTATTGCCTCTCTATGTATTCCTAAATAATTCATATTTAAAATTTTTAGGTGTTTTTAACTTAATAAGAAAGATGACCATACCTTATGTAATTATTTGGAATGCACTTTCACTTAATATTGCGTTGCCAGTGTTCAGCCGTGCTGTTGCATGCCATTGCAGTGTATTCATTTCGACTTTTGTGTGAATGTGCCAGTTTGTTCATTTACTCTTGTAGATGGGCATTTGTTCCCAGGCCTTTACTTATTTCAGTGCTACTCTGCGTTTTCTGGCATATGCCATTTACACTGCATGTGTAGGTTTTTCTTGGATATATGCTTAGCAGAAGTGCTACATCATAGGGCATACATGAAAGTTAAACAGTGAAATGATGTCAGACTGGTTTTCAGAGTATTTGTACCACTTATACTTCCATCTACCATGGGTAAGTGAGCAGGAGTAGTCTTGATATTAGACTTGAAACATTTTTGCCAACTGAATTCATGTAATGTGTTATCTCACTGTGGGTTTGATTTGCTTTACTCTGATCAGTAATGATGCCAAATATCTTTTCATATGCTTAGTAGCCATATACGTTTCCTCTCCTGCAAAATGTCCATTTCATTTGCCCCTTTCCCATTTGGTTGCTAATGTTTCTCTTATCGATTTGCGGGAGTTCTTTATATTTTTCTGTCCACTGGGTTTTAACTTAAATTATTATATTTTTCATTGCTTTGTTCTTTTTGGTAATTTCTTATACCTAACTCCTATTTTTAATGTCTTTTCTACTTTGTTTATGTGGATAAAATACACTTGTTTTATATTTAGTGTCTGATAATATACCTGAAGGTTTTGTCTATGGGTTTGTGTCTGTATGTTGTGCTTGTAGTCCCACCAGTGGGGCCTTGTCTCATTATGCTTTGCAGCTTTTATTTATTTATTTACATTTATTTATTTATTCATTTATTTATTTTAAAATATTTACTTTTGAGAGAGAGAGAGAGAGAGAGAGAGAGAACACGTGCAAGCAAGGGAGGAGCAGAGAGAAAGGGAGACAGAGGATCCAAAGCAGCTCTGTGCTCTCAGCAGGGCTCGAACTCATGAACCATGAGATCATGACCTGAGCTGAAGCTGGACCCTCAACTGATTGAGCCACCCAGGAGCCCTGTTTTGCAACTTAAAAAAAAAAAATTGAGGTACAATTGACATACAACATTATATTGGTTTCAGTTGTATAACATAATGAGTCATTATTTGTGTATATTACAAAATGATCGCCACAGTAAGTCTAGTTTAAACCCCCCTCCCCTACTTCCAGAGTGACATTTTTTTTGTGTGTGATTAAAGCTTTTAAGATTTTTTTCTTAGCAACTTTTTCAAAATATGCAATACTACATTAGTAACTATAGTTGCCACACTTTATATTACATCAACATGACTTACTTTATAACTGGAAGCTTGTATCTTTTGACTCCATTCACCCATTTCACTCATCCCACCTATCTCGGCTTTGCAACTTTTTATCATGAGCTTTCCTCTGCTGGAATTTTGTGGGGGTTTTAGAGTCCTGGACTGAAGGTACATTTCTCCAGAGAGGATCTTCTTTTATTTTTGCCAGGCTTTAGTAACTGTGGGAAATCTAAAAGTAAACTTTTAGTGTCAGAGTTTTTCATACCGGCTAGGTGCTGTAGTTGGCCACAAAACACACATGAGAACCAGCTTGGGGTTGTGAAAATGTTTTTCCTACTGTGTCCAGCCTCAGGCCTCAGACAGACAAGTGTCCTTGCTCTCTGAGGGTATTTTGTTTAGTATTTCTAATTCATACTTCCCCTGGCTTTATTTGTGAGTGTTCTGATCAGACTGCCTTTCTTCTTTGTCTTCTGTCCTTGCCCTTGGTCATCAAAGTGAACCTTTAGGTCTCCCAGATCAGTGTGTCATCTCTGTTTTTGTGTTTTTGCTTTTTCATCTCTCTGGCTTCTGAGGGTTTCCTTAACTTTCTTGCACCTCACTGATGCATTAAGATATATATATTGTTATTTTATCCAGCATTTTAATGTTTGTATAGTAGGAAGGCATGTTAGGATGCCAAGTTTGCAATATGTCTGGGAAACCCTAGTCTTATTTTTCTGACTAAATGGGTTCCCCTAAATGGGTTCTCTTAGGTCAGAGCTGTGGGTACCCCAACGTTCTAGCTTCTGTCCCTAGAGCCATCAAGAGTTAAAAAAGCTGATCATTACAGTTCATTCTCCCCCCATCTCTGGCCAGGGGGTCAAGACGTGACTTTTAGCATTTCTAGTATAATTTCATTTCTACGGAGGGCTGTGCAGTACACTGAGCCAGCTGCTTCTCATCTCTTATCCTTCAAGCAGATGACACAGCACCTTCATTTCCTGCAGACAGTAGAATTCATGCTCGTATAGGGTATTGAGAAATACTCTAGTGACTCACTGATTTTCAAGTGTCCAATTTCATATTGACAAATACATATTTGTCATTTCAGTTAAGCCAAATCAACTTTTTAACGGTATAATGTTTTGTTACAGTTGAACATAAAACGTCAAATAGAGAAAATATTTCTGACAAAAATAATCCAGATAAATGAGTGAAATAGCAATTATGGTCATCAATTTATTTTATTTCTTAATTTTATGTATTGTTTTTGGTAACTAACAACTTTAAAAAAATGCTATAGTCCAAAATACACTTTTTTGAGGGACGGATGAGTTATGGGATTAGGAGAGGATATTTTTTGTTTCTTTTTTCTTCTTTTTTTAATGTTTATTTATTATTTCGAAAGAGAGAGGGGAGAGTATGAGGAGGGGAAGGGCAGAGAGTGAGGGAGAGGGAGAATCCCAAACAGGCTCCTCAGTGTTAGCGCAGAGCCCAACACAGGGCTCGATCTCATGAACCATGAGATCATGACCTGACCTGAAATCAAGAGTCAGATGCTTAACTGACTGAGCCACCCAGGCGCCCCTATTTTCTGTCTTATATGTGATACTCAGTATATGCTATCTCTAATCCACTAGATTTTAAACTTAGTTCAGGATAAATTTATTATGTAAACAGGCTGTGTATAAGTTTGAAGGCAAAACTTTAGAGATATTGGAATTTGGGCATTAAAAAAAACTTTAGAGATGATGGATCCATGGACAATTTAGAAATCTCAAGTCATCCAGCCTGAGTTGTCACTTTAAGGAATCAAGGCTCAGAAAAATGACCCAAGATGCCACATATCATATGTCCTGAAACCTTCAGAGTCACAACTGGAAAGAGGACCTCTAGGTTGAATACTTTTATGCTATATTATTTCCCTGTTTATATACCATGGTGAGCTAAGCTTGTCAAGTTTTTTTATTTCTATAAATTAAAAACATGAATATTTACATGTTTTATAAAATGAACTGACTCCCTCCCCACGTTTACAATTAATTTAGAAAACCTAGACATTTCACGTTAAAAAAAAACTAATAATCTTCAGAATTTATGGAAGTATTAAGCAGGCAACAGAGATTTCTTAAGTGTATTTCTAGAATACATGTAATCTCCATGACTCCAGGCAAACTTGTCTGTTTATTAGAGAAAAGAATGAGGAAGTCTGAGATGTAGACATTTCAGGATACTAGGGAAGCGAAAGCTATAGCTTCTTCTGAAACAAGAACACTGCTTTTTATAAACAAATGACTACCATTGTTTCCTGTTTTAAATTGTCTCCGGTTTGGAGACATTATCAGCTCTGTGGTTCCAGAGATAACCATAAGTAAGTGAAACTGTGCAAGAAAAGAAGTTATAAAGACACAGACATTTTATGATGGCAGCATTTTTATTGTTGCTCGTTAAGGACAGTAACAGTGGCTGGCATTTCTTAAGCACTTCCTGTGAGCCAGGCACCATGCTAGGCAATGGGCAGTAGCTCACTTAATCCTAACAGCAACTCTAGGAAGTAGATTTTCTTTATACATTAGAGAACCCAAACTTAAAAGGGTTAAGTCCAACAGTCACATAGCCAATCAGTGGTGAAGCTGGACCAGGAGACATTGTTCTGTCAGACTCGAGACCTCAGTTCTTTATTTTCCCTCCTATAAGTCTGTGTTTTTTACAAGCCTGTCACAAGAAGAGGAACACTGAAGAGTGAATCTATAACGGGAGAATTTCAGACATTATGGCACCAGTTTTGATAGATCTTCTGACTCCATCGGATCACATGAAAGATTATGTTCTCACTGGAGAATGAGGAAGGCAGGTGAGAAGATAAGGCCATCATCTGCTTCTATGACTCTGCAAAGAGGTGATGATGAGGCTGTACTCTGAACTAGGGAAACAGAGGAGCAGATTTTTGCATTTAAATGAAAACATGTGCCCTACACAGTATTTCCCTTGAGTAGTATTCTGAATTAGGGCCAGACTGTATTTCTGCTAGTATAGAGACTTGTTTCGCTCACTGCATCTCTGTACTGTGATAGACTGGCTCTAGGAAAAATTATGAGGTAGGCAAAGCTTAACTTGCTTTACTTCTAAGAGTGCCAGTGTTCCCTCTTCCTCTTCCTCTTTGTTTGTTTGTTTGTTTCTTTCTTCCTTTCTTTTTCTTTTTTGAGAGAGAGAGAGAGAGAAAGGGAGAGAGAGAGCGAGCATGTGAGTGAGGGGCAGAGACACAATGAATCTCAGGAGGGGCAGAGGGGGAGAGAGAGAGAGAGAGAGAGAGAGAGAGAGAGAGAGAGAGACAGGAGCAGGATTTACCCGAAGTGGGGTTTGTGTTTACCTGGAGCAGGGCTTGTGTTCACCCAAAGTGGGGTTCGAACTCACCTGATGTGGGACTCGAACTCATGAACCACGAGATCATGACCTGAGTTGAAGTCAGATGCTTAACAATTGAGCCACCCATGCTCCCCCTCTTCCTTTTATCAGAATATTTCTTCAGGGGGTGCCTGGGTGCCTCAGGCGACTAAGCATCCGACTCTTGATTTTGTGTGCTCTCTTTCTCAAAATAAATAAACTTAAAAAATTAAAAAACAATATTTCTTTAGGATGTAATCCGATTACCTTATTCACACTAAAGTATAAATGACTGATACCACTTACTGTTTTCTATCTATGAGAGGTTTGATTAGAAATAAAAAGCTTTAAACCCAAAGGATGAATCATTATTACTGGAAATTTAGGCATCAGTGTGTAGGTGATATGAAAGGGGGTAAAGTTTTTTTCAGGGTGATATCACCAAGATGATGACATAGGTCATTCCTGACTTTGCTTCTCCTCACAAGAAGAACAACTAACATATAGTGTAGAACAAGACATCCCTGAGAGGATCCTAGAATACAGGGTTGAGGTTGAAGCCCCCCTACACCTCAGAGACCAAGACAGACACATTAGAAAAGTAAGAGAAGCGGCTACTCTGTGACTGCACTGCCCCTCTCCCAGGTCAGTGCAGTACCATGTAGATTGGTCTCCCCTGAGCCTGTGGTCTCTCCAGGGGGAAAAGAGAACCCAGGGGGACAACCAGCCTCTCCCAGCATTGTGGGTCATTTTGTAGGAGTGCCTACTCTGATCTTGCACTTCAGAGACTGCAGGGGAATCTGCATCCACTAGGAATCTGACTGGTGGAGAATGGGGAAGGGTTTGCCTCAATTAGCACACGAATCTTAGCAGACTGACCTTATAGTAGTGCCTGAGTAGTAATCCCAACCAGCAGTTTTGTTAATCTGCAGAACCAAGTTGGACATGTACTCTGACCAGGGAACTTGGCGGAGTGCAGATCTGCCTGATTGAGTTCCTCACATGAGGCGTTTTTCCAGTCCTAGAGCTCAGTTGGCACATGTCCAGGCAAGGTGCTGAGCCACCCCACCCACTGTGGAGAGTGCCTTCCAGCTCCATCTGACTAGCAACAACTCCTGGAAGCTGTGTAGCCCAGTGGCACTCAAGCCAAGAAGTGGACTAGCAGAGCAGATTGTCCTCAGAGCAAAGCCAGTACTGGTTATGGAGCGTTCTTGTGCTACTGCACAGGTAGGGAGATTAATTCATAGCCAACATTGAGGGTAGTTCTCAGCCCCTGCTACCTGGAGAGCTTATTTGGGAAATTGAGAGGAGCCCAGAGTGGCCCTGTCCCCTCCTGCCCAGGCAAGGGAGCTGAGACTGCCTGATTCAGATTCTCAAATGAAGTTTTGTTGGCTCTAGAGCCCAGTTTGCTCACACCCAGGCAAGGTGCTGAGTCACAGCTTCACTCACTTGGAGAGAGAATTTCTGTCTCATCGGATCAGAAGGGCTGGAGACAGCTCTTGGAAACTCTGTAGGCCAGTGGCACTTGAACTGAGAGAAAGGCACACAGAGCCAATGGTTTGCAGAGCAAAGCTAGTGGCCCTGTTCAGCTAGGGAACTTGGGGTGCAGGTCAGCTTGAGTTAAGATAACAAAGAGCTATACTGATTTTCAAGTGGCTTCCCCTGCAGTGCCTGGGCAGGGAATTGAATTCATAGTCCCGTTCATGCCTGTCTGACCATGGAACCTAACCAGAACGTTTGGGAAGCTGTGAAGCCCATATAGCAGTCCCATATACACTGACACATGAACAGAGAGCACAGCCCATGGATTTCCTTGTCTACAGAGTGAAACCAGTGGCCTCACTTCACCATGGAATTCAGTGCCCACCCAGGCCTGATTTGGGCTCCCAATTAGTGGCACAGACCCTGGGTTCTGGCCTGCTACTCTGTAAGGGCAAAGAAGTCAATTCATAGCCTCATCCATTACTGAATACAGTCCCCAGTCCTGACCATCTAGCAAGCCTCACCAGAGAAGTCAGGCAACTGTGAAGCCCATCCTACAGCCTCACTTGGGGACGGAACCAAGCCAGCAGTCCTAGCCAACTGTTTGCAGCCAGTGGCACATTCTCCCATCCCCATCATCATAGCTTGAACAGTTGCCTTGCCCCAAAATAGACCATAATAGTAGGTCTCTTCTGTCCAAAGACATTACCAGCAGACACGCCCAGAAACCCAAACTGAGCTGACTGGTGAAGAACTGTCTCTCCCAAAGCAAATCTACAAAGTCTGAAAGAAGAGCTTCATTATTCAAATATTCCAATGTAATGGATGAAGGATCATGAAAAATTAAGTAAATATGATACCACCAATGGAAACTAATAAAACTTCAATAACTGACCCTAAAGAAATGGAGATTTATGGGATGCCTGTTGGTATGGGGTATCTGGCTCAGAAGGTAGAGCATGTAACTCTTGATCTCAGGGTTGTGAGTTCAAGTCCTATGTTGGCATAGAGCTTACTTAAAAAGTAAATAAATAAAAATGTGAAAAAATGGAGATTTATGAACTGTCAGACAAAGAATTTAGAATAATCCTCTTAAGGAAGTTTAGTGAGCTACAAGAAAATACAGATAGATAACTACATGAAACAAGGAAAACTGCACAAGCAAAATAAGCTTGATGGAAATAGCAACCATCAAAATAAAAAAAACAAAAACCAGAGAAATCTTAGAGTTGAAAAGTTAAAAAAAACTGAACAGAACAATTCAATAGAGAGTTTCAAAAGTAGATGCAGACTATGCAGAAAAAGAATTACCCAGTTAAAGGAGAAAAAGAAAAGAGTGAAGAAAGCTGACTGGAATTATAGGACACAGTGAAAATAAACAATATTTGCATTATGGGAATTCCAGAAGAGAAAGGGAAATGGGCAGAAAATATATTTAAAGCAACAATACCTGAAAACTTCTCAAATCTGGGGAGAGAAATGGACAAACAGATCTACAAGGCCCAAACAACTCAAATAGATTGAACCTGAATAGGGCTACACTGAGACACATTATAATTAAATGGTCAAAAGTCAAAGAAAGAATTTTATGAGCAGCAAGAGAAAAGAGAGAAGTTACATGCAAAGGAACTCCCATAAGATAATTGGTGGATTTCTCAACAGAAACTTTTTAGGCCAGGAGAGAATGGGATCACATATGCAAAATATTGAAAGAAAATAACTATCAACCAAGAATTTTGTTCTGAAGGTATCCTTCAGAAATGAGGAAGGATAAAGACTTTCCCAAACAAACAAAAGGTGAGGATGTTCATGGCTGCTAGAACTGCCTTACAAGAAATGGTAAAGAGAGCTCTTTGAAGGGAAGTAAAAGAATGCTAATTAACGTAAAAACACAAAAAGGTTATATTAATCTCACTATAATGGTAAATATATAGTCATAGTTAGATTCTGCAACATGGTAGTGTAATGGTACGTAACTCACAATTTTAGCTTAAAAGGAAGAAAAATAAAAATAGCAAAAGTATCTATAAATACAATAATTTGTTATTTAGTTACATGATATAAAAAGCAGGTCAGTTGTAAAGCAATAACTTAAAATGTGAGGGAGAGAAGGAGTAAAAGTGTTGAGTATATGAATTCTATTGTAAGTTGGTATCAGTTTAAAATAGCGTGTTACAAATTTAAGATGTTTTTATGTAAGCCTTAGGGTAACCAGGAGGGGAAATTTTATAATAATTAGACAAAAAATACGGTAAAGAAATCAAAGTATACCAATACCAAAAGATATGATCACACATACAAAACGACAGCAGGATAAGAAACCAGGAACAATGGATCTATGAAATAAGACAACCAGAAAATAATTAACAAGAAGGCAATGGTAGTGGTATCTTGTCTGACCTAAATGGCAGGAAATCTATATAGATTTCAATAACAGGAAGTCGGTAACAAGAGGAAAATTGGAAAGCTCACAAACACATGTTAAGCAACACTCTTCTGAACAATCAAGGGATCAAAGAAGAAATTAAAGGATAATTAAAAAGTTTCTTGAAGACTGAGCCCATGTGCTCACCACTCAGTCTTTCCATCCGGAACACCCATGACTGTGACCACGTGTTCAGTGATAAGGGAAATGGCCGCCAATGTCACAGAATCGGTGTGGTACAGCCCTTATTCTCTGAACACAGGGCAAGTGCACTAGAAATCAGCACTTAAAAGACAGCTGAATGCCCCCTAGATGATGGAGACTGGAGAATGCACCCTTAATGACTCATGCGTGAGAAAATCCAATGCAGGCTGTGAAATATTTAGACCCGAACAGCCCAGTGCCCACCTGTGGGAGGCAGCCAGAGCACCTCCGGGAGGACAAGAGGAAAGACAAGCTGGAGAGATGTCAGACACACAGGGGCAATGCAGCCGCAGCGAGACTGATGCGTTTCAAACCAGCGGGTAAACATAGAACCCCCTCTCTCTGATCCATTCTGGCTGGTATTCCCCTTGCACCAGTTAAATCTTTGAAATATCCCCCTGACTAGAGGAAACTTCCTTTCCCCAAACGTATTTAAAAACAAAAGGGATGTAAAATAAAATGACTTCAGTACTCAGCCCTAGGAAGGAAAAAAGGCAAATCTGAAGGAAGCAGAAGGAAGGAAATAACAAAGAGCAGAAATGGGGAAACAGAATCCTATGGATCAATAGGGAGGATCAGTGAGACAAAACTGGGCAAAATCGGCACACCACTGAGGACGACAGGCAACCCCGCTTTCCTTTTCGTAGCAAACTCCCTGCTGAGAGGCGTGTCTCACCATCCTGAGCCTGCATCCCCCCGCACTGTGCTGCAAGGTCACTAAGTTTGAGCGAATGAGATGAGACTAAGACTGTGAGCTCCGCCCCAAGGGCAGAGTCACAGGGACTCAGTCACGTGCTAGGGGATGGGCAGCAGGACCCAGTGATCCAGGGGAGAGGTGGATGCCTGGCTTATTAAAGCCCCTGCATTTCTGTCACAGCAGCTTAGCATCTTGTCTAAAAAAATAGCAAAGCTGTGGAAGGCATAAGTAACAGCAAACAGCAATCCCAGGGCATTAAAAAACACCAGGGATACAGTGTGGTTTATGATCAGAATACCTCATCATGTGTCTGGATGTGTTAAGAGAAAAGGGAGGAGGAAAAACTCCTGTGATCTTTTTAATGAAAAACAGAAAAAAACATTCTAAAAAAAAAATCAGTATTTGTTCATGATTAAGAACCCCCCGCCCCCACCCCAAACTCTCAATAAATTAGGAAGAGGAAAACTTCTTAACCTGATGTGGGTCATCTGGCTTTTGTTCTAGTGTCTGTAGTGCTTTCCTGAAGCTGAAAGCCTTTTCCAGACTTCCCTGCGACCTGGGTTACAGCCCAGCAGTGCGCAGAGGTAGAACTTCCAGGTGGCAATGCCTGGAGGAAGTGGGGCAGGCAGGGGGAGCAGATTTTGGGGAGAGTACAATGGCTAGTACCCTGGTTCTTCAGGGGCAGCTGTACCACATTTGTACCCAGTTTTGTGTCTTCACATTGTTAATAAACTTCTGTTTACCAAAAAAAAAAAAAAAGTTTCTTGAGACCAACAGAAATGAAAACACAACACACCAAACCTTAGAGGATGCAGCAAAAGCAGTTCTAAGGGGCAAGTCCATAGCAATAAAAGCCTGCATTAAGAAGCAAGAAAGCTCCTAAATAAACAATCTAACTTGATGCCTTAGGGAGCTTGAAGAAGAAAAAAATGATCCCAAAGTTAGCAGAAGAAAAAAAAATAATAAAGAGTGGAGCAAAAATAAATGAAATATGGGAGAGAAAAACAATAGAAAAAATTAACCAAACTCAGGGTTGGTTCTTTGAAAAGGTAAACAAAACTGACAAACCTTTAGCTAGACTTACCAAGGAAAAGAGGGAAGGCCTAAATCAACAAAATTATATATTAAAAAGTACACATTACAACTACACCTCAGAAATCCAAAGGATCATAAGATGCTAGTATGAACAACTATATGCAAGGAACTGGACAACATATAAGAAGTGGAAAAATACTTAGAAACATACACCTTACCAAGACTGAATCAGGAAGAAAGAGAAGTATCAGTAGACCAAATACTAGTTAGGAGATTAAATCAGTAATAAAAAATCTCCCAATGAAGAAAAGCTCAGTACCGGATGCCTTCACTGCTAAATTTCAGCAGATATTTATTTTTTATTTTTAAAAAAGTTTTTAATGTTTATTTGTTTTTGAGAGAAAGAGACAGAGTGTGAGTGGGGTAGGGGCAGAGAGAGAGAGAGGGAGACACAGAATCAGAAGCAGGCTCCAGGCTCAGAGCTGTCAGCACAGAGCCCCACATTGGACTGGAACCCACTAACTGTAGATCATGACCTGAGCCGAAGTTGGACACTCAACTGACTGAGCCACCCAGGGGCCCATAAGCAGACATTTCAAGGAGGATTAACACAAATCTATCTTAAACTCCTCCAAAAAATGGAAGGGGGGGGGGTTGAAAACAATCCCAAACTCATGTTTCAAGGCCAGAATAATCCTGATATCAATACCAGAAAAATACACTACTAGAAAGGAGATCTACGAGCCAGTATTCCTGGTGAATCTAGATGCAAACATTCTTAATAAAATAATAGCAAACTGAATATAGCACATTAAAAGGATCATTCACTATGACCAAGTGGGATTTATCCCTGGGATGCAAGGATGCTTCAACATACACAAATTAATTATTGTGACAAATCACAGTAATAGGATGAAAGAAAAGAATTATATGATCATCTCAATGGATGCATAAAAAGCATTTGACAAAATTCAGTATCTGTTCATGATAAAAAGGTCTTAACAAATTAGGCATAGAAAGAACATATCTCAACATAACAAAGGCCATATATGTAACATACTCAGTGGTAAAAGGATGAAAACTCTTCCTCTAAGGTCAGGAATAAGACAGGGTGACTACTCACCACTTGCATTCAACATAGTACTGGAAGTCTTTGCTAGAGCAGTTACTCAAGGAAAAAAAAAGGTATCAGAATCAGAAAGGAAGAATTAAATTGTCTTTATTTGCAGACATCGTAATTTTATGTATAGAAAATCCTAAAGACTCAACCAAAAAATGGTTAAATCTAATCAATGATTTCAGTAAAATTTCAGGGTACAAAATTAACATATATAAATAAGTAGCATTTCTATATATTAACAACAAAATTTCTGAAAAAGAAATTGATCCCATTTACAATAGCATCAAACATAATAAAACAGGAATAAATTTAAGGAGGTGAAAGATCTCTACATTGAAAATCATAAGACATTGAGGAAAGAAATCAGAGTAGACAAATAAATGGAAAGGTATCCTGTGTTCATGGATTTGAAGAATTAATGTTGTTAAAACATCAATACTGTTTTTATAGAAGTAGAAAAAACACTTCTAAAATTTATATGGAGCCACAAAAGACCCTAAATATCTAAAGAAAACCTGGGAAAGAAAAGCAAAGCAGTATGTATCACACCTCCTGATTTCAAGCTATAGTATAAAGCTATAGTAATCAAAACAGTATGGTAGTGGCCTAAAACAGACAATTAGACAAGTGGAACAGAATAGAGAGCTTATAAATAAACCTACGCATATACAGTCAACTAATATTTTACAAGGGAGCCAAGAATACTAAGTGAAGATGGGGCACCTGGGTGTCTTACTTAGATAGTTAAGTGTCTGACTCTTGATCTCAGCTCAGGTCTTGATCTCAGAGTTGTGACTCCATGCTGGGTGTGGAGCCTACTTAAAATACAGCAGCAGCAGCAGCAGCAACAACAACAACAACAACAACAACAACAAACTCAGTGGAGAAAGGATAGTCTCTTTAATAAGTTGTACTGGATACTTATATGTAAATTGTATATTTACATTTAAAGAATGAAACTGGACCCATATCTTACACCATTCACAAAAATTAACTCAAAATGGATTAAAGATTTAAATGTAAGATGTGAAACAATGAAACTCCTGGAAGTAAACACAGGAAAAAAACTCCTTGACATGGGTCTTGGTAATGATTTTTTGGATAAGACACCTAAAGCACAAACAACAAAATAAAAATAATCAAGTGGGACTACATCAAACTAGTAAGCTTCTGCACAGCAAAATAAGCCATCAACAAAATAAAAACAACTTATGGACTGGGAAAAACTATTTGCAGACCATATATCTCATAAAGAGTAAATATCCAAAACATGTAAATACTACAACTTAATTGCAAAATGAAACAACTTCCAATAACAAAAACCTCCCCTAAAACTTGCCCCTCCAAAAAAAACCCCTAACAACACAAAAATTAAAACCAAACCTCTCCCCCATATAGCCCAATTAAGAAACAGGCCAAGGATCTGAATTGACATTTCTCCAAAAAAGATATACAGAAAGCTAACAGGTACATGAAAAGATGCTCAACATCACTAGTCAGCAGAGAAATGCTAATTAAAACCACAATGAGATGTCACCTCAGGCCTGTTAGAATGGCCATCATCAAAAAGATAAGAGATGATAAATGCTGGTGTGGATGTGGAGGAAGGGAACACTTGGGTACTGTTAGTGGGATTGTAAATTGGTATAGCTGCTATGGAAAACAGTATGGGGCATCCTCAAAAAATTAAAAATACAACTACCATATGATCCAACAATTCTACTTCTGGGAATATATCCAAAAGTAATGAAAATACTAACTCAAAAAAAAAAAAAAAAGGTATCTGCACCTCTGTGTTCCTAGCAGTGCTATTTATAATAGCCAAGGCATCAAAATGAACTAAATGTCCAATGATGGATGAATGGATAAAGAAATTATGGTATGAATATATAATGGAATATTATTCATCCATAAAAATGAGGAAATCCTACCATTTGTGACAACATGGATGGGCTTTGAAGGCATTATGCTAAGTGAAATAAGTCAGAGAAAAATAAATACTGTATGATCTCAGTTATATGTGGAATCTAAACACACACATAAACACCGCAAAAAACTCTAACTCAGGGGCGCCTGGGTGGCTTAGTTGGTTAAGCGTCTGACTTGGCTCAGGTCATGATCTCACGGTTCGTGGGTTCGAGCCTCACATCAGGCTCACTAATGTCAGCCTGTCAGCACAGAGCCTAGAGTCTGCTTCAGATTCTGTATCTCCCTCTCTTTCTGCCCCTCCCCTGCTCATGCTCTGTCTCCCTATGTCTCTCAAAAATGAAAAAAAAAAAGTTAAAAAACAAAATTTAAGAGGCGCCTGGGTGGCTTGGTCGGTTGGGCGGCCCACTTCGGCTCAGATCATGATCTCGAGGTCCGTGAGTTTGAGCCCCACGTCCCGCTCGGGGCTGACAGCTCAGAGCCTGGAGCCTGTTTCGGATTCTGTGTCTCCCTCTCCCTCTGCCCCTCCCCTGTTCATGCTCTGTCTCTCTCTGTCTCAAAGATAAATAAACGTTAAAAAAAATTTTTTTTAAAAATTAAAAAGAAAACAAAAAACCCAAACTCAGAAAAATACATCAGGCTTATGGCTACCAGAGGTGGTAGGTGGAGGGAGGGGACATTGGAGGAAGATGGTCAAAAGTTGCAAATTTCAATTATAATATAAATAAATACTAGGGATATAATATACAACATGATGACTATAGCTAACACTGCCATATGATATATAGAAAAGTTTAAGAAAGTAGATTCTATGAGTTCTTATCAGAAGGAGACAATTTCCTCCCCTTTATTCTTTTTTTCTTTTTATTGTATCTGTTTGAGTTTTTAAAAAATGTTTATTTATTTTTGAGAGAGAGAAATACACAGTGCGAGTGTGGGAGGGGCAGAGAGAGAGGGAGACACAGAATCTGAAGCAGGCTCCAGGCTCTGAGTTGTAAGCACAAAGCTGGACACGGGGCTCAAACTGCTGAAGTCTTAAGTTGGATGCTTAACTGACTGAGCCACCCAGATGGTCCTATTATATCTGTATGAGAAGATGGATGTTGAATCTATTGTGGTAGTCATTTCACACTATCTGATAATCAAAGCATCATGCTGTATGCCTTAAACATATATAGTGATGAATGTAAATTATTTCTCAATAATGCTGGAAATTTTTTTCAAGTCCTCAAAATGGTATACTTTTTGGTAATATAACTATAATCATTGCTATTCTAAGTACTCTTTACTTTGTTTTCATTTTATCTTTTCCTCTTAGAGTGAAATGCCGTAAAATATATTGAGTGTTATGTGCTAGGCAGGCATCATATTAGATGCTTTACATACATTTTCTCATTTTTTAAGAAATGTTTATTTATTTTTGAGAGAGAGCTAGAAAGCACATGTGTCAGTGCATGGGTGAGGGGCAGAAAGAGAGGAACAGAGAGAATCCCAAGCTGGCTCTGTCCTGTCAAATGAGGAGCCTGATAATGGGCCTAGAACTCAGGAACCATGAGATCATGACCTGAGCTGAAACCAAGAGTTGGATACTTAACCACGTGAGCCATCCAGACTCCCCCATTATCTCATTTTATACTGCCTAACATTAGTGAGGAAGATATGATTATCCACATTAAGAATCTGGGAAGGGGCGCCTGGGTGGCGCAGTCGGTTAAGCATCCGACTTCAGCCAGGTCACGATCTCGCGGTCCGGGGAGCCCCGCGGTCCGGGGAGCCCCGCATCAGGCTCCGGGCTGATGGCTCGGAGTCTGGAGCCTATTTCCGATTCTGTGTCTCCCTCTCTCTCTGCCCCTCCCCCGTTCGTGCTATGTCTCTCTCTGTCCCAAAAATAAATAAAAACGTTGAAAATAAAAAAAAATTTATAAAAGAATCTGGGAAAGTTGGAGAAGTTAAATAACTTTCTAATGGTAGTATGGGTGGTGAATAGTAGAGTTGGAAGAACCATTGTAGCCTTCTGACCTGGCCTGATAAAAGTTCTGTATTGTTTTTCTTTCCATTAAAGTGTAAAATGTGAATTATACCATGTGTTTCTAGTTCCCCGAAATGCAGGAAAGGTGATTTATAAAACTCTGAGAAAGTAATATTGAAGCTAGTTGTATTACTTAGGGTTCTCCAGAGAAATGGAGCCAATAGGACAGATATACATACAGATTTATTCTAAGGAATTGGCTCATGTGTTTGTAGGGCTGGCAAATCCAAAATCTTAGGAGAGTTTGACAAGATAGAAATTCAGATAAGAGTTGATGTTACAGGCTGGAAACTCAGGCAAGTTTCCTGTGTTGTAGTCTTGAGGAAAATTCCTTCATTTACAGGAAACCTTAGTCTTTGCTCTTAGGGCCTACAACTGCATTGCTGAGGCTGACCCACACCCATGATCTGGCCAAGTTGATATATAAAATTAACCATCACGCCAATAAACAATGATTTTCGCTGAACAGACTTTTGAAGATACCTGGATTCTTCACTGCCAACTTTCCAGCTGGTTCCTGTGCTGTGGATACATACACAGGACCAGTGCAGGAGGAAATGAAGTAGGGCACAAGGGAACAGCTCTCTGTTTATTCCATAGTGTGCATGTGTTTCTGCTAGAATTCATCATAGTGTTTTCTGGATGTGGAGCAAGCAAGTGTATTCCCTTCTACTATGGTTCTAGAGTACTTCAAGGTAGCCTTAAAAAGAAAAATGATGCTGGAGGAAGAAGAAGGAGGAGGAGGCAGCTGCTGTGGTGATTTTGTTGGTGGGCTGTGTGTGTGTGTGTGTGTGTGTGTGTGTGCGCGCGCGCATGCGTGGGTGCGGGGAGAGGCAGACAGATACTCAGGACATTTGTAGCCCTAGTTGACAGAGCTTCCTCTTTGATTCTGTACTCACATGAGAACCAGCTACCGAAGCTGAGCTACAAGCCAGTGGATCCATTCAACAGATAGTCATGAGGGGCCCACTCCCAAGAACTGGAATTCTAAAGTAAATATGAAACAGTCATGCTCATGCAGGGAGTGTGAATCTATAAACTCTGGTGTAAGATATATCACTTTCTCTCTCTCTCTCTCTTTTTCATTTCAACTTAGGTTTTGACTCCCATTCTTCCATTATGCTGGGTTGGATGGTCCTTGCTTCATCCATCTTGGAGTTGTGTTAATGTTCTGGGTTCTTAGAAGATGCCAAAGTGTCAATGAATAGGAAAGAATATTTGTGACTCTAGGTTATGCTGACATACCCCCTGTGATGTGGCTGCCCCTTTGGGCCCTTTAGGCTGTTTCTGGGTTACTCTCCGGACACAGGGATCTTTTGAAAGGTGCACCATAGGGTTGGTACCCCTAGACATACCAGGCAGCCATGTCTGTATGGTTTATCTTCTCAGATTCAAGAAGTCCCCTGCTCCAGGATCCACAGATGTTCCTTGTAGCCCAAGTGGGCCTCTTTTTAGGCTGGGGCAAGTCCTTTTCTCCAGAACTTTCTACCCTTTTCTATGCCCTAGTCTCAACAGCCAAGTGTTCTTGCAGGCTGTTTCTGCTGCCTGCCCTGACACATAGCTTCCCCTAGGGATAAAGAAAAGAAGGGACAGGCCCAGATTACCTTCTGAAAGAGACATCTATTACAAAAAGAAGATGAAGTCTGAGGTAGCCCTTAGTGCAGATGTAGGGGCTTTGAACCACACAAATATTCCAGACGGATCTCAAGTGTTCTCAGAGTGGGATGTACAGTGCATCTTTGGGAAAGCCCAAATACTACTTAAGGGCAAATGGAATGTACTTGGATTTATTCCCCAGAGGAGAGGCTGCAGTTGGACTGGACTGCCATCATCCAGCATGAAACATCCCAGCTGGGCAGAGTTTTCCACCAAGTCAGCTCAGAGGCATTGGGCCTCCTATGTTCAGTCAGTGATCCATGGTTCCAATCAGATGTGGCTTATGGTAGCAGGATCATCTTCACTTAACACACTGGGATCAAGCCCTGTTTTTCTCAGAAAGGGACAGTGGAAGTGCCAAGCACTTAAAATGTCATGTACTTGGTTTCAGTGCAATAGTAAGGCTCCTTTTTTAAATTAAAAAGTAATTTTTTCCACTTCATTTAAGCAGTAACTATTTGAAGTGAGAGAATAACTCTGTAAAAGCTATTATCAAAAGCAATTTTCTGAAGTCTCATTAATGAAGACAGGTAATGAAAATGAAGGTAGAAAGACAACCCTGCTTATGTTTCTGCAGGGAAGAATTGAATACCTATAATTGCTTTTTCTTTTAATACTAATGTGTTTGTCTAAGTTTTTGTTGTTGTTTCCAACAATGGGGACAATGAATTTAAAAGAAAAAAAGAGGAATGGAAAGATACAAGGACATCTCAAAGAACTGAAGGTTCAACAACCAAGCTTGGGATGGATAGGAAGGATAGATATGGGAACTACATGGACCTTGTGTGCTGAGAGCTGTTACTTACGTGACCTAATTCCAATAACTTCCAGTCTCTGTCTCTGTTTGTTGCTTCAAATTCCCTGAAATGACAAATCATGTTGGCTTTACTGGAGTTAGTCATATACCTCTGGATCATGCCAATGTGATTAGCTAACGTCACTTAATGCTAAAATTTACTTAATGCTTTCTCCATGTTGGGCATTGCTATAAGCACTTTTCATGTATTATTTATTCTGCTCCAACAACCTTATGTCTTATGCACTGTTACATTTCCCATTTCTCAGATGAGAGAACCAAAGCCCAAAGAGGCCAAACAGTTTTCCCAAGGTCATATAGTTTTTACCTAGCATTCAGTCTTTGGTGTGATATGCACATATCTTGAACTTTATGACTAGTCAGCATAGATAGTAGTTGGGGTTTGGTCTTTGCAAATGTCCTGTGCTTATATCTTAGGGCCCCACATGTGTGATCATAGCCCACATCTTCTTTTTAACAGAAGCCAGAGTTCTGTACTGGCTATTGAGAGTATTTGGAATCAAAACCTCTTCCATGACCTAGACAAAGGTAGGAGAAACATTTGGTAGCAGATTTGACCATGGGGAGGGGCAGGAGCGAACAATAGTGGGAGTCAGCAGCAGTAGCAATGGGTGGGTGGTCCTGCCAAGTTCATGGAGATCATGAGTCAGCATTTACCAAGGCATACAGTTCACTTCCATTTCCTGGGCATTTGAAATGTTAACCAGAGTTTTTGGGAATGGAGCAGAATGAGATCAGCACTTGGATGTCAGCAGGAACATAGAGTCCTCTGTTTCTGTTTGACACTAATTTAACTGAGATATTTTGATAACCCTTTCCTTTGTTTTGTCCCCTCTTTTCTGGTTTTCTTCTTATTGTTTTTTAAACTGCCATCCCCTTTCTAAAAAATTTTAAATGTTTATTTATTTTGAGAGAGTGAAAGAGTGTGCACTAGCAGGGGAGGAAGAGAGAGAGAGAGAGAGAGAGAGAGAGAGAGAGAGAGAGAGAGAGAGAATCCCAAGAATCCCAATACCATTCCCAAGAGAATCTGTGCTGATAGTGCAGAACCCAGTGTGGGGCTCAATCTCACAAACCATGAGAACATGGCCTGAGCCGAAATCAGGAGTTGGAGGCTTAAGCAACAGAGCCATCCAGGCGCCCCTAAATGGTCATCCTCTTTTTATTGATTACCATTATTATCCCCTACTTTCCTCACCTCTGTGGTTTACTTTCTGAATGCACCAGTATCACCCATACTTTCATTTATGCCTTAATTTATGCTGGATCCTATGCCAGGCATCATAAGTAAATGAAGTGGGCCAGGTACGGACTGTGTCAGACTAGAAAGCACATGTCCTTTCTGAAAAGCGGAAATACTATTAGGCTCAAAGCTCCATATCTTAATTTTCTTATAAAACTCCCAGTTTTTAAATGTCTGTCACTAGTTTTAAAAAATGAGTAGGCCAGTCACAATGCATCTGTAGGATGGCTGTATCAGCAGTTGACAGTTTTGGATATGATACTGTTGGACGAACGAGGCAGGTACAAAATGCTTGCATCTCCATCGTGGCTTCTAAAGAGACTATAGATGCAGTAAACTGTTTCCTGACTCAGCATCTCTCTCCCAATTGACTTTATATTATTAATCATATCTTTATGTACACATTTACATTATCTTATGGAAGAGATATTTTTCAGCTTAACACATTAAGATGATAATATTTAAATATAAGTTGGCTATTTTATCACCTCTGCTCTGCCAGTTAGATTTTAAGCTCCTCCAAGGCAGGAGCCGATGTGTACTTCAGACATATTTATTTTTAAGATTTTTATTTTTAAGTAATCTTTACACCCAACGTAGGGGCTCAAACTCACAACCCTGAGATCAAGAGTTGAATGCTCCACTGACCAAGCCAGCCATGTGCCCCTACTTAAGACATATTTTTAATTGATTGATATAAATAAGTAGCCATTTAAAATATAAGATTATGTATTCTCTAGTTAAAGAGATGTTTTTGGCATTTGAGTTTGTCTTCCTAATCTGTTTCTGTTATGTGGGGCTATTTTCAGTGTTGCATTTGCTTTTTCTTTAGGCAAATTATTGGAAATGTCCTTTGTCAGTTTGGAAAGACTACCTACAGGTCCTCAAATGCAGACTGGTTTTGATGTCTCTATTTCTATAATTTTAATATGACCAAATTAAGCAGGACTTGCAAAAAAATCTGTGCTATTTTTAAATATTTTTATAATTTTAGAAAATTTTCATATTTTGATACCTAATATAATTTTTCTTTTATTTGTAATCCTTTTGGGGGGATGATTGGGGCAGTGTCAGAACACCTAGGACCAAAGAATCTTAGAGTTGGGAGAGACCAGAGTAAACTCAGTGTTCCCCTCAGCACAGACTTGGTCCCTTGCAGTAGGAAGGTGCTCAGTATCATACAAAGCAGTCTTTCCCAATTTTTTTTTTCGAATTAAAAAAAAATTTTTATTTACTTATTTTTGAGAGAGAGAATGGGAAAACACAAACAGGTGAGGGTCAGAGAGAGAGGGAGACAGAATCTGAAGCAGGCTTCAGGCTCTGAGCTGTCAGTGCGGAGCCTGATGTGGGGCTTGAACCCATGAACTGTGAGATTATGACCTGAGTCAAAGTCGGATACTTAACCGACTGAGCCACCCAGGTGCTCCAAGTCCTTTCCACTTTTAAGGGTTGTTTATTTTTGTATGTTTTTTCTTTGTGAACTGACAACTGTCTCTGATCATTTCTGTCCTTTGGGTTTAGTACTGAGCACAGAACAAGTCTACTTATTTTGAGCTCCCCAAATAAATGGTAAGACCTCTGAGGGCTGTATGTTAAGATGTTCCTCCCAGTGCCTAAGACACATTTTAGGGCATTTAACAACACATGGTTGAGAGCACAGGCTTTGGGGTCAAAGGACCCAGATGGAAATCCTGGCTCTAATTTGTACTGATGGAATGACTGTGGACAAGTTACTTAGCGTCTCCAAACATCTGTTTCTTTCTTGGGTTGCAGTGAGTATTAAATAAGATATGAAAGAAAATGCTTAGTATTTTTCCTGACTATGGTCATTCAATAAATGATGTGTGTAGTTAGAACGTGATGGTTATACTGAAAGGAAGGAAGTCTTGGAGAATGTTTTAGTACGAAGCCAAGACTGCCTAGAATCTCAGCCATACTCCTCCCAGAAATGAGTCTTTGATGCTTATCTTGTAGAGCTTCCTACACAGCTAGAGGAAAATGATGTGTGAGCTCAGTTTCCCCAGAAACATAATATCAAGGAACACTCTTTTTTTGTTTTTATTTTTTTTAACATTTATTCATTTTTTTGAGAGACAGAGCATGAGTGGGGGAGGGGCAGAGAGAGAGGGGAGACACAGAATCCCGAGCAGGCTCCAGGCTCTGAACTACAGCACAGAGCCCAATGTGGGGCTCGAACTCACGGACCATGAAATCATGACCTGAGCTGAAGTCAGACGCTCAACCGAGCCACCCAGGTGCCCCCCATGGAACACTTTTAATCCACAATCTTTCTAGGAAGAATTTGTGTCCTGAATTCCAGTGTTCTTCTTTCAGAGGCTGATGAACTCACCCTGTCCACCTAAAAGAAACCTTTGACTTCCTTAACTCTTTGCCCAAAGCCTCCTCCATGGAGTGAGATCCAAGAGCCTTCTAGCTTCCCTTCCTTCTGACCTCTCTTTCCCCCTAACTCCACCTAGGCTCTTCTTCCCCTTTCAGTTAAGGGCTCCTGCAAATGTCCCCTAAAAGGAGAGAGTGGGAGATAGCTGATGTCTCGTCAAAGCAGAAGCTCCCTCCCTCTTACTGTTTAAAAGTGGTTTCCAGTTGGGAGGCTAATTAAAAACTATTTATTTGATGAGATATACTGAATTGTTCAAATAGGTTTTAAAAAAATTTAAAACAAGCACATAGTCTCCACAGTTTATCATAATTCATTTGGTTTTCAAGGGTTTAAATACACTCTTACATTTTCCTTAACTGTTTTCATCAACATCTGTTTATTTGTGGTAGAGATTGTTTTCTCTAGGATCTGTAATATCAGATAATGGGCCCTTGCTTTTTTGACTTGTTTCCCAATAAAAAACTAGCATACAAGTTGTTTTGGGCCTTACTATATATTTACCTAATCAATGGGATTTTAAACAAAATTAGATTTTCATGGTTTTAATTTAATTTAATTAATTTAATTTAATTTTATCATTATTATTTTTAATATGGGGCTTGAACTCATGATCCTGAGATCAAGACCTGAGCTGATATCACGAGTCGGACGCTTAACCAACTGAGCCACCCAGGTACCCCAGATCTTCACGTTTTTCAAGTTTTGATGTCTTTTATTTTGTTTATATAAAAATTTTTTAAAAATGTGATTTTGAACCAACTTTGTGTTCACTGGATTGTATATTAAACGAATACTGGTGAAGTCTCTTTTATATCCTTTCATCTAAAACTATACTTAGGACTAAGGCAAGCACATCACCTTTCTCTGGTGTCTTGTTGATTTAGGCTACTGCTTTGGTGCTTCTCAAAGTGTATATCAAGAAATACTATGAAAAATTACTGAGATGGACACTATCACTGTGTATTTGCAGTCCAGGGATCTCGATGTTGTGAGAACAGGCCTAGATTAAGCAACACTCAGAGAAACCGAGAAAGGTCTTACTTATGTGTCCACCCCTGTCCCCCACCCAACTCTTCATTTTGAAAATATTCAAATGTGTAGAAAAGTTGAAAGAGTAGTATTGTGAATACTTATTATTTTTTATGTTCATTTTTTTAGTGTATTTATTTTGAGAGAGAGAGAGAGAGAGAGAGAGAGAGAGAATGAATGCCTGTGCATGAGCAGGGGAGGGACAGATAACCTGTTGGGCCATAACCTATTGCTATATTTACCAGTTCTCTCGTTTTTTTTTTTTTTTAAACAATTGAAAATAAGTGCAGACATCAAGAGTTTCTTCACCCTGGAAGATAAGGATAAAGTGTCCCAGGATAAGGCACTTTCCTATACAATCACAGTATCATTATCACATCTTAGAAAATAAACAATAATTTCCCAATATTATCTAATAAACAATCCATAATCCATGTTCAAATGTTCCCAGTTGTCCCTAACATATTCTTTTTAGCTTAAAACAAAAGTATAGAATCTCATCAAGGTTCACAAATTTGTTAGTATGCTTCATTTATTTTAATTTTAATTTTATTTTTAAAATTTTTAATGTTTATTTTTATTTTTGAGAGAAAGAGAGACATAGCATGAGCAGGGGAGGGCAGAGAGAGGAGACACAGAATCTGAAGCAGGCTCCAGGCTCTGAGCTGTCAGCACAGAGCCCAACACGGGGCTCAAACCCATGAACTGTGAGATCATGACCTGAGCCGAAGTCAGACACTTAGCTCACTAAGCCACCCAGGCACCCCTGCTGTATTTATTTTTAAATTTATAACTTGCTCTGTTTGTTTGGTGTGTATATTTCTCAACGTTGACCATTATGAAGAGTACAGAAGAGTTATTTTATAGAATGCCCCACAATCTAATTGTTTATGTGTTTTAGTTTTTAACCTTTTGGTAAACTTTTGGAAATATATTTGCAGAAGTGTGCATAAAATATAGGTATGCAGGTTTGTGGAAGTCACCTGTCCAGTCTCTGGGATCCTAAAAGTCTGGCTCTTTTACAAACCCTTATCTCTGCACTTGTTTCTCCATTGCATTTAGAGAATGCCTAGTGCAGAGACAACTTCCTGGCATTTTCCTGCGGATCAGGGTGCTAAGACTGGGCGGCTTCCAATTTAGGCAGTTCCATTGTACTTATCTCAGATCCCCCACCGGGGTTTCAATTAGAGAAGTTATTGTTTAGATCCCTTCTAAAAATGTTGCATTCTCTAATTATCTTGGCTTTAAGACATTTGGGTTGTTTTTATAGCATGTGAATGCACTGGCTGTTAGGAAAGTCATTTTAGAGTTTTGGTGATCTAATTCAATTGTTAAGACTGCCTTAATAACTAGGTTGTAATAAGACATAATAC
Source organism: Prionailurus bengalensis (assembly GCF_016509475.1). Taxonomy (NCBI): domain Eukaryota; kingdom Metazoa; phylum Chordata; class Mammalia; order Carnivora; family Felidae; genus Prionailurus; species Prionailurus bengalensis. The sequence continues at coordinate 53,722,487 of NC_057349.1, read as the reverse complement.
AGGGTGTTTAGATTTCTCACAACCTGGTGTTTTTGGTTAGAGACCCAACATCAGTCCTGAAGTGGTTCACAGTCCTTTATTAAAAAAAAAAAGGCCAAATGTTAAAAATATTATGACCCAGGCCAACTTTGTCTTTATCCTCCTAATTACCCTTTCTTCTTCTTCTGCACAGTCCACAGTGCTTTCCTATTTCTTTTGTACTCAACATGAATGCCAAATGGTGATGACAGACGATGGTGTAAATTGGGGTCCTTAACCTGGAGTCAGTGTGTCAGTGAACTCCATAAAATCATGTGCAAAGTTTGTGTATATTTGTCCATGTGTTCTGTTCTGGAGAGATGTTCCCATAGATTTCTTCAGCTTTTCAGGGGTGCCTGTGAGCCCCAAATGGTTAAAAACACTGGCTAACTAGTTACTTCTTCTCAGGGCCTTTGCTATTTTCTCTGACTCTTGGCATAGTAACTTTCTTTTTAGTAATATTTTTGAGTACTTGTTTTGAATTTAAAAATTATAAGGAATAAAATTAAGTCCATTTATTTATAATATTAGTCAACATTCTGAGAAACCATTGTTTATACACTGGTAAATAGTTATCTATCTACCTATCTTCTGTTTACCAATTTATCAATCACCTATCTATCTATTTATCTATCCATCTACACACACACACACACACACACACACACACACACACAGAGACACACACACTTTTTAAAAGGAATCCTAGTGTAGATGGGTAACATTTTTGTTTAATTGCTGCAGTGTAGTTCATTAGTTCATTGTATGGATATACTGTAATTATCAAATCTCTTATTCATGGACATAGATGTTTATATTTTAATAGGAATCAAACCTTAGGCAATTAGAGATAAGATCTTGGGGCTTTTGCTGGTCACAAGAGCCCTCTTCCTTTGTCTAATCCCTGCAAACTCCACATCAAACGTGAGGCTATGGATTTGGGGCCAGAAAACAGGTTAGCTTTTTCGAAAAGAAAACTGTATTCTTTTTTTTTTTTTTAGTTTAATCATTTTATTTTGAGAGAGACAGAGAGAGAGAGAGAGAGAGAGAGAGAGAGAGTGTGCGCATGAGTTGGGAAGGGGCAGAGGAAGAGGGAGAAAGAGAATCCCAAGCAGGGTCCATGCTATCAGTGCAGAGCCCAATGCGGGGCTCAATCTCATGAACTGTGAGATCATGACCAGAGCCAAAATCAAGAGCTGAACGCTTAACTGACAGAGCCATCCAGGCACCCCAGGAACTATATTCTTACACTCTTCCCTCCAGTCTCCAAGATACTGACATGAATCAAATCATTTCAAATCAATAAAAAATATAACAGTTTTATAGGATTGATTACCTTCAAAGCAGCTTCATTTAAATCCATTCTCAATTTTCAAGGTTCAAATGGGCCTAATTTTGTATAGTTTACTTACATTTTTAAAAGTGTTTATGGAAATTATTGTGTAAAAAACCCTAATACGTTCTTAAAATGCTTTTGTTATGTAGCTTGGGAGACTTGACCAAAGAGAAATATGCATGATTTCCCTTGGTCTGTGTATCTGTGTCTATATTTTCATATGATATATTGCTGAAAGAAGTGTTGCTGATGGTCTTTTCTTCCTTTTCTCTCTTATCTGTTTACCAGTGACACTACCAGATTAGAAGCTGCCCCAGTCAACACCCTTGGGTCCAGGGGTAGTAACTGTTCCCATCTGGCTATGTGTGATTAATGGTGTTTATGTCATGGCATAAATCACATTTTGCTGTTCAATCAGCTGAGACTCTGGCCATTAAAAAAAATTACTCTATCTACAAAAATCAATAACCAGTGGTTTTTGGAAAGGAGCAGTTCTTTAACAGTTACTCCCTAAGTCTGTCTGTAAAGATAAACAATCAAATTACTATAGTCAGTGAAATTGTGCGGGCAACAGCAAGAAATATAATCTCGCAGATAAGGGATGACCTTAAGTAAGGACAGGTAGGAAGCCATTTTAAGGAAGACAAGGCAACCAAAGAAACCCAATACCCTTTTGAAAGTCTTTAAGAATGTCACCCTTTTCCACAGATGTAGCCAATAACACGACATCAGAGAGTGCAAGATGAATTTTCAGAAAAGCATGGAAAATAAATTAGGTTGATAATGGCATTCTGTGACTGACTTAATACCCACTCACAACTCTCTGTGGACTCTAGCAACAATTTAGAAAATCAATTTTATTTATTTACCTCATGTTTGCCTCATACATTATTGCCATGAGGAAAACACACAAAAATCTAAATAAATAAATTAGCCAAGGCGATGACATGTCAGGTAAAATAAAATGGAGACCACTTCTTTGGGAAAGAATAGGGCGCAAGATAAATCTTAGACACTTTACTTGCTGGGAAATATGTGTACTTTTAAAATGGTGGTGTTGACCATGTGTAGCAACATGCCTGAATAGACGGAGGCAAGATTAATAGTCCTGATTCACTTATAGTTTGCTTCACAGGCCATGAGTGAGTGCTTTGGGATGTTGCTCACACAGCCTGTTTTGCTGCAGTCGCCACTGCTTTTGTGAGCAGCTCAGTGTTTTTGCTCAAATTGGAGTATGCCTCACTGATTCCGGTCTGCAACTTGCTTCTTAGGAGTCTGTGCCTGCAAGATCCATTTCGGGAATTTGAGTTGCACCAGTTTGCCATCTTTACAACGAGCCTTACTTTTTTAGCAAGTGGAATTCTAAATGGGAAAGTACAGATTCCCCCTCGGTACTTTATTTATATCACTGTTCGCAGCACAGATAACATCCTTATTTCCACAGCAAGCCAGCAGCTCTCTAAATAATCACAAACCTACCTCAGTAAAGAAGGCAGGAATAATATCTCGTGCCTTTTCCCTGTGTGGAAGATAGAACCTTTTGATGCAAGATATGATCCTGCAGATTTGTTCCTGCTGGACGAAGGGAGGACTAACCTTCAGGCAAAGTGCTTTGGTAGAAGCATCCTGTTTCTCATTTCACTGTGTAATGACCAGGAGCTGAGAAGAGCTGTTTCCTGTCACTGAGCTGCATCATCCTCATTCACATTATTGGCAGCTGTTACTTTGCTAGAAGTTTAAATTATCTGAAGAACTCTCAACTGAGTTCAGATGTTTGTTTATTGGATCTGTCTTGGGCTTCTGAAAACAGTCTTTTGTGTTCTCCCCAGTCTTAAGAAAAGCTCTTCTCAGAATCTGTCCTTCCTCCCTCCTTGCTCCTTTCTGGGAACCTGCTTCAATCTCATGAAGAAAATTAAGTAAAGAGGACAAGGGGCTTACAACTCGTCAGAAAGGAGACTCCAGTTGTGAGGCGACTTGAAACGGAAAGGAATTGGGACTCAACATCCTGCATTTGTGCTTTGTTTTTGAAACTTCGAGTTAGTTGCATTAATGAATTCACCAGCAGTCTAGTAATGGAAAATGTTTCTCCTGTCCTGCTGGGGGAGCCAGATACTATAGATTTGTAACAGGAAGGCTGTTGATTCTGGCTTCATTGTTGGGCCAGTCATTTGTGAGCCGGTGGCCGGACCGCAGGCCACACACTTCTGTGCAAATCTCCTATGTATTGGGACCGCCTGGGTTTTGTTTCTGCCGTCCGAGACACGGCCAAGAAAAGATGGTGAGCCCTGGGTTTCATTTCTTGTTTGTGTTTCCCCTCAGCATTGAGGATGGTGCAGGATGCCAGACTCAGTTTGGGGGCAGGGAGGGGACTGTTGAAAGCGATGAGCATATGTGAGTGTTTTGCTATTAATGCTTTTTTCTGTGTCATCCTCTGTAGAGTTCCGGGAACGCGTCCTATCGCTGCTCTATGTCTTCCTCTGCGGATTTTTCTGATGAAGATGATTTCAGCCAGAAATCTGGCTCGGCATCTCCAGCGCCGGGAGACACCTTACCCTGGAATTTGCCTAAACATGAGAGATCAAAAAGAAAGATTCACGGGGGCTCGGTGCTGGACCCCGCTGAGAGGGCAGTGCTTAGGATAGCAGGTAAGCGCATCCGGGGAGAGGATGGAGCCTAGAGAGAGTTGCGAAATTCACCCTCTACCCCCTGGGGCCGGGGCCGTAGCTGGGAGCTGCTGATGCACCGGGCGGGCGTAGATTGGTGCTCTAGGTGGGGGAGGAGGATGACCATGTTTACTTTATGCCTGATTTATATCAAGAAGCAGTTTGCCCAGCCTGCTGGTGACTAAGCTGTTTGGCCTTGTCTTCGGGTTGGATGAATTGATACCTTTGAAATGCAAGGGGATATTTACAGACATCTGCATTAAACTTTCCTATTTACACGCTGTAGCTACTGTGACATTCTGAAAGTATTAACTTATGTGATTCCTAGTGCATTTGCTAGAAGCTGTGAGAAAGCTGCCTTCTTTTCCATTTTTGCCCAGGGACACTGAGCTACGCAGATTTAACTGGGGTAGATTCCTGGCTTTTGGTACCCAGGATTGTAGAGGGTACTTCAGCAACTTGGATGCCTTTTTTTTTTTTTTTTTTTTAAATGTAGCATCTCTGTCAGCATCATGTGTCCATAGCAGCTTTCTGTCCCTGGTGCTTTTCAGGGCTTAGCCATCATGCATTCCTGATTAATTAATTTATGGGAGGTGCCAACATTTCTGTTCTGTTACCGGTGTTCCCTTGCATTGGCTGTAAAAGTCGAACCAGAAGGGATGGCTTGTTTTACCCAGCTGAAAGCTGAGAACACTGAGGAAACCAGTCCTCCAACCTTGCAGTGCTAGTGTGGTTCTCTCTTCTGTGTTCTGTGCATGAGACTTGCTTCCTGGGGTGATTGTTCCTCAATTCCCTCAATAATTCCCTCTCTCTCTCTCTCTCTCTCTCTCTCTCTCTCTCTCAGAAATGGTATAAGTCTTTTGGGGCTCTTGCAAAGGCCAAAGGTCAGGCTTTTTCCAGAGCTAGTTTCTGCAGTCAGTGAATCTGGCCTTCTTTCCTCTCCACTCCTGGGGTGGGGGTGCCCACCCAGTTTCTTTTGCCTCCCACTATAATGCAAAGTTGGTATTCTATCTTCCTCTGAGGGGGCTGGTGGGGAATAGTCCAGATCCCAGCCACCACAGCAGCTGAGACTCCCCCTATGGTCCCCCCAGTGGGATTTTCTGATTACGGGAAAAACAAACAGCGCCCAGCCAGCCATTCTGTAGTCTGGGTTTCTGGGGCAACAGCCTTGAGCTTCTTCTGTCTGTTGTGAGATGCTGGCTGGTCTCTTCCAGGCCTTTGAGAGGAGGGGTGGAGCCGGGAAAGGGTAGGAGGAGGGAGGATCTAGGAGGGAGACTGTTCTGGAGCCAAGTGAGAGTGAACAGGGGTGGCTTGGGGGAGCTGGGACAGACCTAGCTCTCACCGCCTTCCTCAAGTACTAAAAAATGTTTAGTCACTGAGGCCTGACTCCTTGTACCTCCCCTCTTTTCCCCCAACTACATGCAGGTCCGGGGCACTGAGAGGAGGAGACGGTGACTCCACCCTATCTTTGGCTGTGCAGAAAGGGAAGATAGGTGAAAAGAGGGTACTGAGAGAAGTTGTTGGGTCTTTGTGGAAAGCCTGGCCCATCAGAACAGGATACCTGTGTTCTGTGCATTTTTGTGGAAGGAAGAGGTGCTTTTGGCTCGAGGGTTTTGTTGTGGTGGCAGAAGTGGATATTTTGTTTTCATTAGTGCAGGAAGGGGTTATGGGAGCAGGACGGATCAGGTGTTTGTCAGGGGGAATGATATTATATAAGCTGAGGAAGACAACTAGGCAGGAAGTCAGGAGAAGTTGGGGAGACTGTCATTGTACCCTGCAGATGGGGAAGAAATGGAAGAATTGGCAGTTCTGGTGGGATGCAGTGGGCAAGTAGCTGCTGATGTTGGTAGACTGCAGACTCTTTGAGGGCAGGAGCCATGTCTTACTCGTAAAATGTTTGTCGAGTTATTTGTGGGGATCGCTGTGAAGTCAGTGGTTATTAATGCACTTGAGACTTCCAAGTTACATACTTATAAAAATTTCTTTTAATGTTTATTTATTTTTGAGAGAGACAGAGTGTGAGCAGGGGAGGGGCAGAGAGAGGAGACAGAATCCGAAGCAGGCTCCAGGCTCTGAGCTGTTAGCACAGAGCCTGATGCAGGGCTCGAACCCATAGACCATGAGATCATGACCTGAGCTGAAGTCAGACACTCAACAGACTGAGCTACCCCAGGTACCCCTCAAGTTACATACTTTTAAGATATTAATCAAAAAGAAAACAAAATTATGAATAGAATAAGCAGCCCTACTATGGAAATGTGCTACTGTATTTAAAATAAATATTAGTAAGTTGCTGTTTTCTACACAAATCACAATAATCATACCTTGGGAGCAGAGACTTGGAGGCCAGTCTTCAAATATCTATTTAATAATAATGTGGCTAAAATATGAAATTCAGATATATTATGTGTTAAATACACTGCTGATCACCCCCATGTGAAGATAAGATCACTGCTGATCACCCCGTGTGAAGATAAGTTGAGGGAATTTGATGCTGTGGAGTTTGAAAACATACTATTAAAAGATTTTGACTCTAGGGGCGCCTGGGTGGCGCAGTCGGTTAAGCGTCCGACATCAGCCAGGTCACGATCTCGCGGTCCGTGAGTTCGAGCCCCGCGTCAGGCTCTGGGCTGATGGCTCGGAGCCTGGAGCCTGTTTCCGATTCTGTGTCTCCCTCTCTCTCTGACCCTCCCCGTTCATGCTCTGTCTCTGTCTCAAAAATAAATAAACATTAAAAAAAAAATTAAAAAAAAAAAAAGATTTTGACTCTTTATTAGACATTTTCAGTCTGCCCAAAACTCACCCCGTCTTTGAAATTCATCCCTAGTAAGACATGGGATGAGGTTCAGAAATGGTATGAGGCTGTCAATAGTGTTCATTACCTAGTAATAAAGGAGTTGAAAGTCCAATATTTTTATTTGTTTTTAAGGTCACAAAGATAGAATTGAACATGAAAATGCCTAGAGTCAAAAAGACCGTATGGTCTGTGGGATACCTTAATTAATTCACATTTAATAAAAATTTATTGAGTCCTGGAATAAAATGAAGAAAAGCACATACTGTTGCCTTTAAGGAAGTTTTTGTTCAGTATGATAACTGGATGTGTTGTCAGATACTTACAACATGGTGTGAGAGATTAGCTGTAATGACTATAAGTACCTAATATGAAAAGAATCTAGAGGAGAGTCTAACTAGCTTGGACAGAGAGGGAAGGTTCCTGAGAGGCTTCTGGGGGGAAGTGCCACTTGAGGTGAGATTTGAAGAGCTTGATGGAAATAGAGGGAATGGGAACACCACTTCAGAGGGATGGTACCACAAGAACAAAGGTAGGGAGATGTGTTTAAATGGAAACTTTAAGGCAATCTAGAAATCAGAGTTAAGTGCTTAAAAAAAGTGGGAAAATATGATAAATGGAAACTTCAAGTAATAGGCGTAGTAAAGCATCGAGTTTGGTAGGGAATAGCAGAAATTATAGAGGAGCTTGTGTGCAATGTTGAGGAGACTGGACTATTTGTGTTGTAAGGGGTGGGGGAATTCTTGGAAGATTTTTCAGCAGTGCAGTGACATAATCAGGTTCACATTTTGGAGAATCTTATTGGTGCTGGTGTCGCATGTCTGACACTTTATGATTTTAAAAGTGCTTTTGCACTTGTTGTAGTTCTCTCATTTTAAAATCTGAGACTGTTTACCTTTCCTTTCTCTCACAGGGTCAATGTGAGAATAAGATGACGAAGTGTGAGGGATGGGGCTTTGTAATATCCATTGTATAAATGGCTTTTACATAAGAACAATATAGATCTGCTGTTCTTAGTTACAGGTTCCCTGTAAGTTGGGTGTTTTAGTATTGAAGTGCCCATAAACGTACATGGTTTGTTGGTGACAGTGCTGTTTTAAAATAGGGATTTTTGTCCCATGTAAATTCTTTGAAGTGGGAATTGAAGGATCTAAGCAGAGTCAGACTTTGGACTCAGGTAAACTTGGATTTTAATTCTCCCTCTATCATTAGTCAGTTGTGTTTTCTTCAGCAATTTCCTGAATTTTTCTCAGCTCCATTTTCTTTATCAAAGGGGGTTATAGCCGTGGTGAGTAAATAAAGTAGTGAATGTAAAACCTTTTGTGAATTCCTTGGCACATGGCAAATGCTGTATAAATGAGTTTGTTGATGGCCAGATCCTCTTAGAAGCAGTTACTACATTATCTCATTTAGTCTCCCAACAACCTTATGAAGTAGGTATAATTATTTTCTCCATTTTCCAGTGCAGAAACCTGCTGAGACTTAGGAAGAGAGACTCTTCCTACGATTGTACAACTAGGAAGTGGTGGATCTATGATCTGAATTCAAACATTCTTGACTCCAGAGGCCAACCTCTTAACTGCTGTGCTTAACTGCTGCTTCCATATGGAATAGACTATTATTATTATCAGGTTGACCCAATATTACCATTCCAAGCATGCATGGGGCAAAGGCTGTTTTTACAGAAAAGCCCAAATGCTGCTGCTGTTCATTTTGACTGGTTCCTTAAACAGAGAGTTAAAATCAATTAAGAGAGCACTGATTATATTCACAAAACGGAGTGCTACTGGGTTTCAGTCTTTGATGAAGACTCAGACTGTACCCTCAATGACCCTACTCATTGTGAAGGACACAAAACAGTTTTGAGAGATCTGTGTACCTCTATGGTCTATAAATGGAATGAGTCTCAGGGATCTAATTGCTAACTCTTTCATTTTAAGAAGGTGTCACAAATAACGCATGTGTATTACTTCATGCACTAATGTGTACATAAACACATACCAAGTTGCAAGAAAACTAGTGATCCTAAGTGCTTGGTGGGACATGGGCTCAAACTCAGATTATAAGCCAGTGGTCAGGGTAGAAAGGTGAGATACGGTTTTGCTTTGTTTGGAATAACAAAAGTAGGCCAGTTGCTCAGGAGAAGTAAAGATTTCCAGTTATAACTCAAATAAGGCTTTTTTGAGAGCATATAGTTTTTCAGTGAGTACTCATTCCCATCTAAGAGTTAATGGAAAATGTTCCAGATTTGCAACACTGAAAGGGAAAGGAAAAAAATATCATCAAGGACAAAAGGTCAGTACATATGAAGGGAAGAAATAGGGAAGGAAGATGTGGGCAAAAGGTGAAGCTGTCATAAGTCAGATGGTCAACAATGAGTTGATTTATCTATTAATAGTAGCTAACACGTATAAAGCCACAACTTTATAAGGTAGGCACTATTATCCCCCCATTTTACTGATGGAGAAGTTCTGAGAGGATAAGGAACTTGGCCTCGTCACACAGAAAGGAGGCAGGATGCCATCCAAGGCAGCCTGACTTCAATCAGTACTCTTAAACACATCCATTTACATGATCTGAGTACCCACTGGTTCCACCAATGGACCCTTAAAACTCACCACTTTAGTATATGACATGCCAAAGTTAAGAGAATTGTATCCAGTTTACTCAAATTCAGTGGATACCAGTACTGTGTGGAATGAATAATGGGTAGAGAGAAGAAGGGAGGGGACACAGTAGCCTGGGGGCGTTGTGAACTGACCTGGCTGTGGCCGCTTCCTAGGAGCCCAGCGGCAGATGCGCCGACAGGCTCTGGGGGGCGGAAGGGAGGGACCGAGGGCTGGTCCGCCGGCTGCGCAAGCGCAGTAGCTTCCAGGCTGTCAGGCCCTGACGCGCAGGGCCACCTGCAGAGGCCACGCCGCCCCGCCCCCGAGATGTGCCCAGAGCAGGGACCCCCCCCCTCGCCCCCCCACCCGGCCCCGTCCCGTGCTGCTACCACTGAGTGACCTGAGTCCCTCTATGCCATAAGCTGGGTTGAAGTGTATTTTCCACTCTCCTCCGCGTCACCCCTTCCCCGGGGAGAACCGCAGACTGCTCAGCGAGGGGCTGAGGGGGTGGGTGGGGGGGGTATCCTGCGCTCGTCAGTGACCGCGATCTGCGGCTTTGTTTCCCAGGCACCTGTTGTGGGTCCCAAATAGAAACCTCACCCTTGGGGATCCGGGCTGGCCGGCCAGTGTCCGGGGGTGGGCGTGCTTGGCAGCAAGACCGACCTAGGTGGGCGGGCCGGGGAGGGGGCCACGGGGCTCCCGGCGCAGCCTGGGAGGGAGGGGCCGAGCCGCGCCGGGGTCGGAGCCTAGCCAGCCCGGGCGCTGACCGCCGCGCTTGCCCCCTCCCTTCCGCCCTCCGCCCTCCCCCCTCCCTTTCTCCGGGGGCGCGGGCGAGTGTCTGCGGCGCGGCGGCCAGGAAATGCCGCAGATGCGCCGCGCAGCATCCCGGGCGGAGGCAGCGCGCCAGTCCTCTCGCACCGCCGCCGCGGCCTCGGCCCGGCCCGGAACAGGCACCCATCGCAGGGCCAGGGTGGCGACCGCGTTGGCCGAAGAGGGTCCCGGCGCCTGCCGCCCTTCGCCTGTCCCCACCGTGCTCCAGGCTCCTCCGCGTGGTGTGGCGCTGCTTGTCGCCGCCCCCGGGCTTGCTGAGATTTGCTGCTGCTGAAACCTGAGAGGGACTCTGGCTCCCCGGAGCGGCGGCTTGGCACCCGCAGCCCGCCAGGGGGCCTGGGCGTTTCCTCTGCCGGCTCCGGCGCCCACCACCCCCTCGCGCCCCGGGCTCTGCGTCTCCGGCTTCAGTGCTCTCCACCAGCGTGCCGCTCCTTCCGCTTTTCCAGTTCCCTAGGCAGCGTCTTGCTGACTCCCGGGGTTAGGAGGGGGAAAGGGGAATTGGCCAGTCATCGCTTAGATAAACTTCGGCATGGCGGGGTACCTCTCGCCAGCTGCTTACCTGTACGTGGAGGAGCAGGAGTACCTCCAGGCCTATGAGGATGTCCTGGAGAGGTACAAAGGTATGTGGTACCCGGTGCTTGGGCTGCGGGGCTTGGCACGCACCAGCCGGGTAACCGTTATCTTTGCTTAACCAGAGCCACTACGGCTTGGGCATAGGTAAACAGGTGTCTGGACCAGTCTTGGGAATGGACCAGGTCTTTTTGGAAGGGATTCAGTAACCCTGACTCACAGAAGGGTGGTGGGGTGGGCGATGGTCTGGAGACGCCCTTTGATAGGCTGTGGCGTGGGGGGAAGGGGTTTGGGTTCTGAGCACATTGCATTTTTCTTTCCCTTGTAAAAGCTGTTAAGTACTATGCATAATCATAATTCTTCCTGGGAGGGTGGGTACCGAGTAATTCTCCATAGAATTACTAAGGCATTGCTGCTCTTGCTTTGCATGGGGTATTGGTTAACCCTATACAAAAGGTTCTGGGGTTCTTAAATAGATGGGCTGTTTCACCACTGAGTGCATCACCAAATCATTTTTCTTAGAACGATTTTATTTGAAAAAAGTTTATGGTTTGTGACTATATACCTGTTCTTATGTGTCATAAAAATTATTTGATTGTGATGGATGAAAGACTTAAGTCAGCGACTCTTGTAAATTTAAATATAAAGCAATATATTTTGAGATTTTTTTTTTTTTTGCCTATACTTTATGTTGGGGAAATTCTGTGCCAACCTGATAAATTTTTCATATTTTAGTATTGTTTACTTCGATCTTAAAGTGCACCATCTCCTCTTAAAGGGTCTTTTTGTCTCTGGAAATCATTTTTCAGTGCGTACAGAGACACAGTAAGGAGACCGAAACACTGCACACCCAAGGGTAGCTCACAGAGTCTTAATATATTAATAGTGAATAGTGGTCTGATTCATATCTTGGATTCAAATGGCTTTAGATCTTTCGAATATTGGCTTTGGGCTCAATTTCTGTAATTTGAATGGGCATTATATGGTTAAAAATGGCCCGCATTAATAGTTTTCTATTAGTAGAAATATAAAATACTGAATTGAATAATTAAATTCCAAATCTCCAAAAATCTCAAAACCCATCCAGTAATATGTTTTATCTCTTTCTAGAAGGTGTTTTATTATTGACATTCTTTTAATCCACGTAGAATTTTGTAAACAGCACAATCAGAATTCCTTTGTGCCAAGACTCTATTGTGTATAATACTGCCACTGAGCAAATGCAGTGGTATTTTAGGCGAAAGCACATTGGTAGCATTTATGTCTGTGTACTGTGTAATATTCTCATGTTTATGTCTTTCTTAATCAGTTGTCTCCAGAACGTTAAAAATGAGAAACATTGCAATATAGACTAGTAAACCTTATTGAAGACACGCACCTGTGCTCTTTAAAATCCCAAAGAAAAAAGTTGAAAAGTTCTAAAGCATAAACATTTTATACTTCCGAAAAAAATTATAGCCATATGAATTTTTGTCTCATCGAGTTTTGCCTCAGTGATACGTGGCTGTTTTCAGGTGACTTTGAAAACAGTAACTGAAGTGCTGATTAGACTTCTCTTGCAGAAGCAGACATTATTGAAAAGCTTGTTTCTATTTGCCTTTGGAAATAAAAGAAAATTAAAGATCTGAAGGCCATTGCAGTTTTCATGACACTTCATTTTAATTATGACCTAATGATCAGTATTGCACTTAGGCATACACTTTTTCAAACACGTCCAAAATTTCACAGAAAAAAGTGAGGATTGTTTCCTTCATTTTCTTTGTGGTTTTAAAATGCTTAGGTCATCAATTTGTACTTGGCTTTATAGATGTTCTATGTTTCATTTAGTTTTGTAAAGGAAAGTAAGAGTATTGGTTAGTGTATCATATGAAAGACTGGAGACCTGGAAAACTCATTGTTTCCCAATGTGTTTTGAAGCCAGTTATGATTTCCCATCAGTATCCAATACGATGACTTCACTATAGTGCTTATGATCCCAATGACTTGCTGTGGGGGCTGATCTAATCAGGAAAGAATTGTAGGCTTTGAATAGGGAGTGTCAGTTCACTAAACTTTCAAAGTACAGTTGCTCATTTTCTGAAATCATGCATTGTTCAAACATCTCGCCTTCCCATTTGAACTTAAGAGAGGTTATTTTCACTTTTATTTCTGACAAAGTTCCTTGGTTACAGAATGAGTTTGCATTCAGCTAGTGTATTATCAGGTTGCCAAGTTATCATATGCCCCAGCTGTTGAATAGTGTAAGTGGTGGAGTCAGCTGGAACAAATTCAAAATTTGTCTGTTGTCAGAAACGTAGAGTTGTAATAATCTACTGTCAGCAATTATGAGTACTGGGTTTAGGAGCTGAGAGTTTTGTCAGGCTTAGTCCTCAGATGGCCTTGCAAGGACTTCCAACCTAGTCCTTTGTAGAAAACCCAGTAGTGGCAAGTGAGTGAGCCCTAATTACTTACGGTGTGGCCTATTCTCGTGTCTTGCTTTGGTCCGTTACTTCTGAGTAAAAATAGTCAACTGTTTGCTGAATTAGAATAACACAGAGCTATTTGCTGCAGAGAGGAGTGCAGTGCTCTGATTCATATTGTAGTCCTCTTATAAAACATACAGTCAGAATATTCAGGGTATCCAATTAAAAAAACATCACATTACTTCAGCTAACAGCACAGTCAGGGGGAGTAAAGGCATTTATTTACAAATAAAACATATTTACTTATTATTGTTTATGCTAGAAATTGCCCATGTCAGTGGCTTTCTTTAATATTTATTAGCTTATCTACTGTATTTACCATGTAATACAAAACATGTTTAGTAGCTTAGCATAAAAGGACAGAATAATCCCTCTTGTTTTTTTTTTTTTTTTTCTGGTCAGTGTAAGGAAACTAACCTGTATACTATTATACTTAATTATGTTTTTATATTATTCATACTAAGTAGCTGTCACTTTAATCCGTGAAATTCTGCTAGTTATCTGTCATTGGAAGCTTTAATTTTCTCAATGTTGTTACTTTTTGAAAAGGATGTTAAATGTGAAAAATGACATCATTAATATGAACCCAGCAAATCTTATTTTATACAGTTTAGACTTAAAAAGGTAGTTTATTTTGGTGCAACCAAATGAATGTCTTCCCATTGATCTGGAAATTAATCAGTTATCCCCACACAGCTGTAAAAAAATGTTTCACTATCATTCTCTTTGAAAGCTGCATGCCAGATTTGTTACTTGTAAAAATCGTCTTTGATTACTTAGGAAAAAAAGGAAAAAAAATTTTGTTTTCCATGAAAACTTTGAGTAATTGCTTCAGTCCCTTCTCTCAGGGCTATGTAATTCTGCTTTTGTGCTTGGTGACTGAGAATCACTGCACTTGTAGTTTTCATTTCAAGTTCAGTTTTATGGCCTGCATAGATGTGTGGTTGGCAAAAATCCTGTCCTTTTGCTGTGTAAACTACTCTGGTGCCATCTGATTTGAAAGTTGGAGTGTAAAGGTTTCCAGGAACTTTCCTTCCCTTCATACTGTGTAGTCTTTGATGATCTTGCTCAGTGGTTTCACTTGGATTCCAGGATGCTGCAAAAACTTGATTTCGCATTTCACCTGCTCATGCTCTGCTCACAGGTTAATGTAATAGTTGTGTAATAGTGAACTTCAACTGTGCTGCATTGTGATAGTATTATATTGTAGCTAGTTATAACAGTATTAGTCTTGGTTTTTTCTTTTCCTTTAATGAATGAAATAGGCTTAATCTGGTAGTAAGTGTTAGAATTGTATTTGATTGTTTGTAACAGAAAACAGATGATAGTGTTTCTTTGTATCAGGTACTGAGAGGTCATGGTAGGCAGGTAGGCAGACCAGGGTTGAAGGATACCTCGATTTGCCTACAGGACCTGGACTTCTATATTGCTGCTTAGCCACTTGTGTATCATGTGGTCATTCTGTCATCACAAGATGGCTGCTCCTTTTCTATCCCTTGTGTCTTACTTCCACATGGAGGAAGAAGTGCAAGGACAAAGGACAAAAGGTGCAAACTAGTTGAGTTGGCCTCCTTTTAAAGAGTTTTTTTAGAAGCCCACTTAGCAACTTTCACTAGTATCTCCTTCACGGGAACTATTAAAATGGTCACTGCTATCTGCATAGCAGACTAGGAAAGTACCCGCTTGAACACAGTTGAACTTGTGTTGGTTTAAAGGATTAGAAAAAAATGGATGTAGAGTTTGCAACCAGCAGTGTCTGGCACACAGACGGAAAAGTATCTGCCCTGAAATTCAAAACTTAAAGTTTAGGCACATGTTAACGACCATAACACAATATATTTGACTTTGCTAAAATTTAAGAGAATATCTGAGAGCTCTTCTGAAATCTTTGAGGATTTTCAAAATGACACAGTTGAATGTTTTATAATGTTACAACATGGATTTGAAAGTAATTTCAAATTGGCCAAATAATTTATTCATTGCCTCCTACCATAAGGAACACTATCAGTCTAGGAATGTTTGCAGTTATTAGATATTGTTAGTGAATTTAACATTGAACCCAAAATATCAGACTGATGCTCCTTTGGTTTCTTTTGTTTTGACTTAGACTTTTGTAGATTTCTCAACATTTATTTACCCAGGGACTTTTAAAAAAGCTTTATGCTTTTGAAAGTTTTTTTATTTGAGAGATGTGGAGATGCTTATTATCTGGCTCAGTGGTGATGTTTTAGGTAATAAATGACATGTAAGGAGAGGCAGTGGGAAAAATTTATTGTCTTACAGTTAATCTGTAGCCAGGCAAAGAAACTTCAGTGTTTCTGCGTTTGGGTCATGTGTGCCCAGGAGCCTGGCTCTGGAGAGCTGGACTGTTTGACCAAAGTGTCTTCATGAAATTGAAGATTGTGAAAACATCTGAAGCTATAGAGGTGACAGAAAGATGGAGAGTATCGAGGCTGTTGGGTGTTCCTTTCTGTTTTAGCTCTACAACTGAGTATAAAAATGTGTAAGATTATCTGACCGTTTGTCTGATGAACGAATTGAGTGAGAGGATTTGTAGTTTAGAATATTTAGTATTTCTTATTAATTAAAAAGAAACTTGGGTACTTCTGTTACATGGGACTTTTCTTTTGAAAAGAAAGGCTTTTGTGTCCATTTTTCAGCTCTTAGAAAACTAGGAAATCACATGCTACTTACTTCCAAAAAGGAATTTCAGGCAGCTATCTGCTGAAATACATCATTATTTCTATAACAGATCGAATAAGGATTTATTTATTTTTTGGTTTATTTCTTTTTTTATTAAAAATTTTATTTTAAACGTTCACTTTTGAGAGACAGAGTGTGAGTGGGGGGAGGGGCAGAGATACAGAATCTGAAGCAGGCTCCAGGCTCTGCGCTGTCAGCGCAGAGCCTGACATGGGGCTCGAACTCACGATCTGAACTGAAGTCGGATGCTTAACTGACTGAGCCATCCAGGTGCCCCATTTGTTAGTTTATTTCTTTAATGCAATTTTCTTTGCTGTTATTTTTCAACCTACTATTATCTCTTTCAGAAGAGGAAGCAAATAATTCTGCTTGCGTTGGATGTTGTACTTATGGTCGAAAGGGATTTTACTCTGTGAGGTGAAGGTACCAGGGAGGAAAGCTCCAAGAGGAAAGACTAGTGTGACCATTCCATTTCATTACTATAACCATAGAATCCATTTTGAGCGTTTGGCTAAAGTGCACAATAAGTTTTTGAGATGCAAGTGTGTAGAGGTTGTAGGAAAATGGAAGTGGGTGAATGTGGAGGGTTACGTTGGGGCAGATCGAAAGGGTGTTGAATGCCTCACTGAGGATCAGGTTTGGGCTTTATTCTGTAGGTAGGGAAGGGAACCCTAATGATCTTCAGTAGAATGTTACCAGTGAGAATAGCTTTTAGAGAGATAACTTTGGTGACAGTAGGGAGACAGGCCGCTGTATAATTATGGTGGTTGGAATGGAAGGCTGATTCAAGAGAAATTATAGAAGTTGACAGGATGGCTGACTGGTTGGTTCTGTGTATGGGACTGGGAAGGGGTGCAGCAACTTTCATTGTTGAAGTTACATTTGAAGAAGCCTGGAGCGTTTTCTTTTTAATTTGTGTAAAAAAAAATGTGTAGTGTGTTAATTAGAAAGTATCTTTTTGAAACAATTTTTTTTTTAAAGTTTATTTATCTTGAGAGAGGAGAGAAGAGTGTGAGTGAGCAGCGGAGGGGCAGAGGGAGAAAGAGAGAGAGAGAGAGAGAGAGAGAGAGAGAGAGAGAGAATATCCCTAGCAGGGTCCATGTGTGGACAGTATAAAGCACCATGCAGGGCTCGATCCCATGACCCTGGGATCATGACCTGAGCTGAAATCAAGAGTTGGTTGCTTAACCAACTGAGCCACCTGGGTGCCCCTGAAACAATTTAAAAAAAAAATGTTCGTTTGTTTTTGAGAGAGAGTGTGACTGCAAGGGAGGGTCAGAGAGGGAGACCAGAGGGTCTGAAAGTGAGTTCTGCACTGAGAGCAGAGAGCCCGATGCAGGGGCTCTAACTCATGAAACTGTGAGATCCTGACCTGAGCTGAAGTTGGATGCTTAATCGACTGAGTCACCCAGGTGACCCAAAACAAATTTTTAATATAAATGATTATTAGACCTTCTTTGGTAATGAAATGGTATGAATGCTGTTTTGCTTGACTTTGGAAATACAGCAAGTAGTATGACCTAGAAAACTGGAATGTTCCATTTAATGTAGGGCTCCTGAAGTAATGGCTTATCAATCTTGTTGGAATACTCTGAGCAGGATTTGTAGTATCTTAGAGCAGTGAATTTGTTTTCTTTAAGCAAATAAAATTGCTGGTTTAAGATCCTTTGTAGAAATAACTGTAAGTTATTAAAAACAAATCTTTCAATATATTTCAGTAATTTGTAGTGTTTGGTTTTATTTCAAAAAGTCTTTTTTTTTTCCCTCCCATGTAAACTTCAGATTTGTAGTCAGTTTTGTTTGGTATATAAGAAGTGCAGTAGTTACATGATCTTGTAAGTTCTAAGCCATCCTTTAATTTATGGGTGAAGCTTTTAATTTCTAACTGAAAATAGTAAAAATAATAGCTACCATTTATATGCTTACCTACTTATATGCCAGACAGTGCTGGGTATTGCGAATGAATTATATATGTATAATTTCTAATTCTCATAACTCTTTCATCTTTGCTACAACTACTGCCATTTTGCCCATATGGAAATTGAGGCTTAGAGAAGTTAATTTTCCTAAGATCATATTGCTGTAAATGGTGGCCATGGCATTTGAACATAAAGTGTATATTTGACATACTATATATTTTGAGTTTCATTCCATTGGTAAATGTTGCAGAAGTTGTTTTTATGAAAAAATTTTTATTAGGATTGTGATTTTGATTAATACTACAACTGCTTGGGATGTGTTAAATGGATGCATGACATTAAAATTAATAGCTTCAGGGGCGCCTGGGTGGCGCAGTTGGTTAAGCGTCCGACTTCAGCCAGGTCACGATCTCGCGGTCCGTGAGTTCGAGCCCCGAGTCAGGCTCTGGGGTGATGGCTCAGAGCCTGGAGCCTGTTTCCGATTCTGTGTCTCCCTCTCTCTCTGCCCTTCCCCCGTTCATGCTCTGTCTCTCTCTGTCCCCCCCCCCCCCCAAAAATAAATAAACGTTGAAAAAAAATTAATAGCTTAAAAATTGATAGAGATTTATTTCAATTCAAGTGTTAAATAGACTTTGGAGATTGAACTGTTATATATCTTAGCTGGATTATAAATTCTAATTATTAGATATCCATGAAAGGAAAATAAAATTTTAAGATGAGCATTTTCAGTGTGTATTTAGGTTGAGATTTTGAAAAGAATTAAGTTTTGTAAATGTCACCAATGAATGTGGCCGCTTTGATACATGCCTGAAATGTTTCCTGGAAAGAATCGTCAAAGCGAATTGACAAAGTCTTGATTTTTCTCTAGTGGGTGAAAATATTTCCCAGTGAATCCTGGTATTAAAGACATTTTACAAAGATACTATTGTCTCAGTGAATTAAAACATGCCCTTATTTGCAGTGTTACAGTTCTCCATGCTGGCCATGCCAGTGTGACTGTATGCATTCTTGATTCTTGGCATGGAATACTACTACTTGGTGGCTTATTTTGTCCTACCTTTATTAACCTGCTGAGGTCTGATGCATCAAGTCAACCTCACTGGCTCAGTGAAGGTGGGATAAAGTAGTACACATGAAGTATTCTGAGCAACAGAGATTACATAGATGACTCAAGTCCTCTGGCTCCTCCTAGGCCAGTAGCTTTTATTTTATTTTATTTTATTTTATTTTATTTTATTTTATTTTATTTTATTGAGTGAATAGACTACTTTGAAAGTACTTTTAATTCATAGAAAAATTGGGCAGAAAGTACAGAGAGTTCCCATATACTCCTTCCTCACCCCTTACTGTTTCCCCTTTTGATATCTTGCATTGGTGTGGTACTTTTGTTATAATTGATAAACCAATATTGATGTATTATTATTAAGATCCATAGTTTAGATTAGGGTTCACTAATGCATGTATCACATGTCTACCATTACAGTATCATACAGAATTGTTTCACTGCCCCCAAATACTCTGCATTCTACCTATTCATCCTCCTTCATCCCTGAATCTCTGGCAGCTACCGATCTTTTTAGTCTTCATAGTTTGCCTTTTCTAGAAGTTCTCTAGTTGGAATCATGTAGTTTGTAGCCTTTTCACAGTGGATTCTTTCACTTGGTAATAGGCAATTAAGGTTCCTCCACGTCCCTTCATGGCTTAATAGCTCATTTCTTTTTATTGCTGACTAATACTCCATTATTTGGATGTACCGCAGTTTATCCTCTCATCTATTGAGGACATCTTTCTTGCTTTCAGCTTTTGTCAGTTATAAATAAAACTGCTATAAACATTTGTGAGCCGGGTTTTATATGGACAGAAGTTTCCAACTCATTTGGGTAAATTCCTAGGAGTACAGCTATTGGATCGTATGGTAAGGCTTTGTTATCTTATAATAAACTGCTAAACGGTCTTCCAAAGTGGCTGTACCCTTTTGCATTTCCACCAGCAATGAATGAGAGTTCCTGTTGCACTGCATCCTCACCAGAATTTGGTGTTGTCAGTGTTTTGGATTTTAATCATTCTAAAAGGTGTGAAATGGTTTTGAATTGTTTTAATTTGCAGTTCCCTAATGACATATGATGTGGAACATCTTTTCATATGGTTATTTGCCATCTTTACTCTTTTGGTGTGGTGTCTATTTGGGCCTTTTGCCCACTTTTTAATTGGATTGTTTGTCTTATTGTTGAGTTTTAAGAATTCTTTGTATGTTTTAGATAATGGTCTTTCAGTAGATAATGTGTTTTGCAAATGGCTAATGACTTTTTATACAGTTGCCTCCTTTTGACACTTGCAAACCATTGCATATTATAGATACTATTTAAATAAATAAGGCCCTGATTATTTCCTTTCATACGGTCATGTTGTTTTTAACTACAATTTTTTTGGGGTACATGCATTAAATATTGTAGCTACTTCAGAGGATTACATGTGGTGTCCCAGAGTTCAGCTATCTTGACAGTTTGCTCAGTTATCTGCATATGCTGCTGCTACGATTCAGGTATCCAGTTGGTTGGCAGCTATGATGCTTTATAGCACTTGAGTCTAAAATTAGTTGAACTGTTCTATTTTAAGGATAAACTGCAGTTAGTAGTCCATGTCCTGCAAAACATATGAAAGTTCAACTCTTAGGATATTGGATTACTTATTTAAAATGTGATCAGAAGTAGGGTTACATAGATAATTGTTAGCTTTAGTTGTTTAGCAAGTTTTTGTTGTGGCGATTTGATTATAGCCTGGGTGTAAAGCTATATGTATGTAATATCTAAGAACACAAAGTTTTACTCTTGTCCCTTAAACTGAAGACAGTGCCTTTAACTAAGTGATAATGTTTGAGTTTTAAAATCATGTGAGTTAAGAGGTAGAACAAGATTACCTGATTTTTCTTTCAGCGTATTTTAGAAGAGCCACAGACTGTGAGTGAACAATGATGAATGCTGGAACACCATCGACTACCTTTGCTAGGGGAAAGAGGTGAATGATAAAAGAAATATTTGGTGGTTCATTTTATGATCTTCCCCACCCCCCTGACCAAAGTTTGTTTGTTTGTTTGTTTATTTATTTATTTATTTATTTATTTTGAGAGAGACAGAGAGACAGAGAGACAGAGCAGGGGAGGCACGGAGAGAGAGGAAGAGGGAGAGAATCCCAAGCAGACTCCATGGAGTCAGCGCAGAGACCAATGTGGGGCTCGAACTCACAAATAGTGAGATCAAGACCTGAGCCGAAATCAAGAGTTGGATGCTTAATCGACTGAGCCACCCAGGCATGGCTGGAATATGTGGTTTAATTCTAAATATTTGTTGATCATATGCTTTAAAAATGTGCAGAGGAACTAGGGTCTGCAAAAGGAAGAGGAACATAGGACTACAGGACTGTAGCCTCCCAAAGACACAGTTTTGGTGAGGAAGGTGGACCAGCTCTACGCATTATAAGTGAGTGGCACAAAAGAGGAGTAATGTGAACATTCCAGGGTTTTACTAGCCGAGTTGGCTATTTGAGGAAAGCAGAATTTCAGTAAGGGGAGGAGACTTGGTGTTGTTTGTGAGGGGTGGATGGCATCAGCAGAGGGCTTTCTCCACCTTACCATTTCATCTGGGCAGTATGACCTGGTGTTTCATTCACTCTGCAATTGAAGGAAAATATTATCAGAATGATTCAATCAATACTGAACATTTTTTTTTACATTTATTTATTTTTGAGAGACAGAGTGAGACAGAGCATGAGCAGGGGAGGGCAGAGAGAGAAGGAGACACAGAATCTGAAGTAGCCTCCAGGCTCTGAGCAAGCAGTCAGCACAGAGCCTGATGCAGGGCTTGAACCCCTGAACCGTGAGATCATGACCTGAGCTGAAGTCAGACGCTCATCCGACTGAGCCACTCAGGTGCCCCTGTTTAATCAATACTTTAAACCACACATTTCATTTTTAGGTATCAGTGTTAAGTCAAAAATTTTATCTTCTTTTTTTAAAGACTCTACTAATATCACACATATTATCAAATCTAAGGACTTAGTAGTGAGAAATAATTCTAAGGTGTGGCTCAGCAAATGTAAAGGTTGAATGAGATACTCTTAACATGGTTTAGGAAACTCTGAATTAGGCTGATGATCATAATAACTATAGTACCTTATGTGTTTGTCATATCTTTATGTGTTTGATATAATATGATTCATATAACAATTCTCTCAGACAAGTAACATAAAAGCCAGTGCCCTTATTTTATAACCAAGGAAAACAGGTTCCTATGATTGCATTGATTCAGTGGCTGACTGGAGACTAGAATCTTGATTCTCTGATAGCTGGTCAGGAAGAGCACTCTACTATAGACAATTATGGCCCATCTTTATATACAAAGTTATTAATAATATAGATTATGAGTAATGTATCTGATAAGAGGTGAATATTCTTTGTTTGAGTGAATAGCCATTGAATATGTGCTGGGATTGGTACATGTCCATGTTTAGGAAGGAGAGAAGTATGGTTTACTTCTTTTTTTTTTTAAGTTTATTTATTTATTTTGAAAGAGAAAGAAAGTGTGAGTGGGGGATGGACAGAGAGAGAGAGAGAGAGAGAGACAGAGAGACAGACAGAGAATCCCAAGCGGACTCTGCACTGTTATCGTGGAGCCTGATGTGGGGTTTGAACCATGGGATGATGACTTGAGCTGAAGTTGTATGTTTAACAGACTGAGCCACCCAGGCACCCTGGTTTTACTTTTTATGTAATGTAGATTTGGGCTCTCCATAATCCATAAGCTTTTATTTTTAACATGGTTTTGGTCTATCCATAATCCATCAATTTTAGTGATAAATTCTATTCCTGACTGTTGAGGATTTAGTTACTTGAGGGAAAAATTCTGTTATCCTTTATTTCCATTGTTAATAGAAGCAACTCTTAAAATTACAGGGTTTAACATTTAGGCGGAAAAACTGTCCTATTCACTAAAGGGTGTAATTTCTGTATTACTCAATGGAAAAGGAAGAAATGTGTAAGTACTTGGGGGAATGTGAGAAGAAAAATCTGATACAAACTCGCTAACATTTTTGGAAAATAAGGAAATATACAAAATATGAATAAAAATAATATGTAGTTCTGTTATCCAAATATGTAATGTTCTGACATATTTCTTTATTTTTTTTTTCATTTCTCTTTTCTCCTTAATATAGAACATTTAAGAATTTGGGCCACTGTGTGTAAAGCTCTGTATCCTGCTTATTATTCACTTAATATATCATGGCATTTTCTAATGCCATTAAATATTATTTCAAAACATTTTTAATGACTGACTTGTGTATTCCATTATGTAGTGGGATAAACAGTGTCATGAAAGTTTTGTATCCTCGTGGATTTTGGTTAATATTATTGTGGTGATATCTTTTGACCTAATTACAAACTTCAGAAATAAAAGTTTTCAAGATAATAAAGAAATCATAGATTATATAAGCCACTTAACAATGAACTACTTCTAAGGAAGTGCCTAATTCATGATTGAGTGGATTCTTGAGTTTTATATCTAACTTAAAAATTCTAATTACTCTGAGTTTTAGAAATTCAACAATAAAGAAAGCAATGACTAATAATCAGGTTTCCATTCCTGAATCTTATGATAACTAACTAGATTTGGATGGGTTTATAAATTAAAATAAATGATTGCCAAGGTTTCTTACCATCCTATAATACTTGCTTTAATGAATTGATACATCATTTATTCATTTAGAAAATACTTATTCTGTGTTTTTGTGTGCCAAAAAGTATGTTAGATCCTTAAGTGATAGATACAAGAAAGTTAGTGATCTTTTATGTTTTTGTTGAGTTGTGAATGTTTCACTTTATACTGGTATGATCTGTCCATTTATCCTTGACATCACTTTCTGACATATTTTCTATTTATTGTTTATGGCATCTGTCTCATTTTTAATTTTTGAAATGTTTACCATATTCATGATTTTTGTTTTTTTCAGAAACTATTACTGATTCTTTTTGAAACTTTTTTTTTTAAAGTAGGCACCAAGCCCAATGTGGGGCTTGAACTCACAACCCCAAGATTCAGAGTTGCATACTCTACTGACTGAGCTGGCCAGGCACCCCTGAAAACCTTTTTTAAATGTCTTCAGGGTTTTTGATATAGTTTGAAAATCATTGATTGCATGTGTATTTCATTTCCTTGTGCTTAGTCTTCAAGACTGTATTGTTTATTAATGGTACTGAATTAACCAGTGCTTTGGAGGATTAGGTTTATCTGTAACACTGATTGGTGTAGAACTTTGGAAGAAATTCATATTTTTAAAAGTTGTTTCATTCTCATCACATGCATTAATGATATGTAAACTTGGTGACTTCAGATGTGTGCAAATGAGCTCTTTTTGGAAGTTTTAAGATTGTCATCTGTTCTGTCACTATGCACTGTTCTTACATGTCTAGGTCTGTGTTTCTTTTGGGTTTACTTAAATGATAACCATACGTGATTTTGAGGAAAGGCCTAAAGTGTTGTTTCCTTCGAGCTTCCTTCTCCATCTCTGGTTGAACGGAAGATTTCTTTCATGGTACTTAGTATTCTTTAGTAATGAATGTGAGCAAATAGTTCATGGCTGGCCTTTTTTTGAGTCTGAGATGGAGCTACAGCCTCAGGATTATGGATTGTCATGTTTAGTTTTGAAGTGCCTTCATTCTGGGGGATTGCTCATGCCCATGCTTTTTAGATTTGTTTTTCCCTTCCATTGTTCTCCCCTACCTCCCAAAGGAACAGAGCTATTGGAGACTTCTGTATCTAACCCTGACTGTACTTTCCTACCTGCCTGCCTTTGAGAAGTACATAGCTTATGGTTGATGTATGGAAAAGATAGAAACATTGAGTGTGCTCACTTTCTGTCCTTTCATTTTACACTCGAGAAAACTGAAGTCCAGGGAAGTGGGACCAGCAAAGGGTAAAGCGAGATCTAATTTGGGGTCTCCTGATTTCTGGTTCTCCACATTGCTTGGTCTCCTTCTTTACTTGCTGGTAGATAGAAGGGATGCTTTCATTGGGTATATCTAAGTCACTTAATGAAAAAGCCATGGCTGGCTAGGGAATTAGTAAGGAAATGAGTGGAGAAAGTCAGGCAATAGCAGAAGTCGTAATGACCGTGTTATTCTAGACATGCAGCAAGAAGAATGCTGAGTTTTCAGTGATGGATTTGATGTGTTTTTTTTTTAAGTTTTTATTTAAGTAATCTCTACACCCAGCGTGGGGCTCGAACTCACAACCTCGAGATCAAGAGTCACCTGCTCCATGAACTGAGCCAACCAGGTGTCCCTGATGTTTGTATATTTTAGGGTCCCGTGTTAGGTCAGTAATGCAGCAGGCTCATCAGCGTTCTGGGGCTCTAAGAAATAGATTGGGCTTAATATAAATTGGAATTATAATATGCAATTAAAATATCCCTCCATGTTGAAAGGTCCTGTGACAATTTGGCTGCAGCTTTTTGATCAGCATGTAGATTTGGCTGTTTCCTAGTTAACTATCAGATGCAGGCTCCAGGAAGGTGGTATGTGGGCCACTGAGCACACCCATACTTTACCCCTTCCCTGTGGCCTGCATTCTGAGGATTGGGTGGAATCATACCCTTCCCTTCTGCTGTGGATCAGGACTGAAGAGGAGAATATGATGGTATGTGGCCTGAATTCTAATACATTTAGAAGGTAGGTAGGAGTGGCAGTGGAAGGGATGGAAAGTTTGCTCACAACTCAAATAGGCCTGTGGTGTGTGTGTGAGGCAGGGCTGTGGAGAGGGAAAGAGTAGAGAAAAAAGGAGAGGGAGGTTAGCTCTTGGTATTTCTAGGAAGTTGGGAGATAGGGGTTTTTAGATGAATGGTGGCCTGACTCCATTCCTCATCTTTTACCCCCAACTCCTTCCCTGCTCGTATGCATTTCTTCTGAGGGTCCCAGTCTCCTCAGTTCCTTCTATGATAACAGCAGGTAAGTATATGGTTGGGAAGGATGTGATTTGGAAAGTGACCCCTATTGTATGTATTTATGAAACTTTTAGAAAATAGATCCAATGTTATATATTTTAATTATTCTAGATTAACTACAAAGTGTCAGTATATATTATACATCAATAATTTTGTTTACCGTTTTTTAAATTAAAAATATATCTCATCTTTATTTAAACAGCATTTTTAAGAGAAAATGTGTTATAAGTTGGTTGTTTGGAACTTATAAGTAAATTTCTATAGCCCTGCTCATTGGTTAACTGAAGATAACTGGCAAATGTTTGACAGTGGGCAAGTCTGTGGAGAAGTTTAAGGATTTTAGAAAACAAGAAATACTATATATTTTTAAAGTTAGTAATGACTTGGACTCCTGTCATCATCTTCCAAAAGCATTTAGCATAGTGTAACGTCCAGTACTAGCAAGAATGTAGGGAAACACTACTCTCATGCATGCTTATGACGTGATTTGCTGCCATCTTTGGGGAGGGGAGGTTGCTGCTGAAGACACATTTACTCTTTGACCCACCACAATTTTAGGATCTTTGTGGCAGGTAAAACTCAAGATATTGAATATGACATTATTTATGATAGCGAAATACTGAAAACAACCTGAATGACTCTCAGTAGGGGATAGTTGAGTAAAATTTGATATTTCTATGTTAAACTAATAAAGAATATGAGTGAGGTCTCTAAGTATTTCCCTGTAACATTTCTCTGATATATTTTTAAAGAAAATTAAAAGACGGAAGACTGATACGTATGGCATTTTTATAAAAAAAGAAAAAATCTGTATTAAAATATAGAACTATAAAAGATAGGAACCAAACTGTTAAAAATAGTCAACTCCAAGGGGTGAGATTTTATTTTTCAATCTCTGTAGTTAACAATTGAAAAAAGTATCTGTTACTTCTGTAATAAATATAAATACCACCACAAATAAAGTGGAAAGTTTAAAAGAAGAAAATTATTAAATATTTGCTTGTATATGATGAAACAGTGCTGGTTTTTGAGAAAAGATTCATCCATGGGATCTTGATAGGTATAATTTATAAGCAACATTGTTGGTATTAAGTGACATTGCCTTAATAGACCATCTGGCACTTTCATAAACAATTTACAGACTTATGGTTTGTGTGGTTGTTTATGGCTGAGGTGGTTCATTATGACCTCAGCTATCATTTTCATCATTTGATTTGATTGTACACTTGCAGGCTGTCTTCTTAGGCAGCATCCACTGGGGCGAGAAGGCCCTGACTTGAGTAGGGCAGAGAAATGTAATAATGGTCTCTAAGAAGTGGGGTCCTTAGCCAGAGTTCCTGTTTGTTTTTAATCTCATTTAATTTTTCATTCATTTATTTAATAAATAAATGAATATAATGAATAAATGTATATCATGTATAATGAATAAATGAATATAATGAATAAATGTATATCATTGGGTGCCCATGATATACACAAAGATGAAAAGGGTGATGTTGCTTTCCTTGGGAAATCTCAGTCTATAAGGGAAAACCAGCAAGATGAATTCTGGAACAATTAAGGTGCAATATATTCAGTAGGAAAAAGTATCTTATGAGGAACTTTGTATGCTCTTTACCTGGTGAAGCCAGTATGCCCTATATTCCTTAGCTTGTTTCATTTAGTTTTATTTCTCTAACGAGTAGGAATAAAGAAGTTATGGTAGAGCCCCATTATAGCACAGTTTCTTTTTCTTTGGATTGGAATATAAGCTAACCCCATCATTATAATATACTTACTCTAGTACCTGATAGTAAACAATGATATGGAAATACAATGGGGAGATTAAGGAAAACAAAATGCATATTTGTTTATAAGATCATCAAATAAGGGAATATTGAAAACTCTTGAGGTTTGCAAAACTAAGTTGGGAAACTGTGGAAAATATTTTTTTAAATTTAAGTCTTTTAAATCTTTCCAGTGCTTATCATGATATTTGGCGTATTTTAGATACTAATTATTTTGTTTTTTAAATTGTTGAATGAATGAATTTCCACTGAGGGTTTTGACCTTAAAATTTTCCATATTCAGTTTCTTAACCTAACTAACTAGAGTTACTAGCTTCAGGTTTATTACTCTCTTCTTTTACAGTGTCTAATTTACTGTTAATCCAACCAAGTGTATTTTTTATCTCTATTAAGTTCAGTTTGGGTCTTCTTAAATTTCTTCTGTGTCTTCTCTTAATATGCTTTCCTCTATCTTTTTTAACATATGAAGTGTATTAATAGCTATTTTAATATCTTTGTCTACTACTTCTATTATTTGTTCTGGATCTGTTTCTTTGATTACTTTTCCTCATTATAGGTTTTACTTCCCAGCTTTCTTACATGCCTGGTAATTTTTTATATAGATGCCAATTTATTTTTTTTTCTTTTTACAAAGTGTTTGTTTATTTTGAGAGAATGAGAGAGAGTGCAAGTGGGGGAGGGGCAGAGAGAGAGGGAGAGAAAGAATCCCAGGTAGGCTTCCTTCTGTCAGTGCAGAGCCTGACACAGGACTTGATCTTACAAACTGTGAGATAATGACTTGAGCCAAAATCAGGAGTCAGGTGCTTAATCGACTGAATCACCCAGGCGCTCCACGTGCTGAAATTTTTTAATGTGTTATTTTAAGTGTTTCTCAGTTTTGTTTTGGGGTATAGTTAAATGTTTAGAATGAAGCAATCTTGTCAAGGGTTGTTTTTAAGGTTTTGTTAGACAGGACCAGAGCAGGCTTTAGTGTAGGGTTGATTTTCCCCACTACAGAGGCAATACCATTTTGTGTTCTGCCTGTTGCTTTCTGATGGTTCTTTACCTGATCTCTGTTAGTTTCCTTATGTATAGTGTACACAACAGTCAGATAAAGATACAATTGCTTGCATATCTCTAGAGTTTGCTCTTGTGCAGTTTTTTCTGGTTCTCTGCCTTTCAAATTCTGGTTGTCTTAACCTCCTCAGATTAACCCTTGTCTCCTCAACTGAGGGAGACTACTGGCTCTCTTCTCTTCCCATCTCTAGCTGTACCACCCCCCCCCCCCGACACACACACACACACACACACACACACACACTGTAGCCTGGGAACTCATCCAGGCAGTAAGCTGGGGTGATAGCAGGGCTCACCTTGTTTTGTTTCCCCTTTCTCAAAGATCATTGTCATCTGTTCTGCCCACTGCCTAATGTTCAAAAGTTGTGGTTTCATAAATTTTATCTCTCTTTTTAATTTTTTTTTAATGTTTGTTTATTTTTGAGAGAGAGACAGAGCATGAGCAGGGGAGGGGCAGAGAGAGAGGGACACACACAATCTGAAGCAGGCTCCAGGCTCCGAGCTGTCAGCACAGAGCCTGACGCAGGGCTCAAACTCACGGACCATGAGATCATGACCTGAGCTGAAGTTGGGCGCTTAACTGACCGAGCCACCCAGGTGCCCCTTATCTCTCTTTTTAAAGGCAAAAATAGTTTTGTAAAGTGGAAAAGTAAATCCAGCCCCTGTTACTTTATGATGCTCAGAAGTCGAAGGTCCTCCCTTTCTCTTTAAGGCTCATGTGCATTTAAATTTTGTATTGATTTTTTAAAATTATAATTAGATAGACTATAGAAATGTAGACTTAAATCTTCAAGGTCTTTTATATAAAATTTATCCATGTTTATTAAGTTCTTTCTGTTTGATGGAAGTTCTGGAACTCAGCTTTGTGAAGGGTACAGAAAGGAAAAAAGTATGGTCTGTTCATGCATTTGCCTTTGTGTTGGTATAACCCTAAAAATGTAAAAGTTGGTAGCTGGAAAATTAAGATGGGATACATAACATTTCTATATTTTCACATTAAATGTAAATGTTTCTGTTTATGTGGTATTTAAATTTGATTCAGCTTAATAAAACTATGTTACCATAGTAGGCCAGGCAGAGAGGAAAGATTCTTTAATAGTGACAGCACATTTATTCAGAACAGTAGATAAGAATCATAGAGCCGAGATTGTGTAATTTAGCTCTTGCATTTTATGTCTGAGAATTAAGCTCAGAAATATTAAGCTCATAGAACTAGTTAGCACCAGAGTTGGAACTGGAGCCCAGATATTCTGATTTCTAGATTAATGCTTTCTCTACTTAATCAAGCTGCCCTGAAAGAGTCATTGTGCTACTTAAGCACCCAGATAGATGCATGTGCTGTACTTCCCCTTCTCTCTGGTCCTGACCAAGTAGGGTAATCTCAAGGGGCCAGCCAACCTGTTTCCTTGGCAAGCTCCATTCTGTAAACATTGCCACACTTTTAACATAACTCGAAACATTTAGTTGGTCTCTTTGAACACATTATGTGTGTATTTATCGCATTAGGGCCTAACATATGACATGCAATGGGCAGTTGAGTACTTGACTGTTAGTTTGAAAGTTAATATTTGTGTTTCAGTTAGACTGACTGTGGGCTTGTTGATATTGACTTGAGTTGCTAAGTAAGTCAGAAGGTCAAAACAATTTTAAGAGATGTGTGGACTATATCTGATGACAGTTTGGCACTTAACTTTTATCTCCTTAAGGTGGCCTTCGTAGTGAATCATGGCAGATTAGACTTGTTATTTTTAAAGAATACTGAATCTCTCTTGCTTTGGTAGACAGAAAAAGCGAGGCCCCTGTCTGGTGCAGTTAGAGACAAAGGTATGTGGTCCTTTAGGGACACAGTTTTGAAAAGGAACCTGAGCTTGGCAATCAAGTTTGCATACATAGTACCAACAGGGATAAGAAATAGACTAGTGATAACTAACATTTTGATTTGTCACCCTTTTTTTCCTGTGAAAAAGAAATTAAAGATGACTTATAATAATCGGTCGAATAACAGGCAGTGGTGTACTGATAAATATTTGACAACCAGTTAAAAAAAAAGACTTGATTTATAGCATTTGCTCTTTTCTATAATATAAATACTTTGACCATGGTCGATTTCAGGCTACCTAGTTGACACCACTGACTGCCCCCAGTGACACCACAGATTGAAAAGAGCTGCGCAGTAACACGCTACGTATGGTGGATGCAATAGATGGAAATGAGTGCAAGATCATAGATAATAGTAACATGTAGTCAATTAGTGATGAGTTTTGAATATTTATTATTTTTAATTTATTTTTGTTAATGTAGTTTATTCAAATGTAGTTTAAGTGTAGCTTTATGTAATTTAATTTTTAATGAAGTCTATATTTAAAAATTGGCTAACAAAATCCTGAAAATTCAACAGTCAGCTCTCACTCAAGCTGTTATGAGTTGGCACTAATATACTACTGAAAATAGGTAATACTTAGTGAGCACATAGCTGCTGGGCATAGTCTAAGTGTTTTTTGTGCATTACATCAGCCTCAAAGTAAGCATATGAATTAGGTGCTTGAATTATCTCCATTTTGCAGTAAAGTTGAGGCGGATAGAGGTCAAATAACATGCCCAAATAGAAGTTGGCAAAAGTGGCAGAGCTGGGATTTAAAACTAGGCCACCTGTCTCAAAAGCCTGTGCTCTTAACCATCTTGCAAACTATCTCTTGAGAATAAAGATACTCTTTTTTTTTTTTAAGTTTTATTTATCTTGAGAGACAGAGTGCATGAACCAGCGGGGGTGAGAGGAAATCCCAAGCAGGCTCTGCAGTGTCAGTGTGGAGGCCCATGTGGGGTGCAGACTCACGAACTGGGAGATCATGACCTGAGCTGAAACCAAGAGTTGGATGCTTACCTGACTGAGCCACTCAGGTGCCCCAAGTGTAAAGATATTCTTGAATGTGAGGCAGTAGTAGGTATGATAAATTTTAAGTAAATTACTCATGCTTCAGAATTATCTTTTGACTTGTTTAATTGCTTAGATTTTATTTGCATTTTTATTTATGACAAAGTACTATCCTTACTATATGGTATGTTTATATAAATAAATATGTTTATTTAAATCAACAAGAAAAGAGATACTCTTTTCAGCGGAAAAACAGACCAGAGACTTCAATAGGCAGTTCATAAAGACTAACAATGGCTTGTAAACATTGAAGGCAAGGACAGTATCTATTTTGTTCATCACAATAGTAACCCAACCCTTGCAGAGTGCCTGACACACAGCGGGGCTCCATAAATACTATTTTAGCACCTGTTAATTTTTGACATGTCTTAATGAAGCACATGTAAAGATTTCTTGACCTTTTGCATATATAAAGCTGTTTCCTAATGTTGCCTTAAAGAATTGACATTTTTTAAAAAGGCACTTCCGATTATATTGTTAGAGACATTATTACAAAACCCTAAGTTCAAATAAGGATGAAGAGGCCCAATAAATATTTTTTCCTTAATTATAATTAAGAATCAATATATGCTGTCTTATATAATTTCAGTAAGTAAAACTGATAGCCCTATATTTATGAGACATAGTGGAATTATAAGAAATTGCTGTATAATTCCTAGAACCTTTAAGTTAGAGGTAGTAATGTGTTACTTCATTGAGCTGTTTTTCTGAAGACCTTTTTGACGAATGTACAGTCTCCCCCGGACGGTTAAGTGACTAATGCTTCACTCTGCGGTGTTCCCCAGTTGTCCATCTCTTCCTTCTCTCTGGTCAATGTTGTTTTGGCCATTTCAGAGCTCACTTGTACTTCTGGTGGATGTTGTGAATTATTTTCAGGAATGATGAAGCATATCAGAATAACGTTTTTGGTGCTGACAGATGAATTCTGGAGATTAGGAATGTGAGACTTCTGAATTGGTTTGAATGAAATGTTTTTGTTGTGTTGATATACATGTCATCTAGGATTTGCTGTAGTATATCATTTTGAAGATGGAAAAGGCAATAAGGGGGGGAGTAGAAGAGGAAAAGAGACAAATATTAATTGAATGATGACCCAGGGTCAGATCCATTGCTAAGTGTGTACATGTATTATCATTAAAGTAAAAGCTTTCTTTTATTAAGCAGCTGGAAAAAGATTGGGGCAGGTGGTGGAGAACTGGTTCCTTTAGAAAATGTGCAATTCACTAAAAGGTGGTGATATTGCTCTGTGTAGGTGGTTATACATCAGAGTACTTGAAACCCTTGGGATTAGGACCCTTCTCTGTATTCCAGAAACATCCCAAATAAGGTTGGCCAGATTATCAGGTTGCTTTGTTTTTGGCAGAGTTATATTAATTTACTCTGAGTTTTTAGGTTGATCACCATATCTGCTTGACAGTACAGTATATCAAAAAGGAAAATTTGTTAAATGTAGTTCATTTGGGAGATGACACTCTCTTCATGGGACTCATGAAGGGTAGGGCACAAGCTGAAGTAAAAAGGGTATTTAATATTGAAAAGCTTAATGACTCTTGCCCCATTTGGTTTGTCTTGTGACTTCTCGTGGTGCCACAGAATGATACGTTAAAAGATAAAAACATTCATGTTAATGTGTCCTTTGCTGAACCTTTAGGAGGCAGAAACCTTGCTCTCCTCCTCTTTCGTTCCTCTGGCCCTTCCTTTCATAATAGCATGATTCTTCTTATTTAAAAACAAAAAAATTGACAATTTGCCCTGGAAGAAAGTTGTATTAGTTTCCTTCTGCTCTATAATATATCATCACAAATGTACTAGCTTAAATAATACAGATTTGGTATCCTACAGTTCTAGAGGTCAGAAGTCCAAAATAGGTCTTAGAGGTTAAAATCAGACTGTCAGCAAACCTATTCTAGATGTTGTAGGGGAGAGAATCTGTTTCCTTGCCTTTTCTGGCTTCTAGAAAGTGCCCTCATTCTGTGGCTCGTGGCCACATCACTTACACTTCTGTTTCTTTGTCACATCTTCTCTTACTCTGATCTTCCTGCTTTCTTCTTACGAAGACTCTTGTGATTATATTGGACCTAGCTGGATGATCCAGGATAGTCTCTTTACCTTAGGATCCTTAACTTAATCACAATGGCACTGTCCCTTTTGCCATGTAAAGTAATGTATTTACAGGTTCTGCAAGATTAAGATGTGGGTATTATTGGGGGACTTTTATTCTGCCTGCCACAGAAAGTTTTAGAAGTTTCTGGTAAAATACCAGATAGCATAACTTTTCCTATATTAGTTGATCATAATGGAGACCAGAGGTGATGTCCACTAACCTTTAGAAAAATCATCATGATTACCTTTAGCACAAAAATATTTAATAAAAAATAAAATATGATAAGTTTGGCTAATTTGTATTATGCTGTTTTGAGTAAGAATGGGGGCAAATAGTCAAAGGAAATATGACCTCATTTCTTGCCATAGAGGTTAGTAATAAAATACTATTGCTATTGAAAAAAAAAATAAAACCGAATGTTTATCTCACAGTACTTCATCAAAAGTCTCATTTTCTCAAATTGTTTTTCGGATATCCAACCTGCAATATAAACAATATAATTTGTTTTCTTCTGAAAAGAAAAATCAAATCAAATCAAATGTCCCTTAGATTCACTTGGAAAGGCTATGCTGTTTTCTCAGTTGGTTTAAACTGTGAAGTTGCCTTTAAAAATAAATTCTTCATCCAAGGAAATGATTAGATCAGTAAGGTTACCTGAAGAGAAGTATCTTTAGAAAGGGAGATGCCAAAGTGAAAAGTAATAGTCCTCTTTGAAATTTTCTTATAAGTACTTTTTAGGCTTCTTCTTCTTCTTCTTCTTCTTCTTCTTCTTCTTCGTTTTCTCATTGTTTTTCAGTATCTATTTAATTCCTTTTTTTTTCAAGTGGCTTAAAACAACACCCATTTTTTGTCTCAATTTCCATGGGTCAGAAGTCCAGACATTGCTTGGTGATGAGTTCTCTGCACAGGATCTCACAAGGCTGAATTTGTACTTGGTTTTTAGAACAGTGTGGAATTAGAAGTAAGCAGAGACCACAAAGATCTTGGTAGGACAGAATTTAAAAAATTTTATATGAACATTATTTCTGACAAGCTACACTGTATATATAGTGTAAAGACCTTGGAGAGTATATAAAAAAAGCAAAAAAGAAGTATCTGGTTACAACAGCTTCCAGAGCGCCTGGGTGGCTCAGTCCGTTCAGTGTCCGACTTCAGCTCAGATCATGATCTAATGGTTCTTGAGTTCGAGCCCTGAGTCAGAGTCTGTGCTGACGGGATGGAGCCTGCTTCGGATTCTGTGTCTCCCTCTCTCTGCCCCCCCCACCGCCCTTTCTGTCTCCCCAAAATGAATAAACCTTAAAAAGTTTCTTGGGTGCCTGGGTGGCTCAGTTGGTTAAGCATCCAGCTCTTGATTTCAGCTCAGGTCATGATCTCATGGTTCATGGATCCAGCCCTGCCTTGGGCTCTGCGCTAACAGTGTGGAGCCTGCTTGGGATTCTCTGTCCCGTTCTCTATCTGCCTGTCTCCCACCCCTCAAAAATAAATAAATAAACTTAAAAAAAAAGTTTCTCTTTCTACTTAAAATATATGAAATTTGAAATTAAGGGAGGCATAGATTGATCAGGCTTGGACCTTTGAGCCTCATTGAGTGTTTCCTGCTTACTGTCACCACCACAGCCCTGCAAGAAAATAGGGGATTCCTTTCATACTGTTTTTTCATAGATAAGGTCTGTTAATAATCTGCCGGGATGCTTATAATGAGCAAGCAGAGCAATTACAGTAGAGTGCCATTGCTATGCAGTTGAACCATAGGCCTATAATAATACTTGAGGGACGAAGATAAGTTTCCTTGCACATGCCATAGCTCTTGGGTGCCTGGCTAACTCTGTGTACTTGCCTGAGTCTATAAATGGTGCAGCCTCCTCTCCTTGAAAGTGGGACATGTATAATAAAGGAGCTGTAGAAACACAGGTCTCCCTGTTCTTCTGAGGGAGTATCAAATGACTTTTTGCATTAGGTTGATTTTTACAGGAAGCTGAAAAATACCAGGTAAGCAGTTTCCCAAGGTTTGTAAGTTTTTGTCAGTTCATTAACACCTTACACCCTGTGACTTTGGGTTCATCTTATGCTATGGAACCGAATTCATTAAATAGGGGTATAAAACTGGAACTAAGCCAGCAGTCAGGGAGAGAGGGGTGGGACTGTGACGTTAATGAGATTGGGGGCACATTCCTTTGTGTTATTTATTTTCCTACCTTAAAGTTGTCCTTTGGTCAAAATTCAGGGATTCCTTGTATAGACATTTTATTGTTAGAAACCCCTAAGTTCTTATGTAAAGCAGAGGAAGAAAGGAAAGTTAAATAAATTATTCGGTCTTAACTTTGTTCAGAGCTGGGGAATGTGGCCATAAACTTCCACTGTTTTATTATCAAATACCTAAATTATATGGAATAATCACTGTGGCCTAAATGTCCGTATCTATCTAGATTTAGCAGATATTTGTAAGAGTAGATTATACTACATTTTATATAATTTTGCAGAGTTTTTTTTTAGTGAAATATAATTGAAAATACTGTTTGGGCCATCATTGGTTGAAGTGTTTAAATTGGAAAAAGTGGGAAATCAGATGTTTACAATATTTTATAATTTACTTTCAGGATTAGCTGTTTAGTTTAACCTCATTTGCACTCCTGTTGTCCTCTGAAATGGCCTCAAGCTCCAAATTTGGTAGAGCAGAGGTGCTGGGATTTAGGCTTCAGAGGTATCTTCTCCCCTTTGTGGCGATCGTTTTTAAAGGCACATGCACAGACCTTTCACCCAGTTCTCAAAGTGGAACACTTCCACTGTGCTATAAAAATTTCCTGAATTGGTCAAACTTCTTTGGCAAACTCATGCCGGGTAAATACCGTGCTTAATTAATTTGGCCAGCATAGACACCATCTACTAAAGATGTCTTGTCCTGTGAAAATGTAATGAGTATTAAACACACCAATTTTAGTTTTGAATTTTTATACCTTGGTGTAATGGGTAAAACTATGGCTAAGATAAAAACAAGTCATATATGTTATAAGGGGCTGTGTGCATTGGCCTTATTTGTGGATACATTTTCTATTCTACCTTATTCTCCTCCCCACCTCTCCCTTTTACGCCAGCATTTCTATGCAATTCTTTACTGGCCAGGTACTGTTGTAAATGCTTTATGTATGTGAAGTTAATCTGCATAACGGCCCCAGGAGCTCATTTTACAGATGAGGAGATGGCTGCACAGAGAGGGTAAGTGACTTACCCAAGATGACACAGGAATTGTAGTGAGCAGCAGGGCTGTGATTCCAGTGCAGGCTCTTTGCCTATGGAGTCTGTACTCGTCATCTCCCACCTGCACTACGCTGTCTTTACCACAGTCCCCTTTCTCATTTATGGTATCTGGCTGTAATCTTACAAGTAACTTCAGATCATCTTTGCAACGTACATGGTGAATGTACCAGTGAACAAATAGTAAAACCCTTTAGCATGTGCTTTGCCTCTGACTATTTTTGTTCAATAATATTTTGATTGAGCAATTATACTTCTAAAATATCATGAGACACCTTGACCAAAATATATTTCTAGAATCAGCTTTGGAGTCCAGTCCTCTCCTCAGCTGGCAAATGTCTTAAGAGAATTTTTTGATATTTCTATTGTACAGTGCAATTAGGTTTTCTTTCTCTGAAAGCACAGCTGTAACTATTGTTGTGACAAATGTTGTTGGAGAAAACTGCTGTGTGGCAAACAGGGTTGAAGAGATAGGCTTCAATTAAGTGTTTTCTTTGGTCTGTCATAGACTTAATAGGAGGTCAAATCCTGCTCTGAAGGACTGTTAGCGGCAGGTGCTATTTCTGTCACCAGGATGGTCTCTGCTGATTTTTAATTCACTGACATCCCCAAATAGAAGCATTCTGTCATTCTCTCAATCCTTCGATTTGTGGAAGGATTTTGATCAAAGAGTGCTTTTTGCTTTTTATTTTTTTAGTGAGACACAACATCATATTTCATATAGAAAAACCTTGTGTAATAGCAAAAATAAAATAGCTTATTTTCTTTGCTCATTTTTCACATACTTGAACGTTATACTTTAACAATGAAGTCCTGTAGAAGCATACTCTCCCTATATAAACCTATTCATTTGTATAATACATAATAATGAGTAATTTCATTTGTGTGTTGGTACCATCGCAGTTATTGCATTCATATTCTTAAATCATTTTCTCTTTGGGAATCAACTTATTTTGAATTGATACAAAAAGCATGTTTATGCTCAGTGATTTTTTTTAAAATTTATTTTTATTTTGAGAGAGAGAGGAGGGGGGAGGGGCAGAGAAAGAGGGAGAGAGAGAATCACAAGCAGGTTCTGTGCTGTCAGTGCAGAGTTGATGCAGGGCTGGAGCTCACAAACCATGAGATCATGACTTGACATCCAGAGTTGGATTCTTAACCAACTGAGCCACCCAGGTTCCTCTAGGTTCAGTAGTTTTTAAAAATGAGTAGTGAAAGATACTTATTTCATTTTTTCTACTTGTAATCTGGTAAAAGATTGGCTGACAGAGGATAAAAGAACTGGGATTTTTTTAGTATTTGTAGTTCATTTAGGCAAATATATTAAGTAGCATAAGAATTAAATATATTAAAACAGAATTTTAAAAATATTTGTTAAATGAGTGGCTTGAATGAGTATAGTTATAGCAAGGGTTGTGTAAATATCTGTTATTCTCAGGTTTGAAGATAAACATGTGATTCTTTCAATTCACTGTTAATGGTGGAATTTGAGTTTTTGATAATTTGTCATATTTAAAACATTAATCCACTTTATTTAGCATAAATGGTCAGGCTCTGGGCTGATGGCTTGGAGCCTGGAGCCTGTTTCCGATTCTGTGTCTCCCTCTCTCTCTGCCCCTCCCCCGTTCATGCTCTCTCTCTGTCCCAAAAATAAATAAACGTTGAAAAAAAAATTTATTTAGCATAAATGTTTTAGAATATTAAAAGTTGTTTTTTGGCAAGTAGATATTAGTTTAGATTTGCCCTTTGAAAATTTTGCGTTTTATAGGGCCTACCTCAGTATATTTTCTCCTTTTGTGGAATACAGTTTATGTTTCAAGTTTATATTTTCTTCTACTTTTTAGACTTTTTTTCTGAAAAAAATTTAATTAGGCTTATTGGTAAATTCTCATCTTAATTAGAATTAGTTATGATCTACTTTTTCTTAAGCAGGTAAAACATTAAAAAAGTAAATTTTTGAAAGACTAAAAATAGTTTCAAACAAGCAGTTGAAAAGCCTAATTTAAAATTAAATAAACTGTTAAAAAGATATGCCTTCTACATCTGCTGAGAATTTTTGTTAGACTTCAGTCATTTGCCATAATCATTAAGCAGTGCAGCATGTTTGTTGTTTGCTTACCCAGGAGTTCATGTTCCTCATCCCATCCATTAGTAGACAAGTGAATGTTTTCTTCTGTTTTCAGCACAGCTTTGACATTGACATCTCAGATTCTGACTTGTCCAAAAAGAGAAAGATCAGGTCACTTACTATGTTTACCTGGCAAAAGGGAAAATGAAGTTGACACACAGTTTCATTATCAGCTTGTAGAACACCCCTCCCCCCGCCCCATTTAAAATGAACAACAGTCAGTATCTAATTAACAAATGGATTTGTTTCAGAGTTTCTTTTTAGATAGGGTTTCAGTACCACATAGCATGTTTCCTTAATTGCTGCGCTAGGAAGCCAAGGTGTCTTTGGGTTTTACAACATCCTGTGGTTTCTGTGGGAAGAGTACATCCCCTAGTTCCTTTCAGAAAAATCAAACACCTGGATATAGCATGGGGAGAAGAGCTGGCTTTTCTCTGGATCCCTCCCTTGGGTCAGCTAAGATTTGGCTTCCTGTTTTATACCCCACCAGGGGCCTAATACTTCCTGCTTATCCCCCAGGTTTGGGCTTTCCCCCACGATGACAGCGATGACAGCGCTGCCCCCAGCAGCTGCAGGGGAAGTCTGGACCGGGTCCCTTGTAAAGCTGAGGCTTTCCAGCCTGAGGGGGGCCTGTGTCCTTATACTTTTTAATGAAGACAATATGATGTAGCAGTAGGAATGAAACGTGGGGTCAGGAAGTACTTGGAGTTGACCTGAAATGGCTATTTCTTCACTGTAAGACCTTGGGTAAATCTCTTAACTTTTTGTTGTTGTTGTTGTTGTTGTTGTGGTAGTAGTTTAGCGTATCTGGTGAGTGGATTTTCTTGTTACTTTTGTTTTTATTAAAAAAATTTTTTTTAATGTTTACTTATTTTTGAAGGAGAGAGAGAGTGTGAGCATGGGGAGGGGATGGGGTGGAGGTGGGGGACCGAGAGAGAGGAAGACACAGAATCTGAAGCAGGCTCTGAGCTGTCAGCACAGAGCCTGGCACGAGGCTTGAACTCAACGACCTTGAGATCATGACCTGAGCTGAAGTCTGGCGCTTAACTGACTGAGCCATTCAGGTGCTGCCCCTGTACTAAGTTACTTTAATGTTCTTTACTGCTTTAACATTATATGCAATGATCATATATTTCTGAACGGGGATTACAAATGATTAGGTTCTTAAAAGATAGGAAAATAATTTTTTACATAGACCACACAAACATTTACCCATCACTGAATGCAAATTAGGATGTTTAGAGTTGCATAATTATGAATAACTGGCATTATAATCTGTTACTAATAAGATGCCACAGTGTCTGGTGGGCAAAATCATGTTGCATAGAAATATGATGTTAATATTACATATCTTTTTAGCAGACATACACATTTTAGCTGCTTACTGAATATATAGGTTGTCATTCTTTTATTTTCTTCAACCTAACATTAAGTACAACTGGGAGACACACATACAAAAGTAAATTAATATTGACAAATAAAAATGGTATATTTTAAATTCCTAAAAAATTGCAAAATTTAATGGTTCATGAAATTTGTTATGTGAAAAGGAAGCAAAAAAAAGATTTTAAAAATTAAAAATTTTTTTTAAAATTTATTTTTGAGAGAGAAAGAGAGACAGAGTGTGAGCAGGGGAGAGGCAGACAGAGAGGGAGACACAGAATCTGAAGCAGGCTCCACAGAGCTGCCAGCACAGAGCTTGACATGGGGCTAGAACTCTTGAACTGTGGGATCATGACCTGAGCCGAAGTCAGACACTTACCCGACTGAGCCATCCAGGTACCCCTGGAAAAAAGATTTTTAAAAGTTAAACTCTTGGAATTGAAAGTCTATCTAAAATCTGTCTCTTTTCCAGTCTTAGTTCAGGGTGGTAGACCTAACTGAGGCTTTCAGAATCTGCCACCGAGTGAGTCAGCAGTGGGAACATTTACTGTGATTTTACCAGCTGTCCAAGTGGAAGATGGGAGGTTGTGTTAACTGTGTGCTGACACCAACCGTCAATTTATATTTTAATTACTTGCATTTTTTTCTTTCTTTCTTTCTTTTAAAAATTTTTAATGCTTACTTTTGGGAGAGAGAGACGGAGTGCGAGTGGGAGGGGGCAGAGAGAGAGGGAGACACAGAATCCGAAGCAGGCTCCAGGCTCTGAGCTGTCAGCACAGAGCCCGACACGGGACTTGAATTCACAAACTGTGAGATCATCACCTGAGCCGAAGTTGGATGCTTAACTGACTGAGCCACCCAGGCACCCCTGCAATTTTTCTTTCAAGTAGAGCTATGAAGATAGTATACTGGAAGCTCTAGTTTGTTGGGTTTCTGATGTTTTATTACATAATAAATTAATTAAAGGGGGGCAATATTTTAAAATTTAATTTATGCTACCACCCAAATGGCTAGGTTGTGCAACAGGTTTGTTTAATATAGAATTGAAAGATCCCTAGACTCCTTTCAGACTGCACCCTCAGACCTCCATGGGAAAAGATGCATGGAGCCATCCAGAAGTTATGCTTCACTCAGGGAGGGGCAGTTGAGGTTTGTTCCCTGAGGCCAGCCCCATTCCAGGAATACTTGTGACTGATGGGACTGACTTGGAGGAGGAGAGATTGAGGGAATTCGGGGTGGGATGGTATCATGGAGCTTAAAGGAGAGCATAAAGGAGCAAATCTAGGGGGCAAAAGCGGGATTAGTGCCTTTCAAGAGAGGGTGCGGAGATTTGGGCCAATAGCGTGGGTAGTCCTCACACACTCCTGCCTCCCAGCTGTTCCCTTTGCCATCAGATGCTGAGTGATTTGACATCACAGGCAGCCACAGAGGATGGTGGGCAATAGAGAAGGCTACACAGCGCCATGGGATCCACATTGCAGTCTGGCATCTGCTTCATGTTAGGCCT
The DNA here is from genome assembly GCF_016509475.1 of Prionailurus bengalensis. Taxonomy (NCBI): domain Eukaryota; kingdom Metazoa; phylum Chordata; class Mammalia; order Carnivora; family Felidae; genus Prionailurus; species Prionailurus bengalensis. The sequence goes on along the minus strand of NC_057349.1, from coordinate 53,680,444 downwards.
CATGCAACAAATTTGCCTACTAACCATTATTCAGAAATTACCGAAATCCTTATCACTGACTAATAAACACAGACTACCAGCAGGTGGTAGAAAATGTCCAGTTTCTATTATTAGATTGTGCTCCATCTGCTAATTATAAAAATATCAGTGGTTCTTTTTTTTCAAACCTCTCAAATGAAGCATACTAAGGGAAAATGTACTGTAGAATATTTTTTTTTTACTATTTATGTGAAATGAGCTTAATTAGAGTAGCATTAATAAATAGAATGATGTTTCATGCTGATTCTCGTAACCACTAGTCCATAGTCCATAGTTTTCTATGTTAAACAAATGCTGGTTAGATGCAGTTGTGTATAATTTCATTATTTAATTTAGGAAATGATCACAAGATATTAGGTAAATGGTGGGCCATTTTTTTCCCTACTTGTCCATTATTAATGGACTTATCTTGTCCATTATCCTATATGATAATGGCAAACCTGCATTGTAAGGGTTTTTTTTTTTCCTCCACTATATCAGATTTTGGTAACTTATGACTCTGGTTTTCTTTGTTTTTATTTCAAACTGTTCATTTCTCTTTGTTCTTTTTGTTCTCAGACTTGCTGGAGCATTTAGCATCAAAGTCAACTATCACATATCTTTGTTCTTAGGATATTGACACTGACGTATTTAAGAGTAAGGGGAAATCATGCCTGTAACTTTCTCTCAAATGGTTTAAAAATTTTATACACACACATACACACGTGTATATATAGATGTAGATTAGGTAGGTATAGATATAGATAGGAGGAGACAAAGAAAATATGGTAAAATGTTAACACTTAGGGGAATGTGAGTATACAGAAATTCTTTTATTATTTTTGCAACTTTTCTGTAAATGTGAAGTAATTTAAAAAAGAGTTGGGATGCCTGGGTGGCTCAAACTCTTGATTTCAGCTCAGGTCATGATCCCAGGGTCATGGGATTGAGCCCTGCATTGGGCTCCACGTTGAGTGTGGAGCCTGCTTGAGATTCTCTCTCTGCCCCTCTCACTTGTGCTCTCTCTAAAATTAAAAATGATAATAATTTTAAAATGTATTTAAAATTAACCATTTCAGTAGACTGAAGCAAAATGTATCTTTGGGGGAAAAAATCAGTGTAGGAAATTTCAATTGATTTCTTAGAGCACCAGCTTGCAAAAGTACTGTTCATTATAGATAAAAAATAGATAGGAGACTTTACTGGGGTTTGAATGGGTAGTTTGACAGTCATTGGGGTGTTACTTGGGTGAAGTTGCTGTAGCCCAGGATTTGGGTTTTAGTTTTTTTTTTTTTTAATTTTTTTTTTAACGTTTATTTATTTTTGAGACAGAAAGAGACAGAGTATGAACGGGGGAGGGTCAGAGAGAGAGGGAGACACAGAATCTGAAACAGGCTTCAGGCTCTGAGCAGTCAGCACAGAGCCTGACGCGGGGCTCGAACTCACGGACAGTGAGATCGTGACCTGAGCCAAAGTCGGACGCTTAACCGACTGAGCCACTCAGGCGCCCCGGGTTTTAGTTTTTTAGGTGTAGAGACTACAGCCTTGTCTCCACTCAGGAAGACTGACCCGTTCCAGGTAAATGCACTCTCAGGACACTGATGTATAAACCAGGATGTCAGTTTATTAACATCCAGTGGAAAGAATGCAGTTGCCAAGTGGATTGGATATTCTTGCTAGATCGAAGATTAGTGCATTCCCCCTCTCCCCGGAGATAAAGCTACAGGAAAAGCAATGGTGTATATGGAAGTGGGGATGACATAGACCATTTTGAAGAGCAGACTTTTTTTATTTTGATGAAATCCACTTTTTCTGTTTTTTTTTTTTTTCTTGTGTGGTTCATGCGTTTGATGTCCTATTTAAGAAGTTTTTGCCTAACCCAAGATCATAAAGATTTTTAGGATCACAAAACTTGGAAAAAAATTAACATTAAATATTGTTGGGAAAATTAGTGCACAGATAAGAAGTAAAACGGGAATGTAGAGAACATTAAGGTAGAAACCAAAATTTAATTTTACCTGCAAAAATATAGTAGCAAAAGTTGTTTATTCTACTAGTTATGAATCAGGCATGGGGAAAAAGTATTTTTATTTGTCAGGGTCTACTGATAATTATTATCATTAGATTAAAAGGCTTGCTCTAATAAGATCTGTAGAGGGTCTGTATTTGGTTTAATACAGTTATGATCCTCTCCTTTGTGAAAATGTATTTACTGGAGTTACTTCATTGTGGTCATTAGGTACTATGCCTTCCGTGTTAATGTTTCTTGAGAAATGTACTATTGCAGTGGGTTTCAGGGAAATAAGTATTTAACTTTCTCAAATTTTAATTGTCAGGAGACACTGATAATATATTTTAAAGCCCCAGGATGTTGGGAATTTTTTGGAGTAAGCAATACAATATTTCATGTATCTTGTTTTTAAATTGGTATATTAATGAGAAATTTCAGTGCTGCCAAAACACTTATCTCTGTTTTCTGTGTAACTAGGGCCAAAACTACCTTAAAGTATTTTTTTTAACATTTATTTTTCATGTTGTTTAATGACCCATTTTTGCAGAACTGAATTTGAAAGTAATTGCAATAACCTGATGTTGAGAATTTGGAAATTTTCTAAATCCTTCAGATTGCAGAGTCACAGATGATCTATATCTGGTTACCATCCATTTAATCCTTAAGATAAAAAATAATTAGAGCCCTTGGCATGTTTTGCTACTTAATTACTGAGTATACATATATTAGTGTAGCCTGTGTCTTGATAACTTGATTTCATGAATGAAATCTAATTTAAAGATGTTCAGATTCATGCACTGAAGAAAACAACTTAATTGTAATAACTTGAAGATTGAATTTGGTCTTGTGTTAGATACTCAAGACTTTAGGAGATTCTGTGAAATGGGATCACGGCCCTTGGCTTCAGCCCTTTGTGTTCATGTGATGGGAAAACCTTGCCTTGTTTCCTACACCATGATCCCCACTTTAGGAGAGTCGGTTACAAAGAAATTGTATCTGTGTTGTCCAGATTCCCCATGAACCACAGAAATTCCTGTGGCACTGCATGCTAGGGAGTTGTCTTAAAACTTTAATAGGAGGGTGACATCTTGGAATACTGTTAAACAATGTTTGAGCACTTGCTGTGTTAGAAGGAATTTGGACTTGCTGGCCAGCTTGGTCTGCCTGCTTGTAAGATCCGTATTAGGGGCTGTATGAGATGGATGCTCTTCTCATAGCTTTCTGATGGGAAAGGGAGTTCTGCCTCTGGTTGTCAGGAAAATGGTTGGTGGAGATTCGATAATTATATCAAAAGAAAATGGCAGTGATGAATTTAAATAAAAGATGGTAGCACTCAGATTCAGTCCAAGAGTATCTTATACATCCTTTATTATATTTTGCAGTCTCCTGAACACTTAAGAGACTGAAGGTATATTTAAGCAGTAGTGTTGCTATTATAGAGATTGAGGAAATTTTTAAAAAGCCTCCTTTAGAAAGCAAAGCAAGGTATCAACTAAGATTATAGGATGAATTTTAAAAGTAATTTCCAAAGGAATAGGCTATTTCCAAATAGTTAATGTCATTGTCCATGTTTTAAAGTCAATGGTAAATATGCCATAGTATTTTAAGAGCTCAAGGGTTTTATGACCTTGCTCTGCCAGTGTACCTAAGTTTTACTTTTCTTACCTGAAAAATATGGATAATATCCATTTATAGGAGTTTTTGAGGATGAAATGAGATGACGTATGTAAAGCAATTAGCTTAGGGCTTAGCACATAGTAAAAACACCCCCAAATGGCAGCTATTATTGCATAGATTTTCATGTCAGCTACAGTATTTTGGATCATTTGCCAGTATTGTACTGTATGATATTCTTACTATGCCTTGGACCTTCCTAAGTATAATGATTTTCCTCTTTTCAAATTGAATTTTGACCTTTTCAAAAGTCTGGAATTCACTGAAGACAAGGAAATATCCAATACTCCATGAATGGTGATGTTTATATTGGATTGGCTGGAGGCCAGGTGGCAAACAGCATTCAAAAGCAGACATAATTTTTTTTCTTTAGAAGAGGCCACATGGTGCTCTTTCCCTGCATCAGGCTCCCATGGATATCAATGGGTGTTATGTGTGTAGAGCAAGGGAAAGGTCTTGCTCCTAAAAAGTAGAGCAATGTGCTATCTGAGATAAGTTAGTATGTTCCCATGAGCTCATGTGTGTCCTAAAAGATGTCTTTGTCTTGAGGTCCTTAGGGTCTGGCTAGCAGTGAAGAGTCAATATTTGGTATATTTTTCAGTGGTTGAGTGTTACTAGGATGTTCTGAGTTTGTCAAAAATCTAGTGGTATTAAAGTCCAAACAAAAATATTTATCAAAATCTTACATGCCTCTACTTAAAGTGATATTTGCTGAATTTGTTCCTCTTACCAAATTTAAATGATTTATTTAAATATCTTTTCCCAAGAGTTTTAAGACAAATGGTACTTGAATCCATAAATTTAAGAACCTTTTTGCTCATAGTCTATGGACATCAGGAAATGTAATCCTTATATTTCTCATTATAATGTCATTGAGTTCATGTCATGATTCATTGTACTTAGAATGCTGTTTTCAAATCTGTCTTCTGATTATTCCTTAAATATAAAATATAAACAGATTAATGAAAACACAATAAGTAAAACTGAGAGTAGTGTTAAGAAAGTAGAAATCAGCAGGGTGCCTGGGTGGTTTAGTCGGTTAAGCATCTGACTTAGGCTCAGGTCATGATCTCGCCATTTGTGAGTTCGAGCCCTGGGTCCGTCAGGCTCTGTGTAACAGCTCAGAGCCTACAGCCTGCCTCAGATTCTGTGTCTCCTTCTCTCTCTGCCCCTCCCCTGCTCGTGCTCGCTTGCTTGCTCTCTCGCTCTCTCTCAAAAACAAAAATAAAGACATTAAAAAAAAAAACGAAATTAGGAATCAGCTTTAGTTTCTCCCTTAAGGTTTATTATGTGACATGTCCTTAAGATTAGAACACTTAGTAAGTTTCATGTCATTTCTTTTCACTCATCGCTATGATTCTTTTTCCCAAGAGTTTTTCAACAATTTTATATGTAGAAACCCTTTATGAATACGTCAAGTCTTTGGTTTCTCCATGTAGTTACAAAGATGAAGTTGCATGTTCTAGGGGAAAAGGAGGGTATTAGTTTTTTGTTAAGTTTATTTATTTATTTTTTTAGAGAGATGGTGAGAGCGTGCATGCAAGTAGGGGAGGGGCAGAGAGAGAGAGGGAGAGAGAATCCCGAGTAGGCTGGGCACCATCAGCGCAGAGCCCGATGTTGAGCTTGAACTCACGAACTGTGAGATCATGACCTGAGATCATAACCTGAATTAGGTGTTTAACCAACTGAGCCACCCTGGCACCCCAGGAGGGTTTTAATTTTTATCTGAACGTTTTGTAAGAGGAGAACATTTCTGATCCGTGTCTAGCTTGTGAATAATACATATTAAGCAAATACATACTCCTGATATAGAAAACAAAGTTTTAAGGGCCTTTTTGTATCATTATTTTATTAGATCTTCTCAGTAATGGTATTTTTTCACTTTACAGCAAAGTAAACAGAGTCTCAGTAAAATGATTTGCTTAAGTGTACCAATTGACATTCCTTAAACAAGCTTCTCCCAAGTATAACTGAAAAATAGCCCTTGAGATGGGGAGATGGGACAACTAAAAAAATGCATTGTTTCACTCTGGATGTGGTCCTGGAGCGAAAAGAGGACTTTATGAAAAAACTAGTGAAATCCGAATGAAGTCTGGAGTTCAATTTTTAGAAAATGTGTAAAGAGTTAAAATTCTTTGGGGGCACACAGGACAAAATTTCTGAAGACAACTGAGCAGATGAAAATCTTGCATGTGTATAAGTAGATACAAGAGGTTTTTTTCAAATCCTGTTGCTTTTAATAGAGAAACTTTGGAAATAACCTAAATGCCTGTCAATTTTATAATGGATAAATAAGTGATTTTATAATTGGGCAGTGAGTACTACTATATATCAATTAGAAAAATGAGCTAGAATTGTATCAACAGACTTAACTTTTAAAGTTAATTTCAGTGAGTATAGCAAACTATTAAAAAAACCCTTTTTTTGGAATATGTTTTTAAATACATTCTTTATTTAAACATGATAATATATGCACATGGTTACAAAATCAAACAGTACAGAAGGATTTGTAATGAAAATGAATAGTTTCAGCTCTGGAGTTCTTCCCTTTTCTTCCCTTGTCCTTAAGTGCCATTTGGAATCATGTTTTAGTTTTTCTGGTGGCTACTTACATGTCTCCAAATGAAATGTTTATATTGTTATTTTAAAAAATATGCTGTCTATAGACATGTTCTATTTTTGTTGTGACAGATGAAGATGTACCTTGCTTATAGACTGCTTTTGTTTTTTATAATTTAGTCTTATTTTTTATTGGATCCGTTTTTAAATGGATCATTCTTGTAATTTAAAAGTGAAATAGTTCTATAAAACTTATTACAAGAACCAGCAGTCCCTTCCATAACCATTTATGCCCACCACCCCAACTATTGTTTGCACCTAGAGGCAAGTACTGTAGACTTTTGTCTGTTTTGGAATTTGAATTGTATCATTAAATAATAGATTTTTAGATTGCCTTATTGTTTTTTTTGTTTTATGCATTGTATAGTGGATTCTTTCTGTGGAGGGTGAGCATTTAACCCACTCTACCCTCTTCTGCCATCAGACACATCACACTCCCAATCCTGTCCTCCAGTGTAGTTGTGTCGTTCTTTTGTCCAGATCATTGTTGTGTGTTCACATTATTGTTTAGTAAATGCTATTTACACTGAGGGCACCGAGTAAAATATGATGACTTTTCTTTTCTTGTACAACTTATTGTGTTCTCTGGAGTTAATAATTATCTTTCTTCTTTGCTTAGTTTTCTAGGGACTTATCACAAATCCATCCCCAGATTGTCTCCAGTTGTTAAAATTTTCTCTTAATACGTTCAAATACATGAGGTATTTTATCTTTTTGTTTACTGTCCTCACAGAATTGTGGGAATCCATTCTGGATTGGTTGCCCTCTATCTCTGGGGCACTTATCCATCATTCTGGGGATACCATTTGCCTGCCCCTGTGTTAGTTCCTTGTTTGCTGCATTCCATTCCTTCCTCTTCCTTGGTTTACAGCCTTCTTTTGGTGAACTACCTTTGTAAGTAGTATCCTGAGGAAAGATGCAGGGAACATAATCTTGTGAGACCTCAGTGTTCTGGAAAAGTTTTTGGTATGTGCTTACACTTAATTGCTACTGTCTAGATTCAGAATAAATTTTCCTTCAGAATTTTGAAAGTGCTGACATGTTATCTTTTGGACTTTTCATTATTGCTGTTAAAAAATCTCAAAATTGTTCTCCCTCCTTCTCTCTCTCTGTTTTTCCTTAGCTTCAGGGCAAATTTAGGATGGTGGTTCGCAGTCCTGGCTGCACTTTAGAATCATTTGGGAACTTAAACCAAATCTTAGTATGAGAGATTTTGAGGTAGTTGTTCTGGACGGGAGCCAAAACATGGTAATTCAAATATGCAGGTAAAGCTCCCTAGGTAGTTCAAATATGCAGCCAAGGCTGAGAACTACTATTTCAAGATCTTTTTCTCCAGTATGCTAAAATTTCATGATGATATGTTGTGATGTGGGTCTCTTTTCATCCATCGAGCTACCCACTTGATTGTCCCATCAATATGGAGACTTACATCCTTTAATTTTGGGAAGTTGTTTTTTCACATTAGAGTACTTAACAATTAAAGTATTTTTATTTGAAGTACAACGAGTTAGCATTAAGGCAGGTATCTTGGATATCTGTACTTCAGGTAGATCTCTTAGAAGACCCATTCAAGGAAATTCACTTAATCCACCTTATAGAAGCCCATATCCGTCACATACTGATGGAAACACTGGCAGTACATATTGAGGCTGTATTTCTGGATCAGATTGTGCTAGTTTGAGCAGACACAGTAAGAGCGAGATCCCTGGCCAGATATCCTCGGATGGCCCCAACAGAGCTTCTGATGACCCATCTTGCAGTCTCAGATGCAAGAAGGCAAAAGGAATTTTGGGAAGTTTTTTATTTCCTTTTCTCAAGTTCCCCTGTTGTATTGTTTGTAGGTCCTCTGCTTGTCTCTTTTATTTTCTGTAGTTTATTCCTGTTGTTTTGGTTTCTAAGTGATTTGCTCAGTTTGACCTTTCAATCCTTCCACTGAAATTTTTCATTTCTGTTCTTCTTTTCCAAGAATTCATTTTTTATGGACTTCCATTCTCCCCCTGACTCCGATCTTTATTGAGATAAAATTGACATATATCCTTGTGTAAGTTTAAGTTATACAATGTGATGATTTGATATATGTACATATTGTGAAGTGATTACCACAATAAGGTTAGTTAATACATCCTTCAGTTCACATAGTTAGTTAGCATGTTCTTTTTTGTAATGACAACATTTAAAATTTACCGATTTAGCAACCTTCAAGTATGAAATATAGCATTAGCTATAGCCACCATGCTGCTTACTCATTTTTCTATTGAAAGTTTGTAACCTTTTGACCAATATCTCCCCATTTCCTCAACCCCCTGGCAACCATTCAGTCTACTCTCTGTTTCGGTTGAGTTAGGTTCTTTTCTTCTTTTCTTTTTAAAATGTTTTTATTTATTTTTGAGACAGAGAGAGACAGAGCATGAGTGGGGGAGGGGCAGAGAAAGAGGGGGACACAGAATCTGAAACAGGCTCCAGGCTCTGAGCTGTCAGCACAGAGCCCAACACGGACCTCGAACCCACGGACCGTGAGATCATGATCTGAGCCGAAGTCCAAGTCAGACGCTCAACTGACTGAGCCACCCAGGTGCCCCGAGTTAGGTTATTTTAGACTCCACATATAAGTAAGATCATACGTTTGTGTTTCCCTGCCTTATTTTACTTGGCATAATGCTCTCAAGGTTCATACGTGTTGTTGCAAATGGCGCTCAACCCAATGACCCTGGGATCACATCCTGAGCCGAAATCAAGAGTCGGATACACAACTGACCGAACCACCCAGGCACCCCTGCTCTAAGTTAATTTTTAAAAATCTATTACTTGTTTTAGTCCCCTCCTTTAACATTCAAAGCTTTCCTCAGAAGTTTTCCTTGGCTGCCTGCTTACTCATGTTTAAAAGCTGACTGTGGAAGCTCTGGCTGTGTGATAGACTTGTCAGTCTTAGCCTTTACTGTGGAATAATCTGCCTGGGCCATTGTGCTGTGGGGAACCTTGCTATCAATGTCTCAAGGTCCTCTGTCATGGGCTGGTCAGATTCCGCAGAGAATAATGCTTTCAACTCCAGCTGAAGGAACTGAGTGGGCAGGAGATGGTTGGAAGCTGTTCGTTTTTAGTATATGAACTCATACTTAGTCTCCTGTCTTATCTGTGTCTCGTCATGCAGATTAGAGACCCTGTCTCTGTTTCACTCTCTCCAGACAATAAATCTCGCCTTTTGGGGGTTGGGAAATCATCTGAGGGAGGTAAATCTGCTTCTTACACCTTGCCCATCTGTTTCAAGTCCCACCTGCACCGTAATTTCCAAGGTTACCTGATACCATGAATTTCTGGTGTGGTTTTTGGGAGTTTCAAGGTATGAATCAGGTTCATTCTCTCAGCTTTCCTCAGGACTGGCTTAGGGTTCAGTTCTCTGTTCAGGTACCACCAGTTCATTTGCTTTCTAGCTCCCCCATTTTTTTTTAACAATTTCTTTTCCTTTCTCCTTGTTTTTGGGGTGTATCCTACAAACAGATCCAATTACTGTCAGTGTAATGTGTTTTCAGCAGAGAGGGGAGGTAAGCTGTTAGTTCAATTTGACCTATTCAATCAGAAACAAGTAATGTGATTGTAAATGAAATATAAAGAGATAGTGAAAGGCTTTAGACTGTCATAATGATTCCATTTTGCATGTCAACTCTGAATTTCAGATTACTTGGTATATGTAATGTCTGCAGAGGTCTGGCAATAGCTGGTGTTTGCTGTTCTTTGGTGGAGGATCATGCTGTAATTAGTAGGACTGAAAGTTAAATTTGGAAAAGTTATTTAAAGTTCTGCTGCAATGCAGGTTGACAGCCTGTATTAAAATAAAATGTTTAGTTTAGAAACCTTAAAAACACTGTGCGGTTTCAAAAAATTAAAAAAAAAAGGGGGGGGCGCCCGGGTGGCTCAGTCGGTTAGGCGTCTGACTTCAGCTCAGGTCATGATCTTGCTGTCCGTGAGTTCAGGCCCGCGTAGGGCTCTGTGCTGACAGCTCATAGCCTGGAGCATGTTTTGGAGTTTGTGTCTCCCTCTCTCTCTCTGCCCCTCCCCCGCTCATGCTCTGTCTCTGAAAAATGAATAAACCTTAAAAAAATTTTTTAAAAACAAAACAACAACAAAAACACTGTGCAGTTTCAACGAAAGAGCTTGAATTATTGTCCTTAAATCAGTCATTGACTATATTAGGATTTTTTTTTTAATCCTAAGCTTTTTATTTATTTATTTATTTATTTATTTATTTATTTATTTATTTATTTTTATTTATTTATTTTTTATATATGAAATTTATTGTCAAATTGGTTTCCATACAACACCTAGTGCTCATCCCAAAAGATGCCCTCTGCAATGCCCATCACCCACCCTCCCCTCCCTCCCACCCCTCATCAACCCTCAGTTTGTTCTCAGTTTTTAACAGTCTCTTATGCTTTGGCTCTCTCCCATTCTAACCTCTTTTTTTTTTTTTTTTCCTTCCCCTCCCCCATGGGTTTCTGTTAAGTTTCTCAGGATCCACATAAGAGTGAAACCATATGGTATCTGTCTTTCTCTGTATGGCTTATTTCACTTAGCATCACACTCTCCAGTTCCATCCACGTTGCTACAAAAGGCCATATTTCGTTTTTTCTCATTGCCATGTAGTACTCTGTTGTGTATATACACCACAATTTCTTTATCCATCCATCAGTGGATGGACATGTAGGCTCTTTCCATAATTTGGCTATTGTTGAGAGTGCTGCTATAAACATTGGGGTACAAGTGCCCCTATGTATCAGTACTCCTGTATTCCTTGGGTAAATTCCTAGCAGTGCTACTGCTGGGTCATAGGGTAGGTCTATTTTTAATTTTCTGAGGAACATCCACACTGCTTTCCAGAGCGGCTGCACCAGTTTGCATTCCCACCAACAGTGCAAGAGGGTTCCCATTTCTCCACATCCTTTCCAGTATCTGTAGTCTCCTGATTTGTTCATTTTGTCCACTCTAACTGGCGTGAGGTGATATCTGAGTGTGGTTTTGATTTGTATTTCCCTGGTGAGGAGCGACGTTGAGCATCTTTTCATGTGCCTGTTGGCCATCTGGATGTCTTCTTTAGAGAAGTGTCTATTCATGTTTTCTGTCCATTTCTTCACCGGGTTATTTGTTTTTCGGGTGTGGAGTTTGGTGAGCTCTTTATAGGTTTTGGACTAGCCCTTTGTCCGATATGTCATTTGCAAATATCTTTTCCCATTCCGTTGGTTGCCTTTTAGTTTTGTTGATTGTTTCCTTTGCTGTATAGAAGCTTAGAAAGCAGGTCTTAAATACAACATATTTGCTGAAATGAGAATAAGCTAGATTTTTAATGTTTACACTAACCAGAAACCTTTTTTCTTTTTGCAAATGGTTTTCTTTTTTTTTTTAAGTTTATTTATTTATTTTGAGAGAGAGAGAGAGGGAGAGAGAGAGAATCCCAAGCAGGCTCTGCACTGTCATCGCAGAGCCTGATGTGGGGCTTGAGCTTATGAACCATGAGATCATAACCTGAGCTGAAATCGAGTCAGATGCTTAACCAACCAAGGCACCCCTGCAAATATTTTTCTCCTCTTCAAAGCATAGTGTTCTACCTCTGAACCTCTTTTGGTTGTTAGAATTCTTTGTGGGTAGATTGCTTTCCCTCCACTGTTTTATTTTGAAAAACTTAAAATCTGTAGAAAAATTGAAAGAATGTATACTGTGTATACCCTTCACCTAGGTTTACTGATTGCTAACATTTTGGTGTGCTGTCTCCTTATTTTTAATTTTTGTTGAATCATTAAAAATTAAATTCATATGTCATGATACTTTGTCCCCAAATAATTATGTATGTATTCAGAATAAGGACGTTCTGTTACCTAATTGTGATACCATTTTCATCCCTAAGAAACTTGTCTATAATCTTATTTCCTAGATTTCTCCAACCTTTAGCTACCTAATTCTTTTCTATTCCTTAGGACTCCCAAGATCTAAATAAGGATCATATGTTGTATTGGTTAGTGTATATCTTTAGTCTCATCTATTCTAGAAAAGGTGCCTTCTTATCAGTTGTCTTAGAATGTCCCACAGTCTGTTTTTTTTTTTTTTTTTAATCATTTCCTCATGTTTGGATTCAGGTTAAACATTTTTCACACAAATGTTGTAGAGGTGATAGGCTGTATTTCTTACTGGATTATATCAGGAGATACATGCCGGTATATCCCATTAAATCTGATCACTTAATTAAGGTGTTATCTGCCAGGTCTCCATTGTAATAATATCCTTTTTGGGTACTTTTTCTCTCTTATAATTAATGCATTATCTGTGAGTAGTTTGTACATATCCTCTTCCCCAGTTGCTTTTTACCCAATGATTAGGATCCTTGATCCTTGCCTGATTCAATTATCTAATAGTAAAAATTTCTTTCTCATTTATTAGCTGGCATTCTTCTGTAAAGAATAGCTTTCCTTTGTCCCCTGTTGCCCCTGCCCCACTCCCTGTTTTTTTGTTTTTAAACTTCACTGTTGACTTATGTTTTCTTTTTTTATTCAGTGTGTTAGAATCCATTGCCATTGCTATTCTTTTGATGCTTGAATTGTCCAAAGTTGAACTAGTGGGAGTTCCTTGAAGCTGACTTCTGTGTCTTTTTACTACGTTCTTATTAATCTTTAAGCATTTCTTTGCTTTCTGGAATAACAAGATGTTTCAAGCTCACTTTGTGCTTTCCTTGCCCCAGATCCGGAATCACTTATTTCTCTAAGGAGTTCTAGTTTATTTCAACGGGGCTTTGTATTTCATAATCAAGATCTGGACACTAGATGTGCTTAATGCTGCCTGGTCATCATTGTTTCTAGGTCCTTTTAATAGAAATAGTTAGGATATAGATGTCTATTTTACAAATCATAAATTTATTACTGATACTCACTCTTCAAGTCTAATACCATGGAACCCTTTACCTTCTCCCATTCTTTCTTCATGCTTCCCAGCAACATTCATATGTTTCCCCAATTGCTGTCTCCTACAGCGTATATAAAATAGTGCATCAGTTACCTCACCTTATTCTTACCAATTTTACTTGGTTTCAGGGCACAGAGATTTCACTCAGACTACTGGAAAAGGATTAAAGGATAAAGGATTTAGTGTGAGGGTACATTGTGGCCTTGAATATAAGGCAGCCTTTGGCTTGTTCTCTTGGCCTAGAATGGTTTTTCTTGTTCATTCTAGGTGTCTCTGCTTCTTATCTCTCACCTTAAACTTTCCCAAGTGTGGAAGAATTTATTAGGTTGATTATTACTCTCTAATAAGTACCATTCCTGTTGGGCAGCTTCTGACCAAACTACCTTTGGTACTGTGGGCCAAGGGCAGGGAAATGGGCATTTCTTTTGTTGAAAGCATCTGGCTGCTTTCTTTTGTTTGGTCTTTGTAATCTTTGGGTACATTTAGGTTTCTTGGGCTAGTATAAACCTATTTTTATTATTTTATTTTTTAATGCATTATCACACTCCTTCACCCAGGGATATGGTTAATGCTATGTTTTAAGCTCATGAGTAATTTAGAAAATAAGGTAATGAAACATGTTTTGTTTCTAACTTGCCAACTAGCACAATGTAGTTTCTTTCTGAACAAATTAAAGTAAATACACAGGGCAGATATATTTAGTTACTGATGACATATTCTTAGACGTAGCCCAAAAAGAGGAAAAAGGTGTGTGTTCTCTGTAGATTTCTAAATGAGAAAGTGTCCAAAGTGTGTAAACTTGATGTTCTGAGAATAATGGTTTTTATCTGCCGTAGGTGTTAGTGACAGAATTAACAAGAGAATTTGTAAGATGTAGCATAAAATAGTGAAAAGACTGGAAGTTTTAAATTTTATAGACTTATTTTCCAAGTTTGGTGTGGCTTTTTCAAATTTTTTGACATTGGGGGGCTCAGTCGGTTGAGTGTCCGACTTCGGCTCAGGTCATGATCTCACGGTTTGTGGGTTTGAGCCCTGCATCGGGTTCTGGGCTGACGGTTCAGGGCCTGACGCCTGCTTTGGATTCTGTGTCTCCCTCTCTCTCTGCCCCTCCCCCACTCATGCTCTGTCTCTCTCTGCCTCTCAAAAGTAAAGAAACGTAATAAAAAAATTAATAAAATTTTGTGACATTGGGTAAATGACTAATGCATTCTGAACCTTATTTTTTTCTCTTTTGTAAAACGGGCATCATAGCACCTACTGTCTGTCATAGTAGATAGTAAGTATAAGTGAGAAACCATAGGGATTGGACAAAAAAAAATATTTTTATTTTAACCTTCTGGCAAGTCAGAGATAACCAGCTCTGGAGAAATAATGGATTCCCAATGTTAGTAAGTGAAAGCATGGCCAGGAAGAGTAACAGGACAGTCTCCAAGAAGTGTGATCTGAACACCCACGGAGCAGCCTGTGCATACGGAGAAACGAGGGAGTGTCTCTAGCTGGAGGTGGACTGCTGGAACTCCATCTGGTAGAGGCTGAAGCCTGATACCTTTTGAGGTCAGGCAAGGAAGAGTTCCTGTTCCCGGTAGTGACTCAGTGATTCCATGCTCAATATGAGAACTCTGGGGGCTGAGAGGTGGAAGGGATAGACTTTCCTGTCTCTTTCTCTACCATCCCTCACCCCCTGCCTCTGTAGGGTGAAGTTGTAAGCCATATAAAGTGGAATTATCTGCTCTTCTTAATAAAATAATTGGAATTCTTTGTGCCAAGGACTCCTAATAAAGGATTTTACTGTGTTTATAAATATTTGTAAATAAGCACAGTATTTTACATAGCAGCCCTAGTCATAATAGCTAGGAGTTGGAAGCAACCCAGATGTCCATTGATGGGCGAGTGGATAAACAAAATGTTGTTTGTACATGCAGTAGACTATTATTCAGCCTTAACAAGGTAGGAAATTCTGACACATTGTGCAGCATAGGTGTGTCTTGAGGACATTATGCTAAGTGAAATAAGCCAGTCACAAAAAGACAAATACTGTATGATAACACTTATATGTAGTATCTACACTAGTCAAATTCATAGAAACAGAAAGTAGAATGGCAGTTTCCAGGGATGGCAGGTGGAGGTGGAGGTGGGGGTAGGAACAGAATGGTTGTTTAATTGGTACAGAGTTTCAGTTTTGCAAGATGAAGAAGTTCTGGAGATTGGTTGTGCAACAATGGGAGTATACTTAATACTAATGAACTCATAGTTAAAAATGGTTAAGATGGTAATTTTTATGTTACACAGTTTTTTTTTTAACCATAGCAATAGATAAATAAACACAGTATTTAAACAGATACTGCTTATATAATAGAGATGTATTTGTGTGCTGTGTGTATGTATATATGTATACATATACATGCAGATAGATACATTTCTGTATATGTATGGTTATAAAATACAAATATTTAAAAATTAGATCTAAATGTGTTTCATGTTGTGCTATTTCAAATAATATCTTTGCTAATACTAAAAATGATATAGTCTTTTTGCAGGATAATGTATTTTTTCATGTTGCCTGAAATTTCACTTGTAAGAATTTATTATAAGGGAAAATAAGCGTACACAAAAGGCTAACAAGGGTGTCGTTTATAGCACTGTATATAATAATGATAAAAAGTTGGGAACAAGTATAATTGTTTAATATTGGGGAATTGGTTAAATAGATTATGGTGCATCCATCATTTAACTGAAACAGAGTGTTATAGAAATGTATATTCATGTTGAAAAATACCTGGATGCTGTTAATACTTGAAAAAAAGTAGATTCTGTGTCTAAATGACAGAACTCAAGTTTCTTAACTCTGCATTCTTCTCCATAGTCACTATACAGAGAAGGTTTCTCTTGATTGTGCAAATAATCTCCAGTCCTTTTTTCAAGAGCTAGATACCAACTAGTGTATCTTGCACAATTATTTCATATGCTTTGCTTCTCAAAATATCTGATGATGAAGAGTTTAATAGAGCATTTCTCTTCGTAACTGTCAAAATTAAATTTAAATGTTTAGAGTTTCATTTTTAAGAGAGTGTGTATTTCATGAAAGTTGTGTCTTTTTTCTTTCCTAATATTGATTTTATCAAGTTAATATTGTACTCACTTGTACAAAGGAAGTTATTAAACCATTCCAAGTTAGAATTCCTTAATAGCCATGCTTCTTTTTTTCTTTTTTAAAAACAAAGTCTGGCATTTATTGAATCATTAATAATCCCTAAGTATGATGACCAAAAAAAAACCCCCCATGAGTAATTAGTATTCTTCTCTTTGATTTTAATTCTGAAATGTTGGAAGTCTAATGTTATCTTTTGTGGTGTATGTTATAGTGTTTCACGTTTTTGCATGCTAACCCTGGTGAGAATTGTAGCCTGTCTTAGATAATGAAGTACTTCAGTTCATAAAATACCTCAAGCTATTTTGTATCATTTCTCCAGCGTCTAGGAATGCAAAATATTTAGTCTAGTTTGTTTTAGAGATCCTGTACTTCCAAGTCAAGTCTTGGTTTAAGTGGCCTTGGTTAAATTACTATATCTCCCTGAGCATCAATTTATTCATCTGAAGTAAAAGCAAAGATGGTAAAAAGGATGCACATACTTAATTTTTGTTAATAGAATATTGTTCATTCCACGGGCATTTACCTTAGGGAAGTTTCACTATATATGCTCAGATGCAGAGTCCCCTGTGCTATCTCAGACTCTGGTAGCTTAAACACCCTGGTGCCTCATGCCCCTCATTTATAAGATGGAAGTAGTAATTGTACCTGCATCATAGTTATTGTGAGATGAAATGAGTTATTACATGTAGATTGCTTGGAATACTGCCTGGCACATGGTAACTCAGTAAATTCATTGAGTGTTACTGTTAACTGTCTTTGTTCAGACTCTGATGACATTTTCTAATTCAAAACTCAACACTTCAATAAGTTAGAATCTACAAATTGGTAGATAATTTTTACTATGCAGTAAATCATGGTTTCAGGGAAATTGCACTCTGCCTAGTGATGAACTTAGATTTAGCTTTTTAGGCAACTAATTTCCCATTTTAGTAGACTAATAAGATCATAAGAAGTGCAAGATTCCTCATAGTGAGGATTTCTGTCTGACCTTGGAGTTGAGAATTTAGGCTATTTTCTCATGAATATAATGATACCCATAAAATATTTCTGAACCCATTTTCTCAGCCATCTGTGGTTATGGCAGTTGCTGTCTGATCTTCTAGGGTATGAGTTTTAAAAAGGCACGTGACACACATCCAAGTGATGAGTGATTTTCTTTCTCATTATTGATGGACCTTTGCTATCAATGCATGCGACACTTCATTATTCTTAGGGACATCTTGGGTTAAAATAGACTGGAATGTTAGGAGCATGATTTCAAGGGGAGGGATAATCAGGAACTCTAGGGCTTGGAGATGAACACAGAGATCAACAAGTAGGTCTTTGGCTTTCATTGTGGACTGATCAGGAACTTAAACACCGGAACAAGGTCAGACAAGATTAGTGTTCAATTCTGAAGAAACCAGGTTTCCTATCTGCTAGCAGAACAAGCACACATTGGTCAAATGTGAGGGATCTTTAAAAAATGGGGTGAACATGAAAATTATAAGGGCTACCTCTTGTCACAATCTTAAGGCTTGGAGGTGGGGGAATGAATCATGTCCTGGAAGCAGACTCTTGTTTAGTTTTGTTTTTACAAAATTTGAGATGCGCGCGCGTGCGTGCGCGCGCACACACACACACTTATTTAACTCATGTATGATAGGTACTGAGGTGGGTCTCAAGGATGAGAAGGTGATTTCTCAGAGAGTTAGCTCTAACACAGTGATAGGTTTATAAAGTGATAATGTTGATATGTGAATATAAATAGATCGATGTAGGGGCCTATAGATGCTCAGCTTCCTTCAACTAAGGAAACTAAGTAAGAACAAAATAAAAAATAAGGAAGACTTTGGGCTCCAGCAGGCTCTCAGATCTGTAATCTGTTTGTTATATTCCTGCCTCAATTCTGCACAGTGATACTGCCCTAGACAATTTTGTTTTATTTTTGTGTTCGAAATTCATGATGTTGATTAGGGGAGACAGAGATAAGTGAAAATCTCCCATTTCCTTGTAATCCAGTTCCTTGGAATGCAAGTACTTCTTAGATCTATTCAAACTGCGTGTGTACATACATAGAATAAATTTGCAACAATGGAATACTGAAGCCAAGGGATATGCATATTTAAATTTTGTTAGGCTTTCTTTTGCATTTTTTAGTATTTTATATAGTACCTAACATGATGCAACTAAATACATGTTGGTTGTTTCACTCTTTTCTTGTGGAGGGGGATGCTTATTCCTCATTCCTGTGATGGAGAGTCCATTAGTGTAGTACTTTACCTTCCTACACCTTTTCAGGAGAGCAGAGGGGATTTAATCTGACTGGTGAGTTTGAAGTGAGGAAGCAGGCATATGTGGACCACTGCTTCTTCCTCTGTCTCTTATGAACAAGCTGCCCGTAGCTCAGCCTGTTCCACCATGCCGTAAGTTTTATAGGGACATGCTGTTCCATCTGCAGGGTACCGTGCTGCCTGTGACTGGGACAGCAAGTCTGTTCAGTTATGAGTCTCAGTATTTGGACACTACCTCCTTGTCTGTGGTAAGTAATGTTCTCCAATTTAGGTTTTATTGGCAATAAAGCTGAAGTTTTGGTCTCCTATTTGCTTTCTTCTCCTATCTTATCCACATATCTAAATTGTTTCTCTTAAGATTTATCTTTTATCCATTTTATCTCATTTCTCAATTGGTTCCGAGTTTGGGCAGGAAGCAGGGCTTCCTATTTGTTGCATCTCAAGACAAAAATAGCTTGTATTTCTTTGTTTATACTTTCTTGCATTTCTGAGTTTAATTACATGCCGTTTAGTATTTGCATAGAGAAAGCAGGGTTAATTCAAGTAAAGTGTTAGGAACCACTACTGAGGAAAGAACAGTAAGTAGTACAGATAGGCATTTTCATCTCAGCATGGAGATGAGCAACATTCATTCTTAATTTCTAGTAAATTAGTTTGTAAGACATAATAAGCCCTGTTAGGGTGCCCAAACTTGCATATGTACTCCACTAGTGTAATTGTTAAAATTTTCAAATCAAGCTGTCGTAGTGTCTGTCTCCTCAAAACTCTCTTTCTGTTTGGTATGTAGAAGACCTTCAAGTCTTGATTTGACTGTGGTTTTTAAGTAGACCATTTGTGTTGTAATGCTGTACACAATAAAATCCCTAGGTGTGATAAAGGAGGTTTGGTGAGCAAGACATTTTTTTAAAGATTTAAAAAATAAAAATGAATAATTTAGGTGTAGAATTGGTCTATTTAAAAAATATTTTTAGTAGGAAGCTTAGGTCCAGAGTCTTGTTTTTCTCAGAACATTTTTCAAAATATGCAACCTCTTTGAAGTTTTTAAAAAATTTAAAAGAACTTTTTAGAAGTTTTTAAATTGTAGAAAACTTGTAGGACAGTGCAGATAGTTCCTGAATACCCTGTGCCCAGTTTTCCCTGTTGTTAGTGTCTTATGGTAGTATGCACATTTGTCACAGCTAACTAACACTCATACATACTACCTTAAAAATTTTTTTTTCAACGTTTATTTATTTTTGGGACAGAGAGAGACAGAGCATGAACGGGGGAGGGGCAGAGAGAGACAGGGAGACACAGAATCGGAAACAGGCTCCAGGCTCCGAGCCATCAGCCCAGAGCCCGACGCGGGCTCAAACTCACGGACCGTGAGATCGTGACCTGGCTGAAGTCGGACGCTTAACCGACTGCGCCACCCAGGCGCCCCTCGTACATACTGCCTTTAATTAAACTACATACTTGAGTTGGATTTCATTGGTTTTTCCTTAATATCCTTTTTCGATTCCAGGATCCTATCCAGGATACCACATTATATTTAGTTGTTATCTCTTTAGTTTCCTCTGGGCTGTGACATTTTCTTAGACTTTACAAGTGTTTTTGTTTGTTTGTTTTGTTTTTGTTTTTAAGATTTATTTATTTATCTATAAATTTAAATTCACGTTAGTTAACATACAGTGTAATCTTGTTTTCAGGAGTAGAACCCAGTGATTCATCTCTTACATATGACACCCAGCGCTCATCCCAACAGGTGCCCTCCTTAATGCTCATCACCCTTTTAGCCCATCTGCTACCCACCTCCTCTCCAGCAACCCTTCATTTGTTCTCTGTATTTAAGAGTCTTTTATGGTTTGCCTCCCTTTCTGTTTTTATCTTATTTTTCCTTCCCTTCCCTTATGTTCATCTGTTGTGTTTCTCAGATTCCACATACGAGTGAAATCACGATATCTGTCTTTCTCTGACTTATTTCGCTTGGTGTAATATGCTCTAGTTCCATCCACGTTGTTGCAAATGGCAAGATTTCATTCTTTTCATTGTCCAGGAGTATTCTGTTACACACACACACACACACACACACACACACACACATACATACACACACACACACACACACACTACCTCTTCTTTATCCATTCTTTATCCATCATGGACATTTGTGCTCTTTCCATAATTTGCCTCTTGTTGATAGCTTTGCTATAAACACTGGGGTGCGTGTGCCCTTTCAAATCAGCATTTTTGTATCCTCTGGGTAAATACCTAGTAGTGCAGTTGCTGGGTTGTAGGGTAGTTGTATTTTGATGACCTTGACAGTTCAAGGAGTACTCTTTGGATATTTTGTAGAATGTCCTTCAATTTGTATTTGTCTGATGTCCTTTTTGTGGTTTGGAATTACAGGGTTTTTCAAGAAGGACCACAGAGGTGAAGTGCCCTTCTTAACTCATCATATCAAGGGCATATGCTTTCAACTTGACTTTCTGTGGTGTTAATCTTGATTACCTCTCTGAGGTCATGTTTGCTGGGTTTCTTCCTTCCCTCATCTTTACATACCCCGTTCTTTGGAAGCAAGTTACTAAGTGCAGCCTGTACACATGGGATGAGGAATTAAGCTTCACGTCCTTGAGAGAGGACTATCTACATAAACTGTTTGGGGTTCTTCTTTGAGGAAAAATTTTCTCCCCCATTTATCTTTTTATTCCTTTAGTCATTTATATCAATGTGGACTTGTGGATGTTTATTTTATACTTTGGGTGTAATCCAGTACTCTTTTACTTGTCTTGTTTTTCAAAGTATTCCAGCATTGGTCATTAGATGCTCTTGCAGGCTGGTTCCTATGTGTCTTTTTTTGTTTTTAAAAATTTTTAAAAATGTTCACTTATTTATTTTGAGAGAGAGAGAGAGAGAGAGCGAGTGTGTGGGCAGGGGACAGGCAGAGAGAGAGGGAGAGAGAGAATCCTAAGCAGGCTCCGCCCTGTCAGTGCAGAGCCCAATGTGGGACTTGATCCCATAAGCTGTGAGATCATGACCTGAGTCGAAATCAAGAATCCGATGCTCAACTGACTGAGCCACCCAGGTGGCCCCTGTGTGTTTTTGACGTGCCCCTGTTGCTTTGTTTTTTGAGCACTTCCTTCCTTTTCTGACATTACAAGATGGAACCCATTGGGTGGCAGACAGCTCTTGGAGTCATCTCAAGGCTCGGTGGGGGCCAGAGACAGTCTGCTTCTGGGCTCTCTCATGTGCTTTTGGCCGGCCTCAGTTCTTTGCTGTCGGCCAGAAGCCACAACATGCTCACATCATGGCAGCTTGCTTTCCTCAGAGCCAGAGATCCAAGAGCAGTGACGAGAGAGTGGGCACTGGAGGGTAAGACTCTTTTGTTTATGACCTAATCTTGGACCGTATGCAGTTGGTCACACAGGCAGCCCTGGTACAGTGTGAGACAAGACTACATAAGGGTGTGAATAACAGAAGATATGGATTATGGGGAGTCATCCTGGAAGCTGGAGTCATCCCCAGTGACTTTGAGTGGACCTAACTATAGGCCAGCCTTTCTGAGGGAACTAGCTCATATTTGAAAAGTTATTGTAGGGCCACCTATAATAAAGTTACTTGTAATTCTGATTGTTCTGTCGTACTAATTGACTCTCATTGTTTACTTTGGATAGACTCATAAATTCAAATATAATTAAGATTGTTAAAGATCATATAGTATATCCCTCAATTTTATGACTTTTTTTAGAATTGAGATTCTGAAAGGTAATGCCTTGATCAGAGTCACATGGCTAATCAGTTGCAGTTCAAGGAACAGATTGAAGGTATTTGACTCACAGTGGAGTGCTGTTTCCACCGTGCAGGCTCCTCCCCTGTGCTCTGCTAGTACAGAGAGTGTCATTGCAGTAAAAATGTCAGTTTAAGAGACTTATTCTCATGGCTTAGCTAATAAATAACTAATTTTCTATCTTATTTTCTATCACATGAAATATTTTCATCACATGAAATAATTTTCTATCACATGAAATTCTTATTTTCTTATTTTCTATCACATGAAATAATTCAGATGTTATATTGAAAATTTGCTCTATATTTTTTAATGCATAAATTTGACATTTGATTTTACCAAATGATAAAGTGCGTATGTAACAGAAATTGGCTTTAAAAAGTCTAAAATTATATCTACTTTAAACGTTGAGATTTTGATAGGTCAGCTTTTTTCACAGACTTAATATTTATTTAATTCTTTAAATTAAAATTTTTTTAAATTATAATTTATTGTCAAATTGGTTTCCATACAACACCACCCAGTGCTCATCCGAACAGGTGCCCTCCTCAATGCCCATCACCCACTTTCCCCTCTCCCCCACCCCCCCATCAACCCTCAGTTTGTTCTCAGTATTTAAGAACAGACTTAATATTTAAAACAGCCTGGACCCCACATAGTAGGGTGTAACTCTTCACTGTTCCCATTGCGGTTTCTTTTTCAGAGTGAATTTTGTTAGTGACACTGTGTTTTCTCACCTGCAGTATTAACACTTTACATAGAAGTCACTGTCCTAGTGTCTTGGAAACCATAGGGCAAGTCTAGCAGTCTTGCAATGGGGTTTTTCTCCAGGTTAGAAGTTTTTAAACTGAGGTTAAAAGTCAGGTACTCCATACATTTGAGGTAAAAGTTTGCCTTCATGTACATGTACTGTGTATATTTGGAAGAAATTTGACAGGTTTTATCACGTTCTTAAAGGGACCTATGATCCCTAAACTATTAGTGGCTCCCATTTACATGTTGCAGTTTGGTTCTGTAGGTGTGATTAGTATGTGCAGTTTGTGTTCATGGCAGGCAGTATACAGATATTTCTCGTTCTTTGGATAGGAAAATGGAACCTTAGCATTTTGCCCATAAGTAGTCAAAAACAGACCATACACCTGACTGTTTTGATCCAGGTTTTTGTACTCATTTGGTGATTATTTGTACATTTAGAATGGTTGGAAGTAATAATTTTTATTGTTTAATGGTTTACAAACATTTTAATAGTCTACATTCAACACAGAAAATTATAGTGTCTCCTTAAATGACACCACATTCTTTAACTATTACATTACAGACAGAGTCAGAATGTCAGTTGGACAACTGCTCTTTGCAGACAATTTTAGTCACATACCAGTGCGAGGATTAGCATTAGCTTAAATTGGGGACCCTTTGTGAAAGAATTTATGAACTTCTAAAGTAATACCCAGTTTTCTTAGGTAATGTTTATAATTCTATTCCCTTTTGAAGAGATTCTATTATCTAACAGGAATGTAGTTAAGATATCTCCTGATAATTGTGTGGTCACAGAGTTATTTTAAATGATAAGCTATTTTGGGATGTGGTAGCTCTAAGACCTGTGTGTAAATTGTCCAGAAGAGATACTTTTATAAATAGCACTTTCCCTTTCTCAAACTCCTACCTTACCCCTTGATAATTTAGTTTCCTGGCTGGTTATTTGTTTACATTTTTAAAGGCAGCAGGCATTCGAGTCACATGTTAAAGGGTGTAGCAAAAACAAGTCTGGGGAAAATTCTAGTTCGTCTTGTGAAACACTAATTACTTTCCAGGACTCAAATAAAGAGAACATGGCAGAGTTGTGTTCTATAAGCAGTAGACCTGAGCCCTGAGCTCTGGGCAGATGTGTAGAATAAAATAGGGCATCTCACACTCTGGGTTTTAATCTGTTAAGAGAGTCTGCAGTTAGGAACAGTTGTGGTATTTTTTGATTGAGTTAGGTTGATTTTCATCTGAACCACTGAGTTATGTTTATTGAATCACTTTAAAACTTTGACAGTTTGAAGATAACATACAGTGTAGAAATTATATCATACTTTATAGTGTAATGCCAAGACTATGAGGCTTTGAAGTCAGTTGGGTTTTGAAAGCCCAGCTATGCTATTTTTAAGCTGGGGCCTTTCATTATTTAACTTGTCTAAACCTCAGTTTATAACTTTATAAATTTATAACTTCCTGGTTACTATTACATTACTTAACTTCTTTATGTGCTTTTGAGCAATTTAACGTGAGCACAGACATTGATGAAATCATATAGGCCAAATTATAATTGGAATAGGTGCTCTGAAGGGCCGATTCACGGAGCAATGAGAAAATATAATGGGGTTCGATGGAAGGAAATAAGCAAAAGAATATTGAAAGTAACTCTTTAGCTGACGTTTTGGTATAATTGTATTGCTTTCCTTAGACATGGTTTTTGATGTTTTATTTCTGCTTGTATTATCCTTTTTCTGTGTGTCATCTTAACTCCTTTTTGGAAGTGGGCAGGATATGTATAATGTAATGAGAGAATAAGGATTTTGAGGGTAGGAATAATTATTTGTAGAACAGTTTTAAGTTTATAAAAAATTGGCCATAAACTATAGAGTTCCCATATACCCCTTCTTTCCCATAGATTTCCTTCTTGTTAAATTAACCTTTTGCATTAATGTGGTACATTGATTACAATTAATGAACCTATATTGATACATTATTATTAACTAAAATCCATAGTTTACATTGGGTTGTTGTACTGTTTTTTGGGTTTTGACAAATGTGTAATGTGTATTATCTACCTTTATTGTATCATACAGATGAATTTCACTGCCCTAAAAATAAAATGATCCACTTGTTTATTCCCTCTTTTCCTCCCTTTCCTTAGCCTCTGGAAACCACTGATCTTTTACTGTCACTGCAGTTTTTGCTTTTTCTAATAGTTGGAATCCTACAGTATGTAGCCTTTTCATATTAGCTTCTTTCACTTAGCAGTATGCTATTAAGGTTCCTCCATATCTTTTTGTGGCTTAATAGCTCAATTTTCTTTTTCTTTATTTTTTTGTTAACAGTAAAAAATTAAAAAAATAAATTTATACCCCCTTTACCCATTTTTTATTAACACTGAATATTCTATTGTATGGATGTACCATAGTTTATCCATTCATCTATTGAAGGAAATCTTGCATGCTTCCAATTTTTGTCAATTATGAATAAAGCTGCTGTAAACATCAATTTGCAGATTGTTGTATGGACATAAGTTTTCAGTTCATTTGAGTAAATATCTATGAGGGTGTTAATGGATTATACGGTAAGACTGTGTTTAGCTTTGTAAGAAACTGAACTGACTTCCAAAGTGGCTGTACTGTTTTCCATTTTTGTCAGCAATGAATGAGAGTTTCTGTTGCTTGATGTCCTTGTCAGCATTTGATGTTGTCGGTTATTTTAGATTTTGGTCATTTGGGTGTTTAGTGGTATTTTATTGTTGTTTGTTTTTGCAATTGTCTAATGATGTAAAATGTAGAACATCTTTTCATATGCTTATTTGCCATTTGTATATATTCTTTGGTGAGGTGTCTTCAGATCTTTTGCCCTCTTTTCAGTTAGGTTGTTTGTTTTCTTATTTTTGTTGAGTGAGCTTTTTAAAAATTTATTTATTTTGAAGGAGAGAGAGAGTGCTCTCATGCACGTGCACAAGTGGGAGAGGGGCAGAAGGATAGAGAGAATTGCCAGCAGGCTCTGTGTTCTGCACTCCTCACCAAGTGTGACATGGGGCTTGATCCCATGACCGTGAGATCATGACCTGAGCCGAAATCAACAGCTGGACACCCAACTGATTGAGCCACCCAGGTGCCCCCTTATTGTTGAGCTTTAAGTGTTCTTTGTATAGTTTAGATAATAGTCCTTTTTCAGATATGTGTTTTGCAAGTATTTTCTTTTGATCTGTAGCTTATGTTTTCATTTGCTGAGCAGTGTCTATTGCAGAACAGAAGTTCTTAATTTTAGTAAAGTCCAATTTATTATTTCTCTTTCATGGAGTGTGTTACTGCTATTGTATTTAAAAAGTCACCACCAAATACAAGACCACCTAGATTTTTTTGTGTTATCTTGTGAAGTTTTATAGTTGTACATTTTACATTTCAGCCTGTGATCATTTTGAGTTAATTTCTGTGAAAGGTCTGTGCCTCGATTCATTTTTCTTTACATGTGACTGTCCAGTTGTTCCAGCACCATTTGTTGAAAAGATTATCCTTTCTCTGTTGAATTGCCTTTGCTTCTTTGTCAAAGATCATTTGGCTATATTTGTGTTGGTCTATTTCTGGGCTCTCTATTCTTTTCCATTGATCTCTTTGTTCTTTTGCCAATACCACACTGTCTTGATTACTGTAGCTTTATAGTAAATCTTGAAATTGAGTAGTATCAGTCCTCCTACTTTATTATCCTTCAGTATTGTGTTGGCTATTCTAGATGGGATTAATTTTTCTACCCCAGGGATAAGCACTTGATAAGTATTCTGTCTTGGAAAATCTCCCCCCACCCCCGATATAAAAGCTATAAGGATCTTTTAAAACATAAGTCGGATCTGTTATTCTTCTCCCCAAATTCCTCCAGTGGCATCTCATATCAGGAAGAGTCAAATTAAAGGTCCTTGAAATGACTTATGTGGTCCTTCAGTAGCCAGCTTTTCTGTTACCTCTCTGACCTCATCTCTTAATGCTCTCTCCCTCCAATCTCTTCCTTCTGGACACAGTGGCCTTCTTGATCTTGCTTGAATACACTAGGCACACTCTGTCTTAGGGCCTTTGCAATGTCCATTGCCTCTGCCTTGAATGTCATTCTCCCAGATATTTGCCTGGCTGACTCTATCTCTTTCAAGTCTTACTTAAGTGCGCGCTCTACCACTGAGCTACACCCCCTCCTTTTCAAGTCTTATTTAAATGTCTGCCATCTTCCCAATGAGGACTCTCAGATCATTTTATTTGAACTTATACTTAACTCCTTCCCTGCTCTGACCCTATACACTCTTACTCTTTCTTGACCTTCTCTGCTTGTTTCCGTAGCTATCATCACTTTTACCATCGGATATATTTACTTGTTATGTTTATTGTTATTGCTCATTGTGTCTCTTTCTCTGCTAGAATTTAGTTCCAAATGGCAGGGCTCTTTGTGTCCCCACCTCATAAAACATAGCAGGTTTTTAATAAATATTAATTTTCAACAGTGAATGATGAAAGAATGATTTGGTGACTGCTAGGGCATTAATTGTGTGAAAGGATGCTTGGTGCCCAGTCATTTTATCTTACCTGATCCTTAAACCTGGGGACTTATAAGATGAAGTCAGTATTTAAACCAAACTAAAATAGTGTTTGAGAAAATTTATTGATTAGTGACAAGGTGCAGCTGCTTTTGGTGGTAATAATAGGTTTTCCTTACTGTGTTATTTATGAGTGGCTTAAGGGCATCAGCCACGTTAAAATAGAAGAGAAACCACCGACTCAGTAGATTTCGAGAACACTAGTAGTCCACTTGTGCTTCTCGTTTAAGAGAATTGGGATTCCCCTGTATAATCTGGACTATTAAAGGTGCTATAACAATTGCAGAGAAAGGCCTTCTATGTCTGAGATGGGAGATGGCAAGTTGTAGAAAGCTGGCAATGCTTGATAGCCAGGATTTCAAAGCTAGATCTCCGCCTGGTTGGTACCTGGCACATAGTAGGTACTCAATGAGTGTTTGTTGAAGGAATGATTGAAAGAGACATTGTCCATGAATGAGTGACATTTGTGATGTGAAAAGGTCATGAAACATGGGTCAATGATTGCCAGGCACTTTTGTTTTATAAGAAAATGCTCTTCATACCTTATCATAGAAATTGCAATGTTTTTGACTTAAAGATTCAGGCCAGTAAGCTTTAACAAAATGTGCAGCCATGTTTTGGTTAACATATCTTTGAGAAACGAGGTTCAGCTTCCACAGTTAGCTTAGGTGGATTGGGGTTCTTCGTCCCATGAAGTTGTGGTGTAAGAAGTTGTGCGTGTGCACAGCTGAGTGAGACAAATAGTTTCACTTAGATTTTCTTGGCCCACATACAGTTCATGTAAATGCAGTGAACCCCAAATCAAATTTGCCAAGTCTTGAGAGGAAATGTTATTCAGGTGTTTTTAGAATATTTAGAGTGTAGATATTTTTCAAAGGAACTGATGGGTTTTCTCTTGCTTAGGAAGGTTGAAGAGGAGGCCGTTGTAAGTCCACTCCTGGAAAGTTTGCTTCTGGTAGTTTGTCAGGGACCAAGGATTTTATTCTCATTCAAATCCTTGGAGGTTTTTCCAGACACTAGTAATTCTTTAACTTGGGTCTGCTTGGTGGGCCTCAAGCTGTCTGTCTGATAACTGTAATTTATACTTCCCCACCATCATCACGTCCCCACTCTCTAGGCAGATTGGTTTCTGCTGCCTCTCATTACCTGTGCCTCAAAACTCAGACCCCAAATCAGTCTTGCATATCTTGACTTTTGCATGTACCTTTATTCTGTCACGTGGCCCTCTATGATGTCTTGGCATGCTTGTGTTTCCTATGTTATTTCTACCAAATGGTTGATCAGAATTCATTCCTTTTCTTGGTAGATCCAGTTCTTACCTAACATCTTCCTGCAGTGACTTCTTACCATAATTCTACAAATAATGTACCATAATTCTTACCAAATTCATAATTTGAAAATAATTAAGTCCTCACTTACTGATTTCCATGTCCACTTCTATTGAAACTAAAAATATTTTGCAGCATAAAATTAGGGGAGAAAAGACATCTTCAGAGATATGAAAGTAGTGAAAGAGGTTGTAGAGGCTTTGCTTTTAACAATCTCATTGAAAATGGGTGTTTCTGTGGTGACCTTCACTAGCATGATGAGCATTTGTATAAGAGAATAAGACAGTAGAACGTACAGGTCATGGAATCTTAGAGGTCATAGACTGTAGTCCAGTAATCTTATAGGTGATGAAACCGGGCCCAGTGAATAAGCTGTCCCTGCCCATATAGCCAGCTAGTGGCAGGCAATCGTGTGTAGATTTGGGGTCTGAAACTGATGTCTTTTGCTTCTTCCTTTGCCTACCTCCTTTTTAACACCCTTCCTAACATCTTTTTCCTAACTTTCTCCCTTCTTTACAGAACTATTTGAATACCATCTCTGTGCTTATTGCTAGAACTATAAAGATAAATGAAACAAGGTCATTCTTCCATATAGTACCACAAATAGTGAGGTAGCTGGACTTGAAAAAAGAGGCCTGACTTGCAGCTAGGGGATCTCAGGCTGCTAGTGCAGATGGGGCATCGAAGGCCAACCAGCATGTGAATGGGACACTAAAAGTTACAGAATATTGACAGAGACCAAAGGAAGTAGAAGAAAAGGCTGCCAGCCTGAATAGCAAATGTTATTTGCTGTTAAAGTAGTTGGACCAAAAATAGTCTTGGAAAATGTGCTTGTTGCTTTGCTTGTTGGTGACTTGCATTTTTCTGTTTAGCCACTGGAGAGCGCAGGAAAACTGGGCAGTGACGATCAGAGAGTCCTGTCCAGGTGGAAGTGGTCCAACCAGATAGGTGTCTTTCTCAAAGCATCTGGGATTGTATGTGGCATGTGTACCTGCGTGTATGCACACTGGGAAGAGGTTTAGGTTATTAGGAAGGAAACTCAGGGATGGGTGTTTAGATTTGGGCTGGAGACTTCTTAGAATTGAAGTGTAACTACTGTTAGGTTGATTATTAACCTGTAAATTTGTGGTATTCAGTTACGTTAGACAGATACTTCCATGCTAGATAGCAAAAATATTTGCAAACGTTAGGTTAACTGTGTACTTAATCTGAGTACATTCTTGAAGGTAAAAAATACAGATGACAAGAAAAAGCACTGGAGTTCCTTGTTAGGTTGAACCTATATTTCTGGGGGTAAATGGTAGATGACCCCTTTGCTTTTATTCTCTCTCTCTCTCCCCCTTTCTTTCTCTGTTTCTCAATTAATTGATGAAAGAGGAAAGCTAGAGACTTGATCCAAGCAGAGAGCAGAAGCATTTTCATATACTAGGCAAATGATCAGATAAATGAGGCATAAATAAATTAATGCTTATGCTAATATGCCTGGTATATGTAAGGAGAAAATTAGAACATATGGCCATAGATGCCATATCCCTAAGGATAAACAAAGAGGAACTACTTTCTGTATATGTGTTATTTTCATAAATTTGTTTTAGCTATGGTACAGAGTACATAGTGGGTGTTAAAATAAGTGCTTGTTGAATGACTACAATAAACTAATCAAGAAAAAGAAATCACTTTTTTTTTGGTTTTGACCTAAAAATATGTAAGAGGTAAAAAAAAAAAAAAAGAGGTAAGGAGAAAATAGTTGTGCAACTATTTTACAGTGTTTTGTTAAGTAGACATTTATCGCATGACTTGCTATTGTTACTTGTCTTTTTTAAAGGTTATTTTTGTTTTTTTAAAAAAGCTTATTTATTTTGAGAAAGAGAGAGGAGACAGAGAGAGAGAATACCAATCTAACAGTGCAGAGCCTGATGTAGGGCTCGAATTCACAAACCATGAGATCATGACCTGAGCTGAAATCAAGAGTTGGACGCTTAACTGACTGGGCACCCAGGTGCTCTGTTATTGCTTGTCTCTTGAATGAAACTGTGAATGACATTGAAGGAAGGGGAACAAAGTAGTTAAGGCGGGATTTCTGTCTTTAAAGAAGTGTAATCAGGAGAGGGATATGGACGTGCACACATACATAGTATGAGGGGATGTGGTGTGAACTGTGAGTGGAGATAAGTGTATTAAAAGTTTGCAGATAGCACTCTTGTGCTAGAGTCTGGAGGAGCAGGTTTTAAAGCCCATCTCTGTTGGGGCTAGGAGAAGGTGGGCAGGCCACACGACATGGTTTCCAAGGCTCCTTTTTTACTTTTGAATTATGTGAGTCTGTTTTAAAATTTCTACACTATTGCTCAAGGTTGACATCTGTGCCACGAGTAGGTAGAATACTGTTAAGTAATAGAAATAAATTGCTTTTGTGGTTTTGGATGCTCAGCTGTAAGGTGCATTAAATAATAGCACATGAATACTGAAAGCAAAAGCTTTGTTCATGTTCATAAATCAAGATTCCGTATGTAATTATTGGGTAAAAAATGATTTTGGTGGAAGATCTTATTTCTTGATTTGATGTGTCATTGAGTGAAAACCTGATTAATCCTTTTCTGAGTTTGTCAGAAGGAAGTGTAAGCACAGTTGTAGGATTCAAGCTTAGGTTTTTCATAGGTTTTTAAACTGGGGTTAACATGTCAGGACCCTAATCCAGGCATGTATGAATCTTTTAGGGTGAAGCCTAGCCATCTGTATTTTTAAAAAACTGTACAAATAATTGTTTCCAGTTTTATTAAGATAAAATCGGCATATAACATCGTGTAAGTTTAAGGAGTGCAATGTGTTGATTTTATATACTTACATACTACATGGTTATAAATGCATTTGGTGCCAGGGTGATTGTGCATACAAGCAAGTATCATGTTTGCCCTAGACTCTTGCCAGATTGCGATACTACTTGCAGGGCATCTTCTGATCAGTATCTGACAGCTACATTAGATCTACATGTGCAGTTGGAATTCTCATTTAGTAATTGACCAGGGAGAAGCCATTGAAAGAGTGTGTTGCCAGTAGGGACCATGTCAACCTCTTCGTCTCCCCCTGCCTCCAAGAAAGGTTGTAATTTATGGAAATGGAGTATTTCTTTAAAAAATTTTTTGCCTCTCTGTAACAACATTTTAGGCAGGAAGAGTGTGTTGCTAATGTTATGACGGTGAAAGATCTTGTGATTTGGAGAATGTGAATGAAAGAGGATATTGGAATTCTTTGTACTATTTTTGTAACTTTTTTTAAGTCCCATTATTTCAAAACAAAAAACTAAAAAATTGCAAATATAATATCTATAAGTAGGTTTGTAATATACAGTGATTGTCTTCATGGATTATGATGGATTTTACTTGAATTTAGGGAACGTTTCTATCTTTGTGTTTTAAAAACAAGAGTCTGTCACTTTTTCTTTTTTTTCTTTTTTCTTTAAAAAAATTTTTTTTAACATTTATTTATTTTTGAGACAGAGACAGAGCATGAATGGGGCAGGGTCAGAGAGAGGGAGACACAGAATCTGAAACAGGCTCCAGACTCTGAGCTGTCAGCACAGAGCCCGATGCGGGGCTTGAACTCACTGACCGCGAGATCATGACCTGAGCCGAAGTCGGCCGCTTAACCGACTGAGCCACCCAGGTGCCCCTGTCACTTTTTCTATATAAGAAATTAGGACAGAGTTGGCGGTCCTATATGTACTGAACTCATCAATACATCCTTTTTCTGCAGTATTATTTGGAAGTGTCATCCTACTATAGTCAAAAATCTCATTTTAACCATGATTATTCTATGTCTTAATTTCTTCTGTAAGGAACACGTTTACAGAGAACTAACTACCCCCTAGTTTTTTTTTTTTTTGTAATTGCTTTATTGAGATAGAATTCACATACCGTGTAATTCACCCAGTTAAAGTGGTTTTTAGAATATTCACAGAATTGTGCAACCATTACCATAGTCAAATTTAGAATATTTTTTTATCACATTGAAAAGAAACCCCATACCCTTTAGCAGTCATGCCCTATTTTCTCTATCTGCCCCAATGCTAAGGCAGCGCATAAGGCATACTTTCTGTCCTTATGGTTTTGCCTATTCTAGCCATTTCAAGTAAATGGAATTCTGTAATACGGGATCTTGTGTAACTGGTTTCTTTCTTTATTTTTTCTACCTTTTTTTCTATGGAAAAGGACAGAATGGTTCTCATGGCCTAACTATTATCACTGTGGCTGCTAAAAGGGTTGGTCCTTCAGGGAAAGACTGTTGATGTGATGGGAAGACCAGGGATCCAGGAAGGCCTGGTTTATGGACAGCATTGGGATGTGATGCTCCCTGTATGTAGCAGAACCATCTTGTGATTTCATTAGTCATCTTGAAATTATTATAATTGATTTCTTTTTTTCCTTAAAAAGATAGTTGTATATGTGGCAATGAGAAAGAAAGAAATATGGCCCTTTGTAGCAACGTGGATGGAACTGGAGAGTGTTACGCTAAGTGAAACAAGCCATACAGAGAAAGACAGATACCATATGTTTTCACTGTTATGTGGATCCTGAGAAACTTAACAGAAACCCATGGGGGAGGGGAAGATTAAAAAAAAAAAAAAGAGGTTAGAGTGGGAGAGAGCCAAAGCATAAGAGACTCTTAAAAACTGAGAACAAACTGAGGGTTGATCGGGGGTGGGAGGGAGGGGAGAGTGGGTGATGGGTATTGAAGAGGGCATCTTTTGGGATGAGCACTGGGTGGTGTATGGAAACCAATTTGGCAATAAATTTCATATATTGAAAAAAAAAGATAGTTGTAGCTTATACTGTTTATTTACCTGGTAGATAGATTTTGGATTAATTTATATTTGAATTCTATTTTTGTGGTTCTGTTTGCAGAGTTTTATGTGGTGTTTATGTGGTACATTTTCATTGAAAATTTTTATGTTTAAATTTTGAGAATTACCGTTCACTTGATTTTTTTCTGTTAAAGTAAGGTTCCTTTTGAATCTATTCTAATTGAAAGGAATATTCAAGGCCATAATCTGTAGCCATTTTCCAACTCCTTCTAGGTACTCAGCCAGGAAGATGGCTAGAGGCTAGTATGACTTCTCTTGTAATGTGGCTTCTGGCATCCTTATTGTCATCTTTTCTTAATCTTCCCTACTTAAGAGATTCAAAGCCAGTGATGGTAGCTTTCTGGTTGAGCCAAGAGCCAGGAAGTGCTTGTTTTCTTGCTTGTTTTCTTTCTTTGTTTCTTTCTTTGTTTCTTTCTTTCTTTCTTTCTTTCTTTCTTTCTTTCTTTCTTTCTTTCTTTCTTTCATGTTAGTTTGATTTTTATTTTGAGAGGGAGAAAACGAGAGAGAGTGTGAGTGTGTGTGTATGCAAACAGGGGAGGGGCAGAGAGGGAGGGAGGGAGAGAATCCCAAGCAGGCTCTGCACTGTCAGCATAGAGCCTGACATGGGGCTCGATCCCACGAACTGTGAGATCATGACCTGAGCCAAAATCAAGAGTTAGAGGATGCTCAACTGGCTGAGCCACCCAGGTGCTCCTGAATACTTGATTTCTTAAAAAAAAATCCTACTTGAATACCAAAAATTTAGTAATTTAAAACATTGTAATATTATTTAAGAAGGCAAACACAAAAATATCAAAACTATGGTACATACCTTTTTGATATGTAGGGTCCCTTGTCTTCTTAAAAAGAGAGTCACTTGTTCCTTTGAGGATCTTCTCTTGTGCAAAATAAAAGGTATGTTTGTCAGTTATCCTGTCCTGTGCGTCTGCAGGCTTAGGGAGTGATTTTGTAGTCTTTTGTCACTTTTCAGTAGTCAGTCCATCAGCAGTTCTCAGAAGGCACTATAATCCTAGTTTGTTTCTTTATTGCTGGCTTTTTATGTTATGGATGTTCTTTCAGCATCTAGAAGTAAAAGAAGCTCCTATTGTTCTTGGACTCTGAAAATTGTTTAACCTATATATTGTTGCTATCAATCATCAGCTTCCAAGTTAGGAAAGCAACACAAATTTGTTGTAACAAGCAGACCAATCAATACAAAGTTGTTTTCCTCTCTCCCCATTCTGCCTTTCCCACAGTAACTAGTATTTTTTTTTTTAATGTTTATTTTGAGAGGGAGAAAGAGCAAACACAAGTATGGGAGGGGCAGAGAGAGAGAGAGAGAGAGAGAGAGAGAGAGAGAGAAATGAGAATCTCAAGTAGGTTCTGTGCTGTCAGTGCAGAGCCCAGTGCAGGGCTCCAGCTCACGAACTCTGAGATCATGACCTGAGCTGAAATCAGACGTCAGAGGCTGACCTGACTGAGCCACCCCGGTGCCTCTCCTGCAGTAACTAGTATTAACAGTTTGTTGTACATTCTTCCCTTCTTTTGTCATAAAATGTGTGAAACTATGTATTCACATTTTTATGTTTTCCATTTATAGGTACTTATTTATTATTATTTTTTGAAACAAGATTATACCCTTTCTGCAGAGTATTTTTTTAACTTATCATATATAGGGAAAAGGTAAAGCCAACATATTATTTGCTAAATGGCAAAAAATCTTTTAGTTTTTTTCCTCAAGTTTTGTCAAGTTTTCCTCTAGCAATTAGCATCTGGTTTACCAGAGAGATTTACTGACTATAAAGCAAAGAATTTATATCAGAACTGAAAAACTAAAATAAAAGATGAATTTAGACTAGAAAAGCCAACTGTTTTACTTGTTATGTGCAGAATAGAGCATCTTTTTCCCTATCAAGCTTTTCCTGTGTTCTCTCTGTCTGAAAACATGGCTTATGAAAATCTAGAAATTTAGAAATACAAAGCTTTCCTTCTTAATCCCCACCCCCTTTTTTGTCTGGCAGCCACCTCATCCTGGAAAGTTTTAGGAACCAACTCAATATTTGGAAACTTGAAATAAAGCGAAAGTATTACGTGTTTATGTGTATGAACCTGTACCTATACCTGAGAGTAAACAAATATTTAATAGAAGAAAGATTCTCTTTACAGAAATAGTTTAGCTTTTATTTTTATTCTTTTTCCTGTGTATCGAGTTTATTTCACTTACTTTATTTAAAAAATTAAATTACATCTAAGTTAGCATATAGTGCAATAATGATTTCAGGAGTAGATTCCAGTGATTCATCCCTTATGTCTAACACCCAGTGCTCATCCCAACAAGTGTCTTGAAATAGTTTCGCTTCAAAATGAAAAATGAATGACAGAGTTGGAATGCTACTATTCTATGCCTACTGCATTCAAGGCCATGATCATTAATGGCTGCTACAAAAAAAGAGACAGACAGATTTTATGTGCTTGACTCTTATCAATTAGCTAGATCTAACTTCTGATTCATAGCAAACATTAGGAATGTGTTAACTGGTACATTGAGGGTGCAATCACCAAAATTCCAACTGGGAAACCATAGGACAAATGATCTGCCCACTTCAACAAATAAATTGCAAGGAAATAGAGAAGGAGGGGACCTATAGATTGAAAGAGAGTAAGGAGGCATATCAGGCAGCTGCAATGTGTTTAAGTCACTGAGATCCTACACCAAACAAAAAAATGTTGAACTTTTATTTCATGATATTAAGGAAGATTTTACTGTTTGGAGGCACATGCTGAAATATTCATGGATGACATGATATGCTGTCTGAGAGTCGATAATTGTTTAAGTTCTGTGATGGATCCATGGCAGTTTATTGTGCTCTTCTCAATATTTTAAAATAATTCTTCTGTAACAAAAGCTCCTTTAAAAAAGTAATGTTCCTACATTTCCTAGGGAGCTAAATATATAGAGATCCATCTTGCAGGTGAGGTATCCTTTAAATAGGTAATAGACTTATGTTTCATAAACCACAAACCCCGTTCTTAATGTCACTTGCTAAATATAGGAGGAAACCTGTGAGAAAGATGAACCCCAAGCCCTGTTGGAAAAAACACTGTTAGCATTGCCTGACTGCCATGCTGTCTCCAGTGTGCTCCAGGAGACAGCACTGACATGGACCCGTTAGGGACCATGCCAGGCTGCAGATGAAACAGCATTCTGTTGGTTCTGCCTGTGATTGACAGACAAAGACAGTATAGAGAATACAGATCTGTCAGCCTTCTCTTGGGGATATTATAGTCTGTGTCATCCAGCAACAGCAGCACACGAAATGGTCTAGTCACAGTGCCATTCTATCAAAGGGAACCTGTGGTTTTTCTATTTCAGTGAATGTTGCCTGTATTCTCTGTTTACTGGAACCCCGGCACAGTCTGATACCTTTTGCAAGTGAGATGGAATATTTTGTGATCTGGAAAGGAGGCTGTGGAGACATTAGGTGGTCTGCATAGTCATTTAGTGAGTTAGTGGTCCTTGAACTGAAGTGGATCTAACATACACTGAATATCTGCCTTGTGCCGGGTGCTGTATTTAATCCTTGTGACATTTCTTGGCAGTTGGTTCCATTTCACAGACCTATGTGACTAAGGCTCAGGGAGAGCAAGTAGCTTCCCTCATATCACGCAGCTGGACCTGACTTGTAGGACTTCATTTTAACTTAACCTGTTTCAAAAACCTTTATTTTTCTGAATTCTGCATTCATGGATTTTGGTATAAAATATTCTCCTCTAGATGCATATTTACATATTTGCATCAAAGCAATATTTCAAAGCAATATGTGGTTTTAAGTGTATTTTGAAATCATCAGACTTGTACAGTTTATTAATTAGAATGCTCTCAAAGTTTGTTTCCTTTTTTTTTTTTTTTTTTTTTTGTTTTGAGGGGAATGAAGGAACCAGTGATCCTTTTACATGCTTTGTTTTGAGAGGATTTGAGGATGTGGAAATTCTGTTTTTTGTTAATTAAAAAAAAAAAAGGATAATGATATATCCAGTGTATATTAAATGATTAGAATATGAAATGATCCTGTAAAACTGTTAAATTCTCTTTGCTGAGTTATAAATGCATGACAGGAAAGGCGGGTGGAATGAGTGCTTTACTCGGCCTAGAGTAGGGTCTTTGGGGGAGTAGCTGTGATATGAAAGGCTTCGGGGCCCATTCAGTCACATTTGCACAGTGCATGCATCTGGAACTCATTGTTTTTCAGGCTGCAGCTTCTTGGCTATGTCAGCATCTTTATTGTCTGGGCTCAGAAACCCCATAATGCACCAAGCCAGGAAGGGAAGTGGGAAGCATGCTAATGACTGGGTTGTAGTGTATTAGGGGTTTCTAATTTTCATTAATAATATTGCCTGAAGAAGATATGCCGACAGCTGATAATAGAAAATGAATTGTAATTACAGGGTCATTTTCGTAGGTGTAAAATTAGTTTTTTGAGATAGACATTACTGCTAATTGTGTTTGATCTGTTTCTAAATATTGGGGTGCATAGTATTTCTTTAAAATTTTACCGCAGAGGCCCACAATTAACAGTGGCTCAAAAAATGATCACTTTTAATTCCACTTTAGTGGGGGAATCCAGGCTGGTAAGCAGCTCAGGCCCATGAGTTTGGCCAGGGCTAGTATGATGCTCAGGGTCACAGATTGTGGTGGTGGTAAAACATGTGTTTAGTTCCTTAGCTGCTTTTCCCATTGAAAGGTTGTGGAGTCGTTGCCTTCTCCTCTCGAATCTGGTTGGACACTTGACTCAGAACCGATAGAATGTGGGGTTAGTGATGCGATGTGACTTCCTGAAGTTAGGTCAGGAAAGGTGATACAGCTTCTGCCTTGTCTGGGACACTTGCTTTTGAAGCTCTGAGTTACTACAAAAGCAGTTTGACTACCCTGAGGTCGTTATTCTGTGAGGCCAGTAGGGAGGCTGCCTATGAGTGATCTGGCTGACTGCCCCAAATAAGGTCCCCTACAGTTGTGAAGATGCTGCCGAATGATTCTAGCCCCCCAACTGCCAGGCATTCTATCTGTTGAGTTTTACCAGCTGAGGCTCAGACACTGTGGAACAGAGACAAGATGTCCCCTTGTACTGGGTTTGAATTTCTGACCTATAGAATTCCCCAGGCTAATGAAATGATTATCTTGCATAGTTAAGCTTTGGAGTGGTTTGTTACACAGCAGTAGTAACTGGAACAAGGTTCCTTCTATCATTTTGCTTTGCCATCCTACATTGTTACCCTCACATGGTTCTTAGATGCTTGCCACTGCATCTTTATTCCAGGCATCTGGACGGAGGAAGTACAGAAAAGGGCACTGCCTTTCTCTTTAAGGGTACTCCCTAGACACAGCGCAGTCATTTCTCACATTCACTGGCCAGAACTTAGCCAGGACATAGCCATCTCTAACTCGAGGAAGACTGGGAAATGTATATTTCTTCCCAGTGACCATGCATCTAGCTGAAAATTAGGGGATCTGTTTGAGAGAGGATACATGGTATACATGATTATACGAATTCTTTACTTTGTACTTTATAAGTGCTATCTATTTCTCTTCTCTGAAATTTTCCATTTTAAAGGACTCAGTAGCAGTTTGCTGGAAAACCCTGTATTTGGTTAGGATGAGAATCAGTTTAATAATAACCCTATTTTGCAAATTAAAACAACACGGACTTAAAATGAAGTTTACTTCTCTATCATGTGAAGGAAGTACATCAGGAATTAGTCCAGGGCTGGCTAAGCTCTGTCTCATCAGTGCTGATTAATACAAATGCTCTTGAATACCACCATCATCAGCGACTTAGAGTCCTTTTACCTTGTTCCTGAAACAGCCTCGTGGTCTGAGATGACTGTGTGGACTTCTTCCATCAGTTTGGCTTCCCAGCCTGTAGAGAGGAGGAAAGAGGGAAGAAGGCATAAGGAGTTCACCAGGCCCTGGCAGGTGCCATATGAGTTGCCATATGATACTTGTGCTTTTATTTCACTGGTCAGAATTTTATCATTTGGCCACTCTTGCTGAAAGTAAAGCTGGGGAAGTATAGTTTTTATTTGAGGCAACCATGTGACCCCATTAAGATCAGGATTTCTCTTACTAGGGATTATGGCGAGAGTCATCAACAGTTTTTGCTACGCACTGTTAATTTGAAAAGAACCATTTAGTTTGCCGGAACTTTGGCCACCTTATATGGTGCAGCATAGACAGAAAATGGTTAGAAAATGCACAGTAAGCTTACGAATGTTTTGATTTACATCTGTGTTCACATATGACTTGTAGCCATTCCTTCCTTATTATTATAAACACTTGGATTTGTAAGGACATCTGATGTTTACTAGCAGATGGCACACATCTGTGTACAGACTGTCACTGTTTTAGCTTAAATTCTTAAAGCCTTTCCTGAAAAAGAACAATCCCATCTCTGGTATAGACATAATGGGGCTGTCTGTCATCGTTTCTCAGTAATGCAAAGTTGCATTGTTTCAGGTTCCACTTTTCTAAAGGTATAGTTCTACTCCATCATGGGGTTCCCCCCCCCTTTGTTTTACACTTGAAATAGTCTGAAAGGATATATTAGCCATTATTGATGCAAGACCGAACTAGCTTCGAGTCAGTGATTCATCCCCATACCACATACAGTTGCTTACAGAACTTTTGTCTTAATACCCCTTCTGAGAAAATAGCATCACTCTTCGTTGTGCTCTGTGTAAAGCAGATTTTCTGCCCTGTTGCGGTAGGGTTGAAAGATTTAATTCATGGTTAAACTTGGAAATGCCAAGAAAAAATTTTCTTTAACTTTATAATATCTCTGGCCGTCTTCATGAATTCTACCATTTCTGATTAGTCAAGAAAATTACTAGAGTTGAATCTGTTGTAAAGCTTAGTCTGATGTGGTCTTTTGAATAATCTCTGTTGTTCTGACTCTCCTGGATAAAAATGCTTATTAGTTCTAGGGAGTAGTCTCTCTCCTTTTCTCTTTGGGCACCTATAAGTAGAGATGTGGCTTCTGCAACCTTGCCTTTATGGGGAAACAAGGTACCCATACTTAACCAGGGTCTTTATCTTCCTTATTATTACCTCTGCCTTCTGGGCGATGCCTCTTCTTGCCTGATGCCTGGCACCACCAATTCCCAACTCAGCAAACAGTGAACTGGGGCCCATTCTTGTGGCTTTGCCGTGCCCATCATTTACTTGACTTCACCTTGGTTTGTTGGTGCTACCAAGTATCTAAAGTCTGGCTGGGATCCTCAGTTGTTCCTGACTCACATGATCTGCTCTCCAGCCCTTGCGATATAGAGCCTCTTTTTCTTGCCAGGGATGACCCCGGTGGCCAGTGCCCCAGCCAGACTCACAGGTACTCCTGTGTCTGGTCTATTCTAAGTAGAGCCACAGATGGCCCCGTTCACAGGGTACCCAATACAGAGCAGGGCTAAGAGCCCCCTCTGCCTTCCACATCACTCGTTACTGTGAATGAACCTCTTTCTCTCAGGGCCAAAGGCTGGGCCTAGAAAATTGGTCTAGCCTCTTTATGTTCTCTCCCACAATATACCTGTTTCATATCCCACATTTCCCTGTATCAAATATTCCCTTCAACTAGTCCTGTGGCTCTGCTGTTACAACTGGAAGGGGGGGGGGGTATGTTTTCTATGCTGGAGGAGAATTCTGTGAGCCACATGAGGTCCCTGATTAAAAGGAGGTAGGGATAGGGGAAAGAATAAAGCAATTTGTCAAACTCTGTCTAGATAAACAGAGAGCATGGCTAGCAAAGTTACACAGTGTTGCTTAATGATCCTATTTTCTAAGTCAGAAGTGATTATTCATCTTACTGTAGCATTTCTGTAACTTTTTTAAAAAGTTTATTTATTTTGAGGTGGGAGTGGGCCCAAGAGAGGAGAGAGAGAATTCCAGGCGGGCTCCGTGCTGCAGTGCCCCATGCAGATCTTGACCCCATGAACCCTGAGATCATAACCTGAGTGGAAACCAGGAACTGGATACTTAACCGACTGAATCACTCAGGCACCCCTCTGTAACCTTTTTTTTTTTTTAAGGCCGATGAACACTTTATGCCAAAAGGCAAACGAAGATGTGTAAGTGATTTTCAAAATGTTATCTTATTACACTTGCTTTTAAGGTGTGTGAAAATTTTAGTCTTTTTAAATTTGACATCATTGAAATCCGTGTCTTTGCTGGACTTACATAGTTTACAGGACTATGGGACTTTGTAATCCAAAGACCTGTGTTCAAGTCCTACTTACCACTTAGGTGATGCTGGATAAATCACTCTCATCTATTAGTACCTTGGTTTTTTCATCTTTAAATGTGAATAAGTATCTTCCTCATCAAATGTATGTGCATATAATGTGGGATGATCATGTGAAAGCACTCTGCAGACTCTGGAGTACAGCATGATTTTACATATACTAGTTTCCTCATCTCACATTATGCTCATCCCCTTTTGTGTACTTCTGCTCTAGTTCCTTGTACCGAGTGTGTACGGCTTCTCCTACCTTCCGCAAGTCTGTCATGAGTGCTCAAGATTACACTAGTCCTGTGCTCTCAGTTCCCATGCTACGTGGGGTCAAGAAGCTTCCCATTTTGTGTCAAATAGTTAGATTTCTTTGATGGTAGAAGCTATATTTTATATACTTCTATCATATCTCATAATATCCCTGTATTGCATGTTCCTTTCAGCAATCCACTCCACTTCTTCTAGAACATGCCCTCCTGGGTATTTTCTCTAGTCCTGGGATACATTTTGAAGCTGGAAAAAAAATAGGCATTGGGTGGCATTACCACAAGCCAGTGAAATAGAAAAGATAATCCAATTATATTTACTTTTATAATCCAATTTCCTGTCTGATCCATTTCTGATTCTGAAAAGTACCTAACCTCTAAATAACTTATAGTTAGCTGAAATTATCCAGGACTTATGAAATAAAGAACATATGTTTTAATTTCAATACTTTATGTGTAGTTTGACTGTTAAAAAATATTTTTAGGTCTTAGAGGGGCACCTGGGTGGCTTGGTTGGTTGAGCATCCAACTCTCAGCTCAGGTCATGATCCCAGGGTCGTGGGATCGAGCCCCGTGTTGGGGCTCAGGTCATGATACCAGGATCATGGGATGGAGCCCTGTGTTGCTCAGCATGGAGCTTAAGATTCTCTCTCTCCCTCTGCTCCTCTCCCACACTTGTGCATACTCTCTCTGTCTCTCCCCCTGTAAAAAAAAAAAAATATATATATATATATATATGTATATATGTATGTATATATATGTATATATATATGTATATGTATATATATATGTATATGTATATGTCTTAGAAATTTATCTTGGAACTATGATGTCATTTCTTTTATTACACTAAAATATTCATGGCTCAGTTTGTTTGAATCCAGAGCTAATATATGTAACATTTTGATTTTGGTGGTCATATTTACATAGCTCTTTGGTCTTTTCAAGGGCTATGTCTACAGTTGCTATAATTAAGCCATTTTAGATTTAGTTAATAAATCTTAGTTAGCTAATATATATTCATGAGGCTGCCAGGAGAGTGGAACTGGTGATAAAGGAGATGGTCTGACTGAACACATTTACTCTGAAGGCCCTGTGGTAGACGACATTCTAAAGTAAATTAGGTCTGGATTTCTTAGTTAAGAGCATAGACTCTAAAAAGAATGAGTTGTGCACACCCCATCTGCAGAAACAAAATTAAAAAATGTGCAAAGTCAGATAAAAATTTACCTTTAGTATGAATGTCAGTGTATTTTGTTTACACTTTTTAAAAGGTCATTATCTGCAAAAAAGTTAGTTATTTCCTCTGCTGAATTAATTTCCTTTAAAGGGTTTCACTTCATAAAAGTTGTTATGCTCCTACCAGAGGTCAGTTGGAATAGCATGTATCACTATATAATACTTTAATTTCTTTCTCATCCCTTTTGCTAAAACAGTCTTAATTTCTTTTGTAAGATCAGTAGTATTTAAGTGGATTTCTGAAATGGTTTATGTAAACAGAAAGGTCTTGTTTTAAAGTTTTTTTTGAATTTGTTTATGAGAGAGAGAGAGAGAGAGAGAGAGAGAGAGAGA
The DNA here is from genome assembly GCF_016509475.1 of Prionailurus bengalensis. Taxonomy (NCBI): domain Eukaryota; kingdom Metazoa; phylum Chordata; class Mammalia; order Carnivora; family Felidae; genus Prionailurus; species Prionailurus bengalensis. The sequence goes on along the minus strand of NC_057349.1, from coordinate 53,636,388 downwards.
GAGAGAGAGAGAGGGAGTGCGCGAGAGTGAGCATGTGCACATGAGCAGGTGAGGGGCAGAGAGAAAGAAAATCTCAATCAGGCTCCGCACCCATCAGCAAGGAGCCTGACCTTGTGAACAATGAGATCATGACCTAAGCTGAAACCAAGAGTTGGATACTTACCTGACTGAGCCACCCAGGTGCCCCAACAGGAAGTTCTGTTTTAAAGCATTACTATCGTCTTTGCCCCAGGGTAAAGCTAGGGAGCCTTTAACTGGCTATGCTGTTGCATCATTACTGTAACTGGACCATCAGGCTTGTTTCTTTAGGGTATCAATAACCTATGAACAAGTATCTAGTTGAATCTGTAGCCATGATAAATTTTCCGTTGCTGCTTCCAAACCTCATTTTGTTAACTTGTGCTCACTCTTTTCGTATCTTCCTTAAAAATCTTCTCCTGAGAAAATCGGTTAACTTAATTTAAAAATGGGTTACCAGAGATCTCATTGATAAATCTGCAGTCACTGAAGTAGTGTCAGATTAGCAGAAGCCATCAAGGATGCTTCTGATGTATTGCCGTCACTTAGATTCCTGTAAATGTTTGAGATGAGTGTACTAAAATCCATCAGACAGCATTAAGAGGAGCTACTATTTTATGCTGAGCATTCTCTTAGCTACATAGCATTCATTATTCTTTTTTTTTCCAGAATCTCTACAAGTCTTTGAAATGGGTGGTATTTTCTCCATTTTTTAAAAAATTTTTTTTTCAACGTTTATTTATTTTTGGGACAGAGAGAGACAGAGCATGAACGGGGGAGGGGCAGAGAGAGAGGGAGACACAGAATCGGAAACAGGCTCCAGGCTCTGAGCCATCAGCCCAGAGCCTGACGCGGGGCTCGAACTCACGGACCGTGAGATCGTGACCTGGCTGAAGTCGGACGCTTAACCGACTGCGCCACCCAGGCGCCCCTCCATTTTACAGATAAAATAAATCTTAGGGAGTTTTACTAACTTGTTCCTGCCCACAGAGTTAGTAGTAGAGTGGGGATTTGAGGCCAGGCCTTTCTGCCTTCAAAGTTGGTGTGTTCTATACTGCCTCACTGAGGCTGAAAGGAAAACACTTCATTTTGAAAGTTCTTTTTACTGTTCTCCGTTGCCTTGCTGATGGAGTTCCCCATTCCTTAGCATGGCATATCTTTACAGACCTTTTAATTGGGTCTAACCATCCATGATTCTTCCAGATGCATCACATACTTTATCCATGCCTATTCACCTTTAATTCTCTCATAAATTTGCCTTCTCTCCCTTATCTATTTTCTTTGCATACCCTATTCATTCTTCCCTTACACTCTCCACCTTCCCTGCCCCCTACATTAAAGACACACAAATATAAATCTAAGGGTTGAAACAAAAAAGATAAAACTCAGCGTTATGCATAGTGGCATAAATTGCTGTCATGTTGGAAAGTCCCCAACATCCATCAGGGGTGAATGAATAAACATCCATTTAATGAAATACCTCTTTGTGATCACAAGGAACAAATCACCACAACATGGAGGAATCTAAAAAAATATTATGCTGAGTGAAAGAAGCTGGACTCAGATAGGATCTATTTATATGACATTTTAGAAAAAGCAAAACTAATCTATAAGTGATAGAAATCAGATGACCTGGGTGCAGGGATGTGACAGTGACTGCAAAGCACCACAAGGAAGATGGAAATGTTATATATCTTGTTTTGGGTGCTGGGTATAGGATGCAAACAATTGTCAAAACTCCGAACTGAATGAACACTTAATATTTACTTGTTTTATTTTATTAGTTAAACCTCAATTAAAAAAAATGGCTAAGGGGTGCCTGGGTGGCTCATTCGGTTAAGTGACTCTTGATGGTGTCTCAGGTCATGATCTCATGTTTCATGAGTTTGAGCCCCGCATCTGGCTCTGCGCCGACAGTATGGAACCTGCTTGAGATTCTCTTTCTCCCTCTCCCATCCCCCCAATAAATAAATAAACTTAAAAAAATCATTTAAAAAAAAAAGTAAAAAGTCGACTAAGCTCATTTGCACAGTTCTATCATAGCTTCTCATGTGGTTTCACAGTTTGGCTTCCCAGTCTCTTTCCCGCTGGATCAAGGCAATTTGTATGACTCATTCATTCCATTTTGTATTGCCTATGCATAGTACTCGCCTGGCACTTAGTTGGTTCTCAAGAGATGCTTGTTGAGCTAATGGAATGCTATCTTCTGAAGAAAGCATGGCCCATTAAAAGAAAAAAAAAGGACTGGGTTTGGAAATAGTAGGAGCTTTAGTGAGATGTTTAATACTTAGGGACATGTAAATCTAAGCTTTGTAGGAGATACAATTCAAGCCATTGCTAATTTAGTTATAGAGATTTGTATATTAAAAATGGAGACTGAATTTGTATATTTTAATCTTTGAGTCTTTTAGGCACTAGGTGTCAGTTGATGTCTGAGGTTTAAACTAACAATTTCTCTATGCCCTCCCTCCACTTTTTCTTTTGGAATAAGTTTGGTCTAAAGCAGATTCCCGAATCACACCTCTGGGCTTAGGGGCCTTGAAAGTACTTGATTATTGACATAAATTTTAGTTACAAGTTCCATTTAAGTAGCCAGGCAGAAGTTGCTGAATGCTCAGTTGGTTTATAGCTAATGGACCACATGGTGGTGCCCTCTTCTCTGAGGGAACCTGGTAGCTGGTCTCCTGGGAAAAATTCCTTTGTATTTTAAATGGCTGAGTCTGGTAGTTCAGAAGTAGCTACACATTTTCAGAATGATACCAGTAGCAGTGAGGAAGGCAAGGCATGAGACATTTAAAAAAGTTGTAGAAATTGAGGAGGTCTCAAAAATCTCACAAGAATACCTGCTGTGCAACCCTCCCTTTCAATTGTAATATATATGTGTGTGTGTGTGTATACACACACACACATAAGTGTATAAATGTATATACACATACATGTGTGTATGTATATATACATACATATGTGTATATATATATTTATTTCTTGAAGAAACATATATATTTATTTATTTCTTAAAGAAAAATTGGAAGAAAATATTGATGTTGTAAATAGACATTTTCACGTCACTGAAACTCTTAAGTATAATTTATTTAGTGAATGAATAATCATTGTGTGGCTATGCCATAAATGATTTGATCATTTTTCTATCCTTGGATATTTAGATTATTTTACATTTTTTCTATTAATAGGTAATAATAATACCTTAAAAATATTGAATATTATCAGACAAAAATTGTACTTAATGTTGAAATGAATATTTTCTTACATAAGTGGTATTCTGAATTTTGGATTTTCTAGACTGTATCCCAGAGACAGTATAGAATCAGAGTTATGAGTCTGACCTTGAACAGATTACTTCTCATTGCCTCCATTTCCTCATCTGTAAATTAAGAATAATAATAGACCTCCACTGTGAAGATATAAAATGTTTAGGACAGGGCCTGGCACACAGTAAGTATTCTAGAAATGTCAAGCATTGTATTTACTATGTCAGAACACATGAATGTTACCAACATTTTAAAAGCTTCTTAATAGTATTGCCAAATTGCCACTAGAATTTCCCACCAGCACTACCTCAGGGTGCCTATTTTTACCACAAAGAATTAGCAAAACTTCCTTATATGCATCTGTTATTATTGGCACATCATTATTCAATTTCTCCTTCGCTCTGCTAGCCCTGATTTTCGTTATATCATTTATCAACTCATTAATACATGTGGAAACAGAAAAAAACTGCAGTATCTATTCTTTTCTTACATATATTTTCTTTTTTTCTTCCTTTTAGGGGACTAGAGTGTGACATGTTACTTTCTTATGAAGATAGTTAGAAGAGTCATGGAATTTGAAAGTTTGAGATCACTGTTCTAATAGTAGAAAATAAAGGAGCATAGAATATTTTAAAAGTTGCTGGAAGGATATCTGAGAAGAGTATCCACTTCTTCAAAATTTTATGTTCCAGGAAAAAAAGCAGGTGGACAGGACAAGAGTCCTATAGAAAGTTGCGGTGTGGAAAGGTGATGTTCTCTAGGGGGTAATTTAGGGAGAAGCTCTTTTCTCCTGTCACTTCAGTCAGAGCTATTTCATCTCCATCCTTTTTACCTGTTGTGTTCTGGGTAAGCTTTGGTTGGCAGAGTGCATCTCTGGCTAAAACAAGTTTGAAGATCTTTTTCCCCCCAAGAGGAATTAAGCCTCAGGGAGAAGTCTCCTGGCACTCCAGAAGCTTATTAGTATGTGCGTCTTTCCTTTTGCTCATGTGCGCTCATGGGTGCGGCTGCGGGGGGCACAGGGAGGGGAGGGTGGGGGAGGTGCACGGTGGTGCCACCACAGCCCTTCTAGGATGAATTTAGGTCACTGGCTGCGTGGTTTCTGAAGCCCACTGGGGCATGTGTGGTGATGCTATAACTGAAACAGTTGCCCTACATGCTGAAAACTACATTTAAACACAAAACTTTGGGTGGGAGATAATTTTATTATAAAACAAGCCCCGGCTGAAACTTTTTTCCAGTGGTTCAGAGTAGTTGTCTTGGGTGTTCCCTATTCTTTATTCCTGCTGTTGACTCACTCCATGACTGGCCTTGTTGTATCAAAGGAGTGAATAGTATTGTGCCTGTGAATCACCCTCTAGTTTCCTTTGACTTGAGAAATGTAGCCTCACAACCTGAAAAAATACTCAAATCCATGTTCAAAGTAAAAGAGATCACAACTCTATAAAAGAAGTTACTAAGACTCCTAGATGTCAATTATACCTCTGTTTAAAGAAAAAAGAATTGTAGGTCACTCTCTTTCATGGAGAATGAAATTTGTTAGATGAATATTAGACCGTATATTAAGTTATATTTGGTTTTGTTCCTTGGGCTACTGTGACATGTTCATGGTATCAGCCAATACTTATCAAGAAAGACTGATTATATTCAAGGTAAACAGAATAAGAATGTTCTATTGTGCAATAACCCACTGTCTATTACCATAGAGAGATAGGAACTCCCAAGTTTTTTTTTGTCCTTTGCATTGATTTACTCTGTCACCTTGAGAAGAATTAAGGATTTCTCTCTTTTGTTTTCTAGTTCACTATATAGAGAAGTTTTATGCAGTTTATTTACTGGAGAGATAGTTTCTTCAATAACTGAGGGCATTTTATTTTGTTCTTTTCTTTTTCTGGAATTGGTATGATAAGAAATTAAAGCGCCTGTTTGTCTTAAGTCCCTTTCTAGGTTCCTTGATTCTAGAGAGTATATGGGTTTGAGTCACTCTATGTCTTATTTGTAGTAGTAAAAAGTAGAAAGAGCATTCGAAATTCTGGGTCAAATCCCAGCTCTGCTGCTTCCTTGTTTAGAGAAACCTTGGACCGGTTTAAATTCTTTGATATGTACTTATTTTTAACGAGTAAAATGGAGGTCCTGATACACAAATACAGTAGTAGTTGTGAGATGATGTGAAATTCTGTAGCGCATGCCATGGTAACTTTGACTTGAATTTGACACTTGACATTTGTTGTAGGTGCTTAATACATATTTGCTAATTGAATTAAAATGATTAGGAATCCCGTAGTATTTGTTGAGGTCTACTCTATCATATTTATACTATTCTCATCTTAGTGCTTATATTAATACTGTGTACTTGGTATGTAGTAATGTACGTGATGACAGTCACTCAGTTTTATAGATGAGGAAACTTGAGTTAACACACGTTAAACCATTTTCCCAATCTGAAGTTGTTAGTCAGTGTTGATGCCAGGATTTGGACTCATGTTTGTGTAGGTCTTTTATCCTTGTCTTCATAGCCTACCAAATGGAGCAGATAGTGAAGTATATAGAGGGAAATTACTTTTATTATTTTATGTTTTAAAGTCTAGAGGCACCTAATTACTTAATGAACTTACATGGGCACTCTTTTTCTCTCTCTCAAAATAAATAATAAATAGGGGCGCCTGGGTGGCGCAGTCGGTTAAGCGTCCGACTTCAGCCAGGTCACGATCTCACGGTCCGTGAGTTCGAGCCCCGCGTCAGGCTCTGGGCGGATGGCTCGGAGCCTGGAGCCTGTTTCCGATTCTGTGTCTCCCTCTCTCTCTGCCCCTCCCCCGTTCATGCTCTGTCTCTCTCTGTCCCAAAAATAAAAATAAAACGTTGAAAAAAAAATTAAAATAAATAAATAAATAAATAAACATAAAAAAAAACGGGGGTGGCTCAGTTGATTAAGCGTCTGACTCTTGATTTCAGCTCAGGTCATGATCTCACGGTTTGTGAGTTCAAGCCCCATGTTGGGCTCTTCGCTGGCTGCATGGAGCCTACTTGGGATTCTTTCTCTCCTCCTCTCTCTGTCCATCCCCACCCCCCCCAATAAATAAATAAACATAAAAAAATAAACTTACATAGGCATATATTGTCTAAATAAGGTATTGGTTGGGACAGAAAAAAACATAAAGGAAAGAAGAAATATTCTTTCAGAAACTAACAAATACAATCTGAAAGGAATTTGAGACACTGTATGCATTAATTATAATTTGTTGATTGTATTTTTCTCTGGGCTATTGGAGATCTTTGACAATTTTTTGAGGATATCTTGTATTAATTTGAATTTTAAGTGAGTGGTTCTGTTTTTCCTTCCATATGGTAGTTACAATTGTAAAAGTTTTCAAAACTAAGGACTTTAAAACCCCACATGATCTCAGGTATTCATAATCTTGGTGAATTTTCTCATATATAAATAATGTGGAAATGATGTTTCTTTGTTTTGTCAATTTATATAATAACTATGTACTTTGGGCTATGAATTTTTTTTTCTTGAGAGAGAGAGAGAGAGAGAGGGAGAGAGAGCATGCACTCATAGGAGGGAGGAGCAGAGGGAAGGGGAGAGAATCTGAAACAGGCTCCATGCTCAGTACCAAGCCCTATGTGGAGCTTGAGCTCACAACCATGATATCTTGACCTGAACCGAAATCAATAGTCAGATGCTTAACTAACTGAGCCACCAGCCACCCCTGGGATATTATTAACCAGACCTTTGAATCTGAAAGAAAGGCAAAGATTGAAAACTCTAAAAGAACTCTAATTTCCTTAAGTTATGTAACACAGATAAAGAATTGCAGAAACTATCTACCTTTGGGGAACCTGGCTGGCTCAGTCAGTAGAACATGTGACTCTCAGTCTCAGGGTAGTGAGTTAAAGCCCCACATTAGAGATGGAGCCTACAAAAAAAAAAAGAAAAAAAAAAGAAAAAAAAAAGAAAAAAAGCTTTCTACCCTTAACTGTGACTCAGAATGACAGCAGTTAGACCATATACAATTCTTAAATGTTCTAGCGGTGTAACTATAATTAGTTCTTTACATGTGAGCATTTAGTGTGCTCAGGTAGGAGAAATTAGGTTAAAATCAGATTGTCGGTGTTTTATATCCCAGTTCTTGGCCAGTTATGAGAACAGATACCAATAAATCCGTCAGAGCCAGAACCCAATACTTTTTTGTTCCTAGCCACTGTAATGTGGATCTGATACTGTGGATCCTCAGCCCACAGCCACTGCGCTGGCAGGGAAGTAGGGGATTTGATCATTGATTGTGGGGAGTGGTGATAGCAGGAGAGGGGATATACCAAAAAGCATTTGTGTGGAGAGATTGATGGCCTCTATTGTTCTACATCTATGCCTCAGCTTACTTAGCACATTCTATCCTTGTCCTGTTTTTGTATTCCTGGCAAAGGAGAGCAGAACAATTCCTATATTTTGTTCTGTGGCAATTAAACTTCAAACAAGGACGCCCTCTGAGCATGGTAATTTCTGAGTATATTCTCAGTTATTGATTCTCCTTGCAGAGACTTTCTACAGTGTCATCACTTTGTATCCCAGCCTGGGCAATCATCCTCTGAAAAGACATCACCAATTGAGCCTCCGCCTCTTCTCCCAACCTCTTACGCACCTTTCTCCTTCCCATTCCCCTCCCTTTTCTCTTCCCCTCTCTCTCCTGCTCTCCCTTTCCTTCTGCAGCCAGCAGCGTAAGAGCAACCCAGCCATACCTGAAGTGTTTAGCTCCATCTTCAGATCTGAGTAGGGGTAGTCTGGCCCATGTCTTAGTTTTTTTTCTGTATCTTCTATAGAGTCTGCCAGAGTGTTGGATACATAAATGAATAAAAGAACTTGAAACACCTTTTTTTTCTCATAGTTATTATTCATGTTTTCCTTGTGGAAGATTCAAACACTCAGTATAGAAATATGAAGAATGAAATAGGCAGTATATCACACTGATTTCCACTCCTTCCAGCTTCCACCCTCTTCTGATGACATTGCTCTTTCCAACTTGATGGGCATCTTATACACACACACACACACTCACACACACACACACATACATATTTGTTCAGTATTTTGCTTTTTTTTCTTGGAATCTTTTTCATGTCACTATGTGCAAGGTTTCCATTATTAATATTCTGTAGGATGGGTAACATATAATGCATTCATCTAGCCTCCTATTGATTGACATTTAAATAGTTTCAAATATTTTGCTATAGTAAACATCCTGGTATGCTAATCATTTATAAGCACATAGTGCTTTAAATTTCCAACAAGTGGACTTGTTGGTTCAGGAAGTTATATGCATTTTAATTTTTAATGAATACTGACAAATTTTCATCAAAAAAGTTTTTGCCAGTACATACTTTCACCAATGTTGTTTGGGACTACCAGTTTCTCTGCATTAGTTATTATTATAAATTTATGCTGTTATGAAATCATTTGATTCACATGCATTTCCTAATTAGAAGGGTGGTTGAGCATTTCCCCATGTCTTTTTTTTTAAGTTTTTTAATTTTTTAAGTAATCTCTACACCCATCATGGGGCTTGACCTCATGACCCCAGAGATCAAGAGTTGCACGCTCCACCAACTGAGCCGGCCAGGCACCCCTCTCTGTGTTTTTATTTGCCATTTGCATTCCTTCTTTTTCAAATTGTATGTTCAAATCATTTGTAATTGGAAAGGGGCTGTCTTTTTTATTAATGATTAATAGAAATTATTCATATATTTTGGATATTCTTGGTGTATACTACCTATGTAGCATATATTTTCTCTCAGTTATGCTTTCTTTTAAGCATCATTTATAGTGTCACTGTTATATCAGTGCTTTGTCAAATTTGTCTGCCTTTTTAAAAAAAAAATTTAATGTTTATTTATTTTTGAAAGAGAGAGACCAAGCATGAGTGGGGGAGGAGCAGAGAGCTAGGGAGACAGAATCTGAAGCAGGGTCCAGGCCCTGAGCTGTCAGCACAGAGCGACTTGGGGCTCAAACTCACAAACTGCAAGATCATGATCTGAGCTGCAGTCAGACGCTTAACTGACTGAGCTTCTCAGTTGCCCCTTGTCTGCCTCTATGTGTTCATTTTTTCCCAGGGGTTTTGTAACTTGTTTTGTAACACTTTTCCTACTCAACTATTTTTAAAACACAATTTTCTGTATTTTCTTCTAATGGTTTCATTTGTTTAAATAATTTTCTCATTCTTAGGATACCTGGCTGGCTCAGTTGGTAGAGCATGTGATTCTTGATTTTGGGGTTCTAAGTTCAAGCCCTCATTGCTTAAAAATAAGATCTTTTTTATAGTCGCCTGGGTGGCTCGGTTAGTTAAGCGTCTGACTTTGGCTCAGGTCCTGATCTCGGGGCTTGTGAGTTTGAGCCCCACATCGGGCTCTGTGCTGACAGCTTAGAGCCTGGAGCCTACTTAAGATTCTGCCTCTGGCTTTCTCTGTTCCTCCCCACCCCTTCTCTGCTCATGTGCACACACACACACTCTCTCTCTCTCTCAAATATAAATGTTAAAAAAATCTTTTTAAAAATAAAATCATGAAACATTTTTTCTCATTTTCATTTCTAATATTGTATAATTTCTTCATATACTGCCAGATAGTATAACTCTTTGAGATGCGTTGTCAGTGCTTATCTTGAAATATCTCCTCTTTAAGCTATCTTCATTTTGTTGGCAGAAGGATTAAGGATTTTTGAAAATGTAAAGGACTTCTATATGAAGATTGTAATTTAGATATTCCAATAACCCTTTTTTAAGTGTGGTTTTTAGTCATACTTACTAAGGAGCTCAGAAGCAGTAGACTAATTATGCTCTCATCAAGGAGGGACTGCAACAGAAAATAATGTCAATTTCATTTAGCTTCAGATCTAAAAAATAATAGTTGTAAAAAACGAAAGCTGAGAAATCCATCAGCATTGGGAATTTAAATTTAAAGTAATATGAAAGTAATTAGAACAGAGGCAGAACAGTGCTTATTATTGGGAGATCAGGCTTGAAGTTTATGAGATTTTGCAGTAGTGACTAAGCTAAGAACTTACAGGGAATAATATTGGTATGCTTTCACCCATGGAGTCCTCCACTGTTTTGTAAAGTGTGTGTGTTTTTTTAAGATGAATAATTTCATGGCATGATTTTGGTGAAATTTTCCAAATAAGAATCTTGCTTTTTTAACAAAACAGGGACGGGGGCAGATGTTGTGGCTAAGGTCAGAAATGTTAAGTATCTTCCTGTAGGTCTGTAGTCCTAAGTCTGTGGTCACACAGAACAGTGGGGGAAAGTTGGATTAGTAGTAGCTCTATACTCATATAAACCATAATGATATTTCTTTGGGAATATTTGGTAAGATTTTTCAACTAAAATGGGAATAAGGACTCCCTTCCTCTTACCATTTCACCTACAATCTCCAGTCAACAGCTGATATTGGCTAGGGTCACTGTGAGGGTCACATCAAGTGGGCAAGGGAGTTGTTAGGAGAATGAGGGGCAGAGCCCCTAGGTGATGATTGGGTGCAGGCTGTCTGATCACAGGGCCATAGGTGGGACTGGGTAGAGGGAGGGGTGGTGATGTGCATCAGGTCTGATCCATTTTTACCTAGCTCCCTGGTCATCAACTGTACATTATCATCAGTTTCAGGAGCTGGTCTTCCCACTGATTCCAACTATTTTTTCCAGCCAGTTTTCCTTCTGTCATGAGAAATGTTAGAGCTTTTGCCTTGCTATTTTCACTGTATTCTACTACAGAGCTATTTCTGGGCAGTGGTGGGGAAACTGACTAGACCCATCCCCTTATTCCTCCCTCCCCCAACTTTTTTCCACATCACTCAACACTTCATCTTTTCTTTCTTTTTTAAAAGATAGAGCGTTTTGCAAAGTATTGTCCAATCTTCTTTTGAAATTCACATCTGAACCTTATTTATTAATAAACAGAAAACTCATCCTTCCCCTAAATGTGACTTCTTGGTAAAGCATTGTGATTAGCCTTCCTGTACTCTTGAGAATGACTTACCTGCAGAAGGCGAATTCCATCTTTTGTGTATCTTCACCACTGAGGAATTGTCCAAGGCTCATTTTTTACTTTTTGTTGTTAACTTATTAAGAAGTTAGCATTTTGTTTTGCAGGTATGAAATTACAATATTGAATGTGCTTTTGCAAATTGCATCCTCTTCCTACCCCTTGCCTTAGTAACTGTATGATCCTGGGCAAGTTGTTGAACCTCTAAGCTTCTGTTTCTTCCTTTGTAAGTAGGCATAATCTCAAAGAATTGTTGTGAGGATAATATGCAGTATATATATGTGTATTGTATGTATGTTGCTGAGAATAATACCTGGCAAATAGTAAGTGCTTCCACATTGCTACTATTAAAATCCTCTTTCGGGGCGCCTGGGTGGCGCAGTCGGTTAAGCTTCCGACTTCAGCCAGGTCACGATCTCGCAGTCCGTGAGTTTGAGCCCCGCGTCAGGCTCTGGGCTGATGGCTCAGAGCCTGGAGCCTGTTTCCGATTCTGTGTCTCCCTCTCTCTCTGCCCCTCCCCCGTTCATGCTCTGTCTCTCTCTGTCCCAAAAATAAATAAACGTTGAAAAAAAAATTAAAAAAAAAAAAAAAATAAAATCCTCTTTCAGTGAAATGGGTAGGCTCAGGTTATTCTATAGGGGAGACAGAGGCTCTAATAAAACAAAGACAATTCAAAAGGGAGAGAAAGGAAGTGAAGAATACTAAGTAGATACTTTAAACTTTTCTGTAGAAATTGATATTTTTTCATTTATGATATATTGAGAATAAAGTTAAAGATCATATATGGATAATTTCAAAGCATATTGGCAACTGTTATATTTGCAGTTTCTTTTCCCGTGGCATGAGCAAATTTGCTAGCTCTCTTATTGCTGAAAATAACTAGTGATCTTTTTGTTATTGTTTGTTGTTTTTGAGTTATGGTTTGTACAGTTTCTATTCACGTAGATCTGTTTGTTTAATGTTTCAGACAACATCAGAGTCTTGAAGATGCTTGGTTTGTTGCCTCTTTGAACAGGGGTTCTCATTCTTTTCTCTCTTTTTAAAATTTTATTTCTTTATTTATTTTAGTAATTTCTGCAGCCAGTGTGGAGCTCGCACTCAGGACCAGCCAGGGACCCCAGGGGTTCTCACCTCTTGACATTTTTTCATTCATGCTCTGAAGTGAAGATCTCATAAATCTGAGGGGAGACCCCTTGTTTTTCTTGCATTATTAGATTAGGGGTTCTGTTGTTTGATAACATAGAAAAGAAGTGGGTTTTGGAATCAGATTTAAGATCCCACTTAGGCTATGGAATCTTAGGCTGGTTTCTTAATCTCCCAAACCTTGGGGTGTGTGTGTGTGTGTGTGTGTGTGTGTGTGTGTGTATTTTTTAGGTTTATTTGTCGGGGTGTCTGAGTGGCTCAGTTGGTTGAGCGTCGGACTCTTGGTTTTGGCTCACGTCATGATTTTGTGGTTTCATGGGTTCAAGCCCTGTGTTGGGCTCTGCACTGGCAGTGTGGAGCCTGCTTGGGATTCTCTCTCTGCCCCTCTCTCTGCCCCTCCCCCACTTTTGCTGTCTCTCAAAATAAATAAATAAACTTAAGTTTAATAATAAAGGTAGGTTAAGTTTAATAAACTTAGGTTTATTTATTTGTTTTGAGAGAGAGAGAGAGAGAGAGAGAGAGAGAGCACAAGTGGAGGAGGGGCAGAGAGAGAGGGAAAGAGAGAATCCTAAGCAGGCTCTGCACTGTCAGTGAAGAGCCCAATACGGGACTTGAACTCACACTGTGAGATCATGACCTGAGACAAAGCTGGACACCCAACCAACTGAGCTACCCAGGTGCCCCAGTTTTTCTGTCTTTAAAATGAAGAGGTACCGTCCAGCTCAAAGAATTGTGATTGAAGTGAAAATATTTGTGAAATGTACACAAATTCTTGCTGTTGGAATCCCCCCTGAAGGATATGTATCTAGCATATAAAGTTGAGCTTTCTAAATCACCTTCATAGCATGGATTTCAGGGATGAGTTAAACAAGTTAGGCTGGGTGTTGTCTTTTATTCCAGGGGAATTCTGCCTGGGGTGTTAGAGAATGTGATGAGCTAGTTCAGCAGTGAAATGTAACATCCTATTGGTTTGCCTTATTGAAAAAAACTTAGGAAATCAAAACTCTGTTTTTAAATTAAGGGACTTCATGTGAACAGCTTAAAATTAAAAGGAAAAATGGATAATTAAGCTTTTTAAAAAATAATAGTTGTATATATTCTGTACAAAATAGTGCAGGAGGCTGGCTTTGCTCATGTTTGTTTAAAAGGGGGAGTTGACTAGTTTTCAGCTTGCAAGTGGGAGTGTCTAGTCAGTGTTTTTCTTTCTACATAGAAAGTTAACAGGACTCTGACACATCAGAGTTTGTACGAAAAGCTTAGGGAACTGTTGGACACATTTCTCGCAGAATGATGGGGCAGCTCATGAAAAATGATCAAGACTGGAACGCCAAGCTGGTGGGGCTGATGTGCTGTATGGGTTAGTAGTCTCACCTGTAATACCACTTTCATGTTTGCAGAACTGAGAAAGGAAAGTTGCATTCCCTGTGTTGGTTCGTGTGGCGGGAGTTTAGCAGACTGTGGGGCACCCTTCAGAAATCTGGCCAGGCTCACATAACCACTTCCGAGGCTCCCTGGAGAGATTTTTCACCATATTGTTGTCATAGGATATGTGTTTAAATAATATTAATATTTACTTTACATGTGATACTAAGTGGATTTAATTTTGATTGGATTTTACTGAAAACCAGGCAGTGTAGTTTGTAATAATAATCAGTGCTCTTTTTGCACGTTTGTGTTTTTCCAAATTCTCTTTGTGTTCTGTGTCATTACATGTTTTCAGCCAGGTTGTACTTTTTTAATGTGCTTGTAGATGTATATTTTTACTTAGTACTTACTCTATAAATGAAATAGTTTTCCAGTAGAGGAATATTATAAAAATTCATTCAGAAAAATAACTGGATAGTCTGTAAAACCAGTAAAATCAGTTAAAATCTCAGGAATTGTTTTCCTTTTTTGTTGTCATAGTAACATTGCCCTAAATATAAATCTCAAAGTTAGACATCCCTTACTGAAGTGAAATAAAGAAGCATTATGAGACTTGTAATTGGAAAATTAGATGGTGTAATCTGGAATACTCCCTTTTGAAATAACTCCCTTTTGAAATAATGCCTATGGAAAGTGGCAAATCACATTCTCCCCAGACTTAAATTATTCTCTGATTGTAAGTTGCTTTCCTGAGGAAAGTTGAGGCCCTTAAAGTTGACATTACCTCTTTCCTCATTATTGTAGCACTGTGGGAGGCTTCTAGCATTTAAAAGAACTTGATATACTTGAATGGGAGTCATCTAGGTTTATTAGGGTTTGAAAGAAAAGATTTAGGTTTGTTACTGGTAGAAAACGGTATCAGAACCTACAAATTGTGTGTGTTACTTAGCTTAAACCTTCTCCCCTTATGCATGTACTTTAGTTGTGAGTCATAATCCCCGGGTATTACCTCAGCATTACTTGCCAGATATTTAGCTCCCATCTTACATTTTCAGCGGTGTTTTTGAGTTCCTAGCAAAAACCACCACAGCCAAACCTGAGCAGTCAAAATAGCCTTTTTAGAGTTATGTATTATTTAAGTGAATCTCTTGTCTGTACTGGGAGGTAAATTGTTTGATTAAATCACCATTCTTGATAGATCATGTAGATAAGAAATTAATCAACATACGATTAGTTTTTAGAACATGTTCTACTTTTTCACATTCCTTAAAATATAGGACCACTTTTTATTAATTTAGAAAATAAGAAATATATTTTATTAACCATTATGTGCCAAGAGGAGAAGAGTTTATATAATGTGTATATGTTAAATTTAATGATAGAGAGTAAATTTGTTAGAGATTGTGTTATAACATGACGATTCAATAAATTAATAAAATTTTGGAGTAGAGTTACAGAAATGCCTTAATCCCATATTCTGTAACGTGATATGGAAGCTGTCTATTCTTTAACGATGAAGATTTTTAATTAATAATTCATGTTAATGTTTTTCTTGATGATTTAACATTAGGGTCCTAGATTATTAATTGGATAGGAATAATGCGGATATCGCTAAGAAGTGATTTTTCTTTTTCCCATACTCTGTTTTCTTTTTGCTGGAGGCTTGGAAAAGCACTGCCGGAAAGGTGATACGAGTGCTAGACTTTGGTGCAGGGGTTCTGTTGTTTTCATTCACTTGTCCAAAGTTCACTGGCATAGCAGGGCTAGATTCCTCAGCACCCAGTCTATGACTGAGTTGTGTTCAGCACTTCCATTTGAAAGTTGACAGTATGTTGGGATAGTGGAAGCAACTCTGAAGGGAATCATAACACGTGGGTTTTAACACATAGCTGGCTTCTGTCTTGCTAATCTACTTGTCCTCCTTGATTGCCCTGGGCAGGGTTGGTCTTTCTCTCAGCTGTGCTTGCTTACATGGTGAGTGCCACATCATTTGCTCAGTTAGTATGTTCATCACATTGCCTTCATGCCAGGTGCCTTATCTAGATGATGTCCTCCAGAGAGCAAGGGCCAGTGCTCTGTCAGCATGGTGATTCAAGTACCACTATGACACTGGGCTCATCATATGGCCCGATAGATGTTGGAATGAATGAGTAAATGAAAGATATATAGAATCTACATTTTAATCATAAGTAGGACTAATAGGTTGCTCCTTTTTCTTTGGTCTTGCCTTATGTACTAGTAATTTAGGTTCATTCTGAACTCTTTAGTAATGGCAAGGTTGAAAGACATTTAAAACACCATTATGCTTCATTTGCTTATTGTATGCAAGGATTTATGTATATAAATAATTACATATTATTATCTTGAACTCGATTGTGCTTTTTGAAACATAATTCCCATTATGGGCATATTTATTTGTTAAGTGCATAAAAACATTTTGGCGTCTACTGTGGGGTAGGCAAAGGTGAGTGAGGTATAGATGATACCCCAAAAGGGCCAACGGAAGAATTAATACATATTTTGTGAATGATTATGTTGGTTAACAATTATTGATAGCATTGGTCATAAGGAGAGTCATACCTAGAGATTTTACATTGAGAATTAGTGTTTTCATTTTCTCTGAATAAATATCCAGAAGTGGAATAGCTAGATCATGGGGTAGTTCTGTTTTTAATTTTTTTTGAGGTATCTCCATAGTGTTTTCCATAATGGCTGTACCAATTTATATTCCCACCAGCAGAGCATGAGAGTTCCTTTTCTCCACATTCCCTCCCACACTTGTTATTTCTTGTCTTTCTGATAACAGCCATTTTAAATAGGTGTGCAGTGATATCTTATTGTGGTTTTGATTTGCATTTCTCAGACAATTTGTGATGTTGAATGCCTTTTCATTTGCTTTTGGTTATCTGTGAATTCTACCAAACATTCAAAGATTTAATAGCTATTCTCAAATTATTTCTAAAAATTGAAGGGGAGGGAACATTTCCCAAACTCATTTTATAAGGCCAGCATTACATGGATACCAAAACGGAGATTAGGATACCACAAAAAAGAAAATTACAGGCCAATATCACTGATGAACTTAGATGCAAAATTGCTCAACAAAATATTAACAAACTGAATTCAACAATACATTAAAAGGATCATACATCATAATCAAGTGGGATTTATTCTGAGGATGCAAAGATGGTTCAACATTTGCAAATCAGTCAAAATGAGGGGTGTAAGGATGGCTCGGTTGAGTGTATGACTCTTGATTTCAGCTCAGGTCATGATCCCAGGGTCACGAGGTCGAGCCCTGTGTTGGGCTCCATGCTGAGCGTAAAGACTGCTTAAGATTCTCCCTCTCCCTTTCCCTCCACCTATCCCCCAACTCTCTCTCTCCAAAAAAAATCAAAATGGTACACCACATTAATAAAATGAAGGATAAAAATTATATTATCTCAATATTTGAGAAAAAGCATTTGACAGTTTTCAGCATCCATTATGATAAAAAGTAAAGTGGGTATAAAGGGAACATACCACAATATAATAAAGGCCACATATGCCAAACCCACAGCTAACATACTCAACAGTGAAAGCTGTATGGTCTTGGACTTTTGTTTGTTGGGACTGTTTTTGGTTACTGATTCAGTCATCTTACTGATAATTTTTCTATTCAGATTTTCTATTTCTTTATGATTCGTTCTTGGAAAATTGTATGTTTTTTGGGAATTTATCCATTGTAGGTTTAATTTGTTGGTATATAATTTGTTCATAGTAATCTCTTAATGATTCTTTGTATTTTCTTTGGTATCAGTTACAACTTCTCTTTCATTTCTAATTTTATTTATTTGAACTCTCTTTTTTTTCTGGGTAAGTCTAGGTAAAGTTTGTCACCTTTATCTTTTTAAAGAGCCAGCTCTTAATTTCATTGATCTTTTTTTTATTGTGTTTTTGTTTTTTTTCAGTCTCTATTTTATGTATAGATGATCCCTGACATATTATGGTTCGATTTAGAATTTTTCAACTTTACTACAGTGTGAAAGTGATATGCATTCAGTAGGAACCATACTTTGAATTTTGGTCTTTTTCTTTAAAAAAAAATCTTTTTTTTTAATGTTTATCTTTGAGAGAGAGAGAGAGAATATGAATGGGAGAGGAGCAGAGAGAGAGGGAGACATAGAATCTGAGGCAGGCTCCAGGCTCTGAGCTGTCAGCACAGAGTCCAACGCGGAGCTTGAACGCATGAACCGCAGGATCATGACCAGAGCTGAAGTCAGACCCTCAACTGACTGAGTCACTCTCTCAGTTTGGTCTTTTTCTGAGGTTGTGATAGGTGGTACAATGCTCTCTCATGATGCTGGGCAGTGTCAGTTGCAGCTCTCAATCAGGCATGTGATCACAAAGGTAAACAACTGATATACTTAAAACCATTATGTTTCTTGTTTCAGTACAGTATTTAATAAATTACATGATGAATTGGCACTTACTATAAAATAGGCTTTGTGTTAGTTGATTTTGCCCAACAGTAGGCTAAGAAGTGTTCTGAGCATGTTTAAGGTAGGCTAAGCTAAGCTAAGCTTGGTGTTACATAGGTTTTGGCATAATATATACATAATCAACCTATGATATTTTCAATTTCTGATGGGGTTATCAGGATATAACCCCATTATAAGTTGAGGAAGTATTTTCCACTCTGATCTTTATTATTTTCTGCCTTCTAACTTTGGGCTTTGTTTGCTTTTAGTTTTTGGTTCCTTTAGGTGTAAAGTTAGATTATTTGAACTTTTCATTGTTTCTTGAGACAGGCCTATATTTCTGTGAACTTCCCTCTTAGAACTGCTTTTGCTATGGGGCACCTGGGTGACTCTGTCGGTTGAGTGTCTGACTTTGGCTCAGGTCATGATCTCGCGGTCTGTGAGTTCGAGCACCATGTCAGGCTCTGTGCTCACAGGCCTGGAGCCTGCTTCAGATTCTGTGTCTCCCTCTCTCTCTATGCCTCCCCTGCTCATGCTCTTTCTCTGTCTCAAAAATAAATAATAAAAAAAAAACATTAAAAAAAACTGCTTTTGCTGTATCCCACACATTTTGGAATGTTGTATTTCCATTTTCTTTTGTCTCAAGGTATTTTTTGATTACCCCTTTGATTTATTTTTTAATTGACCTATTGGTTGGTAGCATGTTGTTTAAGCTCCATGTACTTATGGTTTTTCCACTTTTGTTCTTGTAATTAATTGCTAGTTTCATACCATTGTGGTCAAAGAAGATGCTTGACATGATTTTAATCTTAAGTTTATTGAGACTTGTTTTTTGGTCTAATATTTGATCTATCCTGGAGAATGTTCCATGTGTACTTCAGAAGAATGTGTATTCTGCTGCTTTTGGATAGAATATTCTGTATATATGTATTACATCTATCTGGTCTGCTGTATCAATTAAGGCCAGTGTTTCCTTATTAATTTTCTGTCTGGATGATCCATCCATTGATATTAGTGGGGTGTTAAAGTCCCATACTACTACTGTATTGCTTTCAATTTCTCCCTTTAGGTCTTGTTAATATTTGCTTTATATTTTTAGATGCTTCTATGTTGGGTGCATAAATATTTTAAGTTTTACATCCTTTTGTCGGATGGACCTTTTATCATTATGTAATGTCCTTCTTTGTCTCTTATACAGTCTTTGTTTTAAAGTCTAGTTTATCTGATGTAAGTATAGCCATAGCAGCTTTTTTTTGTTTCTATTTGGATAGAGTATGTTTTCCATACCTTCACTTTCAGTTTGTGTGTGTCCTTAGATCTGAAGTGAGTCTCTTGTATGCAATGTATAGATAAGTCTTGTTTCTTAAATCCATTCAGCCACTCTGTGTCTTTTGATTGGAGAATTTAGCCCATTTACATTTAAATCTATAATTGATAAGTATATACTTCCTGTCATTTTGTTCATTGTTTTCTGGCTATTTTTATAGTTCCCCTGTATTCCTTTCATCTTTTGCTTTCTTACCTTGTAATTTGATGACTTTTGTTTAGTGTTATGTTTAGTTTCCTTTGTCATTATCTTTTGTGTATCCACTCTAGGTTTTTGCTTTGTGGTTACCATGAGGTTCAGCTATTTCATTCTTATATATAACAGTTTTATCAATTTTATGTTGATAGTAAAATTTGAGGACATTCTCAAAATTGTACCTTTTTACTTTCCCCCCACCCTCATGTTTTGTGTTCTTGATGCCATATTTTACATATTTTGTCCCTTAACTTGCTATTGTAGTTACTGTTAATTTTACCACTTTTATCTTTTAACCTTCATAATAGATATATGAGTGGTAAATCCACTACCTTTATTATATATTTGCTTTCTCAGTGCAATTTTTACTTTCATATGTTTTCTTCTTGCTATTTAGTGCCTTTTCAGCTTGAAGAAGTTTCTTGGAAGGACAGTTCAGTGGTGATGAATACCTTTAGCCTTTGACTCTCTAGGAAACTCTTTGTCTCTTTGAATTCTGAACGATAAACTTGCTGGGTAGAATATTCTTGGTTGGAAGTTTTTTCCTTTTTTCCTTTCTTTTGAATATATCATGCCACTCCCTTCTGGCCCACAATGTTTCTGCTGAAAAATCAGCTTA
This sequence comes from Prionailurus bengalensis, assembly GCF_016509475.1. NCBI lineage: Eukaryota > Metazoa > Chordata > Mammalia > Carnivora > Felidae > Prionailurus > Prionailurus bengalensis. Next base: position 53,615,965 of record NC_057349.1, on the reverse strand, counting down.
TAGTCTTACAGGATTTCCCTTGTATGTAGCAAGTTGTCTTTATCTTGCTGCTTTTAAGATTCTATCTTTTTCTTTAACTTTTGACATTTTAATTATAATGTCTCTTGGAGTGGGTTTCTTTGGATTCATCTTGTTTGGGATTTTCTGTACTTCCTCGACCTGGATGTCTCCTTCCTTCCTTAGGTTAGGGAAATTTTCAGCCATTATTTCTTCAAAAAAGTCTTTTGCCCTTTTCTCTCTTTCTTTCTCTCTCTCCTCCTTCTGGGATTGCTATAATGTAAATGTTTCTGCTTGATGTTGTTTTATAGGTCCCTTAAGCTGTCTCCCCTTTAAAAATTATTTTTTTTTCTTTTTTGCTTTTGTGTTTGGGTGAGTTCCACTGCCCTGTTTTCCAGGTCACTGATCTCTTCTTCTGCTTCGTCTAATTTGCTTTTGAACCCCTCTGATGTGTTTTTTAGTTCAGTTGTTCTATTCATCAGCTCTATAACTTCTATTTGGTATATTCTTATATATATATATGTTTTTATCTTTGTTGAAGTTCATCTGTTCTTCTCTCAAGTTCTGTATCTTAATGACCATTACTCAAACTTTTATCAGGTAAGTTACTTATCTCCATTTCATTAAGTTTTTTTTCCTGGGGTCTTATCTTGTTCTTTTGCTTGGGAGATATTCCTCAGTTCCCTCATTTTGCTTGTCTCTCTGTGTTCATTTCTGTGTATCAGGCAAATCACCTACCTCTCTCAGTCTTGAAGGAGTGGTTTTGTATAGGCAATGAACTTTATCATTCAACCTTGCCCTACCTCTTGGTTGTCTCTCAAACCTTTGTGATTATTCAAGCAGCCTACTTTATTCTTGACAGGTCTCAGTTGTTGAGATTGTGCGAATTCCTCTCAGTGTTTCAAAGGGAGTAATCTCAGCCAGCATTTATTTTCCAGCTCATTGGAAACCAGACCCTGAGGCAGGTCTGGCATACCTTTTAAAGTATGCAAATATATACAGTCCTGTGGGACCACAGTCATAACTTCTGCTGGGCTTGCAGACCACATGATTTAGAGATGTCCTTTTGGCAACAGTTGCAAAACTCAGAGCTCCAGATAAGTGTATAAGCTCCTGTCTGGGAGGTACCTGTGAGCTGTAGCAAGGCAGAGGGAGAGTGCAGAGATGCGTCTTCCAGACTATATTGTCTGAGAACTCCTCTGTGGTTTACAGCCGTATGGTAAACCTGAAGCCTGCCCCTCTGGCTAATGCTCCAAGAACAGTAAATAGGCATTTTTCACAGGAAGACTGGGGGCATGTTTCAGTCTAATATTTGTGCTTTGCCCTGGGGGTGGTAGCTTGCCAGAAACTATCTCTTCTGTTGTTTTAGTTTCATGGAGCCCAGCAATGCAGTCCACACTGGCCACCAGAGACAAGTGCTTAAGGGGTCACTCCTGTGTGCACTGTGTGTGCCCACTGGCTTTGGCTGAGTCAAAGGGGAGCCTAGGGCTGGGGCTAGCCCACAACCTTCAGCAGTGCTTTGGGGGAGCCTGGGGTGATATAAGTCTGCCTGCCGGCTGAAGTGGAGCTGGGCCACAGGGCACTTGGCTGCCTCAGTTGGAAGAGCGACTCTTGATCTCAGAGTTGTGGTTTTGAGCCTCATGTTGGATGTAGAGATTACTAAAAAAAAAAACAAACAAAAAACAAAAAACAAAAGTAGCTGAAGTGGGGCTGTAGTGGGGGGAGGATGGTGAGGGGGGTACAGAGAAGTTGTGTGGGGGTTGGGAAAGCCCAGTAGGATGAGCAAGATGAGGGAGTCCAAAAATGGTGCCTGCCAATACTGGTGCTAGCAAACTGGTGTGAGAGTAAAAAAATGACAGTACCTCCATATCCAGAGAAAATTTCAGTATGCCCCTGCACCTCCAGCAGAAGCTTTAAGATGAGCTAATGAATCTTCTCATGTGGTCTAGGTGCATTTTTAAATTGCTGCTTTTGTGCTGAGTGACTGGGTGATTGAGTCCTTTAAGGGTAGACTTTCTCTGTTCCCCACAGCCTTTTGGGTCTCTTGGATATAAGCCCTGTTATTTTTTAAAGCCATATGTCTTGGGGGCACATTTCTCTGGTGCAGGTTCCAAAGGTTGTGGTGTCTGATGTGGGACACAGGTATTTTGCCAGTCAGAGAGATGCTCCATATTTGTGAGATCTCTGCTGGTTGTGGGTCATTGCACCAGCGAAACCGTGTCTCTGCCTCTCCTACCTGTCTCAGTGTGGTTCTTTTGTCCTTTGTTGTAGAGGAGATGTTCAGCTAGTTTTCAGGTCCCTTTCAGAGGGAATTCATCCACATGTGGCTGTAGATTTGGTGTGTCAGTAAGAGAAGGTGAATTTAGGATGTTGCTACACAGCTATCTGAATCCAATCCCCTTAACAATGTCCATAAATACTTTTAATAAATAGAACAAATTTTTCAAAGGCACTTCTGCTCCATTAAAATAGTTTAAGGACACTCAGGGATGAAGAATGAGGAGGAAGAGAGTGAGACATAGCCTACCCCTAGGGAAAGAATAGAGAGCTTCAAACTGTGGCAGAGAAGGAGAGAAGACCACCAAGGAAGAAGAAAGTACTATCCCAGATGCATAAAGGAGGAAGAATGGAAACGAGTATGTAGGGAATTGCTGCCTAGAACCAGGAAGGAAGAAGGTAGTGTAGTTTTGAATGTCAGTTCTGGGTGTTGGAAGATTATGGTTCTCTTTTGAAATAATTGTTGAAGAACCACAATATTCTAGTGTTCTTTCTCTTTAAATCACAAGAAGCCATCCCTCAGCCTTCTGTGTACCATGTCTGTGTTAACTAGGGTGTATCATACTGAGGATCTAGTTGGGGTATTCTTTTTTACCAAACAATTCAAAACTGGGAGTCTAGGAGAAAAGCAGTATGGTTAGTCATTAAACCAGAGTTTATTTCGGCCAACGGACCTGAATGTAATTATCACAGTTTTAAATATTTTGTTGAATATGCATAGTTTAACCTCTCTTAAATCTTGTTTTCCTCTTTTGTGAGATGGCAATGACACTACCTACTCTTCCCTCTTTTAGTTGGAAGACCAGATGGGATGTAATATGTGGTCAAGTGCTTTGTGAAGTTCAATGCAAGGGCTCACCTGAAGGTAGTAAGGTTTTTGTTACACAACTTCCTGGTTGTGATAGTTGTGATGGAGTATATGCAACAGAATGCGCAGAGGGGTTTGTCTAATGGAGTAGCACTGGCAAATACAACACTGGGCAGAGACCAGTCTGACAGATGGATCTCTAACCTTCTTACAGATAGCTGTAAGTTGGCAAAATTTAACAGGAAAATTCAAGTGTACTAACCGGTATTTTTCGAATACCTTTCATAATCACAGTTGAAGTCGTAGTTTTTACCAACCTCATTTTATATCTTTTTTTCCCCCTTCCAGATGAACGGGACAAAGTTCAAAAGAAAACGTTTACAAAATGGATAAATCAGCATCTCATGAAGGTCAGTTTATTATTTTCACATCTTGGAATTGTTTTGCTTACTTTAATTTATTGTGCAGTAATGTATAACTCTGAAGCATTGCTTTTCTTTTTTTTAAAAAAATTTTTTAATGTTTATTTTTCTTTGAGAGAGAGAGTGACACAGTGCAAGTGGGGGAGGGGCAGAGAGAGAAGGAGACACAGAATCTGAAGCAGGCTCCAGCCTCTGAGCTGTCAGCACAGAGCCCGATGCAGGGCTCAAACTCACAAACTGTGAGATCGTGACCTGAGGTGAACTTAGATGCTTAACTGACTGAGCCACCCAGGCACCCCTAGCTTTTCTTTTTTTAAATTTTTTAAAATGTTTATTTATTTTTGAGAGGGAGAGAGAGACAGACAGACAGACAGAGTGCGGGCGGGGGAGGAGCAGAGATAGAGGGAGACACAGAATCCGAAGCAGACTCCAGCCTCTGAGCTATAAGCACAGAGGTTCCAACTGACGAATACAAGATCATGACCTGAGCCAAAGTTGGAGGCTTAACCACCTGAGCCACACAGGTGCCCCTGAAGCATAGCATTTCAATACCAACTTGAAAGTTTAAATTCCAGAGCATTTCATATGCATTTTAGGCATCTGTGATTACCTGGTGTGTGGCCTGTAGGTAATGATGAAGGTGAGAAAATAAGTACCCAGTGATTATAGTGCATTCTGTGATGTTAGAAAAACCTATTATTATCGGACTTAAAAAAAAATCTCAGCAGTTTAAGAAGTATGTAAATATTTATGTGTTAGGGCATGGAAAAACTGTAATTCTCCAGTAAGATTTTTTCTCTCTCAAGATTCAGACCAGGTTCTGGCCTCAGATTTATGTGGATGGCAGACAGTTACTTATATGAGAATAAAGATGGATTGTAGAGACTGAAGTCTAGACTTCTTTTTCTTCTTGTACTTAGTATGACATTGATATTGGCTTAATGTCTGTGTTTCTCTGTGTAGTAAATAGTTGTGGTTCTCAAATTAATATTTATTTGTGTGCTATGGGACACTTTGAGGATCTGATATAGGCTCTCTAGAAAAATACACATGCACACAAAATTTGCATACAGTTTCATGGAGTTATTGGATCCCACCCTATAAATCTCAGCTAAAGCACCTGTGTAACTTCGCAATGAACTATAAGTCACTTTTTTCCCCTCTTACAGACAGTCCTAAAGTTGGAAACAGGTAATGTTTTAAGTGTGAGACTTAGAAAGAGTTCTCTCTCTCACACACACACACACACACACACACACACACACACACACACACAAACCACATTATTTTGAATGTGGTTACATTCTTAAAGCTACTCTACTAATCGTATTTAAAGCATCATGTAGCAAAGTAGTACCAATAATGTACTAGCATCTAATAGCCTTCTATAAAAGTGATTCTTATTTCAAGGGACATATCAAAATTACCTGAGGGATGTTGTAGTCCCCTCTGTCTCACTACCCATTGACAAAATTCTTTCCCCAAATTCTGATATGTCCTTCAGGGAGGCCATGTCACCCACTCTCCAAGTGAGAATTTCTATAAAAAAAAAAAAGAGAGAATAAGTTCTGTTGTTGATGGGAGCTGAATCCTTTGATGTGTTGGCAAGAGATAAGAGGTTGAGACATTCTGCTTTATGATGGTTTTGTTAGGAAATATATTGTGAATACTAACAAAAGATACCAGCCGTGTACCTACCCTCTTTCAAGCTTTTGTCTAATCACACACAAAGTGTGAGTGGGACTCTTCCACAGGCTGGGGCATAGGTGGGCTGATTATGAGGTTAAGGGTATGGAACTTTGGAGCTGAAGACTGACAAGATTTCCCCATTTCTGAGGTGAATCCAAGGGAAGCAAAGTTTTTGATGAAGAGGTTCCCTTTTGGTGGCTGATGCCCTAGCAACCTTTGTAGCTGTGGCTGTGTAGGGGTGGGCATGTCAGTGGGCACAGAGGGTTGTCCTACATCTTCTGGAGCATAGCTGCTATACTTCCAGGTTGGTAATCACGTTACAACTGCTGGCAGTGGATGCCAAAGAGAAGTAGAAGTAGAAACACAGCCTCTATAGGAACCATAGCACGGGCCCTGGATAGGTATTTATTGAGAGTCTACTGTGTGCCAGGTGTGTTGGATCGGGCCATTCATTTTATAAGTAGTTCATAAATTGAATGGTTGAGTAAAAGGAGATTTCCATTGCTAAAAATGTCAAAATACCATTCGAGCTGCTAGAGGACAAAGGCTATATTATTTACTCCTAGGACCCATCGCAGTGTTTGGCAAGAGTATTCTCACTGTGTGTAATATATGTTGTAAACATTAAATCATTTAATTCTTCTAGCAGCTGCCCAAGGTGGTTTAATTTAGTGGTTATACACACATAGCCTTCAGAATCAGACAGCAAAGGTTCAAAGCCTGATTTACCTGGAATATGTGACCTGGTTTTGTTTTGTTTTGTTTTGTTTTGTTAAATAAAATGACAGATCTCAAGATTTAAAGTTTACTTTTGCTGCAACACAGTAAGAATGGGGAAAATATGTTATTTTTATGTGCAATAGCTATTAGATAGATGCCAATCCAACTGATGAGGGTTTCAGTCAGATTAGTTTATTTGTTTTTGTTTTTGTTTTTGTTTTTGTTTTTTGGAGTATGTTATAGGGTCAGAATTTAAAATTAACTCTTATTAAATGAGAATTCATTTTAGGGAGTGGGGGAAAGTCAGACTACATAGTCTTGGCTAACTACCACTGTCAGTTACTTACATTCTTGTTCTGATTTGGTCTAGTATCAGCTCAAAGTAGTCTTCCCTTATAATCTTAAGAATTGTGCACTGAGATTTCTGGCACAAAACTCAAATATGTGAGAACATAGTTTTTAATCTTTAATTCTTTTATGTCTGAAGTTATAGCTTTAACCTCAAGTGAAGAAAAATAATCCAATATCCTAAAACTTTTAGAGGCACCAGGCTGTTAAGGTTAGTTTTGTTGTTAGATAACCAGAGAAAGGGCAGCCTTCTGAGAACTTTTCCATGTTTCATTCAAGCATTGGTTGAGGAATGTTGCACTATGTTGTCAGCCTCTTTTGTCTCACTAAAAAAAAAAGAAAAAAGAAAAAAGATGCTGGATGCTTTTGCTCTAGGTAGCCATTTGGTTGTAATCCAATTAGTGGGAAATATAAAATAAGTATATGAATTTTAAGTAAAAATTTTCATATTTGAAAGTAGTATTTTTTCTGTATTGATTTTTTTATATTCTTCACTTGAAATATTGAACATCTTCAAGGGAGAAACAGAGAAAGGAGAGTAGCAGGTCCCATATATTTTTTGCCTTACCATATTCCTTTTCAGTGAATGAGAAGTATGTTATTTATAGAGTTTGCAATAAAATGGGATCATGGGAAAGGAGGACCACGACAAAGCGGTCAATAAAGTAAAAATGGGTAAGGAGAGAAAAAACTGGGAATGAAATCATTTAGATAATTGAATAATTCTACATGCCTTCTTTATGTTTTGTCACTTTTAACTGTAGTCACAAGTAGTCCTTAAACCATGGGGAAGGGAGGAAAATTACAGGAAAGGGGGAATTATAGGAAAAAAAGAGAGAAGGAGAGGCGAGGGAGGTGGTTAAAGGGGGAAGAGAGGGCAGGAATGGCTGTCTTGTGCACTAGGAGTGCTCTCTCACAGCCCCAGAGTTGTGCCTCGGGATGGCTCTGTGGGGCCCAGGGTCTGGAGACCCTGCCCTTGGCTCAGCTGCCTGGGAGTGCTAATTCCAGCTAGGAATTATTCTCCATCTTCTGAAATAATTCTTACAAAGTTTGCCTTTTCTAAGCTATTGTTTTATTTATTTTAATTTATTTTATTTTACCCTGTTCTCTCCACCACAGTTTTGCCTCCAGGGAGAACTGTCCTGGGAGAACTCCAGGGAGTTCTGCTTGTTTGGGCAGTGAGGTGATTGAGAGGTTTAGTCCCAGAACAGACTCCTTTACTGAGTTTTTCTTCTCAGGTGATAACTTATATATTCTGGTAACTTAGAGCAAATTGTCTTTGAAAGAAGAATGTCTCCTTCAAAGTTGCTAGTCTGTGACATGTAAGCCAAAGATGGGAGGCAAGAGAGGTTAGACAGACAGGGGGTTGTGTCCAGGCTTTGCAGTTTACTATTTGTGTGACCTTAACCTTCTTAGGTTCTCCTCTGTAAAATGGTGGCAGTGATAGATTAGTGTGAGGAGTTAAAGGACATAATCCATTTAAGCATAAAGCATGATAACTGGCACATTGTATAAGTTGCCTCTGGAACCCTTCTGCCTCCCTCATCCAAGTCCCTTTCCTTGCCTCAAGTACTTTCCCTTTTAGTTTATTCATTTTAGAAAAAGCTGGGGTTTAGGTTCAGAACCTGTTGAGGAGATAGATTGACCTATTGCCTTCTTGCCTTAGAGTCCTGCTGGGACACTGAAGAATTACTTATTTGAGGTAATCCTGTTAGCTGTACCTTCCTCTCCTCCCTATACCCTGCGCCCAGTCATTTATGGGTTGATCTTGGGGCTCACAGTTCTTTTTTATTCCTCTCTTTCCTCTTCTCCCACACACTCTCCTCACAGAAAGGGAATCAGTGAAGACCCACCATACTTCTGAAAGGTTGGCCATTTTTATTCCTCAGTTGTGATTTCACTTAGATTCACAACTGGAGGGCATCTTCCACATCCTCCAATTTTCTTCCTTCATTTACAGAAGGGAAAGCTTTCCACACCAACTTTTACTGGGAGAGCTGCACCAGAAGTCCTGGGATGAGAATACAAATTAGAATGAGGGGCTGTGTCCGGTGTTTGTTTTCCGTGTGCAGTGTGAGATGTTGCAGATCTGCCAGCAGGTCTCCCTTGGCTATGAGGTTATGTTTACTTTTTTCTGCCTATGGTTTTAACTACTTGTAATTACTCCCTGTGATTTAGGAAGTTATGGTTTATGCAGCTGCAAAATAGCATATGCCCAGTGCTTAGGGGATGATTCTGGCATGGTCAGTTTTTAAAAGTTTATATGACTGAGAAAGGTAAACACTGTAAAGTTTATAAATGATTGATTGAGTTACTATTATATCCATGTGTATAAACATTTTTTTCCTTAAAATATTTGGTTAGGATTTTTTTTTTTATAAAAAAAACCATATTAAAAATATAGCCTTGATTTATATTCATCATAGCTAAAATTACATTTTAAAGTAAATAGATTGCTTAATTAAAACTTCCATTTGCTGTGAACAAGATGACTCTGGCATTTTTCTAAATATATTTAAATTTTAGTGTTCTGGTATTTCAGTTGTAGGACTAAGCCTGTCCTTAAACTGATTGTTCTGGCAAGAGTGTTTTCCTTTTGAGTCATTATTTTTCAGAATACTTTTATTAAGGGGTGCGTGGGTACCTCAGTCGGTTGAGTGTCTGACTTCAGCTCAGGTCATGATCTCATACTCCGTGAGTTCGAGCCCCACGTCAGGCTCTGTGCTGACAGCTCAGAGCCTGGAGCCTGCTTCAGATTCTGTGTCTCCCCCTCTCTCTGCCCCACCCCTGCTCATGCTCTGTCTCTCTCTCTGTCTCAAAAAAAAAAAAAAAACACCATAAAAAAAAGAATACTTTTATTAAAATCCAGTTGACACATTCAAGTCTGTTTTCCTCTGTAAGTCTCTTCACACCCTGAGTAGACTGGATTGTTTACCTTGCAAATTGGATATTGAGGTAAACTACTGGTTTAGGTAACATTTATGTATTGTTATTAGCATAATTTTAATTATAGTATTAAAAAACATGAGCTTCGGGGCGCCTGGGTGGCGCAGTCGGTTAAGCGTCCGACTTCAGCCAGGTCATGATCTCGCGGTCCGTGAGTTCGAGCCCCGCGTCGGGCTCTGGGCTGATGGCTCAGAGCCTGGAGCCTGTTTCCGATTCTGTGTCTCCCTCTCTCTCTCTGCCCCTCCCCCGTTCATTCTCTGTCTCTCTCTGTCCCAAAAATAAATAAAACGTTGAAAAAAAATTAAAAAAAAAAAAGTTTAAAAAAAAAACAAAAAAACAAAACAAAACAAAAAAAAACCATGAGCTTGTTGTTATCAAAAATGTTTGTGACTTCACTTAGCTAAATTTTACCCAGAGGGTTGTTCTAAAACATAAAATTGATGACAGTCTTCTATTACTTACAGTATTTTTTATGTCCATTTTACCTATGGAAGTTTATAAATTAGAGGATCTTCTATCACTTTTTAGTTTTTTTGTGATCACATGCAATTCTGTCTTGCTGTCTAGAAATCAACAAGACCATAGTATAAGAAATAGCACCTAAGGTTTAAATACCCGTGATTTAACTTTTGCCTTACTCTGGTGAAAACAAGAAACAATGAAGCCATTTTTTTGTTTGTTTATTGTTTATTTATTTATTTTTATTTTTAAAAAAAAATTTTTTTTTTCAACGTTTATTTATTTTTGGGACAGAGAGAGACAGAGCATGAACGGGGGAGGGGCAGAGAGAGAGGGAGACACAGAATCGGAAACAGGCTCCAGGCTCTGAGCCATCATCCCAGAGCCCGACGCGGGGCTCGAACTCCTGGACCGCGAGATCGTGACCTGGCTGAAGTCGGACGCTTAACCGACTGCGCCACCCAGGCGCCCCTATTTATTTATTTTTAGAGAGAGAGAATGCATGTGTATGTGTGCCTGTGAGATAGGGAGGGGCAGAGAGAGAGGGAGAGAGAAAATACCAGCCAGGCTCTGAGCTGTCAGCGCAGAGCCCAACCAGGAGCTTGATCTCATAATTAATGAGATCATGACCTGAGACAAAATAGTTGGATGCTTAACTGACTGATCCACCAAGAGGGCCCAATTTTCTGAAATACTTCAACAGTTATCAAAGATCAGAAGATTCTCTTTAATTGTTGACTTGGACCCAGAATTAGCATTTGAGCCATGGCTGAGAGGCTGCATTAAAGAGGAATAATTGAAGGGGCTGAACAATTTTTAGAACGTTGGAATCTGAAGAAGTCCTTACAAGGGGCTTTCCTTACCTTGGATCCATCTAACTGGCAGTTTATAGTAGAGATAGATTCCTCAGTACTGGTTAGCTATACTGTAAGTTTATTCCTTAATGTTGTATAATAGAATATTTGGTCTGAATTTTAATTTATTGATATATAAATGCATTTGGAGCGGAAGAGGCCCCGGGTTCCAATATTGCACCACACCCTATTTGGTATTAACCTGCTTGGTTGCCACATGGGAGACACCCAACTGACTATCTGATTTTTGTCTCTGTTCCATCATATCTTTGGAACTCTTCATTTACTCATAGCATGGATATTCTTTGCCTACATTTTAAAGTCAACGACTTCATGGCTACACTGAATCAATTACACCATTCTTTATTTTCTGATTTGGTGGCTAGAAGGAAATGTAAATCCTCATGCTGAGAACATAGTGATAGCGTTCAGAGAATAGAGAAAAAGCTCTAATTTGCTCCGTGTTCTTGACCATCACATTCTTCTTGAGTGATTTTATATCTGTGGGCACAGATGAGATGGGAGAATATTTGAAGCATTGACTTCATAAAGGGTAATGATAAATACACCTTCTGAAAGTATAAGACAGTGCTTTGGTTCTTAGAGTCTGTAAATAAGATATATTTTTTAAAGATCTTAGACTTATATGAGTGGTTCTTAAACTCTAGCTCCATCAGACTCACTTGGAGGGCTTGTTACAATAGATTACTGGGCCTTACCTGAGAGTTTCTGATTTACTAGACTGGGGATAAGGCCTAAAAATTTCCATTCTAACAAGTTCCAGGAATTCGTGTTTCTAATAAAATGCTGATGCTGGTAAGTTGGGGGCATATTTTGAGAACCCCTGTCATAGACAAATGGATAAATATTTCAATAACCATCAGTTTTATTATAACCAGCAAATATTCTAATATGGTTTAGAAAATAATAGCAATGTTTTTAAGTTTATTTATTTTGAGAGAGGGAAGGAGGGAGTGTGTGAGCCAGGGAGGGTCAGAGAAAGGGAGAATCCCAGCGAAGAGCGTGACACGGAGCTTGATCTCATGAACAGTGAGATCATGACCTGAGCTAAAATCAAGAGTCAGATGCTTAACCAACTGAGCCACCCAGGTACCCCAATAGCTGTGTTTTTTTTGTATGCTAGGTACTTTACAATTTTAAGGCCAATATTTAATAATAGCTGCTAATAGTACTTGAGAGGTAACCATGTGCCAGGATCTGTCACTCTCATGTCTTAGTGTATTTAATTCTCACAACTATTCTTATAGTCTGGCCTGATAATTTTTATCCCCATGTTATAGATGGTGAAACTGATGCACAGGGAATTTCCATAATTTTCCAAGGTCATGCACCTAGTAATTTTTTGGACTGTGTGGAAACTAAGGCTACGAGAGCTTATATAATTTTCCATAGGTTAGACAACAGTCTAAAGGGGAAGTGAAAAATGCATTCCAATCTGCCTCACTACAGATCTTTTGCTGTCTTGACTACACTGAATTCTTTTTCTTTTTAAAAAAATTTTTTTTTTCAACGTTTATTTATTTTTGGGACAGAGAGAGACAGAGCATGAACGGGGGAGGGGCAGAGAGAGAGGGAGACACAGAATCAGAAACAGGCTCCAGGCTCTGAGCCATCAGCCCAGAGCCCGACGCGGGGCTCGAACTCACGGACCGCGAGATCGTGACCTGGCTGAAGTTGGACGCTTAACCGACTGCGCCACCCAGGCGTCCCGACTACACTTAATTCTTAAGGATGAATTTAGAGTTGCATGATTAAAGCTGAAAGAGAAGCTGAGCTTGACATTTGTCTGATTTCTTTACAAATATGACTTGACATTTAAATTATTTCTGTTGTGATATAAGAGATTAACAGTGTAGGTAGGGGGGAAGGTTTGAAAGCTTTTTGGGGAAATGTCTGGTTAAAGGCCCAATGTGTAGAATTGAGAAGTAAGTCAGGACTTACAAATGTGAAGAGATCGTTGATTTCAAGATAGTAAGAGATGTATGGAAGAGTATGAAATGGTTCCATGTAGATGAATATAGCTTGGGATTGAGAAATTCCGAATGTCTTCTCATCATGAAGAAGAATGATACCTTGGTGATAAATTCCTCATCAAGAAAAAAGTTCAGATTAACACTATGTTTACTTTCAACTTTGCTGTAACTTTAGTATAATAAGAGCTGCATTTGAAATACAGTTTAGGAACTATTCTGTTTTCATGCAACTATTTTATTTTTTTAAGTAAGCTCTATGCCCATTGTGGGGCTTGAACTCAGGACCCTGAGATCAAGAGTCACGTGTTCTTCCAGTGGAGCCAACCAGGTGCCCCCATTGAGCTATTTTGTTGGAGATAGTAAGTATCTCCATATGTGTAAAACCATTAAACATTTAAACCATTAAAGTTAGGCAGGGCAGCATAGGATAAAGTGTGCCAGGAGTGGCAAAGTGTAAGGGTTTTAAGAGATTAGATATGGGAGGCTTGGGGTGCCTCTGAGTAGTCAGAGACTGTGTCAGGAGGAGGAAATGGACTTAAGCTGGGTGCAGAAGAGAGGGTGGCAGGGGTGGGGGAGCACAGTGCCTGTGAGGTAGCGGATTGCTAGGATTTGCTGGAAGGAGATCAGATTGGATAGTAAATAATGAAGCCAGGTAAGAAACAGATGTGAATGGTTAGCCAACAATGTTGGAAGTTTTTGAGGACAAGAGTGTCATAATGTAACTGGCATTTTAGGAAGAATCTTGCATTTCATACACAGGCTTTAAGGAAGTAAGTGTGGCTATTGTGAATTTTATGACATGATTGACTGTGTGTTCACATAATAACTCCATATTGTAATGAGCATACAGAGAGATGACTACTGGCTTGCCCCAGGGGACTCTTAATTTAATAAATCTGCTTTGTAGCAGATAGTTGAAGTCAAAGAAGGCCCGCTGTTCAGACCTGTAGAGGGGAAGAATACCCAGTGTAATAGATCAAGAAAGCTAGATCTCTAGGCTTATCAAAAAGACAAAATTTGACAGTGAAAGATGTAAAGTTCTGTTTCAAAGATTGACATGTTCATCTGTATGATACAGAAGGTCTGGTATAGAAGTAATTCATGTGACAAGACCTAGGGGGGTTGTTGACCTCAGATTTATAACAGTGGTGTACCTGAATGCAGTCTTAATAGAATTAGGCTGTCTTAATAGAGCTGAGAGTATATAGCTCTTTTGTACTGTTTGCTGATTGGGCCATATCTAGGGTTTTTTTTGTTTAGTTCATGGCAGTGCGTTTTAAGAGACAGTAAAAGGGAAAGTCTGTAAGGAGGAAGTCATGATGTTGACGGCATGGAAACCATCTCTCGGAGGAGGAATGATAAAAACAATGGGGAAGTTAGTTTTGAGAAGACAGGATCAGGAGAAATGTGATGGGTGTTTTCAGATATTGGTAGAACAGTCCTATAAGAAAGAGTACAGTTTTCGTTTTTTTTTAATCTAAAAAGAGGATAGCTGGATAATTTCAGATTTGAAGATTTTAAACTGGGTGTAAAAAAGTATCTGCAAACGGCCTCAGTGCCTAGTAATAGGTAGTCAAGAAAGTGTTTTGATCGCAGGGTATATTTTTATAGTTTCCTATGGCTGCTCTAACAAGTTACACAAACTTGGTGACTTATAACAATATAACCTATTCCCTCACAGTTCTGGTGGTTAGAAGCCTGAAATCAGTTTAACTGGGCTGAAATCGAGGCGCTAACAAAGCCGTGCTCCCTTCAGAGGCTCTAGGGGAGAATCTGTTCTTTGCTTCTTTCAGCTTCTACTGGTTGCTGGCATTCCCTGTCTTGTGATCACATTATTCTCATCTGCCTCTGTGGTCACATTGCCTCCTTCTGTTCAGTGTTATCCTCTTTGCCTCTCTTTGCATAAGGACACTTAGAGTTAGGACCCACTGGGATAATCCAGGATCACCTCCCCATCACAAAATTCTTAGCACATTTGTACAGACTCATCTCCAAATAAGGCAACATTCACAGTTTCCAGGGATTAGGACCTGGTTTCTTTCGGGTCCCCACTCAGCCTAATGCATGTATGGACAACTCTAACTCTCTGATGTGCAATTAGCCATGGTTTCACTCCCTAGCCAGTAATAAAGTTCCACCAGAATCTCATGGGGATTTAGTTAGAGTCTATCAGAGATGGATTAGAAATGATTAGTATTTTGGTTGGAGGTTGAACTAGGTGGTATCTAATATCCTTTTCAAGACCAGGAAGACATATTCAAATGACTTAGATGACAGGTTATGTGAAGTACTAATTAATAGGGATAGATCAGAGATTTATTTTTATATTTTTAAGCTATTTGTTTGGAAATAATTTTACATTTTAAAAAGTTGCAAAAATAAAAATAGGACAATGATCACTGTAACCTGTTTACCCAGAATGACCTCTTACTAACATTTACCCTCTTTGCTGTATCATTCCCCAGACATTGTGCATATGTGTGTATGTATGTAAGTGTATATCTATACTTTTAAAATCTGAACAGTTTGAAGGTAATTTATATAGACCATGGCCCTTTGCCCCTAAATATTTAAGTATCCATTTCCCAAGAATAGGCGTATTCTCTTTCATGGTTATCAACTTCTTACATTTACATTGGTATGATACTTTAATATATTGTTTACATGCAAGTTTTGTTGCTTGATCTTTTTGCACCATTTTCCTTCCTGGGTAGGATCCACTTCATGGTTAGGTATTGAATTAATGAATGAGCAAATTAATTAATTAATCCATCCCTCTGCAAATATTTATTACTTATTTATTTTTATTTAAATTCAAGTTAGTTAACATATAGTGTAGTCTTGGCTTCAAGAGTAGAATCCAGTGATTCATCTCTTACATATGACACCCACTGCTCATTCCAACAAGTGCCCTCCTTAATGCCCATCACCCATTTCCCCACCCACCTCCCTTCCAGCAACCCTCAGTTTGTTCTCTGTATTTTAGAGTCTCTTATGGTTTGCTTCCCTCTCTGTTTTTATCTTATTTTTCCTTCTCTTCCCTTATGTTCCTCTGTCTTGTTTCTTAAATTCCACATCTGAGTGAAATCATATGATATGTATCTTTCTTGGACTGACTAATTTCACTCAGTGTGATATCCTCTAGTTCCATCCACATTGTTGCAAATGGCAAGATTTCATTCTTTTCATTGCCAAGTAGTATTCTATCATACATATACATATATATATGTGTATATATATATATGTATATATATATGTATATATATATACACACACACACACCACATATACTATCTATATCTATATCTATATCTATATTATATAGATATAGATATATATAGATATATATACATACACACACACACACACACACACCACATCTTCTTTATCCATTCATCAGTTGATGGACATTTGGGATCTTTTCATATTTTGGCTATTGTTAATAGTGCTGCTGTAAACACTGGGATGCATGTGCCCCTTTGAATCAGCATTTTTGTATCCTTTGGATAAATACCTAGTAGTAGTTAAATCATCAGATGTTGGCAAGGATACAGAGAAAGGGTAACCTTTTTGCACTGTTGGTAGGAATGCAAACTGGTGCAGCCACTCTGGAAAACAGTATGGAGGTTCCTCAAAAAATTAAAAATTGAACTACCCTAGGTACTGCATTTAGTTGGCATGTCTCTTTAATCTGTTCTGGGAACAGTTGTATAGCCATTTTACAGACTTCTATGACATGAACATTTTTGAAGAATACAGAACAGTGGTTTATTGGGATAAAATGGAAGATGAAGTAATAGCAAAATGCCTTTTGAACTTAAAGTTGCTTTATGACAAGAAGACAAACTTTTTTCCTGTGAGAGTCATTTAAACACTTACAAGTGATTTTAGTGTTTGTCGAGAATATAGTAGACTACCTTTTCAAATTAAGGACACCAAATTTTACTCAGTAATTTCATCAGATGATTTTAATTCTATCTTGTGATCAATAGCAATTTTCCTTCTTTTTGACTTCTTTATTCATTATTATCATTATTCTGTCACCATCGCTACCTTTTATTGAATGCTTACCATGTGCCAGATCCTTGACTGGATACATAACATACATGATCTGATTTAATCCTTGTTTTTACCAGTGAGGAAACAGGGGCTCGGGGAGGCTAAGTTATCCACCCAGCATGAAGTAGGTAGGATGTGTCAGGACTGAGCTTTTTAGTCTGTCTCTACAGAAAAACTTTGTCCTACCACTACATCATGCCACAACAGGATGCACAAAATTAAGGAATGATTAAGAAGAACTGAAGATAGAGAAGTAAGGGAAAAAAGCAATATGTTGGGATACATTGCACTTTACTTGGTTCTGATTTCTCTCAGCCATATCCCTATATACTTTGTCTTTGCTATTATGGCTTGGCCTCTTCACATGACCATAAATTTTTATTTGCATTCTTCTCTAATCAATATACTTTACAAGAATTTGGAGATACAGATAAAATTGTGCAAAGAAGCCAAGCAGCATTCCTGAAAGTAGTTGTTTTACTTGGAGGAAGGGTATTGACTCAGGCATTTTTGAAGAAGAAAAAAATTACACTTTGATTAGTGGAGCTAACATTCTTCTTCTTATTTTTTTTAATTTTTGAGTTTATTTTGAGAGAGAGGGAGCGAGAGTGGGGGAAGGGCAGAGAGAAAGAGAGAGAGAGAAGAAACAGAATCCCAAGCAGACTCCACACTGTGAGTATAGAGCCTGATGTGGGACTCGAACTCACACATTGCAAGACTATGACCTGAGCCGAAGTTGGACACTTAACTGACTAAGCCACCCTGGTGCCCCAGTGATGCTAACATTCTAAATCATATTGTATGGGCCTTGACATCAGAAGAAGTGTATGCATTCTGTAGTAGGTAGATTAAAGCAGAAGATTTGTTTTTTTTTTTTTTTTTTTCAACGTTTATTTATTTTTGGGACAGAGAGAGACAGAGCATGAATGGGGGAAGGGCAGAGAGAGAGGGAGACACAGAATCGGAAACAGGCTCCAGGCTCTGAGCCATCAGCCCAGAGCCCGACGCGGGGCTCGAACTCACGGACCGCAAGATCGTGACCCGGCTGAAGTCGGACGCTTAACCGACTGCGCCACCCAGGCGCCCCAGAAGATTTGTTTTATTTGGTACTAGACTGTAAGCTGCATGAGGACAGAGCTGTTTCTGTCTTAGGAAATAGTGTGTCCCTGGAATCTAGTATAGTGTCTGTTACACTGCTGTTTTCCTCAGACCATACTGAGGAATTTGGTTGCTTAATGAATGAATGTAAAGCCAAATGAAACTTTCTCCCAGTTTATAGTATAGTATAGTGTAATATAGTATAGTATAGTAACTACTATGACGGGGAAAGTGAAAAGATTGCTTTGGGTAGGAATGAGATAAAAGTTAGCTGGAGGAAAAATAAATTTATGATGACTTTCTTCTTTTAAAGCTGAAAAGATCTGTTTCATTGTAGGTGTTAAAACTGAGGTTCCAAACAGGTCATGATTAGCAGGGCCAGACTTTCCATGTTCTGACAGCTTTTCATGTTATTTCCACTGTGTAATTCAGTTTTTCTATTTGTGGCCATGAATACCCATATTCATAGATGAGATTAATTTATCTAAAAGTACTAATTAGTTTTGCTATACTTATCCACTATTTTCATTAATTCAGAATTTAGAAGAATATTGGCTGGAGCTAGATACCTTGGAAATTCTTAATATATTAATAAAATTAGTAGATTCTCTGCAGACTTACTGCATGTAAGGGAGAAAAAACCCTTTTTACCTTCTCTCCTTCTAGATTTTTGGTTGGACTGTACAATAAAAAATAGTTTAACAAGAGAAAAGCATACAAATGTATTTAATAAAAATTTTGGGATACAGAAGCTTTCATATGGAAATGAAGGCCAGAAAAAATGATTAAGCCTGAGTGTTTCTATATGAGATTTGATGAAGAGTAGAAAGTCATAGAAAAATGTGATAGCACAAAAGGGTATGAGCTAAGGGTAATAAACTTATGGGAAACTTAGCAAGGCTTAGTTGTTCAGTACATTTCAGTGTCCCTTTGTCTTTAGAGATAAGGATGCTCTTTTCCTCCTGGTACAGGGAGGGAACCTCTCACATGAAGGTCTTATGACCTGCTTCAGGGAAGAAGATGTGGGGAGTCAGAAAATCCTTCCAGGACTTGGTGTTTTCCAAATCCCTTCACTGTAAAACATTCAGTATGCTAAAGTGCTGTATTTTGGGGTCATGTGCCCTGACCTCATCATGCAGATGTAGTTAAGTTTCTATGTAGGTCTGAGATACTCCTTTGCATAGAATGCAAGAAAGCCCTGTTTCCAGGCCCTAATCAGCGTTTGCTGTAACTGCAGATCCAAGGGAGAATTCAGAAACTGGTTATCAAAGGGGCTGACAGAGCAAGACAAGTAGCAAAGGAGATAGAAGTCAGTAATCAGAGAGGGTTCAGAATTTGAGATAATTTGATAATGAAAGTGGTCAGGGTGTCAAAGGTAGCAGTGGGTCAAGTTCGACTGTTCCATACACTAGAACTATTTGATCTTAATGTAATATAAAAGAAATTTCTGCTTTCTGAAAAAGGGAAAGAGGGATGACTTCAGAGGGAAATTGTTGGAGCTGGGAAAACTATTGCATACTTCTGTTGCATATATGCCCGATGGCACTGAACTATTGATTTACTCTGCTAATATGTTCTTACACTGATGTTTGTGTCAAGAATTTCTTATCAGAATTGTTCAGGTACTCTTCTTTGTCATTCAGTAAAACTCCATGGAAATACACTACTGATTTTCAAATAAAATTTAGGGAGACCATGGTATTCATTGAAAGATCAGTTTTTGAGGGGTGCCTGGGTGCCCCTCAACTGGTTAAGCATCTGACTTCAGTTCAGGTCATGATCTCACAGTTCTTGGTTCAAGCCCCGTGTCGGGCTCTGTGCTGACAGCTCAGAGCCTGGAACCTGCTATGGATTCTGTGTCTCCCTCTATATCTGCCCCTTCCCCACTCACACTCTCAAAAATAAATAAAAATTAAAAAAAAATAGGTCAGTTTTTGACTCTACATTCGTACAGAATACTTAACATATGAATGGGGACTTTTATAAGTCATTTTTATTTTTATTTTATTTTTATTTTATTTTTATTTTTTTATTTTTTTTATATGAAATTTATTGACAAATTGGTTTCCATACAACACCCAGTGCTCATCCCAAAAGGTGCCCTCCTCAATACCCATCACCCACCCTCTCCTCCCTCCCACCCCCCATCAACCCTCAGTTTGTTCTCAGTTTTTTTTTTTTTTTTTTTTTTTAAATTTTTTTTTTTTCAACGTTTATTTATTTTTGGGACAGAGAGAGACAGAGCATGAACGGGGGAGGGGCAGAGAGAGAGACACAGAATCGGAAATAGGCTCCAGGCTCTGAGCCATCAGCCCAGAGCCTGATGCGGGGCTCGAACTCACGGACCGCGAGATCGTGACCTGGCTGAAGTCGGACGCTTAACCGACTGTGCCACCCAGGCGCCCCTGTTCTCAGTTTTTAACAGTCTCTTATGCTTTGGCTCTCTCGCACTCTAACCTCTTTTTTTTTTTTTTTTTTTTTCCTTCCCCTCCCCCATGGGTTCCTGTTAAGTTTCTCAGGATCCACATAAGAGTGAAACCATATGGTATCTGTCTTTCTCTGTATGGCTTATTTCACTTAGCATCACACTCTCCAGTTCCATCCACGTTGCTACAAAAGGCCATATTTCATTTTTTCTCATTGCCACGTAGAATTCCATTGTGTATATAAACCACAATTTCTTTATCCATTCATCAGTGGATGGACATTTAGGCTCTTTCCATAATTTGGCTATTGTTGAGAGTGCTGCTATGAACATTGGGGTACAAGTGGCCCTATGCATCAGTACTCCTGTATCCCTTGGATAAATTCCTAGCAGTGCTATTGCTGGGTCATAGGGTAGGTCTATTTTTAATTTTCTGAGGAACCTCCACACTGCTTTCCAGAGCGGCTGCACCAATTTGCATTCCCACCAACAGTGCAAGAGGGTTCCCGTTTCTCCACATCCTCTCCAGCATCTATAGTCTCCTGATTTGTTCATGTTGGCCACTCTGACTGGCGTGAGGTGATACCTGAGTGTGGTTTTGATTTGTATTTCCCTGATAAGGAGTGACGCTGAACATCTTTTCATGTGCCTGTTGGCCATCCGGATGTCTTCTTTAGAGAAGTGTCTATTCATGTTTTCTGCCCATTTCTTCACTGGGTTATTTGTTTTTCGGGTGTGGAATTTGATGAGCTCTTTATAGATTTTGGATACTAGCCCTTTGTCCGATATGTCATTTGCGAATATCTTTTCCCATTCCGTTGGTTGCCTTTTAGTTTTGTTGGTTGTTTCCTTTGCTGTGCAGAAGCTTTTTATCTTCATAAGGTCCCAGTAATTCACTTTTGCTTTTAATTCCCTTGCCTTTGGGGATGTGTCGAGTAAGAGATTGCTACGGCTGAGGTCAGAGAGGTCTTTTCCTGCTTTCTCCTCTAAGGTTTTGATGGTTTCCTGTCTCACATTCAGGTCCTTTATCCATTTTGAGTTTATTTTTGTGAATGGTGTGAGAAAGTGGTCTAGTTTCAACCTTATAAGTCATTTTTAGAGAGCTGCATTTCCCAAATGGCTAAAATATGTGGTAATGCTGCTTGTCCTCAGGCTAGCCCACTAGATCTTATTGGATTCATGTCCTGTTTTACAGATGTTAAGAGCTCAAGTCCTGACATCAAGGAGACTTAATACACTAGAGGAGAAAGAGGTCTCCTCCCCTCACCCCCAAATAGGTTTAAGCTTAAACCTCACTCTAAATCTTTATTCCTTAGAATCACCCTCTTTTTTTTTTTTCTAACCCCAGGCTCCAGTGCATGTATGTATCCTCCTAAGGCACTGTTTTTCAGAGTGTTCATGTTCCATCTTGGACTCTCAGGGCAGTTGGTCTCAGTTAGGGTCAGGAGGGAAGCCTGCTGGGAAAGACTGGTGAGAGCCTAATTCACCACAGCCCACGAATGGTAGAGCCCTCTGGCCATCCTGCTGGAAGGTAAATCCCTGGTAGGGTTTCAGACAGATTCAAGAAAAAAAGTTAGTTGTAGGTAGGAGGCCAGGATGGAAATAAGTTGGCCATGACTGGAATGTGCCTTGGCTTAGTTTTTCTAGCCTATACCTACTTTTTATAGCATCTTTCATCACTGTCCTTTAGAATCCAGGGAAGGTGGTATATAGTGTAGTGGCTGAGAGCACAGGCTTTCAGCTGAGCTGCTTAGATTCACATCTTCCCTTGACTATTTACTAGAGATGTGACCATGACTTTTCCTATGCTTTTGTTGGCTCATCTGTAAAACAGAGAGAATAGTGCCCTCTTTGTATCTATAGATTTTTAAGATCATCATAAAACTTCAGGTTTGACCTGTCTTCTATAGCAGTGGTTAAAATGGTCCTGATGTTTGCATTTTCATGGGATTGAGTCCTAATGTTGCCTATATATTGAAAAGAGGACACTGCCTAAAATGTACAGCTGTGGTGGTTTTATAGTAATATTAAAATTATGGATTTCACCATTTACTGGTGAATAATAGATTCACCAGTCATTTACTGGTGAATAATAGATTCACCAGTTAAATGGTGAATTCTAAATAAAGAATGTATTTTTCATGGTCTGGCAAAGCCTCCCTTTAACACCTTTTTTTTCCCCCTCCCATGGGCATGACAGTTTGAGGTGAGATGCTATGAGTGTTTGGCAGCTAAATGTATTATTTATGAGCCATCACATCACTGATTGAGTTTACCTAGATAAAGTAGTTCACAGAGCCACAAACACAACACAGCTTGTGTTTGCTTGAGCAGAGAATCTGACGCTTATGTTTTCTGTAAGAGCACTGGCAGCTTTCTAGTATTTCTTAAAGAAACAAACAAAAAGCCCCCCCAGTATGTTAAAATCTCCAAAAAGTACTACCTGCTGAATTCTTAAACAGTGTATAAATCCCATTTCTTAGATATAAGTACAGTTATACCAGAAAGATAAATATTGTTGCTTGACAAGTTCTAAAAGTAGAAATGTTTCCTGTAGATCTGCTGTCCTGAGTTAATGAGTTTTGGTCCTATCCTTTTATTTCACAATTTGTTACTGTTCCTCTTAATCGTAAAAAATAAAACTGCAGGTTATTTTATCAGCAAAAATGGATTTATTCAGGAATAGCAGAGAATTGTAATATGGTACAAGCAAGCTACTTAAAAACAACAACAACAAAAAACATAGGCAAAACCATAGGCAAGTCCAGAGAACAGAGGAGAGGAGCACTATTTTATAGTGGAAAGGGGTGAGTTGGGAGGGCTGTTATAAACAAAAAGTCCCTTGGAGTCAACTGGGAGTTGCAAGTACAGTGGCTTTTCATTGGTTGAGTTGTGATGGTTTCTCATTGGCTGGGCTGTTTGTTGCTTGTTGCTGGGGGAAGAGGAAACCTTTTCTTTCTCCTGCTGGGAGAGTAAAGCAGTAGTAAGAGTAATATTGGCTTGCAAGGTATGTCTCTTCCTGTTGGGTCTGCAGTTGATCACGAGTATCAGGGTGTGACAGGTCTCCTTTTTGGTCTCTCAACTCCATTTTAGTGAGGTTTCCTTTTATTAATTTTCACAGTCCCAAATGTTTTAAACATTTAATTTTTATTTTATATCAACTTCAACTTAAGCTGTTTGCAGACACTTTGATTTTACTTAAGTTAAGGAAGAAAAATTCAGCTGACTAAATTTGAAGATCTAATTGGCTTTATTAAGCAGTTCATGGATTGGCAGCATCCCACCTAGCAAGTAGAGGGGAGCTCTAAGGAGTCATATTAAATAGAAAGTTTTTATAGGAAGGAGAGTGGGGCAAGGAAGTTATTAGCAAAAGAAAAGATTATTCCAGGCAGGGTCACCTTCCCTTAGGGGGAAGGACTGGGGGTTCTCATTAGGTAGATTACCTCATCTTCCTTTGGGGGATATCAAGGGCTTTTGTGACAGATTACCTCATTGGTGCTGACCAGAAAATTCCTGACTGACCAGTTAAAATTTCATTTGTGGGGGAGGGTGAAATTGCAATTAGGTTAGGTATTAAGCCCCAGTATTGTGACTTTGCCTGGCCCAAGTGGTTCCATCTTGGGTCTGTGGCTTTCTTTTTAACACTGAGCATTGTATATAGTAGAGTAATTTTAATGTTTAATCCAGGTCATTAAGTTCCACACTTTTTTCTTGTAAAAACGTAATTTCTTATTGATACTTTTCTTGCTGAATTTAAAAATTAATTTTCCAGAGTTGACAAGATCAGATAAAAAACTTTTTTTTTTTTTTTGCAGAAGAGCAGCATTTTTCAAATCAGGTTCCCAGGAACACCAGTGTGATGGTGTGAGATGTCCTGGTGGAAAAAAAAAAAAAAAGTTTCCATTGCCAAAAGAATTTGGAAAGCAGCATTCCCTGGTTGAAGAGATTTATGGTATAGATTAGCATATTAAAGACCGAGAACTTCTGTGGTAAAGAACCCTGTTTAATTCAGTGTGTCACAAATTCACTTGGTAATGGATTCTTTTTATCAAAGAGTATCTACTAACATCCCTTTGGGAGATCCTACAGGAGTTTTAAAGTGACTGCTTTTAAGCAAATGTAATTAATTTTAATTTAATTAGAATCCGGATTTGGACAGGATCTAGTTAATTTGGTTGTCATTGCAGAAATATTTTCTCACAGCCTTTCTTATGGGTCACTGATTTTCTAATTAATGGACAACTTAAACTTTTGGTTCTCTTGGGTTGTAACTGAGCTGTTTTTTTCATTGTCTAAAATTCGCTTATTGTGACTTCCACTCATTTATCTTGGGCCAGCCCTCCAGAATGATAGAAACTATACGGCAGCTCTTAAATATCTGAAGAAACTATTTTGTCCCTTTTTAGAAAACTTTTGTCAAATTCTATCATTTCCTTTATTAAAAAAATTTTTTTTAACGTTTATTCATTTTTGAGAGACAGAGAAATACAGAGTGCGAGGTGGGGAGGGGCAGAGAGAGAGGGAGACACAGAATCTGAAGCAGGCTCCAGGCTCTGAGCTGTCAGCACAGAGTCCGACGCGGGGCTCGAACTCAAGGAGATCATGACCTGAGCCCAAATCAGACGCTTAACCGACCGAGCCACCCAGGCACCCCTCCTTTATTTTATTTCTATGTGATGCAATTTTTATTTCATACATATCTTTTTCTAGCATATTCTTTTTTGGTTTTCTCCATTTGAAATATTTAAGACTCTTGAGTTGAAGGCAGAAAATGAGTTGAAGGAAGTCTACCAGGTAATCAGTTATACGGGAAAAGCATGGGCTACTGTTATCCATAGAGCCCAAGTCTGTTTTTATCATCCAACTCCCTTTCACCTCTCCACCTTAGTACATATTGAGCTGTTTGCCTATTTACTTATATTTTCTTTCTTTCTTTCTTTCTTTCTTTCTTTCTTTCTTTCTTTCTTTCTTTCTTTCTTTCTTTCTTTCTTTCTTTCTTTCTATTCCATTGTGGAATAGCTCCTTTAGTCTTAACTGTTTTCCAGTTTTTCTGCAAAGACATGTATTGCTTTTATTATTAGAAAAGAGCAAGTTTTATAAAAACCGTTGCTTCAACTCTTAACTTGCTACAGCAAGAGAAGGCAATTGAATGATTCATCTTCTTTCCTAGAGTGACGGACTGATCATGATTAAGGGGCTGCTTGCTAGTCCTAAAGGTGTTTGTGTTTCAACCTGGAACTCTTGGTGGGGGAGGGCTTAGAGGTGTACTGCCTCAGGGCCAAATCTGGCCACAGCCTATTTTTTGGTACCGTGAATGAGGTTAAGAATTGTTTTTACATTTTTAAAGAATTGAAAACAAAAGAAAAATAATATTTTGGGACACATGAATATTGTATGAAATTTCAAATTTGGTGTTTATAAATAAAGTCGTATTTTTAAAAAAATTTTTCAATGTTTATTTTTTGAGAGAGAGAGAGAGAGAGAGAGAGAGAGAGAGAGAGAGAGAGAGACAGAGTGTGAGCAGGGGAGGGGCAGAGAGAGAGGGAGATACAGAACAACAAGCTGGTTCCAGGCTCCACGCTGTCAGCACAGAGCCCGACATGGGGCTTGGGCTCACAAACTGAGTTCATGACCTCAGTCCAAGTCAGATGCTTAACTGACTGAGCCACCTAGGTGCCCCTATAAATAAAGTTGTATTGACTCCAGCTGCTACCATTCACTTTTGTGTTATCACATCATATGACCTTAAAACCAAAAATATTTACTATTTGGTTTTTGTAGGAAAAGTTTCTTGATTCTGGTGGATGGAATGGTTTTACATATATTTTAGGAAAGGTTTTGTGTATATTCACTTTAGTGATGAGATATGACACCTTGTGTTTCCCTGAATCCCTTTATGAAGGTAGCATTCCTTTCCTATATATAAGGCTAGCTATGGTTCTGGGAATGTGATTTTATACCATAGCTGCTTTTCTGAATGAGCTTCCCTCTTTGGTTTATTTTAAAATACGGAGTTGAAAAGGCCAGCTCAGTATAATGCTTTATTAAAGCAAAATTTTATTTCTGTGATTATCCTCTTTGAGTCAAGACAGTCATGGAGGATAATATGCATTGCAGATGCCACTTCAAGTAGCAAGTTCAATGAACAATGCTGATAGAGTGGATGAAATGTTTCTTCTATCACTTAAATTAGAGGTTTCCTACTAGATTAGTAGGTAATCCTTTATGATTATATTTGCTTTTTGCTCTTTTAATATATACCTCCTTTCTGGCATAAAGGTTTTATAGTGTTTGGCATTGACAGCTTTTCCAGCTTTATTAGTACTATGATCCGCCCTTTTATTTAATTATTAATTGATTATATTTATAACAATTTTTCAGTAAGTACAAGTCACGCTCTTTTTAAAATGTATCTTAGCTGAGTATACTGATGCATTAGAACAGTCTTACATCCTGTCCTATGTTCTGGGCACTATTATTAATTCTTGTTGAATTGTTGTGAGTATAAACATTTCTCATGTGCAAATGTTGCTGCCATTCATTAACTCGAAGAAAGTGTGATCAAAATATTTTTAAGAACATATTTCCTTGAGGTATAATTTACACGCAGTATTCATTGGTTTTAATTGTATAATTGAACTATTTTTAATTGAATGATTAAAAAACCTTTTTTTTTTTTTAATGTTTAGTTTTGAGAGAGAAAGAGTGTTGAGTAGGGAAGGGGCAGAGAAAGGGAGACACAGAATCTGAAGCAGGCTCCAGGCTCTGAGTTACAGAACCCGACTTGGGGCTCAAATTCACCCAACCTTGAGACCATGACCTGAGCCGAAGTCGGATGCTTAACCGACTGAGCCACCCAGGTGCCCTTTTAATTGAATAATTTTTAATAAACACAGAATTGTGCAGCTCTCACCACAAGCAGAATTTTACAACATTTCCATCACCCTAAAAAGAAACCTGTAACTATCTGCCCTGTGCACCCCACTCCCCCTGGCCCTAGGCAACCACTGATCTATTTTCTATCAATAAGATTCATGTTTCCTGGATATTTCACAAAAATAGAATGTGTCCTTTCTCTGGCTTCTTGCACTTAGCACAATGTGTTTGAGGTTCACCATGTTGTAGCATGTATCTTCATTCCTTTTTGTTGTCAAGTAGTATTTCCATTCTAAGGATGTGTTACATTTTGTTTATTCATCTAAAAGTTGAGTGGCATTTGGATTGTTTCCACTTGGCTATTATGAATAATGCTGCTGTAAACATAAACATGCAAGTCTTTGTATGGTTATGTTTTTTCACTTCTTTTGGATATTTATTTAGGAATGGAATTGCTGGATCATATGGTAAATCTAGTTTAACATTTTAGGGAATGCCAAACTGTTTTCTAGAGTTGCACCATTTTATATTTCCCCTAGCCATGTGGGGGCAGGGGTGGGGCTTCCAATTTCTCTAAATCTTTTCCAGTACTTACTGACTTTCTTTTTGATTTTAGCTATCCCAGTGGGTACAAAATGCTCTCTCATGTGATAGTGATTTGTATTTATCTAATGATGTTGAGCCTCTTTTCACACGTTGATTGCTCATTTGTGTATCTTCTTTGGCAAAATGTCTATTCAGATCTTTGACTGTTTTTAAGTTGGGTTGTGTGTCCTTTTATTATTGGGTTTTCTTTTACCACTTATGCCCTTGGTGCTATATATAGGTAATTTTTGCCTAACCCAAGGTCAGAAAGATTTGCTCTTATGTTTTCTTCTAGCAATTGTATAGGTTTTAGCTCTCACGTTTTGGTCTCTGATCCATTTTGAGGAAAAGGTTCTTTTTGCATGTGGATATTGAATTTCTCAGTATCATTTTGTAAAGATTCATCACAGAATTGCTCTTCTGCTCTTTATTTTGTCAAAAGCCATAAATATGTGGGTCTCTTTTAGGACTTTATTATGTTTCAGTGATCTTTATGTCTATTTTTATTTAAAACATTTTGTTATAAGATTAATTATTAAGTTATGATAACCTGATTTATCAGAACACCAAACTAATTTAGATGGGTTCAGGAAAATACTTAGACGGTTGGCATGCCAAAATGAACATTTCTCCTCTGTGTGTTAATCATTCAGCAGCATTTATTGAGCTCCAACTGTGTGATAGGACATGAAGCTAGGTACTAACTCTCATAGATGCCATGATAGGCCCTGGGAGCAAAGACAGATCCCTTGCTAGGAAATGGCCCAATGGAGTTCTTGATCTGTTTTCTCAGTTGCTCTTTTCTTCCTGTAACTGGGCAGGCATTCAAGGGCCCACAGCTGAGGGCATGCCTACATTCACAAGCAGAGTGCAAATGACTAATCTTTTATTTATTGAACAAACCGTCTTTGAATGTTTACTATATGAAAAGTACTGTGCAAAAGCATGCCACATTTACAATGAGGACCTAAGACAGGGCCCTGTCATTTTAAGGGGCTTATGTTTGAGTACATCATGTACATAAAACGATTCTATAAGGAAAATGATTACTGGTGTCCTGGAAGAAACCATGGAATATATGAACATAGAAGAGAAGCCTTCTTAGTCTGGGTGGCATTACAGGTTGACCTGGAAGGGAAAAGTAAGATTTCAATAGCCAGAAGAGGAGGGGGAGCAGAGCAGCATTTTAGGTTGGATGGAATACCATGAGTATAAGTGGAGAGAGATGACAGGGGTAGTTTCAAGAATGTGACCTCAAGCATTCAGTTTAAAAAAAAAATTTTTTTTAACATTTATTCATTTTCGAAAGAGACAGAGTACAAGTGGGGGAGGGGCAGAGAGAGAGGGAGACACAGAATCCGAAGCAGGCTGCAGGCTCTGAGCTGTCAGCACAGAGCTCACCATGGGGCTCAAACTCACGAACTGTGAGATCATAACCTGAGCTGAAGCTGGACGTCTAACTGACTGAGTCACTCAGGCGCCCCAAGCATTCAGTTTTCTTTTCACATTCTCTTCGCCTTTGGGATTAGAAGGAGCGCTCTATTGTTCAAGCACTGGCCTATATGTCTTGCACTATACCCACAGCTGTGTCCTGTGGTTCACCTTTGCACATGGGGTCTCTGATTTGCTAGGTGTTACTTAGCTCAAGCCTACTCTTGGTGAGTCTTGTCAGTTCAAAAGAGAGAGTGCTCAGAACTGAGGCTGGAGAGAAAATCACTCACACTTAGATTTGAGGCTCCAGTATGAGGCATAAATACAGCATCTCCTCTGGTCGTGAACAGCTGGGAGGATTAGCCGTTGAGTATTTGTGGTGCACAGGGCTTGGTTGAGTAAATGGAATCTGGAAATTTGGCAAAATTGTAATGTCATTTAAGAAGTGAATCAACTTGAAGAAATTAAAGACATCTTTGAGAGTTTTAATCTTCCTACAGAAGGTATAATTCTGTTACAGGGATTACTTTAAACAACAGTTAATAGAACCTCTGTCAAAAAATTTTTATTAGGTGACTAATAGAATAAAGCTGTGTTTGTAACTCTGTTCAAAATTGCCAGTTTCCTAAATATGTTTTTCAGTGTTTTTATTTTGGAAATATACATCATGGTACTGGGGAGTTGGAATTTCATCTGGATTTAAGGAAGCTTTTTTTTAACAGGGAAGAGGTGTTAAGCATCAGCATGGATTGTAGCAAAGATAGAGGAATCTCATCATCTAGAAGTATCTTTAAAAATAGTTTCATTGTTCATCTCCCTGTGACAGTTGTCTTGGTCATAATCCAGGGTTATTTCAAAGGTTTAATGTAGAGGATACAACCAGTTGTTCTCAGTGGTTTGTCAGGACTCGAGGAAATGGGCTTATGTTTAAAGAAGAGTGAATTAATTTATGTGTAAAGTATCAGAGAGTGTCAGAGTATTGTAAAGGCCTTAAAACTATAAAATATGGGGTGCCTGGGTGGCTCAGTCAGTTAAGTGTCTGACTTTTGGTTTTGGTTGGGGTCATGATCTCATGGTTTGTGGGTTCAAGCCCCACGTCAGGCTCTGTGCTAACAGCATGGAGCCTGCTTGGGATTCTCTCTCCTTCTCTCTCTCTCTGTCTCTCCCCTGCTTGCTTGCTCTCTCTTTCAAAACAAATAAATAGACATTAAAAAAAAAAACTATGAAAGAAGCTACTGAGAGACCCCATAGATTTTCCAGCCCTTGATACTTAAAAAGAGATGAAGCTACCACTTGTGTGATCGCCTCCCTTGGTAGTCTCTTGCCCAGTGCTCCGAAAGGGAAGTAGCCGGGGTGCTGTGACCAGGAGATATCTGCACTTGCTGGCTCCACCTTCCCTGGCCCCTTCTCCACAGGTGGATTTGATTACTCGCCTAGCACTCCCCCTTCTCTATGAGGGCCTTGCTTCCTCCCCAGCCTAGAGCCTGACTCCTATTGCAAGCCTTCCAGCAAGTGGCTCACTGTTTGCTTGAGGACTGGCAGAAGCATGCTGGACATCATCCATGAAGTAAGATGAAGTTCCTTTTTGAAGGCTTAGCCGATTCTCCATTTTTTGTGTGTATGCTGAGATAGTACCTATTTTTTTCTATAAGCAACGGTGTTGTAAAAGGTATTTTCTTAATTTTTATTAGTTTTAAAATTCCAGTATAGTTACCATACAGTGTTATATTCATTTCAGGCATACAGTGTAGTGATTCAGTAATTCTGTACATTACCCAGTGCTCATCAAGATGAATGTACTCTTTGATCCCCATCACCTATTTCACCCATGCCCCACCCATCTCCCCTCTGGTAACCATCTCTGTGTTCTCTATAGTTGAGAGTCTGTTCTTTGCTTTGTCTCTTGTTTTCTTTGTTTCTTAAATTCCAAATATGAGTGAAATCATATGGTATTTGTCTTTCTCTGCTGACTTATTTCACTTAGCATTATACTGTCTTTTTCCATCCATGTTGTTGCAGATGGCAGGATTTCATTCTTTTTATGGATGAGTAGTATTCCATTTTGTGTGTGTGTGTGTGTGTGTGTATACATACACCACATGTTCTTTATCCATTTATCTATCAATGGACACTTGGGCTCATCCATAATTTGGCTATTATAAATAATGCTGCAGAAAACATAGGGGTGCATATGTCTTTTTGAATTAGCGTTTTGTATTCTTTGGGTAAATACCCAGTAGTTCACTGGATTATATGGTAATTCTATTTTTAATTTTTTGAGGAACTTCTGTATTGTTTTCTACAGTGGCTGAACCAGTTTTCATCCCCAAAAGTGCATGAGGGTTCTTTTTTCTTTACATCTTCAGTACTTGTTGTTTCTTGCGTTTTTGATTTTAGCCATTCTGACATGTGTGCAGTGATAACTCATTGTGGTTTTGATTTGCATTTCCCTGATGATGAATCTTTTCAGCGTCTTTTCATGTGTCTCTTGGCCATCTGTATGTCTTCTTTGGAAATGTCTGTTCATGTCTTCTGCCCATTTTTAATTGGATTACTTTTGGGGGGCATTGAGTTATATAATTTCTTTATATATTTTGGATACTAACTCTTTATCAGATATACCATTTGCAGATATCTTCAGCCATTTAGTAGCTTGCCTTTGAGTTTTGTTGATGCTTTCATTTGCTGTGCAGAAGCTTTTTATTTTGATGTAGTGTCAATAGTTTATTTTCACTTTTCTTTCTCCTGCCTGAGGAGACAGATCTAGAAAAATGTTACTATGGCCAGTGTCAGAAAAATTACTGGCTGTGCTTTCTTCTTGAATTTTTATGGTTTCAGTATCTCACATTTAAGTCCTTAAATCCATTTTGAGTTTATTTTTGTGTATGGTGTAAGAAAGTGGTCCAGTTGTAAAAGGTATTTTAAATGGTGCCACAAAGAGAGAGGACAGTTCTTTTTTGGGGACAAGTATCTACTTAATTGTTGAATTACTGTGTAACATGTCAGCCGTTGACACTCTATAGGGCATCTGACAAATGCCCCAAAGGAGATAATTCAACTCAAAAGCATTCAGTAAGCAGGTGCCATAACAAGCTTTAATCAGAATTGTGAAGTAGCTGACATTTTTGTCACTTTTCTATATCTCTTTCTTGGACTCTTCTGTCCCCACTCACCAGCTACCCAGAGTTCTCCTGTTGCCTTCTTAGTGTTAAAAGCTCTTACTCTGGAATCCTACCATGCCCTGCACTGCAGTGCTTCCTTCAGACTCTCCACCCACCCCCCTCCTCCCAAAAAAGTTATGCCATCTAATCATCAACCACGTAAGGTTTCTCTGAAATTGATAATGGGTGTTAAGAAGAAAATCAGTCAGATGAAGTGACTTGGCGTTAAGGGGCGAATGACTGATAGGTTTCTGTATTCCAGGAGCTGTCTTCATTTTCATATGGGAACTGAATATATTTACCTGAATGCATCACCATTTTCTAGTAACTAATCTGATCCTGACTTATGATACCGGTGTAACCTTCCCAGAGTCCTTAAGTGGGGATTTATTGAGGAAATGCACATTTTGTGAACTAGTTGTAAATTTTGGTCATGACTGTAATTTAAATAAAAGGAATTAACAATTTAAAAGAATTTACATGATTTTTACTGAAAAATATGCACAATTCTGTTTCAAACTTTTTCATTTGAAACTAGAATTTGAAAATACAGTGGAATCTTTCAAAATGTTGGTGGTGAAGGGTAGGACTTTGATGCTGTAGTTACAGACCATCTAGGTTAAATAGGCTTAATTTATGTCTAGTTATGTTTTTTCGGAGTTGGCACATATGAACTCATGTAGTACCTAGCTATTATAATAGTATTCTGCTCAGCTTTCATGATTTGTCTTATTAAATTATTATTGTTGTCACACATTTACATCAAAATTTAGTTTAGTTTTTTTTTTTTTTAAATTTTTTTTTTCAACATTTATTTATTTTTGGGACAGAGAGAGGCAGAGCATGAACGGGGGAGGGGCAGAGAGAGAGGGAGACACAGAATCGGAAACAGGCTCCAGGCTCTGAGCCATCAGCCCAGAGCCTGACGCGGGGCTCGAACTCACGGGCCGCGAGATCGTGACCTGGCTGAAGTCGGACGCTTAACCGACTGCGCCGCCCAGGCGCCCCAAAAATTTAGTTTTTAATGAAAAAAAAATTTAGTCTCATTGACTAGCTTATTAATTATTCATTAGAAGTATTGTGATTATAGCCCTCCCCACTTTGGCCAGCCTTTTGTTTCTTTTGCCCAAATTGTGAGAATGTGAACCAGAAAGAGGTGAGTATAAAAATGCCAGTGATGAGGGGTGTCTGGCTGGCTCAGTTGGTAGAGCAAGCAACTCTTGATCTGGGATTTGTGAGTCCAAGTCCTGTGTTGAGTGTAGAGTTTAAAACAAAAATGCTAGTGATTGGTTCCTTCTCTTTAACTTATGTTATTATTGAGAGCTGCTCTTGATAGAATAGCTTTTACTGTGATTTTTTTTTCAAGTCATAAATGGTTTAAAGAAAGATATATGTAAGTAATGAGCTAGGAGGATACTTGAAAAACTTCTAAAAGGTGATATCCATATCCTCCTGCCAAACATCATTAGATTTAACCCTTGGTGACAAAATACTGGACAGAAACATCCTTTAAATCTCAGCTAAAATAGTGCACCCCATCCTTCCTTTCCCTACTCCATTTAAAGACTACGTGGAATGGATAATGCTGGTTTCTTTATAAATCAGTGTTCATTGGTCTGACATTATAGTACAGAGGTTGTCTAGCCCACATCTTTAATAAAAATTAACTCCAAATAAAACAGTGGACAGATGCAAAAAAGTAAGTAGAGTAATTGATTTTTGAATTCATTTTTCTCTTTCAGTGACATTATTTGTAATTGCTCAGCACAAGAACTATACAACTCTGCAAGTGATCAAAGATCTGCAGGCTGATGGGGAAATACACACAAAAATAAATTTTCCCCCATCTTCCCTTAGAGGGAAGAACTGGAAGGAAATGTAGAGGATTCAAACCCAAACTAAACCAAACCAGAACCAACTATCCCAAACCCAAAACAGATTTTTATGGAAAATAGTTGCACGCTTGCAAAATTTTAAAAATTGAAGGAGCCTTTTGAAAAGATTCCTATGATAATAGTGAAACTGTGCAAAAGAGAATATAAAAAATATGTAGGTGAAGACTAAACTGTTCCCAAATCTTAAAAGTGTTTATTAGTAAAATAAATGCTTTTATTTTATTTAACCATCTAATGTTCTACCTTTTAGTGAAAGACTAGAGAAGACCTTTTTGCTTTTGTTTTTTAAATTGATTATAGATTATAAACCTGAAAGTTTAAAAGAGAAATCTTCTTTGTCAAAGAACTTACTGCCTCCAACATAAAGAAGACAGATTATTTGTACTGCCCAGGATCAACATTGATTTGTTTTAAACGCTTCCTTATTTTATTCATTAATACCTTAAGATTTATGATAAATATCTTTATAGTTTTATAAAACAGTAAAGAATATGAATTAAGTATGGCCTTAATGCTGACCTAATATATTTACTAAAAAAAAAGCATGACACGCCTTTTATTATAGCAGACAAGGATATTTCCCCATTATACTTGCTCGCACCAATTTAGAATTTATAGTAATTTAAGTAGAATGTAAACTGTAGCTTTTATTCTTTCACAATTCTTGAAGAAATAGTACTGGAGTAAAGAAAACTGTTCAGATAAAGCAACTAACTGATGCAGGCAGGCTGGTCCGAGGACCCAGAGGGGTCCCTGCGGGACCAGCCAAGAGGATCTTTGGCTTCTCACAGGATGGAAATCAAACAAGAGCCATGTTGGGGCACCTGGTGGCTCAGTAGGTTAAGTGTCTGACTTCAGCTGAGGTCATGATCTCACGGTTTGTGAGTTCAAGCCCCACGTCAGGCTCTGTGCTGACAGCTCAGAGCCTGGAGCCTGCTTCGGATTCTGTGTCTCCGTCTCTCTCTGCCCCTCCCCCGCTGTCTCTCTCTCTCTCTCTCTCTCTCTCTCTCTCTCTCTCTCACACACACACACACACACAAATAAATAAACATTAGGGGCGCCTGGATGGCTCAGTCGGTTAAGCGGCCGACTTCGGCTCAGGTCATGATTTTGCGGTCCGTGAGTTTGAGCCCCGCGTCGGGCTCTGTGCTGACTGCTCAGAGATTGGAGCCTGTTTCAGATTCTGTGTCTCCCTCTCTCTGACTCTCCCCCGTTCATGCTCTGTCTCTCTCTGTCTCAAAAATAAATAAACGTTAAAAAAAATTTTTTTTTAAATAAATAAACATTAAAAAAAATTAAAAAACAAAAAAAACCAAGAGCCGTGAGCTGACAGGAAAGAAGAGCCGAGTTTATTGACGACATAGAGCAGCTACAGACAATGGTGTCTAGGAGACTCAGGAGAAGGAGCATGAGTCTCATCTTTGCTTAGGGGTCTGGAGTTTTTGTTTTTTAAAGATTTTATTTTTGAGTAATCTCTATACCCAATGCAGGGCTCAAACCTACAACCCAGAAATCAAGAGTGGCATGTGCCAATGCCTGACCTGGCCAGACACCCCAGGGGGAGGGGGTCTGGAGTGTTTAACTGAGGTCGGTGGTCTGGTGTACATGTTCTCTCAGGCATCCAGGAACTTGTCCAACTAGGATGAGTGCTCAAGTGTCCTCCATAAGTCACTAATGCTCTGGAGCCAGGGGTCTTGACATCAAGGTGTTTGGAGTCAGTGGTCTTGGAGAACACTCATGGCAACCTACCTGGTCACTCCTTAGATGTTATCTATTGGTTGGAAGACTCCAAAGAAATCATTAACTCCTTGTCCTTTATTAGGAGGATATACATTAAAGCGTGTGTAAGAGGGACATGTAGGGTCTTAGCAAGAACAGAAGCATGAAAAGAAGCAAAGGAAAAAAAAAGCCATCTCTTTCTTTCATGGGGTCCCTTTGGTTTTCCTGTCTCATAATTACCCAAGAATATATATTGTTTTAAAACATATCTGTGTATTTTAAAAACATTAGTTACTTATCACTAGTTAGTAAGGTAATATATTAATAGATTAATTTAATTTTATGTTTGCTCCTCTTCCCTATTTTTATTTTTTGAACTAGAATTTCTAAGGATCTCTCCCAAGAGAATGTGGTAGCTTATTTTTCATGAGTGTATTGGTTTGAAGTAAAAAAAAATTGCATTGAAAAACATTTTAATTCATAGTTTTCACTGAAGCTGACTGTCCCTCTTCTCTTCACTCAATTAGTAGGCTGTGAGGCGATCTTATTTGGGACAAGCCTTCTTTTATTATTTATGTTCCTTCCTAAAGATAGCTAGTTGTTTTCCAGAATACTGTATCCTTTGGATGTAGGACTTCTTTAAGAGAGGACTTTGGATGCTTCTTGTGGCTGCTGTTGGGCCCCTTGCTGTGCTGGGATGTGTGCATTTTACCCAAGATTTACTGATAGAAGGCTCCCTCTGCTTTTTTCTGAGAGACCTTTCCTCATTATTGTGTATAGATTTGACCCTCAATAGCTTTATCTGTGATTAGGGTTTAAGATAATACTTTATTTTACTTTATTTTTTGCTCAAGATAATACTTTACAAGGAAGCTTTTATATTGGTCAGAGATACTGAGTCCTTGTTCTGCTTAAGAGCCTTCTGTGGTTCTCTTTGCTCAGGAAAGGTCTGAGCTTCTTCCCAAAGTGGCATGCAAAGCTGTCACGCCGGGTCTCCCAGCCCACCTTTCCCCACCTCACCTTCTGCCTCTCCTTTCACTCATTTCACAGGCTGCTTTCCTTCCTCGGAGCTCACAACACAGTTGTGTGCATGTTTGCCTGGTTGTCTTTGTTCTTGCTCTTCCCTCCTCTTGGAACATTAAGCTCTTTTCTCCATTTCTGTCACCTCAGTCTGAAGGCTTCGAGAGGCGGCACTCTCTTATTATTCATCTTTGTACACTTACAAGTTAAATGACACCCGGGCATGTAATGGACGCTCAGTAAAGATTTAGTGACCTGAACCGAACTGCAGCTACATGGTAACTTTAAGTTTAAATGTGGGAAGTAACATTGTGGAATTTTCCTAGATTAACAACAACCACTACAAAATCAGACTTTTAAAAAAGGCAGTTTTAAATGTATTTATTTATTTATTTATTTATTTATTTATTTATTTTTAAAATTTTTTTTTTCAACGTTTATTTATTTTTGGGACAGAGAGAGACAGAGCATGAACGGGGTAGGGGCAGAGAGAGAGGGAGACACAGAATCAGAAACAGGCTCCAGGCTCTGAGCCATCAGCCCAGAGCCTGACGCGGGGCTCGAACTCACGGACCGCGAGATTGTGACCTGGCTGAAGTCGGACGCTTAACCGACTGCGCCACCCAGGCGCCCCTAAATGTATTTAAATGAACAGCTAGATGATGATCTTATCTTCAAAGTTGTATTTGACTTAGGCAACAACAAACCAAACAATCAAAAGTTAACAAATTTTCAGAGTAGGGTTTTTGGTCATTTAAGCCATTTAGATGATGTAAATCTGGCAGAATATATACATATATATCTTAAAAATGAATTGCAGTATTGCTTATGTCATCATCACTATCACCTTGTTTATAATCTCTCTCCTGGTGTGCCCTCCCCACCATTTTGTACTTTATTTTCCTTCCTTAGGATACTCTTCTTAAGCAAAGGATTAGTGCCCTCTAGGGGCGAACTGCAGATGCAATGCAGTGCGCACCTTTTAAAAAGCACTGCAAATTCTAGAATTGTATGAAATACAGAAAATGATGCTTCATCCTTATTATGTAATTCAAGTTATATAATTTAATCCCAGAGTATCTCAGACTGCTTTCACTTTGCTCATCACTTCCCGTAGCACGATTTATTCAGACAGTTCTTTTGCCCCACGGGGGAAAATTTCCAAAATGAGAAGAAAGAACGTTTTATTAAAAATTGAAGCAGAAGGTTAAGACTGCTGGCAGTTAGTATAGTCATCTGTGAAGGAAAGTTACCAGGCCAAATGTCTATGACTCAGGCTTAGGACAAAATAAAAAGCTTTTCTGTGTCAGTTTAACTATTTAATTCCTTTTTTTCTTTATAAATTGGTCACTAGATGAGCTATTTCTAGAGAAGCCCAATTATTTCCACTCATTTCATCCACAACCACTCATTCCCCATAATGCAGATTTGCTGACTTTTAATAGTTGATTAACATTTTCTTTCATCCCATTCTTTGGTGGTCAGAAAAATGAGCAAATACAAGCACTTGAACACAGACAACCTCAGGTGCCTAGGAATAGTTCATTGTGTATGTATTTGCATTTATTATTATTACTATTATTATTATTACTATTATTATTATAACTCCTTTTTTTCTTAAGATTTTATTTTTAAGTAATATGTACACCCAAGGTAGGACTTGAACATACAACCCTGAGATCGAGTCCTATGCTCTTCTGAATGAGCCAGCCAACTGTCCCTGTATTTATTATTGTTAATAATGGTAACATTTGCTTGACATAGCAAGATAAAGATGATGATAATGGTATCTCTTGCAGTTGTGTGGCATTTTTTATATGTAGTATTTACGTGAACCTTCAGAATAATCACTTGAGGCAGGAAAAATAGGCAGTATAGCCTCAGGATTTTTTCAAGTATTACAGAAATTAAATTAGTGTATTTCTGTATTCTCTCCTAAAATTCTTAAGAAGTTAAGCCATAAGACTTAAGGACAGCTTTCCATTGTACCATTTTCAGATCACAGAATTTTTGTTCTCTGGTTTAGACTAGAGGCCTGTGTGCAAAGTTTTATTTTGAAGATGAGAAAATTGAGGCCTAGAGAGGATAGGCAGCTGGTGCTAGTTCATGAGACCCGTGGCAGAAGCAAGACTAAAATGCAGGTTTCCTCATTCTTTTTTCCCTTATTACATGTTTTCTTTTTTCCTAACTTGGTTTTGCATGGCATCATATTATTATTATCCTTCTCTACACATATCTAACTTAATTTTTCTTTACTGTTGGCATATATATGATGATGAAAAATGGCGCCTGATTTTGGAAATTGTCCCTGATGTCAGAAAGAAGGTTTAGTTTGATTTGGCAAAAAGCAAGTTGTGAAATTGCCTTCCTATGAAATAAGTGTTCAGAATCACACTTCATCTTTAACTGTCTGAGAGTGAGAATGACAAAGGAAGTGGATGTGGATTGAAATGTGGCTTTGGCAGTGCGTGGGCGGGTCCAGTGGACCAGAGAGCATGGAATTCTCAGCACTATGTGTTAGTTCCTGTCATGGCAGGCCACATCCTGATCGTGCGCTGAGAATGTCAGACCTGTACAATAAAGTCATTTATTTTGAGAGATTAAGCCAGGATCAGGAACTACATAGTATTATTTATATAAATGTGATCTCTTTTAGGTTCAGGCTCTTTTAGAGTTAGGCTGCCTTCTCGTTACACTGGAGATGCACAGGGAAGTACTTAGATCTAGATGGCATCGATGTGCAGAAATTGATAAGCGTAACTCTTCTGCCTGGTTTTTAAGTAGGTCCTTAGTCTTGTAAATTAAATTCATAGTTTGGAATGGGACTAAAGGAATTCTTACAGTGCTCCAATGAGTGAGTAGAAAAGTAAGCATTAAGGGTGCTGGGTGACTGTCAGTTGAGCTTTCGACTCTTGGTTTTGGCTCAGGTCATGATGTCATGTTTCGTGCGTCAGGCACTGCTGCCATTGTGGAGTCTGCTTGGGATTCTCTCTCTCTCAAAAGAATTAAATAAACTTAAAAAAATTAAAAAAAAGAAAAGTATTAGTACTCATTTCTCTAGGTTGCTTATTTGCATGCATATGTGTCATGCGTGTGGTAGATGTGTTCCTGAAAATATTCTTGAAAATTGATTCATCTCTGAAATATAATTGAGAACTTGAGGGGATTGTCATTTAATGGTATCCCAAATGGAAGGGATAATCACTTTATAACTTTTTTGGATATTTACAGATTTTCTAAATTAGAACTGCCTAAAATATGTTATGCTCTTTTTTTTTAGGAAACTGAAACATTTTTTAAACTGTATTTTACTGTTGAATTGTTATCTTGTGACACCAAAGATTCAGCTGATATTTATCAGGAATTAGGAAATCAAAATAAAATGTCAGTCTGTGAAGATGGGGACACTTGTTTTAACGTAATTTGACTCACTTTCAGTGTTACTGGACATTTTATAGGTACTATTGATATCAGCAGTTATTTAGAGCTGTTGAGCCTAAGTTTAATACTTACATTATTTGAGCTAATGATCCCTAGATAGGTAATCAAATATTGAAAAGTTCTGTGAGGGGCGCCTGGGTGGCGCAGTCGGTTAAGCGTCCGACTTCAGCCAGGTCATGATCTCGCGGTCCGTGAGTTCGAGCCCCGCGTCAGGCTCTGGGCTGATGGCTCAGAGCCTGGAGCCTGTTTCCGATTCTGTGTCTCCCTCTCTCTCTGCCCCTCCCCCATTCATGCTCTGTCTCTCTCTGTCCCAAAAATAAATAAATGTTGAAAAAAAAAAATTAAAAAAAAAAAAAGTTCTGTGATTTAGGCAAAAACACATAGGAATTAGTAAGTTTAATATGAAACAAGCGAATTTTTCTTCATTAATAAAAAGTATTTTCGGGGCGCCTGGGTGGCGCAGTCGGTTAAGCGTCCAACTTCAGCCAGGTCACGATCTCGCGGTCCGTGAGTTCGAGCCCCGCGTCGGGCTCTGGGCTGATGGCTCAGAGCCTGGAGCCTGTTTCTGATTCTGTGTCTCCCTCTCTCTCTGCCCCTCCCCCGTTCATGCTCTGTCTCTCTCTGTCCCAAAAGTAGATGAACGTTGAAAAAAAAATTAAAAAAAAAATAAAAAAAATAAAAAGTATTTTCTGACACAGATAACTGGAAAATATGTATGTAGTCAACTAAGATAATAAAATGTAATAGTATTTGAAGTTTTTTAGGATGAAAAACTTAACCATCAAAAGTTTGTTTCCAGTTTACTTTAGCCCTT
This sequence comes from Prionailurus bengalensis, assembly GCF_016509475.1. Taxonomy (NCBI): domain Eukaryota; kingdom Metazoa; phylum Chordata; class Mammalia; order Carnivora; family Felidae; genus Prionailurus; species Prionailurus bengalensis. Next base: position 53,574,927 of record NC_057349.1, on the reverse strand, counting down.
GCTTGTTATGCATTCAGATAGTTTTGATCATAGTTTAGATCTTGTTATTATTTTGTGCTGTATATTCACTTGACATTTTGGAAATGCAAAGAAGTTTGACTTATATGTACAAAACCTTTGAGAGTTTACCACACCAACTGGCAAGCATATAGGGCTTGTGCCCTATGTGTGATGTAGGTGGGATTCTGGTCTCTGCCTCTGGGCCACTTCCTTGACTCTTTTAATGAGATCAACACAAAGTAATGCAGCCTGGAATCACTAAAAGGTGAGAAAATGGAAACATGCCAACCCGCTGTGGAACAGCCATCTTAATAGCCTGCTTTGACATTTGTCTCTCTAGCACAAACCTTAGAGCAGGCCAAGTATTTACAGGAGATATCCCTACTTGGCAGACTGAACAAAGCTTTTGGGAAATCTTTGGTGTTTTGTGCTCTAAAGTCACAAGCTTAAATCAGGCCTGTGGAATGGAGGAAGAAGCTATTATAGATTAGGTGTTAACTTTGTGCTAGTGTTAATGTGGTTATAAAAACCCCCTGTCACAAGAAGATTTATGTTGTGCACAGGATGGTTTGGGCAGAGGTCTTCTAACTTGACATACGTGAATTAAAAATTTTTTTGAAAAATATATAGAGACTAAGGAAATTTCAAAAATAGTAAGACTATAGTCTCATGGGCCCTTCACCTAGCTTATATTTCTGGAATTTTAAAGTGTGGAACGTGTATATCTGGCCTTCTGTATCTAGTGGCACAAAGAATAGGAGGAAAGACCAGCTCGGGTTAGGGGGAGGGGTGAAAACTTGCTTGTCTTGCTAAGGTGGCTCTGGCTGTTATATCGGGAATCATGAATAAGGTTATTGCCATTGCCTGTATTTAAAAAATTGTAACCCTATGTAGTTGTCCAAGCTTATTTATAGTAACTCTAGTATGTTAAAAAGATAACAATTTTGTTTGTCTTTAGGAATTACTAATATGAAATTTACTTTTTTTTAGTTTTTTTTAAATTCAAATTTAGTTTTTAAGTAATGAGAAAATCAAAGTGAAAATATTGCTGCAAGAATGAACACTGTATGAGGAATGTTTCCTACTTGTCCTTGTTCTTGTTTTTGTGTTAAAGATGATCTACGTTCTAGACCCAAAAGTTAAATTGCTTTTCTTTGTGTAGGTTAGAAAACATGTGAATGATCTCTATGAAGACTTAAGGGATGGACACAATTTAATCTCTCTTTTAGAGGTTCTTTCGGGAGATACCTTGGTAAGTTTTAAATTTCCTAATTTAGTTTGAAGAACACGTAATGCTGTCTACGTAAGGACCAGTGTGTTGTTGGTAGAGACTGTTCAGATTTTTGCAACATTCGCCTTTAGAGCTGTGAATTCTGCCTGCAAAAAGAGTTCTGGTTAGATTCCTGATCATTTTCAGACTTCAAGTGATGTGAATTTGGGAGATTGAAGCCCTTTGACTACTTTGCTTATGTAATCAGTTCTATAATAAAACTACTATTTTTGTTCTTGCTTCTTTTTTTACCTTTGGGTTTTTTTGCTTAGCAGAGGTTGGATGCATAATATAACCACATATTAAAAGACTCACAAATAGCAAGGAAATAAACATTGCTTTCTGGAAAATGGTCTAACCCATTCCACAGGTGTCATTTCCTTTTTTGTGAACATTACTTCCCCTTCTTGGTTACTTGTTCTCCTTCATTATGTTCTGTTCATGCTCTTCTTTTCATTTCTGGTCTGTCTTGTGTCTTTGCTGTCCTATCTTGTGTCTGTTATATTCATTAGCCAAGGGAGCGAGATTTTTTGAAGACCTTACGATTGGTGAGTGCAACAGAAGCATGCGAATATGAACAGCATGAGGATGTGGAGGATGAGGATAAGGGGGTAGGTGTCGGCCCCCATAACTCGACTAACCTAGCCATTACAGTGCGGTGAGCGCTAACGTGATAGAGAAGTAACCCATGGGTTCGGGCTCCTTTTTAGAAAATTATAGAAGGGACCAAAACCCATAGTGAGGTAGATGTGTGTGTACCAAAAAAATTGGACAAAGGAAGTATTTTCTCTTTAAATTTATTTAGACGTTACTGTGCAGTGCATGGTAATTGAACATATGTGATTGAATTATATGATGCCATTTTAGCTAAAGAATTTTACATGCATTTTATATAAATGTGGAAATCTTGACAACTAGCCTGCTAATTTTTATGCAAATTTGTTCCACTTCTGGAATTTATATTTCAAATGTGGCAACTATTGCTTTATTTGAAGGGACTTATGGAAATTTATTTCCTATTTAAGTTTATGCTTTAAATCATACTGACAGTAGGTATTTGATGGACATTATTTATGTATTTTCTATGTCTTATTTTTATTTAGAAGGGGGGAAAGTTTTAAAATCTGGATTCCTGGTAGAACCTATAGAACTGTTTCATCTTCATGACACTTAGTTGACTTCAGCCCACCTTTGCAAGACAGATAATGCTTCTTTTGTCATCTACATCCCAAGTGCCCCTGATTTGGAAATTGTGCTTTTTTTTTTGGATCCATTGGGTGAATTTACCAACATTATTTCTACCTGTTTATATAGAACCTATTTTTCCGTTCTGTACTCTGCTGTCTTTTCATTATGGTGCCTTGGCTCTCAATATTCATATTTGAGAAGCTAAGCTGTCAGTGTTTTTTTTCTTTTCTTCCTTTTGGGAGATTTTATGTGAAAAATTTCAACTCCATTCTTTGTATTTTTGTTAAGCATCTTCTCAGCTCTATCTCCTTATGTTTTCCGTCTGCTAACTTGTTACATTTCTCAAGGAAAACGGCACCAACGAAAAGAATTATGGATTGCCAGTTTTCCTGAGATCATAAACAGTCATGTCCATCCCTAAGCAGTAAAACTATTAGAGTCCAACTGATTTTGTGAAAAAGCTAAAATAAAATAAAGAGGAAATATATGGCTTTAATTGCTTTTTTCTCTTCCTCTATCATGGCTAAGTAAGACTCCATCTTTCTCCTTCTTGGTGATTTTTATACTAACTGCATGCTACTTTACCTCATTTTCATTAACATGCCATACATATATAATTATAAAAACCCGCTTGACAATAGACTTTATTAAGAAGGCAAAATGGGGAATGGTATTTAATTCTTTCTGTGCATCCAAAGCTAATAAACTGTAGGCTAGAATTGTAGTATAATGACTATAAAAAGTCTGTATGTTCTGTAGCATTTTTTCTTTTCCTTTTGTTTAAATAAAGCAAAATGGAATAAAGCATATGTTTAAATAAAACATTTGGAGAAATCCCTATTTGTTTAAATTCAATTTCAAATAATACAAAACAATTAAAAGTATTTAATGTAATTTAATTTAATTTTAATTTAAAAAATCTAATGGGTTTACCCAAATATTAAATCCTGTTTTGATATGTTAAGATGAGCATAAAGTGTATTTATAGAGTATACATCATAAGTGTATTTAGCATGGTCAGTGGTATCAGAAACTATAGTGTTTTTTATACCCTGCATTTTTCTATTCTTAGCCCAGAGAAAAAGGTCGGATGCGTTTTCACAGACTACAGAATGTACAAATTGCACTTGACTATTTGAAAAGACGCCAGGTATGATGTTTTTCAAAGACTATAATCATATAAACATATGTGATGGAGTACATCTAGATAGGAACATGTCAGGGGATGAAACGGTTACATTTGTCAATTATAATGTTTAATTTTGTGCTTTTGAGAGACAAATATTTAAAAATATGTTCAAACATTTGCTCCAAAGAAAAGGAAGTTAATAGTAGGTGTAAGCCCACAGGAATTATAAGTGGCTGCATTTCCATCTGAATAAGAGCTACTGATTTTCCTTCTGTTAGAATTGGAATGCTTTGCCTAGGAAGTTAATGACCTTTTAGTAGCAAGAGAATGTTAAGAATGCCTATGAAAAGTTCTTAGTAGTGGGGCAATACTTTATTATTTATACTTAGTATATAAAATTATTTAAAAAAAATTTTTTTTTCAACATTTATTTATTTTTGGGACAGAGAGAGACAGAGCATGAACGGGGGAGGGGCAGAGAGAGAGGGAGACACAGAATCGGAAACAGGCTCCAGGCTCTGAGCCATCAGCCCAGAGCCTGACGCGGGGCTCGAACTCCCGGACCGCGAGATCGTGACCTGGCTGAAGTCGGACGCTTAACCGACTGTGCCACCCAGGCGCCCCATAAAATTATTTTTATAAAAAATAGTTGATGGACTACTTTCAAAAAACTTAGTGTAAGCATTTTTAATACTTAGTGGTATGACAATATTTTTTTTTATAAATAGATAATATTGGGTAATTAACAGGAGTTAAAAATAAAACAACAACCTCCAACTAACTTGAGGTTTTAGAAGAAGTCATGGTTAAAGAATGAAAACCATATTGGATATGATCTTGATTTGGTGGCATTGTGGTATTATAGTGGTATAAGCCAAAATATTGGTAATTTTTCAAATAGTAGAGAAAAGGAAAGAAAGAAAATCAGGGGAATGGAAAATTACTGCGAACAATGAGAAATCAGAGGTGGCAGCAATTTAGCTTGTTAATGGAATAAGGAAAAAAGGAAGGGAGGAAAATGGGGAGAGGTAAACACCATTTTTTTATTCATTTATTTAGTTTATTAACATTACAGTGATTTACTTAAACTCAGATAAACACTGCGTGCTTAAATATGTTAAATGTTACTTTTATTTACCTTATTATTCTTTTTTAAAAAATATTTTTGAGGTTTATTTATTTGGAAAGAGCGAGAGAGTACAAGTGGGGGGTGGGGGTCATAGAGGAGAGACAGAATCCCAAGCAGGCTCCGCACCATCAGCGCAGAGCAGGATGAGAGGCTTAAATTCAAACTGTGAGATCATGACCTGAGTTGAGATCAAGAGGCAGATGCTTAACCAACTGAGCCGCCCAGGCACTCCTGTTTACCTTATTATTAATTCTAGTGGAAGTTTTCATAAGGACTGATGGTTGATTATGTTTCCTTGTCTGAAGTGTTTTTGTCAGTGTTTTGTCCAGGAAGTGAGATGTTAGTTATTATTGTGTTTGATTCATGATATTTAATTATTTTTATCCAGGATATAAATGATAGGTATCATTACTATATTTGTTTACCTGAAAATGCATAATTTGATACTTAATAAGCTTTAAGTATTATTGTTTGTTTTTATTTTTATTTTTCATATTTGAGCAGCCTTCCAAATATCCAGTGACTTACATATTTATTTATCTTGGTAACAATTTATGGTAGATAAATGGAAAAAAGATGCTAGTTTTTTTTTTTAATTTTTTTCCCACTTTGTGACAGAAGTATGAGAAAGTTGTTAAACTATTTTATGGTTCAGAACAGTATCTTAATGGTTACAGCAAAATAAAGCTTATTTTCAAGTGATAAAATTGTGTCTAATATTAAAATCTCAAGTATTTAAGAATTCCCAACTTCAGTAGTATTTTTCAATTGGAAAGTGATTACTTATAATACTTGTTCTAGAAGAAAAAACAGAGTAACGCCCTTTTTTTTTCCTTTGTGGTGACTCTATAATTTGCAATCTAAAGTGAGTAGAGATAAGGGAGTAAGACAATATTTTGAGGATTTACTTGTGTTTAGATCACTCAATTTTTTTCTTTGTGTAATTTAGAATTGATTTTATGTAGGTAAGTATAACTTATGTGCTGGTTTGAAAAAGTTTTCTTTATTTCTTCTTTCCATATAACACAGGTGAAATTAGTGAATATTAGAAATGATGACATAACAGATGGAAATCCCAAGTTGACTTTGGGATTAATATGGACAATAATTTTGCACTTTCAGGTAAGCTTAATTTTTCTTAGTTATCATTTCTTTTAGCCTCTCATTGCTGATTTTCAAGTGGTTCATATGAAGAATAAATTATGCACTTACATCCTATGGAAGAAAATAAATTTCAGCCTTCTTAAAAAGTACATTTGAATTTTTCCTTTCAAGTAACATACTGCCTGTGAACCTTGCACCCTGTCTCCTGGTATTGATGAGCTTAAATATTCTAAGATGCTTGTAATCCTGTTGTGGAAAACTGGCCTCTATGCTCTGGAGCCCAAATATGTATGGTGAAGACAAGAGTTTGGATATAAAGAGGAACAATAGCTTTAAGAGAAACAATAGCTTTGTTGCTTTGCTGGGCAAAGAAGACTGCAGCAGGCTCAGGCCCTCAAAATACAAGCCCACCTGGAGGAAGGGGCTCCAGGATTTTATAGGGAAATACAGGATCCAGCTGGTTTCCACAGGAATTGTGTACCTACTACTAGCCAAGTTCATCATGTTTTCTAGGTGGCTCTGGGTTCCTGAAGCAAAAGGCTAAGAAGGGAGGAAGGGAGGTTTACGGAAGAGAGGAAAAAGGTTACTTAGTTTAAAATTGAACCTCCCTGAAGCATTAATGCAGCCATTTTGATTTTAACTTCTACTTTTAAGCGGTTTCAGTCTCAGTGTTGGAAGACACAGATTCTTTTTATGGAATGCAGACTCATTTCTTTTATTTATTGGATAGTATTACTTGATTTAGATACATAAAAATTTTATGATTCAATCCTTAGAATGGTTTTTATTGGTATAATGGTTTCTCAGCTGTGCAAACTCCTTTTTCCTGTTGATAGACACTAGATGGCAGTATAATTCTCATAACGGTATCTCCTGAATTAGAAGAATCTGTATTTTGTGTAGACCTGTACTTTCTCAAATTGGATTTGAGGAGAGTCAGTGCAGATTTGTTAACTATGATTTATATAAAAAATCTGTGCTCATTGAGGGCTTATTTTGATTTTTTAGTTTTTTTTTTTTTTGAAAACAAACAAACAAACAAAAAACATCTTTATTTGATTTAAGGTGAATCCTAACTCTGGAACTTGCTTTAGTTTATGAACCATTTTCCTGCTGATGCATATTCTCTGTGCAGCCCACAGCCTGACCCATAGTAGGCATGTGGCAAGTCATACTGAATGACTGCTGTTCAGTTGGACCTTAAAGGAGGAAGAGGTAGCTTGCCAGCTTCAGGAAGGAGCTGGGATTTGGAACCAAATCACAGGAGGAATAATACTTATTTCTTAATTTGTGCAAGTTTTATTGGATTTTAAGATTTGTAAGGGAATAGTGGGAAATAGTGTACCTGGGGCTCATTTGGGAGCAGGATAAATGTGACAGGTATGGAGAGCTATAGGAATTAGAGTCTAGGTAGTCCCAGCACCTGAACAGGCAGGTGAACAAAATTACAGCGGTAGGAAATTGGAGAAGACCCAGGTGACTAGGTGTCACCAGCCTGACTACAGGGTAGCTAATACAGGTGAATGTTCCCACAGTGTGGAGGTATTGCTGTCAGGGTGATCCAGTAGCAGGAACTGGAGGCAAGACCCTAAAGATCTAAGGGTCCCAATTATTAGAGCACTCCTGCCTTAGGGGATTAGGGGACTGAGCACTAAACCACAGCAAGGATTTGGGCCCAGAGCCAAGACCTTGTTTCTAGAATTGGGTAAAGGCTAAGTAGAACTGGCTGAAAAGCACATTTCATATGTAGTTCCTCAGCATTCTCAGTGATCCTTTAATTATTATTATTTTTTAAATTCTTTTAAATGTTTATTTTTGAGGGAGAGAGAGTACAAGCAAGGGAAGGGCAGAGAGAGAGGGAGACACAGAATCTGAAGCAGGCTCTAGGCTCTGAGCTGTCAGCACAGAGCCCAACACAGGGTTCGAACTCACAAACCGTGAGATCTTGACCTGAGCTGAAGTCGGACACTTAACTGACTGAGCCACCCAGGTGCCCCTGGGGATCCTTTAATTAGTCCTCAGTGGATCAGGTCCCACAACTTTTAGTAGGGTAGAGACTGCAGGAACCCCACATGGGAAGACAAAATGCCTGTTGGAGCAGGGAGCCAATCCCATCATTACTGACACAGTTGGGAAACAGGCTGTGGCTGGAATTTGAATGTCAGAGTAAGAGCGCTGTGAGGCAGTAGAAAGCCACCCAGACTGTGGTGGGAGGCAGCGCTAAGTGTCACCATTAACTCTTACTTATGGCAGTTGATTACATTGGGTGCATCACTTAACCCTTCTGAACCTGAAAAATAATGTTTGAGGAAACTAAATCTATCAATTCTTCATGAAATAAATTGAAATGAGTAGAGTCTGTAGTTAGGGAGACAAAAGCTAAGAAGCCGAGGTGGTGATCTCAGAGTAGAGTGATAAAGGTCAGGACTCAGATGGGGATGAAAATTGAATCCAAGGGATGGCATTTTGAAAGAAGAAAGGAATGGGCTTAGCAACAGAGCACAGAGAACGAAGGAGAGGGATTAAGGCTGACTCTGAACCGTTGCGCCTGACAGATAAAACAAACAAGAAACCAGTAGATGACTGAGAGAAACAGAGTGATAGTCAGGGGAGAATGAATGACCTCCCGGGTGGGTTTGATGGTGTGGCGGGCGTCCTGTGCATCTGTGCACTGAGCAGTTTGGGAAGTTGGCTACAGGTGACACATTTGGAGTTATCAGTATAAAAGTGTTGGAGAGAGGGATCTCCAGAGGATTTGAGAGAATCCTCTTGAATACATGAAGAGCTAAGGACAGAAGTTTAGGGAAGGCCCATGATTTGGGATGCAGGAGGAAGAAGTTCCATCTGGGGAAACAGAAAAGGAACATTTGGAGAGATAGATGAAAGCAACTTGAAAATCTAGTATTGCTGAAGCCAGGGGAAAAGAGTTTCAATTATAAAGGAATGATGAGCAGTATGAAATAAGAAAATGAAGACTAAGCCATAGTTTTGTCTAGAAGGAAGACTTTGGAGACCTTGGAGAAAACATTCCCAAGCGACTGGGAGCAGAAACCAGAAAATGTCAGACCAAAATGTGAGAAAATGGTTGGGAATTAGAATCAGTCTATATAGACCCTTAAGTTTGAAGAGATATAAAGCAAAATGTCATTCAAAAAAGAATTATATACTGGGGAGCCTGGGTGACTCAGTTGGTTAAGTGTCCAACTCGATTTTGGCTCAGGTCATGATCTCACGGTTTGTGGGTTCGAGCCCTGCATCGGGCTCTGCACTGACAGCACAGAGCCTGCTTGGGATTCCCTCTCTCCCCTTCTCTCTGGCCCTCCCTTGCTTGTGCTCCCACATGCTCACTCTCTGTCTCTCTCTCAAAAATAAATAAATAAACTTTTTAAAAAAGAATTCTGTGTTAAGAAACTCTGCATTTTGTCATTGGGAGAAAAAGGAAGACCAGCCACAGAAGTACTTCTAATATAATCCTAATGGTCCTGTGGCATGTATTATGAGTTCCAGTGTATTTTAGGACCTGAACTACAGCATATTAAATTAAATTATCACCAATATTTAAAAATTAGACCCAGATCTGTTTAAAGTGGAATGCAACAATGTTTTGGTAAAATAAAAATATTTCTTCTTATTTGAATGAAAGAACTTTTCATAGTACTTTGATAATTTAAGATTAGAATGATTCTCTGATTATGCCAAGATAAAAGGCTATTTATAGCAGTGGTGATCATCCTCACTCCAAGTGAGTTTTGGTTGTTTTTGTTTGTTTTGTCTCTATACTTTGCATAAATAAGGGAAGTAACTTTAAAAGATCAATTCGTTATTAAAAATATATTTATTACCAGTATCACAAGTTGAATCTCTTTTCCAGTCAGGCTCTCTGAAGATAAGCATTATCAACACAGTAATCCTCTATCAATAGTTACCATATGCTAGATTCAGAGATACTAAGATAATGAAGTATGTTGTTCTATCTGTTGGGACAATGTTCATAAATCTATTGGTGACGAGTCCAATGCAATATAAATAAAAATGGGGATGCAGAGGAGGGAGTGTTGTGGTAGGATCAGCAAGGTGTTAGAGAGTAAGGGAAATTTTTACTGATATTAGAGCTAGACTTTGCAGGACGAATGCTAGCTTCCAGGCAGAGACTAAAGTTGGGCCATTTCTGGGAGAGGGGGCAGTTGCTCAGACTGGCAGGGCTAGAAGGAATGGCGGATGGGATGCACATCACTGGTTAGTTGTGCCTTTATCTTGCCAGTACAGACTCTAGCCATTATACTTTTAAATTCTCGTGAATAATGTTCCATTGCCAATGAAGACATTGAAAATCAAATTAAAAATAAACCCACATCTGAGCCTTTATTTTTGCCGGTTTGTCTCCTAGGATACTCAGTTTTGCCATTGGAGATTGTTTCATTATCTCTTTGAATCATTAAGGAAAGCCTCATCACACAGGCCTATTGACAAGTATCAGCAACATTGCTAACTTGACTATTTAATTGGATATTCTTATTTAGAAAAGTATAATGAGTTCCGTCTTCTGATCAGTCTACCTAGAGAATGGCAATTATTTTTTTTTTCTAATGAGTCAAATGATAATCTGCTTACGTGTAAGTCCAGTCATGCCATACTAATTTTCTTTTTACCACATCTGTGACTCAGTTTTAGAAATATGCACACCTTAGATAATCAGGCTCCATACTGATTTACTATTTTTACAGCAAGACCCTAGTAAAATTGCATAATATTTAACTAGGGTACAATTACAAAAGTTATATATGAAGTTTAACTGCCTTCCTTCATGTAAAAGAAACACATTCATGTGTTTCTTTTGGCTAAGCATTTTATGCTTTAAATCATAAAATTTATCAATTTGCTTATGTGAAAATACTAATGATCACATAAGGAAAATGGCTTGGAAATTGGTGTCATATGAAAATGTAATATGAAAAATATTAGAAACTATTTTATAAGATTTTAGAAATAATTTTAATTGATATTTTTAGGAATTTAGCATTTATTATCTCTCCTTCAGCTATTGAATCATCCTGTTGGGTTTTTTTTTAATGGCTGATGTTTTTAAAAAGTCTGAGTATAATTTACATAGATTTTTGAGCCTTTTTTTTTTTTTTTGGCAAGTACCAAAATTAGTTGTTTTTTCTTAAGAAAAAAATTATATGGTAGAGACTCTCTGAAACTAAATTTGAAAGACATTTTGTTAAATTACTCCTGTATTTGCTTTTTGTTTGCTCTCAGATTTGTTGAACCACCAGTAGTTTCAAAGGTTAATGCAAACTTTGGTAGCGTAAGTGCTTTTCTGAAAATCGAAAGTTAGAGTGAGGGTCAGAGTCTTCTCGTGTGATAAAGCTGAGGTTTGCCTTGAAAGCTCAGCAGCATTGTAATTTTACCGTGAACACTAATGTTTGTCTAAAAGGATTGGTGGCCAGAAATAAGCCACGGTGTCTAATGAGACACAGGGACCCAGCTGGGCAAGATGCCATGGCATTTCTTGCATGTGTTTTTCTCATAAGCAAAATGGCTTCATGCTGAAGAGGATGGTCACAAAGTCTGAGGAATTAGAGGTCAGAGTGGGACTTTCAGACTTAATGCGGAAGATCGAGGTAAGCCCTGGATTTTGAAATGAGTGAATCTGTGGAACTGTGATTTCCTGCATATCAAATGGGGAATGTCTGCAGATGTGTAAGAGCTGAGAAAGAAGAACAGTATTTAGATCCTGCCAAAACTCCTTTGAGCCCTGAAAAATACTCTCCCAGAAGAAAATATTTCAGGAGAAAACCGGTCAAGACAACTGTAGGTGACACAGACTCAGTAGAGCCAAGCCAGGACAATGAAGACAAGAGGGAGAGCAGCGTTCAGCTCTCAAGAGAACAGCCTGCTTTTTCACTCAGGGGACTGGTGCTGGAGGGATCTGCCGCCCCAAACCTCACACCGGAAAGTGGTATTCGGCAAGAGGGGACAGAAGTTGTAGTTGATGATAAACAGAAACTTGTGCCGAGTACTGTGAGCATTCGGTCTTACCATGTGGACACCTCTCCTGCTGATGACAGTGAAACAGAAGTAAAAGTTAGTGATCTGGACGAAAGGATTCCAGAAAAGAACAGCACTCCATATTGTGCAAAGAGGAAGGAACATTTAGATGCTGTCAACAGGAGAGAAATAACATTCCAAAGGAAAACTGAGGTTTTCTCTTTACGAAAGGCAGCCAGCTTAAGTTCCATTCACTATGGTACAGAGAGATCTTCTGAAAAAAGTGGGCTTTCTGAAGACCCATCAAAAAGTTATAGCAGTGTTCAAGAAAAGCATAACACTGAGAGATTCTGCCCTCATGAAATAAACAATTTTCACTTTGGAAAAAAGAGATGTCATTCCCTCTGTACTATTGTGTTCTCTGCTTCCAGGGGCACAGATGGAAATGAGGTAAGTGAAATGCAGAGTCTGAGTTGCAGGTGTAAAATAAGTACTCCTGGTGCTTATAATCCGAGGGAGGTTCTGTAATTTGTCTGTTTTAAATTATTTTCATATTAGCTTGTGTGGAAGTTGGAGAGTTCTTGGTGCGTTTTATTGTCTGTAATCTTAGGTTTGGTTATTGTGATTTTTATTTTCTGTGATTTCCACATTCTTTGATCACACTTTAAACCCCTATACATTTTTGTTGTCGTCGGAAGACTTAAAAAAGCTTCATTGAAAGAGAATGCACATCTTCTGAAGTTCTGTAGTTCACATCTCTTGACTTTTCCTGTGGAATAGCTTTTGGAAACTTGTAGGCAAAATTGAATCAGAAAATAGTCATGAGAAGACAATAGCCTCATGACAAATGTAGACAGAATACAATACAGTTATCGGTCAGTGCTGGCTTGCTAATTGAGAAGTTTGGAAAAGTCAGTTCTAGTTCTCTATCGGTTTTCATGCATAGGAACACTCATATACTTGCTTTAAGTTTGTGTGTGTGTGTGTGTGTGTGTGTGTGTGTGTGTGTTGGGATGGGTAGCACGGAGGAAATCACCCAAATATTTTGTCTCTGTTACATGAGTTGTTCCTCAGCTCCCATCTAAAATCAGAAACCATTTGGGCAGCATGTCATAGGAATTTCAGTATGATACCATCTGGCAGGAAGTTGAGATCTTTATTCCTAACACTGATATTTAGCTTCAGATGAGTTATTTCTCTGGGGTTTCACTTGTCTTTAAAACGTAAACATAAGCGCAAAATGTATATTTACTTACATTTAAATGTAAGTAAAATTTATTTACTTGCTTGAGACATGTGTTACCCAAAACAGCCTCTACATGTTACTAGTTGGAATTTGATGGCTTTTTCTTTAAGCTACTTCTAACTTTGTCTTTTTACGCAAACTCCGGACATAAATGGGGTATGTGATGATAAACAGTCTTGGCAAGGTCAGCAGAGATCATTGACACAGTGATAGAATCAAGTTTTATGAGGGTCAGTGTGCATGATCATTTTGGGCCTTAGCTGCTGAAATCGCTGAAGATGTTTTTGTTTACATACATCACCACACCTTGCCAATATTATGTCATCCCTTAATATTTACAGTTTTCAGTGGGGTTACCTTTCGAAAAGAAAGCATATAGTTCATGTCAGCGCGAAAAGAAACGAGTTAGCTGTTCCGTGTTTACTAATGCAACCTCTTGCTTTGCTTCATGTTTTCTAGGTGTTTTTTTTTTTTTTTTTGTATAATTTGGCTTCTTGTAAGCCTTAAAATTTTTTCAATATTGGAAATTCTTAAAATCAAAGTCTGTTTCCTAAGTGCTACACAGACCTTCTTTCCCCCCCCCCCCCCCGCCTTGTATTATCCTCATGCCAAGGATTTTACCTTTCTAATTGGAATATTTTTGAAGATTTTTGAAACTTCAGTGGTAAATATATGTGAAAAGAAGGTGCAAACCTGCCAGTTAGATCTGTTAAATAATTGTGATGTGGAAGTACTTACCAAAGCGTTACATCTTTTGGGGTGAAAACTGAATGGGATAGTCATTGTCTGAAGAGTTTGATGTCTTATTTTCCTGCAGTCCAGAAAAAGACTCTTCATTCTGGGGCTTACAAAGTGTCAGAACCGACAGCTTAGGTAACTTCTCTTAGGACATTCTTCCTGTCACCTTTTGAGGTGTTTGATTCTGTTTGCTTAATTACCTTGGTTAGAACTATTTATCTTGCATTGGACTCTACTTTTTTTTTTAATATTTTTTAATCTTTATTTATTTTTGAGAGAGACAGAGACAGAGTGTGAGCAGGGAAGGAACAGAGAGAGAGGGAGACACAGAATCCAAAGCAGGCTCAAGGCTCTGAGCTGTCAGAGCCCCCCCTGACGTGGGGCTTGAACTCACGAACTGTGAGATCAGGACCTGAACTGGAGTCAGACGCTCAACCAACTGAGCCACTCAGGCGCCCCAGACTCTACTTTTTTTGTTGGAGAATCAAATGCAAATGAGAGCCCTCAACCCCTTTTATTAGCATTACAGCTCAGAAATGACTGATTAGCTAGCATTCCTTTTATTTAATCCTTCAGGATCTTTTTCATATCTTCCCTATTGATTCCACTCTTTCTCTTGGTCATTTGTCTGCAGGATTGAGGTTGATGACTTTTAAGTTAGCTTCCAAGTAGAATAGTGTACGGTTCTCTGAACTTTTATTAAACTTCGACTTAGTGCAGGCCTCTGACTTTAACTTCCCTGGTCCTATGAAATTTATCATTCTTAGTATAGGTGACCGACCTACCTCCCCTTTAAATCCTTGCCATCCTATGCTGACCTAGAATGCTCCTCCAGGCGCAGGGGTTCTGTGGAGGTGGCTCAGCCAGCCGCTGCTTGAGTGCCTACCAAATAAAATCTCAGAGTCCTGTTACATCTTGCCTCCGATCAGGAGTTGAACATAAAAAAAAGGAGTATCTTAGGTTTGTGTATTGCTTTGGAATTAGAAAAAGGATTTTAGAAACATTGTGGCTTTTGATTATCCTGACAACTGTATGAATAGGCAAAATTGACAGTTCTTCTTTTATAGAATGAAGAATTCAAAATTAAGGTTAAGTAATGTCCTTAAAGGCAGCACAGTAAATGGCAGTAGCTGACTTGAGCTGCTCAGCAACCTACTTAGATTAATTGTCAAAGTGCTGAAGGATATTGCTGTGAGGTCAGAGCAGGGGTTGATGTTTATAGGAGTTGATGTTCATCTGTGAAGGATGAGTGTTATAAACAGTGGTGGAAAAGGCAGATCATGTTTGGGAACAGGGAGGAATGAGCTCATTGCAGTCACCTTCTTCAGGGATTTATTTGTCTAAGACTTACATGCTTCCTGTACCTTGTGACAAGGTCTCCTACCTTTATCCTTGAGCTTTTCCCACAAAGCTTTCTTATTTCTCTAGTTTCACAAATCCCACCTCTTTCTAGTCTTGTTACATTGACCTCAGCAAAGATGGCTGTCTTCTCTGTTTATAGGCCATTGAATCTCTAACTGACCACATGTAAGTGTCACCTGAGGGCCTGGGGGCACCTGGGTGGCTTAGTCCACTTAGCATCCAACTTCAGCTCAGGTCATGATCTCGTGGTTTGTGGGTGCAAGCCTTGCATCAGGCTCTGTGCTGACAGTTTGGGGCCTGCTTCAGATTCTGTGTCTCCCTCTGTCTCTGCCCCTCCCCTGCTCACACACTCTCTCTCTCTCAAAAATAAATAAAATGTTAAAAAAATTGAAAAAACAAACAGGTGCCTGGATGTCACCCCTGTGATTCTAATGTAATAGATAAGGGTACAGCTCCACAGATGATTCTAATGCCCAAGACTATGGATAGGAAGGTCCCTATGCTTCTTATTTCTACAGCAGTGCTTCTCCAAGTGTGACTCCAGGGTCCTTGCAGTAGAATTATCTGGAATGTTTATGGGAAGCACCTTACCCCTGAGTTAACTTGATCAGAGTATCTTTTAGTGGAGCATAAGAGAACGTGGCATATGTTTTAGACATATACTTCTTAAAAGCATGTTTCCGGGTGCCTGGGTGGCTCAGTCGGCTAAGTGTCTAACTTCAGCTCAGGTCATGACCTCGTGGCTTGTGAGTTCAAGCCCCGCGTCGAGCCCTGTGCTGACAGCTCAGAGCCTGGATCCTGCTTCAGATTCTGTGTCTCCCTCTCTTGCTCTACCCCTCGCCTGCTCAAGCTCTGTTTTTCTGTCTCTCAAAAATAAATAAATGTTAAAAAAACATTAAAAAAAAGCATGTTTCTTAAAAATGCTGAATTTGGGGAACCAGCATCACCCTAGCTTAGCATTTGCATCTTGTTCTCTTCTCAATGTAGTTTTTCTTTTTTCTTTTCTTTTCATTTCCTTTGTTGTAATATTCACTTATTTTTGGGAGAGTATTAGTGGGGGAGGGCCAGAGAAAGGGGGACAGAGGATCCGAAGCAGGTGCTGTGCTGACAGGCTGACAGCAGTGAGTTCGATATGGGGCTCAAACTCATGAACTGCCAGATCATGACTTGAGCTGAAGTCGGATGCTTAATTGACTGAGCCACCCAGGTCCCCCTCAATGTAGGTTTTCTGATAAGCAGTGCGGATTTGGGGCCCAGGAGGCAGGAGGTCTGAGTTCTAGTCAGCCTTTGGCCCAGAGAGCTGTACGACTTGGACTTTTTAAATTTCTTTTTTTTTTTTTTTAATTTTTTTTTCAACGCTTTTTTTTATTTTTGGGACAGAGAGAGACAGAGCATGAACGGGGGAGGGGCAGAGAGAGAGGGAGACACAGAATCGGAAACAGGCTCCAGGCTCTGAGCCATCAGCCCAGAGCCTGACGCGGGGCTCGAACTCCCGGACCGCGAGATCGTGACCTGGCTGAAGTCGGACGCTTAACCGACTGTGCCACCCAGGCGCCCCTAAATTTCTTTAAGCTCAGTTTCATTTCCTAGAAGAGGAGAATATTGGACTAAATCATGAAACTGCTATTAATAATAATGGTATTTGTTGAGTCCTACTATATGCCAGACACTCCACTGTTGTGATATTTAATCTTCAGAGCAAGCCTATGGAATGGTTCTATTTTTAGCTCCATTTTACAGAGGAGGAAACTGAGCCTTAGGAAAGGTAAATAACTTGCTTAGGTCACTCAACCAGTAAGTGGAAGAGCTTGACCCACATATTTTTACCAAGCTGAACTCTTAACCTGATACAAGTTACCTACCTTTTCCCGTATACCTCTCTTTCACTTTTAAATATCTATGAATTCATGTATGTAACTGCGTACCTTTTTGTTTGTTTACTGTTTTCACCCTTTCCTCCATCTCTCTCTTCTTTTATTTCTCTGTCAGGCACTTATTATGTACCTGTTATATATTGAACCAAAACGAGGCACTTTGAGAGTAATAAAACATAGCTCTTTTCTGCGTAGAGTATATCCCATTGTTTGTGTAGAACAAATGACAGGGACCATGACTGTAAACTTAGTTACCTGGAAGTTAGGCCTCTGGGATGGTAATCATGAAGAACTTTAACTTCCCACCATACTGCGTAGCCACTTATTAACTAATGAAAGCCAAACTCTTCCTATGTTCCTTTTCATCTTTTGGTGAATTGCCAACGTATAGTTCAGTAACCAAGGAAAGAAGCCAAGGAGAGAGGATGAGAAATAAGGAGTGTGGATATTGTAGAAATTATATTATCAGTCTCTAAATAATGAAGAGTTTAATTTTTAATTAACTTTCATATTTTAAAACTTAAATTGAGAACCACCTCAAAATGTTAGAAGAATATATTAATGTTCAAACTTGCTGAAATATAATTATTTGATATTATTTTCTTTGGCCAAGTCTTTTATGAATCTTAGACTCCAGAATTCTTTATTAGAATTCAAGCACTAGGATAAAATCTAAATGCTTTTCCTTTTATATGATAGCTTTGGTCTACTAATTTTGAAAACAAAGGTAATTTGGTTTACAGTTGACTAACTCATTCCTTTCTGAACTATTTCATCTTTTAAAATGAGAAGGCATTTATTAATTTTTAAAAATGTTTACCATTGTTAGTTGTTACTTGGATTTCATAACCAGTTTCTGAAAATTTTGTTTTGAAATAGTTGCATAGAATTTGGGTCTTTTTCAGTATTACAATGCTTTGATCTTTTCAATTAAATGAAGGACGTGCAAAAATTTAAAGCCTTTGCTGTACAAAGAGAATAGTTATATTTTCCCCCTTATTTGATTAAGAAATAAATGAGCATTTCCTAAATTTAAAGCATTAGTACTTGAACTTTATCAACTTTTTGCTTTTGTCCTTTATTTAACTCTTCCTTTTAGGGAGACCGTTATAGCCAGATAGAATTTTCAAAATATTTGTGCCATCTTTGCTGTTAAAAATATTTTGTGGAGCATTTTCACACATTTTTGAAACTTGGAAGCACTGACTAAAAATGTGTTGATTACATTTGTTTCTGCCAAAATAGTTAAAACATCTTTGAAGAGGTTGTCTTTGGAAGCAAACATCTTGGCTTGGAAATATTTGCCTGTGTTGACAAACTCAATATGGGATTTGCTTTTGTCTGACTACATTGTCGAGTAGTGTGAATCAAAGAGTTTATGCAGTAGTCCCCACCTGGTGCACAGTTACCTCTGCTCACTGGGGGCAGGTGCTGTTCTGAACCCTGTGTGTGTGTTGTTTTAGGCTCTCAGCATCTCCATGAGGAGATACTTCACATGGGAAGAAACTGAGGCCCAGAAAGGCCACAGGGCTAGTATGTGGTGGGGTCTGGAATTGAACACAGGTCACAACCTTCCACGGCTCTGTGCCAGTGTTCCTCTCATTGTTACACTTTTACTCGTGAAACAATTATGTTAAGAAATTCTGGAGGTAGAAGAATTTTGAGGTCCATTTTTTCCAGTGTGCAGCTTTCATTCTTCTTCATACCAGAACTCTCTCAAATAGAATATAACCTCTTTTATTTTAACAAATATATGAAGGAATTGAATTTCCTTTGATACCACTCTTGTGTCCAACCCTCTGAAACCAATAGTTGTTTTGTGTTGTACAAGGAAGAACATTTGATTACCTATCATTTCTATATTTACTGTGTCCATTAGATCAGTTTTTGCTTTTATAAAATGAGATGGTTCACTGGTAGGCACAGCTTTTTCTGGAATGTTTTAAGAAGTCAGTACAGATTTGGGGTGGCAGAGGAAAGGGAACTTATGAAATCTTGAATCAGAAGACTAAAATTTAACCCAGTCTTATTTTCCCCATCTGTGAAACAGGGTGGTGTGTTTTGAGCATTAAATGAGGTAATATATGTGAAAAGGACTTACTTAACTTCTGGTTAAGTACTTGATAACTTCTATCTTATTAGTGTCTTCTGCTGCTGTGGAAAAGAGGAAACATCTTGTAACCATCTGCTGAGTAGAAAAGCTATATGTTTTCCAAATTCGTAACAGGGCATTTCTTTTGTTCCTATGGACATGAGGCATTATGCATAAGCAGAGTAGGCTGCCTCCTTCTGTCTCCCCAACTCTACTCATCCTCTCACTATATCTTAAGCAAATATTTACTGAATACCTATCATTTGTCAGACAGTATATTCATCTAACTCTGTAATTAGTTAAAAATTTTGTCAACCTGTCGGAATAGAAATAACCCCTGGGATGAGCCAATTCTTGGAGCTCATATTGGTTATGGACACCTTAGTACATGTACATTTCAGAGACATTATCGTTCGTAGTTCTGGTATGAGAGTAGAAGAGAGCATGATGCCAGGGGGAAATCTACCATTCTGTGGGGGAAATGCTGTCAGTTAAGGTGTTGTGTTTAGTGAGGAAAATTACTGTGAACCCTGACCTTCAGTTTATGTCAGAGATCCAAGGGTGTAGCTTCCTCTGAAAATGTGTAGAATTTTATATATCAGCTACTTTGCCAGGATAGAGACTGAGAAGCTCCGGTGAAAAGGGTCTTGACTTCAGGGGTTAAGGCAAAGGTAGAGGGTGCTCTTTCGTGACCTATGTGTGGACAGCCATTTTCCCAGCAGAAGGCACACTGAAAGGAAGCACCCACTGTGGCTACTGACCCAGAGAAAAAATTAGTGGGAGTTGTAAGGATAGATTTCTTTTGTAAATGTGAAGGAGAAACGTCTTGCTGATTCTAAATTGGAATTTAGAAGACCCAAGTCCACACCCTAGGCCTTCTACTACCACAGGAGATGCTGGTCAAGTCACTTCACTTCTTGTAGCCTCAGCTTGCTCACAAGTGAAACGAGGGAATCCTCCAAGTGCCTTTGGGTGCTTTCAGCTTGAGTTCCCCTGATTCCTTAATCCTTAAGTATAGTTATAGCTTTCTCTAAGCTGAATATCTTAGTTCTTTTTACTTCAGAGATGTTGCCTTTCCCATGTTACACATAAGTTTTTTAAGTAGTAAATTTGATTAAGCTTTTTAATCTTTTCAACAAATTGCAGTTATTAAAAAAATAAAAAAATAAATGTTGCATGATTTGCCTTGTATAGAAGAATGAAATACATGCATTTTTTTAAAAAGTGAATCTTTTAGGGAGTATCTGACTCAGCTTTGCAGTTTGGCTGTTCTTGTGTTCTTAGTGCATGCCAGAACCATGACAACATCTGTAAAAATAGGGTGTTCCTATCTCCCAGTTGTCTGGTGGCATTGACTTTGCTCAGAGGACTTTCACATATATGGCCTCAGCTGACCAGCACAGTGAGGCTGTTGCAATTCAGTTAGCAGTAAGTGGGTCATCTAGTAATAAGCTGTGAATAAAATCAGAGTGTGCTATGAGATGGGTTATGTTGGCTTGTTTTCTTTTATTGGAAAGGCATTTTGAGGTAGTCTGTTGTGTCAAGTTTATGGAATTGTTTTAGAAAAATGATTTAGATGAAGCTCAGTTTCACTGCTTAATGTTGGGTTCTCACTGAGTACTCTCTGGGCTTGAGCTTGCTGGGTACTTTTGTGCAGTAGTCAGGGCATTCTATTATTATTGGAAAGTGAGCTTAATTGGAAACGTTTTACTTTTCTAAAATGACAAGTCTTACATGACATGACAGGTTAAAACTCACTCATCTCAAATGAAAACATGAAACATGTTTCTGATCTTGCGTTGTATATTCCCTCCCTCCACTTATTCAGCAGATATTGAGCACCTAATCTATGTCATGTTAGGCAGAGTATGAGGAGAATGTTCCAAGGGGAGTAGTAGCTTGAACAGAGGACCCTAGGAGAGAGGGAGCATGTGGTTCACATGGTTCAAAGTTCAGATGGTTTGAGCATAGAATAGGAAGGAGATGGCTTGAGTCTAGAGAGAGCAGCCAGGGGCACCTGGGTGGCTCAGTTGGTTGGGTGTCCGATTTCGGCTGAGGTCGTGATCTCAGTTTGTGGGTTCGAACCCTGCGTCGGGCCCTGTGCTGACAGATCAGAGCCTGGACCCTGCTTCGAATTCTGTGCCTCCCTCTCTCTCTGCCCCTCCCCCACTCGTACTCTGTCTCTATCTCTCAA
Organism: Prionailurus bengalensis; assembly: GCF_016509475.1. NCBI lineage: Eukaryota > Metazoa > Chordata > Mammalia > Carnivora > Felidae > Prionailurus > Prionailurus bengalensis. The sequence continues at coordinate 53,553,610 of NC_057349.1, read as the reverse complement.
AAATGAATAAACGTTAGAAAAATTTTTTTAGAGAGAGCAGCCAAAACTGAACTGGAAAACTGTGGCTGTGGAGTCAGGAACAACCTGAAATGGCATTTGAAAGTAAGCCAAGACTTGGTGCAATGAGACTAGTTAGGAGACTATTACTAATCCAGACACTGAGGCTTAGTTCCAGAAGGAGGTGGAAGCTCGCTTGAGCCCAGTATTATTCCAGGTGTCTCATGACTGTGTCTTAAAGGATGTCCTTAGTATTGACATTGGAGACTAGAGGTGATGGTCCAGACCAAGGATAGTAATTATTGCCATTCGATAGTTTGTAGTGGGAAAAGAGAGAAAACAGGGAATATAAGACCCTTCTCTCCCCTAGAAACAGTCTTGGGACAGCTAATATATCCATGTTACTGATGCTCGTGTCTTCCTTAGGGATGTGGGAAGCTAGCAGATGCATGAGTTTGAGTGGCACAATGAGTCAACACCCATGGGGAGGTTTCAGGAGCATTGGAGCAACTCATGCTTTTATGTTTTGAGAATTCCAACACTGGATTCTTTGGTTCCATTTGCAGAAGCAAACAGTCCATTTGTTGTTGGGTGTGTATTGTGTCTCTGAGCTGTTTGGTGAGACTGCGGTTCACATTTCCTGATGGTGCTCTATGAGGCATTTGGTCAGATGTGCACTATGAAACAAAGCTCATCCCTGAGCAGGCACATGCCTGGTTCTACCGCAGTTAGAACTGTGTGAATTTGGGTCAGGCTTTCTTTCTTCTGTTTGAATAATGTCTGCACCCTTTCCCCCTCCCCTGCCCAGAGACTTCTCCTAAAGCCCCTTGGGCCTTCTTTTAGTTCCATTTATTAATGTTTCAATCATTGTATGTTGTCTCAGCTCTGCCAAGAGGAAAAAAGGAAATTATGTAGTAAAATCTTAGTGTTGAGTGTAAGGGTAGAGGTGATGTGGGAATAAGGGATGTGAATGTAGGAAAGAGTATGAGGGTTTTTGTTTTGTTGGTAGCATTTTTTTTAGGCTGAGGTTTTTGGTTTTTTAATTTCAGTTTTTGATCTTATATGGAGTGAAAAGAAAAAAAACAGATATGGTGACTTCTTTATTTTCAAGGCTCAGGATCCTGAACTATGAAAATGACTTCATATACTTGGTATCTGGATTCTTTTTTAATGCCCTAAATGGTTTAAAATAATTTTGCCAAAATATATAGCCAGCAGGCATGTTTTTAATTCAAATGGGTTTTGGGACTTCCTATCCAAATGGTTAGATTTTTCTGAGATTTACCAGTAGGAACAATACTTTTAGAATCCCATTTGGAGAACCCACTGTCTAATAACATGACCATGCCATTTTTGAGAATGCCTTATGCTGTGTATTTTTAAAGCTTGGAACTGTTCTCTGTAAACCAGCTTTTGTCAGGGCTCTGGAAAATACTTGCTCTTCACATAAAAACCTTGTAGATTTCCAAATTTCGGTTTGGACTGTCCTCTTGGAAGAGGAATACACATAAATAGAGTGGTGGTAGACGGCCAAGTACCCTTTCTTGCTCTGGCCATGTCACGGCACAACCACATTCTTGACTTTATGGGAAGGAAATAACATTTCCTCTGTAATTCAAGTGAAAACTACTTACTGAAATTTCACATGTAAAGCAGATAAGCCAGAAAAAAAGTCAGTGAAGTTGCTTAGTTGAAAAATTAAGGAAAATAAGCAGAAAGAATTATTTTGATTATAGGTAAAGTGGAAAGCCAGACCAAAACTTGACAGTTCATACGAACTTCAAATTTCCAGTAGTGAGACTCAGTTCTAGAAGAAGGTGGAAGCTTTGCTGAACCCCATACCATTCTAGACTTATCATAATTTTGTCTTAAAAGATACTGTAAGATTGACATTGGCATTCACTTGGACTTGGGATATAAAGACATTTTAATTCAAACATGTCAGCCTCCTCCCATCATACTCTTCCTTGAACTTGGAGAATACTAGATTTAGGTTATTTTTACACAGTGCCAAAATAAGTTTTTTGGAAAATGTTGCCAAATATGTCATTTTTACTGTTTAGATAGTAAGCAAAAACCTACAAAAAATGGTTGAGTGACATTTTTATGGGTGCATCAGTTTTTTTGCTTGGAGTTTGCACAGTGTAGGTAATAAAGCCTCTCCTTCCTGTGGGACCTTGACGTATATGCTAAAGCAGAAGTGATCAAGGGTATCCTGGTTGCCTGAATGAAATAATTTAAATTCCAGAGGTGCCTAACTCAATCACAAAGATATATGCTCATGGGCATTTACTATCTATTATGTGCCAAGCAGTGACAGAGTTAAGACACTGTAATGCTAAAATGAATAAGACATTGTCATTTTGTGTACGTTTGCTCACATATTAGAGGGACAGAAGATGTATCAACAGATGATAATAATACACAACACGTGCTATTACAGTAGTGTGTGTATGCGCTGCTGTGGAAGCAGAGAGGATGGTGGGACATCTCTCACAGACCCTGGAGATTGAATCAGCTGGGGCTTCTTCAAAGAGATGGATGAGTGAAGGGGTTGAGTGGGATGGCAGCTGGTGAGGGCATTCTGTAGGTAAGTAGTAGCATATATAAATGCATAGTGTCCTGTGGAAATGTATTGTTCTTGAAGGAACAAGAAGTGGTTCAGTGGGGCTGTAGTATGAGGAATTTTTGGGGGTGTGTGTTGAAGGGGAGGGAGGAGAGAAGAGGCTGCATAGGACTGTGTGACCAATTGAAGATAGGTACAGATGGAGATAAAGGCATCGAGGATGACTTCAGCGTTTTTGATTTCTGAGCAACTGGGTAAATGATGAGGCCATCCTCTGAGCTACAGATACAGAAGGAAGAGTGAGATGGAGAAAGAGAAATTCAGCTTTCTCTATAGTGGGTTTGAAGAGGTTGTGAGATAAAGCACAGTGAAGCCAGGTAGATGCAAGTTCAGGTGTTACTTCTACCTGTTAGTAGTTTGTGTGCACTTGAGCAAGTCACATAACCACTTTGTGCTTCATTATCATTTGTAAAATGAGATTGTATCTAATGATGATGAGATGATATTTGGGAAGTGCTTCAACACACTGGCTCACTGAAGTGCTCAATATATGATTGGTTTTACTATTTTGACAGAAGTGTTCATTAGGGAATTAGAATTTATGGGTCTTATGTTCAGGGGTAAGTTTTGGGAGCAACATGGGGATCCCAGAGTCATTGGTATGAAGGGGGAAGTTGAAACCATTGTAGAAGGTGAGATTGTACAGGAGGCGTGAGAAGAAGCGGGGGTGCTGAGGACTGAGCCTGGGGAATAGCACTAAAGGAAGGGTAGCAGTGGAGCCTCTACTGCAAACTGAGAACAAATGGCCAAGGATGCAGGAGGAAAACCAGGAAGGAGTGACATCAGGAAAGTCAGGGAGGAAGACTGCCAGTGACAGATGCCTCAGACAGATCAGGAGTGGAGAATGGACAGATTGGAAAGCAACCCTTGAGCTCTTCTCTGTGATGTTTTTCTGTCATTAAATTGCAGGCTCCATGAGGGTGGTTGTATGACCAACTCCTCGTAGTGGTACTAGCAGACATTTGTGAGTGCTTATTGATTAAGTGAGACTATGGAAGAGGAGGTCGTAGATGATTGCTCACAATATCTTTCAGCTCTTCAGGTACCACGTGACCTCCCTCCTTTCGTGCTTACAACTTGCTCTGTTACATTTTACCATCTGATTTCCTTTTTCTCCTGGGAAAATCGAGTCACAAGCAGGAAGCTCCCTCACTTTCCTGTCTGGTCACCGCTACTTAGTTTTAGTGGAGTGATTGGGATGGAAGCCACATCACAGCAGGTTGAAGAGTAAAGATAATAGAGCTAAAAAATACAAAAATAAAGTCTATTTAAAAAACATGAAAATTACAGAGCGTTTTTTTTTTGTTCAGTTGCTTTACTGGAAGAGAGAGACAGTGATAAGAAGAGGGAATTGAGTTTATAAATCTTGTTTATTTTTGTTTTAGGATGGAAGAGATGGGCATTGTCAGTGTGGAGCCTGATGTGGGGCTCAAACTCATGAACTGTGAGATCATGACCTGAACCGACATCAAGAGTCAGATGCTTAACTGGCTGAGCCACCCAGGCACCCTGAGATGGGCATTTTTAAATACTGAGAGCCACGACCCAGATGTGGAGGGGATGATTGATAGAGTGAGAATTCCCCAGGAGACAGGAGGTGGAAGGATTCTGAGCATATGAGAAAAGCAGGTCATGCAAAAGCCAAGTTTGTTGGTAGCAGGGCAGGGCAGTGAAGGAGTTCTTACTCATGTTGCTATTTTCTCGATAAAGAAGGAGATTAAAAAGTGAACGCTAAACGTAAATAAGGAAGTGGTACGGTAGGGAATTTCGTGCAAATGGTAAAGAATATTGAAAGAGAGATTGTGAGGGATAGAAAAACTGGCCAATTAGGACACCAAGAAAAAGTGCCAGCTTTCTTAGCGTGCTTAGCTGAATTGCAGACCTGGAACCTGTGGTGGCAGCAGTCCACATGGAACTGCAGTTTTCTAGTAGAGCTTTATAGCATAGGGAAGAGTAGGGGAGACGTGCAGCTAACTTGGCCAGGATTGCGGTTTGGCTGGGGGCTTGCAGGGCGAGGAGAAGGGTGTGAGGGAGTTGAGGAAGTTGGTTGAAGTGGTGGATCACGTGTTGCAGGCCAGCTAGAGAAAGAGGTGAAGATAGAAGAGGGCTCATAGAATGGATCATAATGAGGCATATCAAGCAATGTGAGATGTAAGTGAAGCCAGATAAGTGGTTTTTACCTAGGGTTGGGGAATGAAAGTGGTAGAAGAACAGGAAGTCACTATCGGAAGTTAAATATCGGAGGCGGACTAGTTCTGGTGTAAGATGATGAGGTCCAGGACGTAGCAATAGATGTGTGAGTGGATGAAGTGGAGAGAAGAAGGACTGTGAGGATGTGGCACAGCATGGAGCCAGGTACACACTGAGCCAGGTGTCAGATCTTTGGGGGATGCAGGAATCTTTTTTTTTTTAATTTAAATTTTAGTTAGTGCACAGTGCAGTGCTGTTTTCAGGAGCAGAATTCAGTGATTCGCTTACATACAGCACCCAGTACTCCTTACAAGTGCCCTCCTTCATGCCCATCACCCATCTAGCCCATCTCCCACCCACAGGGATCATTTTTAAGGAGAAGAAGGTGGTGATATAAGAGTGAGTGGCCTACAGTGTAAAAGTGAGGTCTTTGTACCTATGGGTCACGGTTTGAAAACTATCATTTTTGCATCACTGGGGGATTAGAATATGCTTGCCCTGCCTGGTGGTATGTGGGACTTGACCGGAGGTGAGAGGGACAGACCAAGTTCAGTAAAATAGTAGAGGCAGTGAAGGTACTGAAGTTTTAGGAGCCTTTGTTTACCCTGGAATAGATATTTCTGGAAAGCTTGAGAGTGGTGGCAAGCTGGGTCAGGAGAGATGAGACAGGGATGAAATACAGGCTCAGGAGGCTCAGTGACAGGAAGAGCTCGAATTTGGGTGGTGGCCAGCAATGACCTGGATGTGAGGCATGAGGGCTTCAAGTTTCCAAAAGGAACTCTGGTGTAAAGGATTTTGTTTGCTTTAGGTGCTAGCTGACAGATTGTTGGTGAGAAACTTTAAGTGGCAAATACTACTAATAAAATTGTGGTGGGAGAAGCTAACATTTGTATGCCAGGCACTGTGCTAAGCATTTGATGTGGATTTATTTTACTGAATCTTTAGAACCACTCAAAAGAGGTAGAAATTCTGTCATAATTTAAGTATTTTAAATGAGGAAAACGGATTTTAGATGATGTGGATGGCTCTGGGTTGTGGTCCTGTTTACTCTTGGAGCTGGAATTTGAACCCAGGCAGCATGAATGGAAACCTTCTCTGGTCTCCGTATTGACTTCAGGATCTGAAAGGAGGAAGCTTGATTACTTCCTAGAACCACACCTGACCTTTCACTGAGGGAGGGTTCAGACTGTTGTGCTGAATGCATAGATTTTAAATCAGGGGTCATCAATGACAACTGCAGACATAAATTTTAGAGTTTAATTTATTTTTCATTTTGGTTTTGATTGCACAGTATCATGAAAAGTTTGATATACTCAAGAGAGGTAGTAGTTAATGGTAACAGGACATTTTAAAAAATACCTTGAGTTTCCCTATAGGAATAATACTCAGGTAATTGGAAATGGCAGGAAAAGCTGAAAATGAGTCAGTGTGTTAGTAGTCTTTAATTATGTTAAAGTTTGGTTCATAATATTTGAATATACATTTGAAAATCACAGCTTTTTAAATAGTGTATGCATGTGTAATAACCTGAAGTAGTGTGTGGGAGTAACAGTCTGAAATTCATCCATTGGAAATTTATTTAATTAGACCATACTGCTTTCTCCTGGTTGATGTTTAGACCGTTTTTCGACCTCAGAACTCCCCCTTTAATATCCTTCCTGGGATAAAATGCTGAGCAGCACTTGAACCTATTAAACTTACCTTGTAGTTGAAATTTACTGACTTCCCTTGTGAAGAGAGAATTCAGTGACTGGACTGGCATGGAACGTTCTTGACCAGCAGAAAATAGTCTCCCGCCTTTTCAACTCTCTCCCTTTTCTTTATTTAGTTGTGATTACCACCCACGGAGCTCCCTTGTGGTAAGGGTTCCCAGAAGCAGTTGATTTTATAATTTGTAAAGACTAAGAGAAGCCTCTTGTGAGATTTTGCCGGGAGGCATAACTTTCTTGTTTATAGTTTCCTAGATTTGTTTCTCTGAACCCTTGTTTTTATAAATGTTGATTTGCTTGAGGCAACAAATTTAAAAACTTTTTACTTCTCAGGGCACCTGGGTGGCTCAATTGGTTGAGTGTCCAACTCCTGATTTCAGCTCAGGTCATGATCTCATGGTTTGTGAGTTCGAGGCCTGCGTTGGGCTCTGTGTTGACAGTGGGTAGCCTGGTTGGGATTCTCTGTCTCCCTCTCTGCCCCTTCCCCACTTGTCACTCATGCTCTCTCTCTCTCAAAATGAATAAACATTAAAAAAAAAAACAACTTTTTACTTCTCTTTACAGTAGGAGAATTGGGAGAATAATAAAGCCAAATTTTTGCTTCTCCCTTTGTAAAAAAGAATAATAATAACCACAACAGTAAAGTTGCTGACATTACACTGTGTTCGTGTTGAATTCTGATGACCTAGCATAATAACTATTACCATCATTATTTTACAAGTCAGAGGATGGTCTTGAAACAGTTGAGTAACTTGAACATAAATGGTGGAGATGGAATTTAAACTCCTGGGATGTACTAGAAGGGCTCTCTAGCATAATTTCAGATCAGGGTATCAGTTGGAAGTTGGGGGTGGAATAACATTGGTGATTTTTCTGCTCTTTATTTCCCCACATTTAAAGAAAAAGGAATTTGTCCTGTATATACTATATAATGTGTTCATGCATGCACATAGTTCTTTTCATGCTGTGGAGATTAGCACAGGTTCTTAGAAAAGATGATTAAATTGAGACCATGAGCTCATATTTATTTCTTTTTTTGTTATAAAAATAATTAATTAATTTAGATCGAGCAAGGGAGGGGCAGAGGAAGAGGGGGAGAGAGAGTCCCAAGAAAGCTCCACACTGTCAGCACAGAGCTGGACAGGGGCTCAAACTCACAAATTGTGAGATCATGGCCTGAGCCAAACTCAAGAGTTGAACGCTTAACCAACTGAGCCACCCAGGCACACCCTGAGCTCATCTTTCAAATCATTTGTCAAGGAGCATGTCTCATACTGTGGCTGAGAGCAAGCTCTGCAGGGCATGGAGATCTATGCAGAATATTGGAGAAAGGGTGTGTGTGGCTCCCGCCATCATGTCCAGGTGGTGGTGTTAGAGGCTGCCAGGCCTGGCGTGGGCTTTTGCTGCTGCAGCCTGCACCAGGTTCCTGGTTGGCCTGGCCTCCGGCTCTTGTGGCAGCTGGGAGGAATAAAGGGCTTCCTGTCTGAGCCTAGCACTGCTGCATGTCAAAGGCTTTTTTCAGTCTGGGACTGTAAAATTTTCTACTTTCAGTTCTTTGACTCTGGCTCTTCTGACCTCTGACTTCTGTGTTGTATTTACAGTCTCTGGGCAAGACTAGATTGACGAGAGTCTTAAACATGATCTGCTTCTCCCTCCTACCTCCTCATTTTATAGATGAGGAAGTTGACTCACAGACATGAAATGTATTATTCAAAGCTGTGGGAGTAGTGGCCAGAACTAGAAGCCAACCTCATGACTTGAGTGATTTTTTTCCTGTTACAAAATGACTTGTGCCTCCCTATATATTGCTTCCAATTCTTTATTTACTCATCCTGATCCTGGCTTCCCGCCTGTCTTTCTTGATCCCTTGGCTTTCATCCTGCACTGATGGAGGGAACAGTTGTTGCTTGGTGTTAATCCCAGCTTTGGAATCACTGTGTGACCCCTGGTAAAGTCACTTTGTGCCTTAATATCATTATCAGCAGATTAAGTAGGACCCTTGTTAGAGAGGTTCTTAAGAAAATGTCAATCATGTGAACTGGTGACCTGTTTTATTTAGTGAAAGAGACTTTTAGAAAATTAAATGAAAATGAACAAAGTATAGGGAAAAAAAATCAGTTAATAAAGGTATCCTGTTGAGTAAACTGAGAAAGGACTCATGAGAAAATTAAAGAGACTTTAGGTCAAATTGTTATGTAATGTAGTTAATTGGGGAAGGTACTAGTTTCCTTCTTTGTTCTTTACACAGAATACCTGTCAGATCAAATCCTGCTCTGCAGGTGGTAATAAAGATTAGTTTGTAGGTTTTACTTTGGATCCATTTGAACTTGGCAAAACCTTTGGTTGGATTATTTTACAGATCTGATTAATAAAGAGGAATGTAGAATTCTCAGTGCTGTGACATTTTGGCATAATAAAAAAAATTAGGTGCTTATGTTAAATCCTCCTTTTCTATCTATGAACCTCTTTGAAACTCAGTTTCCCTGTATGTAAAATGGGGAAAATACATTTAGCTTTCCAATGAGAGTTATGAGGACTAAGTAGAATAACACTAATGAAGTGCTTGGTACATAGTAGTTTCTCAGTCTGAGCTGGCTTTCTTCCTAATATTTTAACACTTTCTGTTGTGTTTAGATATCTGATATCCATGTTACTGGAGAGTCAGAGGATATGTCTGCGAAGGAGAGATTGCTACTGTGGACACAGCAGGCAACAGAGGGTTATGCTGGAATACGGTGTGAAAATTTCACTACCTGCTGGAGAGATGGAAAACTATTTAATGCCATCATTCATAAATACAGGTATGGAATTTGTGGGGTCTATTTTCTTAGACAAATATGAGAAGTGTTTCTTCCATTTCCAGATTTTAAAATAACCTTTTATTATTATAGAAGCAATACATGTGCATGGCAGAAAGTTAGAAAATACAGACCAAGTACAAGTAGAAACATCAGATTCTTACCACTGCGAGATCATCGCTCTAAGCTTGGTGCATACACACAGACCACAGAGCTATATCATATCTTTGGATTTTGCTAGTAACTTGGAAGACAGTAAGCTCTGATATATAGAGTCTTCAAGTGGATGAGCATGATTGTACAAATGGAGAACTGGTGAGTTGTAGGGTAAGGGTTTAGTTCAGACTTAGAGCTCACACATGTCCAAATTACAGTCTCCTACACTGGTTACTCTGATGAGTAGCTGGGTTCAAAAGAGGACAACTTTGGGGTCGTAAACAGTTTTCTGGATGAGAATTATTAACAACTGAATCCCCGTTAACACTGACATAGCACTTACTATAAAGTGCCAGACACCATCCTAAGCAGTTTTTACATATATTGATTTATTTAGTTCTTACAGCATCCCTATATCATCATTCCCAGTTACCATACAAAAACTGAGGCACTGAGTAAATACTTACTTGCAGTCACACAGCAAGTGGCAGCTTTGAGATTCAGACCTGGGGCCTCTGGCTTTTGACTCTATGCTTTTAATGTCTTCTAAGGATCTAGAGCCCCAGAAAATATTTATTGAAAACAATACGTGTGTTGATCTCAGTAACTTTTCTTAGTTTTGAAAAAATTATATCATGTTGTTGGAGAATGTCTTCCTAAGTAGAGTAAGCTTAAGCTATAGCTCATTGGACTAACAAATTTATTTGATAAAAATAATAATTATATAGAATAGTTAATATTTTGATAACTTTCTACACGTGGGGCATTCTGTTCATTGTTTTCCATATGTTATCCCATTCAAATCTCCTAACAGTCCCACAAAACAGGAACTGTTATTAGCCCACATTTGCAGAGGAGGAACCTTGGGTTTGCCAAGGTCTCGCTGCTAATACATCATAGAGCTGAGATTTTAATCTCGGTCTGCTTGATTTAAAATCCCATTCTCCCCATCTGTCTCCCTTCTCTTTCTTTTTTTCTTTTCACTCCCCTGAGGACCTTACTCTCTTTCCCTCTTTTTTTTTTTTTTTTACAAAGGGGAGAGATCTTTTTCTCTTTCCCTCTTTTTTATTTTGGAAATTTTAACATCAATCAAACTGTAATGAATCTCCCACGCATCCGCACCCAGAGCCCCTTTATAACACTGTAATAGTCTGCTTCTTTATGGAACGACATTTCAGTAGAGGTAGGTATGGTTTGCCTGATTAATAAGAAAAATCAGAATCAACTCGCCTACACTTGTTGAAAATAAAGTACCAGATCTCCTTAAGTAACACAGTGCCAAGAGGGTTTAGTCGGTACAGACATTGCTGTCATCATACTGCACTTCTATGTGACTTAAAACATGAGGCCATCAGAAGGCTGCATAATTGGATATATTTTATACCTGGGATGGTAAGATCTTGGCCTTTAAATAAAAATATTTGGATTGTTATACCTGAAGGATTTATGTCATGATGTACCTTTGAGTGTGTGCTCTTTTCTCTTTGAAGTGTTTTAAGTAGAAGCAAAGCATTTAGAAGCCAGCTATTATTCTAAAATAATTGACTTTTAAAAACAATGGTCTCCGGACATTGTCTCTTCAATACTTGTGAAAGAGTATAAGTACAAATTAGTATATACATGTTGTGTCTTTTTCTCCTACATATGTGTCAGAAATGCTGAAATTTCCTGGGGAAGTTTAATATTACAGAGCTCATATTGCTTTAGGAGAGAATTTGGATCTTTTGAATATTATTTGCTTTGAACTTTTAATTTGACAGAGTGATCATTTTAGAAAATTGTTTAGCTTTACTGGAGCACCTGGCTGGCTTACTCACTGGAGCATGTGACTCTTGATCTTGGGGTTGTGAGTTCAAGCCCCACGTTGGGTGTAAAGATTACTTAAAATCTTTTTTTTTTTTTTTTTAAAGAGAAGAGGGGCATCTGGGTGGCTCATTTGGTTAAGCATCTGACTTCTGACTTTGGCTCAGGTCATGATCTCATGGTTCTTGGGATCGAGCCCCATGTCAGGCTCCACACTGTCGGTTTGGAGCCTGCTTGGGATTGTCTCTCTCTCCCTCTCTGTCTCTGCCCCTCCCCTGCTCTCACATGTGCATACGTGCGTGTGCGTGCTCTCTCTGTCTCTCTCTCTCAAAATAAATAAATAAACTTAAAAAAAAAAAAAGAATTGTTTAGTTTTAACTTTGAACTTTGATTTCCTAGTTGGCTTTGTTTTCCCTTGTTAGAATTCATGGTAGAAATACCGAGTATCAGGTTCAAGTGCTCACAAGATTTCTTTGTTGCTTATGTTCATCATCATGTGCCTCATAAAATACTACTGTGGCCTTTTTCACTGGAAGAAACTTTTCATGTGTAGAACTGTTTTTAGCTAAAAAGTACTTGGGCTTTTCTTTTTACTTAAAAAATGATCGAGTACTTTTCTTCTAGCATGTGTAAGAAATGGATGGGGTTGAACTACACATAGTTTTCACTGTTGAATGCTTTAAAATACTCTAAAGGGGAAAGAGAAAGTTATAAACAATTGAAATATCACTGTAAGAAGATTTTTGGATATTGGACAGCAATAATCACATTTAGAGAGTAGTGTCTAATTTATAGTCGTTTTTACTTGATAATTATTCCCCTAAATTTTGTGATGTATTTGGACTTGCTGTGGAAACATATCCGTTTAATTGGGTTTGGGGGTCTATTTCTAGATTAAAAGTTGTTTTTTATATGAGTTTCATTTGACCTATGTAATAAAAATGATCTGAGGTGGTACATGGGTTTGGTTTCTACTTAAATACCAAGCCTAACTGTATGGAGTACTCGGTTGAGAAGGATCTTGACAGGGAGTGAGGGCTTAGCAGGAAAGAACCTTGAGATTCCTGGAGTGGATGGGCGGAGGATTGTGGTGCCACTCATGAAGCAAGTTTGCACGCCCCAGAGAGAATATGAAAGATTTCTCTGGAGATTGCAAGGAAAGTGGATACTCTTTGTCATTTCAACTATTTTTTTAAAGGTTTTATTTATTTATTTTGAGAGAGAGAGAGAGAGTACTAGCATGAGTGGGTGAAGGACAGAGAGACAGAGAGAGAGAGAGATAATCTCAAGCGGGCTCCACATACAGGCCTCAATCTCTTGAACCATGAGATCTTGACCTGAGCCGAAATCAAAGAGTTGGACGCTTAACCTACTGCGTCACCCAGGTGCTTCCTATGCCCCGTATTTGTCATTTAAAAATAAACAAGTATTGTAGTAAATGATCTGGTCAGATTTTTGTGTACACATCTCCTGAAGATTTAGAAATATTGATCTGAAATGGGGACAGAATGATAGCACCCTTCAGATTTTGTGTTGCTGTCAATACTGTCAAAACTTAAGTACATTAATTTGGATTGCCTAGCATAATTTTATTAGTGTTCCCACATAGAATATGACTTATGAAGTGGAGAGAATGTTTGTTAACCCCAGTAAGCAGTACTCTACTAACATGAAATAAAAAAGAAATTTTTATAGTAAGAGTAATTTATAGACATTACACAATAAAAACCATCCCTGAAGTTAAAAAGAAAGTAACTGTTGCATAGAAGGCACCCAAGAAATATGTGTGGACTGTTGACCATGTATCAATTTCTGTGTTAGCTGTTTTTATATATGGTAGCTTTTAAAATGATCACAGTCCTGTGAAATAGATGACACTATTTCCATTTTTATCTGCGTATTAAATGATCACATTATTAAATTACTGAAGAAACTGGGGCTCAAAAGGGAAACTAATGTACTCGACATACCTTTTAAATGATGGAGGTGACAGCTCAGGAGTCTCAAGTCCTCATATGCTTCTGTGTAACTACTTACCATAATACCCTGCAGGTAAACTAGATATCCAGAAATGGAACTGTTGACCTGAGCAACTGTGCTAGGGCAGTGTTGAAAACTAATGATATTCAGCAAAGATACATGAGAATTCTCGATGAATTTAAGAAATGTCTACATGAATAGTATATATATAAATGGCAACTAAGATCTTTGTCCCTCGTAAGAAATTAGTGAGGGACATCAGTCACATAACTTAGAATTAGCCGTCAGTGAAAATGGCATTAGCAGCATCTCATAATGTGAGGAAAATTGTAGATAATAAGAGAATATTAAAACACTCAGCATAAGTGAGAGCAAAACCACAAATGAACTGTTCTGTAGTTTTGGGTATGTCATATTATCCCCAAGAAGGTGAAGAACCTGGATTATGCAATGGGTAATAAGAATGATAAAGTACTATGATATAGTGGAAGAGATTACAAAGGATAGCTCTTATAGGTTCTACTTAAATAGGTCATTGATTCAGATGGTAACCATGATTATTGCTTATCATTGTGAGCATGGTGTAATATATAGAATTATGGGATCACTATGTTGTATGCCTGAAACTAATACAACATTGTATTAAATTAAAATCATCAATTAAAATTAAAAATAAAATAAATAAATTGTTAGGAAATTCTGTTCCTGATTCCTTCTAGGAAATTCTGTTCTATTTTAGGAAATTCTGTTCCCGATTCCTTCTAGGAACGTCTGTTTGTTGTGTTCAGTTTTCAGTGGAAAGAATTCAAATAATAAAACTACCACATATCTGTACTAGTTTGCACTTGTTTTGTTTGTATAGTTTAAATTTTCTTGAAAGCGTATTAAAATCTTTTCCCTGAAAACCACAGCTGGTAAGAGATCTTAGGTAAATAAGCCTCACTCTTGCCCCTAACCTTGGTTTTCATTCAAAAGAATAACAAGGTAGACTGGATTTGATGGACTTAGATCAAAAGGATGTCACAAAAGCATCTGATGAGTAAGTAGCTTATGAGCAAGAGAAGTAGAGTTAACTGAGAATCAACAGCCTCTGGGATTCTAAACTGCAGTAGATTAATCATTCTCCTAGAGTTTGGATACAGAGGACTAAAATTCCCATTAGTAACACATGTTCTTCATAGTAGGTGTTACAGTCAGACCGTTCAGCTGATTTTTCTGTGCTCTCATTTAAGTGTGTGCTCAGTTATCACAGTAAAACTGATTTTGTTTTTCTTTTTGAGAGAAATAAAGCTCTGGCTTCTAGCTTGACATTCAGCCCCTGACTTGTCCTACTTTATCAGTCACTGCATGCAGATAACTGCCCCAGAACATTGATGAAAGCCAAGTTCCCAAACAGCAGCACTCACTGTGAAAACATGTCTGCCTGAGCAGGCATGAACATGAATGTGCGCCCACAGGCCACAAAGAACAGGGCAACATGTGCGGTAGAGCCAGGTGAAAACCTAAGGTGGTAGGATGGAAAGGTATGAATATGTCACGACTCACATGGTAGAGGGGTGGTGTGTTTGGCAGAGAGATTATTTCTGCTTAATAGTTTCTGTTTGTCCTAGTCTTGTTTTTAGTTTATGCCATTCACTGGTTTGAATTTCCTTTTGAGGCCCTTGGCATTCTTTTCACAAGCATGTTTTACATACATTACGTAACCAAGGAGGACTCCACTTTCTTAGGATAGATTGTGTTCAGGAGCACGCCATTTAAATATTTTCTAATCAGGCAGCCAGAAGCTTTTCACTTGTCTGAGTGTGTAGTTGGATAGCAATTATTTTGTTCATTGTTTGCATTTTGAATTAGAACTTAATGGGACCATCATATTTCATTACATTAAATGTTTAAAGATGCTGTAATTGGGAAGATTAGACTGTAAGGCTGTGGTCAGAATCATCATGTTTAATAGTCTGACCTGGAGGCCTGTGATTAAGCCGCATGCTTGGATTCAGTCACACCTTACAAGCTGAACTGGATTGGACTGGTTTAATACTGGGAGGAGGCCCTTTAGGGTTTGAAATGTTCCCATAGGAAGTTGGATTAGTGTTGATGAGGGGATTTTTTTCCCTTCAGAACCAGGTCTGCCCTTAGGCTGCAGAACCCAGAAGTCTGAGGGTGTGTGTATGTGTGTGCGCATACACACAAGTATGGTCTCTGGTGTGTGTGTGTGGCCATGGGCTAGGCAAAGACACAGAGCCCCGAAGGTTATAATTTTTGGAAAAGTCACAAGTATTTCAGTTTTTGAGGCAAAATCAAATTGCTTATTTGCCTTACCAGATAAACTCAACACAGTTGAATTCTGAGAGCTCACTGTGAAAGCCTGGTAAATTTTATAGTAGGTTCTCCTGTAGGTATTTCTTGCCACAACCCTACTTCAACTTGCATCTGTGACTTTTATATAAAAAAAAATAGCAACTAACAAAATGTAATACATTAACATAGTAAAATTCTCAAATAGAATAAAGGTGAATGCATTGAAATGTGATCTCTTTCCCCAGATACCCAGTCCCCTTCCCTAGAGACAACTGTTCAGTTTCTTTCATAGTCTTCCAGAAATGTTCTGTGAATATACAAACACCTGTTTTGGGGCAGAGTGGGGGGAGGGTCAGCTTGTTGAGGTATAATTTACATAAGCACCGAATCTTGAACATTATTATAATCTTTTCTAAAACACAGTTGAGAGAATGGCATATATGTTATTTCACATTTTTCTTTCTCCTTAATTTATTTTGGATGTCTTTCCATATCAGCAGAAATGGGTTTACCTTATTCTTTTAAAATGCTACAGAGTGTTCTGATGTATGGATGTAACATTATTTAATAGTATTGTGTTGATGGACTTTACATTTTTTTTGCTATTAAAAAGTATTGTATTGGACTTTGTGTGTTTTGCAGATGTGTGAGTGTGTTGGTTTGACAAGTTCCTAGAAGTAGAATTTCTAGGTCGAAGGGTAATGCATTTAAAGTTTTAAGACCTATATCTGAATTGTCTGCTAGAAGAGTTGCACTGAAATACCCTTCTGTACTGTTTCCCCTCCATGATGCCTTTAAGAAAGAAACATTCCATTATTTGTTAATGACATCCTAGCAGATATTAAACCCCATTCATTTTTTTCTATTCTTCTTTTAAGTTTGTTTATTCATTTTGAGAGAGAACGCGAGCATGCAAGTGTGCACAGGTGGGTGTGGGACAGAGAGAGAGGGAGAGAGAATCCCAGCAGTGCAGAGCCTGACACAAGGCTTGAACTCATGAACCATGAATGAGATCATGACCTGAGCTGAAATCAAGAGTCAGACACTCTACTGACTGAGCCAGCCAGGTGCCCTCTCTTCTTTTTTAATTTACCCTTTTATTCATACAATTTTTTTTCAGCTTTTAAGGTATGTGCCAGAGCTGAAATTGCAGGCTTATGTTTCCCTCTGGTGTGCAAGCTATTAGTCTAAACATGAATGTGTTGAGAGTTTAGGGGAAAATGACCAAGTAAGTTGGCAAATTTGAGAATGATGTGATCATTTAAGACGTTAGAATGCCAGCAGTGGGGGTGGTCTTGAGGTAACATACAAGAGAATGTGGGCCACAATGCCAGAGGTTTGGGAAGTATGTAATAAACATCAGATTCCTTCCCTTCCTGCTGCCCACCCACTAATAACAGGGCACGTGACCGTAAAGCACAAGAGAAGCTGGGCTTTGCTGAAATACTCCCCTTACTTTGAAACTTGACATATGCTTCCTTCGTCCTGGCTCCCTTCGGCATTTTCTTACCTTTCTCTAACACTAAGATTTCTCTTATGTTGCAAGAGTAGCTGACATATCTTCTATCCATCTATTTTTCTTTGATAGGTCCGTCTGTTTTGTTGCAATATGTCTTTATTTTGACTCATTTTCAGATTCCTGTTCCTATGTTATTTTGTTATATGAAGTGGTTTAATATTTTCTATCAGACTAAAAAGTAAGTTTATCCCTCTTTTGGAGGCATATTTATCCCCTAGAGAGTAAGATTTACTTAACTTCACTAAAATATAGGTATTGAAAGAATTAGGTCTCTATCAAAATCAATACTATTCTCTGTGTTTGTTAAAGTGTATGAGGCTGTTATGGGGTTAATTGTTCTTTGTGAATTGAGACTTATAACTCCTTAGGTATCTTTTAATTTCCATTGGTAGGTTCCAATCTTGAAGTACTAACAAAACTCGCTGTAAATCATAGCATTTTTCATACTTTGCTTTCTGTCTTGTTGGTAGAGAGTTACTTTATAGAAAAAAATAGGAAGAAAATTTGAAATAAATTGAGGCATCTAGTTCTGAGAAAGGGAAAATTACCTTCATGGCTTTGTTTCCTTCTACAATACGTGCCCAAATAGGAGCATAAAGGAATATGTACACCCATTTACAAAAATATGGGTGGGTCTCTTGCATGTTCATCTTTATTTGCTGTCCTTTTTTTTTTTTTCCGCTGAGGGGAGGGGGCTGAGGGGAGATACTTTTTGTACCAATAAGAACAGTAAAAACATGCTAAGCCTGAACATGATTTAATCCAAACAGTCATCTACGGGAATTTGTTATGGTAACTGCTGAACTGCCATAGGATAAGTGAGGCATATTGAATACATATTGTTATTGTGTGATCTATCAGAGAACAAATGTTGAGTAACATATGTGGCTTCATGCATCTGTGTGTGAGTAGGTGCGTCGTGTTCTGGAGTACAGACGTTGTTCTAAGACTGATTTCTAGGTAAATGGAGGTTTTGGTTTTTTTTTTTTTATTTCCACATAATTTCCTTTCAATTCCTTGCATGCTGCTGAGTACATACTAGTTTTCCAGCAAAGCCTGAGCCTGTGCGCGCCCAGCTACCTGCTTTGTCTGTGCATGTACTCAAGCAGTGAAGCGTACCAGGAAAAGTCATATGCAGATGATCAGTTTCACTGTGACTTCATGCTTACCAGCTTCAACTGGTTCTGATCAGCAGTCTTTTCCTATTGTGTTAATTCACACCTTCTCTCACTCATACTGCCTTTTCTCCCCTTACTATTAGCTGATGATCTGCACTCCTGCTCTCAGAGAATACTGACACCAGCAAGTGAAATGTCTTTCTCTTTGCTACCAAAGATACAGACCTGACTTTGTTTGCTTCCATCCCAGCCCATCTTTGCTCCCGTTTGACAGACCAATTCCTCCTCCACCTCTCCAAGGCCTGTTATCCCTCCTCCTGTGCTCTGGATCCCATCTCTACCATTGCCTCAGAAACCTTCTTTCTCATTACACTAAACCTTTCTCCCTCAACAGATCTTTCTCCTTGAATTTTAAGCACGCTGAAGCCTCTTGGCTAATAAAACAACAACAAAAAATTCCCCTCTTAACTCCATGCTTTTTTCCCATCTACTGCCTCACATCATTCCTTTCCTTAAAGGCCAGACTTGTCAAAAGAATTGTCTGTACCCTCCATTTACATTTCTTTACTCTATATTTATTCCTCACCTCACTTCTTCTGGCCTCTGGGCCCATAATCCACCAAAACTCTTCTAGGGTCAAGAATGTCTTCCATGTGGCTAAATCCAATGGGTCGTTTTCAGGCCTCATTTTTCTCCTCTGTATTTGACCCTACTGACCATTCTTTTCTTCTTGAAATACTAGTCTTTTTTTCTTTGGTTTTTATGGCTCCACACTGCCCTGGTTTTCCTCCTGTTTCTTGGGCTCTTCCTGCTCAGATCTATTTGTAGACTCAGCCACAAGGCCAGTACATGTTGGGAGTTTTTGGGGGGTTGCCTGTTGACTTTCTTTTCTCTCTGTGTTGACTCCCATCCATGCCCACACCCCTAAGTTCTGTGGATTTGACCTTCGAAATATCTCCTGCCCTGTCTGCTTCTCTCCACTGCTGCCACATTCTTTTGCAGTCACTATGGTTTCCTACTGGCTTCTGTGGGAATACTTTCAACACTTGAGATTTCTTCTGCATCTAACCTCAGATCTGATCATTTAGTCCTGTCACCTCCTTAACGCACTTCAGTGCATTAGTTCTTAGAAAAATATTCAAAATCCTTTAAGAAGTTCATGAGATTTGGGGCCTCTGGGTGGCTCAGTCAGTTAAGCGTCTGACTTCAGCTCAGGTCATGGTCTCATGGCTCATGAGTTCAAGCCCGGCATTGGGCTCTGTGCTGACACCTCAGAGCCTGCCTTGGATCCTCTTCTTCTCTCTCTCTCTGCCCCTTCCCTGTGCACACGTGTGTGCACATGTTCTCTCTCAAAAATAAACATAAAAAAAAAGTTCATGAGATTCTGCATTATCTCTGCCCCTGCGTCCTTCCAGTCATCTCTCACCATGTGTCCTCCTGATGTTGGCTCCCATCCCAGGCAGTGGTCTCCTTGTTCTCACGTGGCCTCCAGGCCTGAACATGTGCAGGCTTTTCCCCCTCTGCCTTGGTGCTCAGGGTGTTCTTTCCAACCAGGTTTTCTCCTGGTTTACTCCTGAACTCCCTTTAGAGCTCTGAGTTCTTCGTATGCCCAGTGCCTGTATTCTTAGTGCCTCTCTGCCCAGCACATAGTAGGTGCTTATTAAATGTTGAGCGAATGAATGAACTTGCTAGTTTGTTGACTGGGAAGAATTATTTAGAATTAGTGTTACCGAAGTGCCAAGTTAGGCCTTCTGTGACATTTTCATTACATTGGTTACATGCCAGTGGATGCTTTTTAATAACCCATGTATATAGTGGTTTATATTTAGTTTCACAGGTACTTTCACATGAATCTTCTCTTGAGACCTTGGACAAATCAGTTGGCTTCTTCAGACCTAAAATGGCTTTCTTCCACTGCCACACAAATCTCAAGACAGTCCCTGGAATTCCAGACGATTCTTATAGTTCCTGATTTTCTGTAATCCTTGATTTTCACTTTTTTGTAGGAGAAATGAGAAACCTGAGACACGGGTTTCTGGATGCATGTTCACAGTCAGAGAACAAGTTAGGACTAAGTCACAGGACACCTGAGTCACAGCCCTGTTACTTCTTTCTATCTCGGTAGAGCCTTTTCGCTCAAATATGTAAAAATGGTCCTTTAAAATTTTTTTTTTAATTTTTTTTTATTTAAAAAAAAAATTTTTTTTTCAACGTTTATTTATTTTTGGGACAGAGAGAGACAGAGCATGAACGGGGGAGGGGCAGAGAGAGAGGGAGACACAGAATCAGAAACAGGCTCCAGGCTCTGAGCCATCAGCCCAGAGCCTGACGTGGGGCTCGAACTCACGGACCGCGAGATTGTGACCTGGCTGAAGTCGGACGCTTAACCGACTGCGCCACCCAGGCGCCCCTTAAATTTTTTTTTAAAGTTTGAAAAACTGTGGTAAAATATACGTAACATTTACCATTTGGTATGTTAATACACTGTTGCTAAACCATCACCGCCATCTATCTCCAGAACTCTTCTCCCACCCCCCAAACGCTGGCAATAACCATTCTACTTTCTGGTTTTTTGTGTGAGAAAGAAAATTATTGCTCAGTGTCCTTTCACGTGATCTGATATCTCCTATCGCGAAGTTTATATAAGTGGTTTTTATTTCAATGAAACAATCTGTCACCAAAAGCTGTCTTCGTCAGCTACCTCGTTTTACAGTCTATTCCAGAGTTGGGCCAATATGAAATGTGACTCCGCCCCATCCCCTCCAATCCTAAACGTGTTCTTTTCCTCTTGATTTAAGCAATAAAAATCAGCCCTGGAAAAGAGGGAAAAGGCTTGCTGTCTCCTACTGAGAGTCTAAGGCAGTAGGCATGTTTGTGTTTGTGTCTGCTTTGTGTTTGTCTTGTTACATAATTATCTGATAGTGTTATGGATTTTTTTTTTTTTGCCAGTGCAGAATATGGATGATTTTGAAAGAAAATGAGAAATGTATTAGAGGCAAGAAGGATTTTAAAATGATTTAGTTTCCAGACTTGCCTGATAAGAATCACCCTGGGGGAAGGGGAGAACCTTGTTAAAATACAGATAACCAGGCCTTTCTCTATATTCTGTCAGTCTAGAGTAGGGCCTAGCACCATTCCAAGTGTGGAAAACATTGTTACAGTATATATTGATGAGTACTGTTTGGGTGACAGTCTGGAATTACATTTTATTTCATACAGTTTATTTTTCCGGATATGCCAGCATGCACAGACACACTATCTTGTGTTTCTTGTATTACCATCATCATTATCACTTTCCCCACCAGCAGAAGCATAAATTCTTCTCTGTTTTCTTTATCTTGATTTTTCAGCTTCATATCGGATGTTACGATTTAATTAGATTTCAGTTTATAATGCCAGCACAGCGCAGCACGTTGCTCAGACTTTGTAGAGAGATACACCTGGGTTCAAATCCTGACTGCCCTTGTCAGCTTGCATTCTTGAAATTACTTAATCTCTTAAAGCTTAAATTGTTTCATCTGTAAATTCAGAGTGATAATTACACTTTTTGAAACTTTGTAATTTATCCCTTGCTTGTTGTTTTCACTGCATGCCTGTTTTCAGATTGTTTTTAGCAGAGAAAGCCTTTAGGAAACCTTAAGATGTGTGTCTGTTTAGTTCACGGAGAAGTTAATGGCATTGTGTTCTGTCCCATGTGGATTTTGATAAGGGTGTGAAATCCTGATTGGAAGCTATCGATGGTAGCTTTATCTGTAGAAATTAACAAAAAGAAAAGGAACAAACCTAGGAATCAGGAATTTGAACCAGGTGCCAGATGGTACCTTCCAGTCCTCAAAGCTATCCATTTCTTTATAGTTTATTCATTTTTCAAATATTCGTGTGCCGAGCATCATGCTAGATATTGAAGATACAAACATGGCTAAAACAAGGTCTGCCTTCAGGCAGCCTGCTGTCCATTGTGAGAGGCAAGTGCAGAGTTAGAATGAATTGTGGCAAATACACACATGAGGATAGTAGACAGCATCTGGGAATGTAGAAAAGCAAGACTTACAGGAAGAATCTGAGTTGATCAGGTCGTGTCATGTATGGGGGTGAGGTATGCAGTGGACATTTGTTGAGCGAAGGAAAGAGACAAAAACCCGATGTGTTTTTGCTTTGAGAAATGGACTCTGCTCGTTTCTCTTTCTGTCGTGATTGCTAAAAGGGAAAATTTCTCAAGAGGGTTCAGATCCTGGATAGCCAAAACTTACATCTATACCCACACAGTAAATAATGATTGAATGCCAATTGAGAGCCAACACAACCCAGTAAACCCTATGAATTTAAATAAATTTTGCATACTTTGAAAAAACATCCTGATTTGGATTCTGACTACTAATGTTAGATCTATCCTTGCAGCCATTATCATACTTTTGGTTTGGAATTTGTTAATCTTGTGTCTGCACTAATGCTCTCTTCTCTTAGCTAACTTTTATCAGTGTCCCTTCAAGGGTGTTCCAATGGCCGTTTCTAAGTCTAAGTATTCTGACTTGGTTTCATGTTTCTTGTAGTTGAGCATTTCAGTGTTTGGCATGATGTCATGTGGAAGTCTTAGGTAGTGTGTCTTGTGCTAATCTTTAGCCATTTGTAATACTGCATAAGTCAAATTTTCTCTCAGAATCCTATCTAATTCTCATGTGAGCTAATATAATAATAAAGAATTTGAGGACTGAAAAGTTACTTTGGGGTGTCTGTACCAAAAAATATCTTACGTAGTTTTAATGTTCTGTTAGTTTGGCTATCTATTAATGTGGGTGGTAACATATATAAAATATATGTCTGTCTATATATGTGTGTTGTGTGTGTGTGTGTATGTATATGTGTGTGTATATGTGTATATAAATATAAACATAAATATAAATGCCCATATACATGTATATATGCCTGCAGTTTTGTATGTGTGTGTGTGTGTGTGTGTGTGTGTGTGTGTGTGTATGTGTATAGCCTATTGTATAATTTTTTTGTTTAGAGAGAATGCTCTTTTAACATGAGTGTTATATGAAAGATAAACATTACTTTTATCCAAAATTATTTTGTATTATGGCAGTAGCCACTTTGAGACCTTTTGGTCCTATGTTTTTAAACAAATTAAGGGCACTGAGCATGCGTACAAGTGCTTTGCACTTTTGGCTTTGCTTTCAGTTTCATCTTATGGTCTTATCTTGATTTTATACTCACACTATATAATTTGTGGTATCTTCTTTTTTTAAAATTTGTTTTATGTTTGTTTATTTTTGAGAGACAGAGCACACGAGTGGGGGAGGGGCAAAGAGAGGGGGACACAGGATCCAAAGCAAGCTCGGTGCTGACAGCAGAGAGCCCAGTGCTGGGCTGAGAACTCATGAACCATGAGATGGTGACCTGAGTTGGACGTTTAACCAACTGACCCACCCAGGTGTCCCTACTTTGTGGTATCTTCTTGTGTTTTTCTTTGTAAGCTGTTTTTAATCATTTATGGAAAAAAAAGGTAGGATAAAAATGTATGTTTTTTAAAAGTGCTATCTGTGAACATTGAGTCATTCAGAAAAGATTATATTATTCCAGAATAATGACACAAGTTAAGAGTTAGGATGGCCCTTTTCCCATAAAAGACTAACATATATTACTTTCAGTGGCAGAGTATTACATTATATGATTTTGAAAGGTTTGAAGAAAATAGGGAAACTAGAAAAATTAATGCAATATAGGAACATGGTTGTTGTCTTGTACCTGTTTACAATGTAGTGTAGACTTGGGTTAGTCAAACCTAAAATGGGAACAAAATTTCCTATTAAAGTTCCGCAAAAAGGAGATCTTAAGCTGGAATGAAACCTTTGGAATGAAAATACAAACCTGTAGGTGGAAAACAGGTAAAGTTTTAAAAGGTTATATGATCCCAGTGAGCCTGTAAAGAAGAAGAAAGATAGGTTACAACACAAGCCTCTTCTGGAAGCTCCAGACAGCTAGAGGAAAGGCAGAGTAGAAGACTGAAAATGACTGAATGGTTAGGAGATGAGTTTGGAGAGGGATAGGATTTTGAAAACGTTCAGGCTGTTCGTTTCTCATAGTGGTTTTACAATTTTTTTCTTTGTTTTTTTTATTAATTTTCTCTACTGCAGTCTTTTAATAAAGGAATGTCACTTCGTTTTTTGTTCCATTAAAGTGTTAAATATCATGATAAAAGAGGTGACTTATCTCAACTCAGTGTATTATACAGCTGCCTTTGTGCTGAAATGACTATGTCATTCTGAAGGAAGTTTTATGTTTTATTCTCTTAGTCAAAAACTTGGTTCTTCAATGACTTTATTCATTCCCTCTGGGATTACTCACTGTTTACTTTCTTGCTAATGGCAGGGTTCGTATAACAACATGCCCTTTCTTGTTGGGAGATTTGGCAAACCCAGAAAGGCTGGTTTTTATTTCTTCAAAATGTGTGAACTTTATGGAAGCAAAACAGTTTTTTGAACTTTAGATATTTGTTTTTGTCTAGACCTAAATTCACCTGTTTAGTAATCTTGAAGTTGGCAGATTCTTCAAAAATACTTCTTTGGGAGTAAAAAATATTATTTTTAGAGGTATGTAACTTACCTCTATTGTTGTCAGTAGATTTGTTGTTCCTATAATAAATGTAGGATCACTTTTAAGTAATCATGTTGGTGCATATGAAAAACATTAACAAACTTGCTAATAATTTCCCGGGAAATAGGTAGGTAGGTCATGGCGGCTACATTTCAAGGTTCTGAACACTTTGAAAGTTCTGTAAAACTGTAAGTAGATTTCTTTGAGGTCTGCTCTCTTATCAGATAAAAAGAAGACTGCAAATTGTTGTTTACCTTCCTAAGAGTTTTTCATGTAAACAGCTTTCCAAGTAGTATTCAAAATAATTTGCATTTCAGTCCTTCTCCATGACCTCTGAGCCCTCCCACTCATTCTGCAGTTCCCAGATGACTATTCTGAGCAAACCAGAATGTCTGTGGGACATTGTTAAGAGCCAGCCTTAGAACTTGATAAGAGTGGGTTCTTAGTGATTTTGAGGGTGGGTACCACTCTTTTTGAGCTTTACTGTTTCCACATTTGTTTTTGCATTCTTTTAATGCTTTGCTTTTGAGATGAACATTTCCTGACTGGCTTTTGCCTTGTGTTAAGTTTCCAACTACCACATTTTGCCGCTGTCTATGCAAGGAGTATTTGGGAAGTCTTTCCCTTTTCCTGTCTTGTATATAGACAGAGATAGCTTTAAAGTATCCCTGTGGTTTAGTAAAACATGCAAGTCTCACAAAATAGAAAGGGTTGAAGTCTGGTATATGAGTGTGTGTGTGTGTGCGCTTGCTTGCACCTGTGTGCATGTACACAGGCATGCACATAGATGCTTGTGAAGATGTAAACTAGTGCTTATTTTAGTCTTTCATTTATGATTCAAATTACTAATTAGCCAACCTACTTACCAACTTACTGCTAGATATTTGTTGTCTGCTAATTCTTTGTCATTCTTTGTCTCAGCAGAAGGATAAAATACAAAAGTTTATTAATACATGGTTCTTGCTGACTTAGAGTTAGCTGGTTGTGAGAAGCAAGATGTGCATGCACATTAAATAGTGAATTAATAGGGCAGGGAAGCGTATGATTATTCTGAGGGCCAAAGTGACAAGCACAGGCCCAGGAGTGTGTAAAGAGTTCAGGCAGCAGAGAGAAAAATGAAGGTTGTGAAGATGAGTGAAGGCTTCACAAAGGATGATAGTGCTCGCAAAGATGAGTCGACAGCAATCACAGCACATGGCATCCTGTCCACTGGGCGGTGGGTGCCAAGGAAGCAGCATTGAATTCATCATAAACATTTGTGTTTGGGGAGAAACTGAGAGGATGCTAGTTGGATTGGAAGGATGCTGTTGGAATAGTAGAGTTTACGATTATGAGGAATTTGTAGACTTTGTTGAAAGTTACCAACTTTTTATAATTTCCTTGCCACACTTGGTTTTGGCATACAAAAGTTTTCTTTTTTTTATTGGGAGAGAGAAAAAGCACATGCGGGGGGAGGGGCAGAGAGAGAGAGAATCTTTTTTTTTTAAGCTTATTTATTTATTTTGAGAGAGTACACAAGCAAGTGGGGGAGGGGCAGACAGAATCCCAAGCAGGCTCTGTACTGCCAACTCAGAGCCTGATGTGGGGATTAAACTCAAGAACTGTGAGATCATGGCCCAGGAGTTGGAACCTCAATTGACTGAGCCATCCAAGCACCCCAGCACACAAAAGTTTCTGAGAAGAGTAAGCATTGTTAAATATTTGATGAAAATCTCTGTATTTCAACATAGGCTTAGTATTAGTATTTGCAGAGATGGTATGTAAATAGATAAACAGGTTCGTGTAATGTTGAATTAGCACGTGAGAAAACTTAACTGATTGCAGTGAATTTTTTCCTAGGCCGGACCTGATAGACATGAATACTGTTGCTGTTCAAAGCAACCTTGCAAATTTAGAGCACGCTTTTTATGTAGCAGAAAAAATTGGAGTTATAAGACTTCTGGATCCTGAAGGTGAGTTGTTCTGACTAGATGTAGACTGGCATGAAAGTCTGGTCAGAAGTAATCTGTCAACATTTTGAAATAATTTATGTGGCTGCTTTTAGATGTTGATGTCTCCTCACCTGATGAAAAATCAGTAATAACTTATGTGTCATCTCTCTATGATGCATTTCCCAAAGTCCCTGAAGGTGGCGAAGGCATTGGTGCAAATGTGAGTATTGATTTTTCCCTACTTGAAGCTGCGGATTCAGTAATGACCAATTAATGACCAGTTAACTGAATTCTTTGATAGAGCTTTTTACAGTATTTAAATGTGAAATATTCTTTAAAGAATTTGAGTTAAGATACTATTTAATGAACCAGTACTGTTTGCATTTTCATGACACTATTCTACCATTATAATTAAAGTATAACTCAGAAACATTTGTTCTGTGTCATAAAGTAAGCTGTTTAGAGTTACATATAATTTTATAATTAAAAGCTCTAAAGCACCGAATTTTGGAGTTTTTCCTTTTTAACTTGCTGCTGTTTTATATTTGCTCTGTTTGATGTCCTTCTGTATCTGCAGAATATCTCACCCCTGAGATCACTTTCAATGTTACTAATTCTCATAATCTCATGAAATAAGTTGGCTAGGAATTGTTTTTCTGATTTAAAGGTGATTATCTAGAGGAAGGTTATTTGATTTTGCCAAATTAACAAGCTACTTCATAAGCAGAGTGAAATGTGGTACAGAGAGCTTTGGGCTCCTCATTTGTCCACTGTTTCCCAAACATTTGTGTAATTCAGTTCAACGGTGCATTTTGTAGTGGTCATACGAACACATATGGAAGCATTTCTGGAAGAGAACGGGAAACCATCAGTTGTGCGTTAGAGGATGAGCCCCTTCACCCTGGACTTCTCACCCTTTCCCTTGCAGATACCTTTATTCCTAATTTACTTAGAAGATTTTGGAGCTCATCTTTTTCACCTCTGTGTGCTTTTGTTTCTGGACTTACTTCCATTCTCTTCTCCCTGTTCTTTCTCTCAGAGGTGTATCGTCTTCTGATCCCTGAGTAACTTGCTCTCCTTCTCATCCTTTACTGTGATGTCTGTCAACAGTTGAGTGTTGAGTGTTGCTTGAGAAAGTTTCTCATGGCCATTCCTTGCCTTATCTTCTCCCTGCCTTCACCCCGTTCCTGCCTCGTACTCCTTACTAGGATGACAGCTTTTCTACACTTTTCTGCCTCTGTTTTATTTCTCTTCCCATCAGCACTGCACACGGTCACCAGATTGATCTTCCTAAAACCTGATGTCTTTGGCTTGAAAACGTTCAGTGATTACATATAGCTTGTTAGGTGAAGTCCAGCCTAGATACTCTGACATTGAAAATTCTACATACCTCCTTTTTTAGCTACAGTGTTTCAACACAGGCTGTTTGCTGGTAGCCAGGGCATTTCTGGTTCAGAGTCCTACTCACTTGGGGCTCCCTATCTTTTATCTCTTCCTCCCCTCCGCCCCCCAACACTTACTGGTTGTTGCAGAACTGCTCAAGGACTTCTCTCCCAAGAATAACTTGGTGATTGTTTTGAGGCACATATATAATGACCTGATTCTTATCTCAGCCTTTATCATATACTACCTGTTTCAGTTATTTCAGCACTTAATTAACTACTGCTTTTCATTTTGCTTAACTGTTTATATTATGACTCTCCTGCCTCCCTATCTAGACAGTAACTCTTTGATAAAAGGTATTATGTCTTAAAGTATTAAATTCTTATTACAACACATAGTATAATGCTTTGAATGCAATAAGCACTTGTCAAATACTTTTAATTCAACAGAGCAGGTGACAGCCTTCCAGTTTCTTTCCATTTTTATAAAAGGTTTGCTTAATGAGTAATCCTACCACATACATTTTCTATAATTTTTATTCCTGTCTGCTTTCCTGCATACTCTATAGACCATTGAGTTCAGGTATACAGTGGATTTAGATCTAGAAAGGTTGGAGGACATAGCAGCTAACTTGGCTTGTGCACGCTCTTACTCCCTCATTGTGGGTGCCTGGAAAACCCCAAAATGATCACAGTGTTTCTTCCTGCTGCATTTGGATGCAGCCTCAGAAGCCATCTTAACATAGTGCCCCAGGCAGCCACCATCTCTGGATCAGAAGTGACACTCATTAGGTCAGTCTTCGTTGTCAGATGTTGGTGGCATGTTTTCACATCTCTTTATGTGGGGCTGTGTGAAAAGTGAGAAAACAATGAGCTGGTTCTGACTGACCAGCTTAAGGACATATACATTCACAGAATGACCTTTGACTAAATTGTGTTAGATATGAATGTTATTATTTGCAGACATGGATCTTGTCTGTCATTTTATTGTTCCAGGATGTTGAAGTCAAATGGATTGAATACCAGAATATGGTGAACTACCTCATTCAGTGGATTAGACACCATGTGACCACAATGTCTGAGAGAACATTTCCTAATAATCCCGTAGAACTCAAGGTCTGTGTCACTGTAGAAGTTACAAAGGATTGGGCTTGATTATTAAACTTTTAAATAATGTTATAATAGTTCCATAATTTCAGAAGTTCAAGAAAAATTTCCCTTGGCAAGCCACTAATAAATAGGCAGTTTTTAAATTTATTCATCTCCCATTACTCAAAGAAAATGGAGGTAAACGTTAATAATGAAAACATAATAGCAATAACACCTTAAAGAAATTTATAGTCCCTTAGCTTTGAATTGTTGGGAGTTAAAAGATATAATTTGAGAGACCCTGGAACTGACATTGCCAAATTGCTTTTGGTGCATGGGGAATGCTTGGAACCCACCATATGGCTCAGGCAGGAAGGGCTCTGGGAAGCTGGTACAAGTTTAACCATGGTTGGGATTGTGCCTGTGGTTAAACCCTGTTAAAAACTCCTGTAGAGGTTTCTTTTTGTAAAGCAAGAAGCACATACTCTATTTCACCATGAAATGAGAAACACATACCTGACTTCCATTTCGTAAGACGTTTGATGCTACCTAAAAACAGGTCCAACTCTTTGAGGCAAAAACACCCTAGAAATATAAAAGAATTATAGATATGTAAAATTACTGATGAGTATCATCTCATTTTGTATATTTGGATTTGTAATAACAAAGTAATCTGCTTTATTTTAATAAACGGATAATGTGAATATTAACAATAAAGTCTTAATTCCTTGAATTATAGGCTTTGTTTTTTGATCAAACTGGAATTGCAAAATCTGTAATAACCCAGGGTGGGTCCTGTTAAAATTATTCATCGTGTTCATGCATCCGTACAGAACATCTTTGGAACAGTTTTTATTCACATTGCCATGGGGAGTTTGTCCTTGGCGTGAAGTTACTTGGCATGTGTTGATATGATGCTTTTTAAGTGTCCTGAAGTTGTTTGTGTGATGTCTCCCTTTGTGGATGCAAAACTTCCCGGGGCCAGAAAGATGTCCCCCTTCTTTCACCACATCTACCAGGAATGGTGGTTAGCACATAACATAATGGCATCCTGAGCTTATTTTCTAGTGGGTGTCCTGAAACATTGCATTTTGAGTTCAAAGCAATTTGCAGATTTGAGGTTCAGCTTATTTCCAAGTGGGTTCCTATTGTCCAGACACTTGGGTAAATTTGGATTGGCTTCTGATTAATGCAAATTCTTAAGGTTTTGGAAGAAATTTGAGTGGCTACACAGATTATTTGCTGGTGCCTAGGACAGCACATGATACATAGACGAAAACATCATGGGGAAATGCCAGTAATTTCATTAACCAGTAAAACGTTGAATGGAATCCTTCAGAAATCCTGCCTGAAGATTTATACGGAATTTTTTTAGAAAAACAACATGAATGAAAATGAAATGATTTGTATATACTTATTAATGTGGATATGTTTTATCTATATAATTTTTATGAAGGTCCTTTTTAATATTATATTTAAGATATTTTCAAATTAGTATCTACAAAGTAGATAATTGAATTATGTAGTTGAAACTTCTATAATAATAGCTGTAACAAATAACATCTATGTTTGTTTATTAAAAGATCTGGTTAACTTGGCCAACAAGTTAAAGTACTATAATGGAGCATGGGGTCATTTTACTGGGACACTGGAATCAAGATTTAGCCCTATCTATATGATAAGAATTCTGTTTTCGAGGATAGATCCATAATACAGAAGAGAACATTTTTTTCCTTTTGGGAATTGCATCAGATTATTTTTCCAAAAACTGAAAGCTAAAGGGCAGCATTTGGAAAGTGAATCTTTTAAAAGATATGCTTTCTTGTTTGTATGATGAGAGATTTTTAGTTAGAACCATATTAAAGTCTGCCATGGCTTATTATTATCCAGATCCCTGCATGGCACATGTTAAATCCCGACACACATCAGTAATTACACCCTTGTCAAATCTTGCGTTCTGCAACCTAGTCACCAACTAGCTGGGAATCAGTATTGTCCTTGAGTGTCAGTTTTATAAAGCAATTCCACTGAATGCATATAGCATAGTAAGTGGGATTTGAAGTGGTACACTGTGCGGTAATGAAAATAGGTCTTTGAAATTTGGGCCTTCATTTATTTTCCCTTTCATTCTAGGCACTTTATAATCAGTATTTACAGTTTAAAGAAACAGAAATTCCACCAAAGGAGACAGAAAAATCAAAAATTAAACGCCTATATAAATTATTAGAGGTAAGTAGGAATTGCCTTTGTATTGTCAAACATAAATCTTTTTCTTTTTTCTTTTTTTTTTTTTTTACATCCTTGCTTCATACTACATTTTTTTGTTTTCTCAAGATTTGGATAGAATTTGGACGCATCAAACTACTTCAAGGTTATCATCCAAATGACATAGAAAAAGAGTGGGGGAAACTCATTATTGCCATGCTCGAGAGAGAGAAGGCACTTCGACCAGAAGTAGAAAGGTAGGCCTGGGGATGTTTTCTGCCATGGGTATCAAGTTGGGCACGGGGAGGTGTCTCTTTGTTCTCATAGGAAGAACTTAAGTTTTGGAGCCAGGCAGGCCTAGGACCAACATTTATATTTTTCATTTCCTTTGCTGCATGACCTTGGATAAGTCACTTAGTCTTTCTGATTCTCCCATTTTCTTATCCAGAAACTCATCCAAGAGATGTGAAGAGTAAATCAGTGAAGTAATGTTCAAATAGGAGGACATGCTAAGCTGGGTTGGTGTGTGAAGTCTCCTCTAATAATCTAAATTACCTGTGGGCATTTCCCCTATATTTAAGTCATCAGGGCCTGGATCCATTTGCAGGTCAACAGTTCATTTACTTCGTTTTTTATTATATTTTTGCCAAGGCCATCCTTCCGTGGGGCAATGGAAGCCAGATTCGAGTCTGTCTCCATTTATTTTATTTATTTATTTTTTTAAATTTTTTTTTTCAATGTTTTTAATTTATTTTTGGGACAGAGAGAGACAGAGCATGAACGGGGGAGGGGCAGAGAGAGAGGGAGACACAGAATCGGAAACAGGCTCCAGGCTCTGAGCCATCAGCCCAGAGCTTGATGCGGGGCTCGAACTCCCGGACCGCGAGATCGTGACCTGGCTGAAGTCGGACGCTCAACCGACTGCGCCACCCAGGTGCCCCGAGTCTGTCTCCATTTAAAGGGCAGCGAAGTGGCCTCTAGAGAACACTCAGGATATGCTGGTTCAAATTCCTACTTCCACAAACGCAGTTATTCCATGAAATCATCACTGACTCTTTATCATTCTCTCTCTCCCATTCTCTCTCTCCCAGTGCCTGGGAAAGCACTGCTTAGTCCTTAGGAGATATTTGTTGAGTGGATTTGCCTCCATTATAGTACTTCCCTCACAGCCTGTCCTATGTATGGCATTGGGGAAGGGAGCTCCGTAGGGGCTGACCCTCACAGTATAGGCCTGTGTGGTCCGGTGCACCTCTCTGGCCTTCTCACTCCACACCCTTCTTGCTCCCTACCCTGTGGCCACACTGGCTGCCTCTCAGGAGCCCTGATGTGCCAAGATCCTGCCCTCCTCCATACACAGGATCTTTGCACCATCTGTTCCTTTGGCAGGGAAGTCTCTTTCATCCTCCATGTCTCTCTTCACTCCTGATCAATCTCAGATCCCGGCTCCAGTGTTACTTCCTCACGAAACTTCCTGTGGTCTCCCACGCTGGTTCAGATGTCTTGGTTATAACTCTCATATTTACATGTATTGTTCTTTCATATCACAGTTGTAATTTTATATTTATTTCTGTGATCGTTTGAGTCAGGGCTGCCTGTTCACAGTTATGAGCGCCAGGAATGTGGAGACAGACTTGGTTTTGCTGTCTTTTGTGTTGCCAGTGCTTAATGCATTGCCTGGGACACAGGGAGCCCCTAGAGTACTCAAGTTCTTTGTGTTCCACACATGACTCCCGTCTTGTTGAAATAGGAAAGAATAATGCCTTGAAGATATGAGAGCAAGGCTAACGTGTCAGTTATTTATGAAAATACTGATTACACTTCTGTTAAAGTATAATATTCTATCTGCATAACTGGATCTAGCCAAAATAAGCTTGAAATACCCAGGGTGAACCTTTTATGGAGGAGATAATTGTGGGTGATTAAAATTATACACTAAACTAATCATCAGAAGTAATGGAAAAGTATGTCTCAGAAAGGATAATGGAGTAGATTTTTAGTTGTCAGAATAGTAACCGGATTTTAATGCAGTGGTTGAGTTCAAGGTCCAGGAGCTAGTGAATCCTGGATTAGATTTTTAGCTTAATTTGCAAGCTGTGTAATCTTAGACAAATTCATTAACCTCTCTAAGCCTCAGTTTCCTTATTTGTAAACAGGATGTAATAGTACCTACCACATTTGGTGCTTATAAGTATGTGATGAGGTCATGCATATGAAATGATCAGTTAATTTCCTGGCACATAATAATTGCTTAATAAATGCTAATGCTGCTGTTATTATTTCAAGCTTTTCTGCTTACTAACTATATTTGATATGATACTCTCAAATTTCCCCTTTCTTGCCATCTGAAAAGAAAAATAGCTACCTTTAGAGTGGAGAAGCAACAGTTTTGCTTTGTAGTGTTGGGTATATGAAAATACTCTAGGAGCTTGGTTGGATAAACGCCTTCATTTTTCTTGACACAAGTTTTTTGGCATTAACTATTAACTGCAAGTAATAACCATGTGCAGTGAGAGTGTGTAAAAGGTAAAGGAGAAGTAACCAATGTTCTTTTGCCATGTAATAACCTATAGAAAGGAAAAACAAGCACAGACAAGTTGAATTTGCAAGCATTGCATTGATATTTTTCTACTTTAGTGCTTTGGCTTTCTTTCTTTCTTTCTTTCTTTCTTTCTTTCTTTCTTTCTTTCTTTCTTTCTTTCTTTTTCTTTTCTTTTTTTTTTTTTAAAGTTTATTCATTTATTTTGAGAGAGAGAAAGCATGAGTCAGGGAGGCACAGAGAGACAGAGAGGGAGAGAATCCCAAGCAGGCTCCACACTGTCAGCATGACACGGGGTTCGAACCCACAAACCATGAGATTGTGACCTGAGCCGAAGTCTGAAGTTTAATAACTGAGCCACCCAGGCTCCCATACTGCTTTGGCTTTTAAAAATATAAAGTAACAGTAGTAAGATTAAGTAACATTCTTGAGAGCACATCATGTGAAAAAAGGCAAATGGATAATTTTCCAGTTAATTTAATCTAATAAACAAATGACATAGAGGTTAAAATGGAAATGTACTTTGTTTCTCATCAAACTCACTTGTTTACATGTGCTTATAAGTACCAGCTTTTAGCCAGGAGAGACAGACCTGGCCCTTTACAAAAGTCAGGCTGTGATTGAATATTTGTATTTTTAAGCTGGTGATTGGTATTGCCTGAATAACCTTTACAATTGT
Source organism: Prionailurus bengalensis (assembly GCF_016509475.1). Taxonomy (NCBI): domain Eukaryota; kingdom Metazoa; phylum Chordata; class Mammalia; order Carnivora; family Felidae; genus Prionailurus; species Prionailurus bengalensis. The sequence continues at coordinate 53,518,997 of NC_057349.1, read as the reverse complement.
ACCTGGGCTTCAGTGAGAGGCACCTGAGTTGTTTTTTAGGTGACTGCAACTGGATGACTCTTGATGAAAATATTTGGCAAATATTTTTCAGTGACGCCCTGATGAGCCTGCCTTGTCCATACTTGTAGAGTTTTCATGCAGGCTACAAAAGGCAAACCTCAGCTAGCAAACGCATGGCTTTAGGCGAGATTCTTTTGAATGGTTACCAGCACATTATTTGCTGTATGTTGAATATGCAAGTTGGAGCGTATTTAAGGAGCTATTAAAGCTGTAACATTTAGCTGTGGTTTTCACCGTTAGAAGTAGAGCTTTCAGCAGACCTTCTACTTTTTAGTCTACTTTTAATGGTCAAAGAAAGAACATCGTTTCAGGAACAAAAATGCACAGTAGTAGTTACAGCTACCGTAGCAGTGATTCTGTGTTTAGTAACACTACTAGCACTCGAACCAGTCTTGATTCAAATGAAAACTTTCTCTCGGTTAATTGTGGTCCAACTCTGATCAACTCCTGCATTAGCTTCGGCAATGAATCCTTTGATGGACACAGGTATGGAATCCTCGTTGTAGGATTGTGTTTTGCTTTTGGTGGGGAATTATTTTTCAGGGGCGGTAAACTCTGTACTTCAAAGGGCAAGGCTTTAATTTATTTTGTCCCTTCTTGTAGGTTGGAAATGTTGCAGCAGATTGCCAACCGAGTTCAAAGGGACAGTGTCATCTGTGAAGACAAACTGATACTTGCCCGAAACGCTCTCCAGTCTGTAAGTTAATTTTAGGAGCCATTGGGATTATGGTGGAGGGGTCTGTACCTTTGGGTGAAATAAAATTTTTGTGTAACATTTAGTTGATTCTTGGTATTGTCTTCTACTGAAACTTAAAGTTTGTTAAAGATTGCGATCACTGTTTGCTCTCTTGAGGAAGAGTGAGCAAAGAGAAAGCATATTTTTGAACCAAAAGGTAAAACAGAGAAGACCTAATAAGTAGCTTTGCATTCCAGTATTTTGAGTTTCATATTTGAGGCTAGTTTGGAAACTTGTTTCATGAAATTAATATTGAGTTCTTTTAAAATACAGGATTCTAAAAGATTAGAATCAGGAGTACAGTTTCAGAATGAAGCAGAAATTGCCGGGTATATACTTGAATGTGAGAACCTTTTACGCCAGCATGTAATCGATGTACAGATTCTTATTGATGGAAAATACTACCAGGCAGATCAGTTGGTACAGAGGTAAGATTGCTACGTACTCATACCTTATCCTTTTGTGTAATCACTTCATGGGCACTTGTGATGGGAATGTAGAATGTGGCAGTTTTATGAAATACATTTCTTATGTTCTTTTCAGTTGAAAATGTGTGTTGCCTTAATTCAGATGTATTTTGAGATGTTAAATAGGTATTTGTTTTTCAAAGATAAGTAATAGAAAAATACTTTATAGCACATACAATATGGAATACTGCAGTAATATACTTACGGCTAAAATAGTTGTATGACATTTGAAAAGGGAAAATATAAGAAAGTATCCTTTATAACTGATTTTTTAAGTTATCGATTTATCCTATCATGAAAATATTTATAACAAAATGTTGAAAAAAAATGTATAAAATTCTGTGTCTCTGAGAAGTGGGTTTAGGGGTAGGGAATGGAACCCTTTCAGGTTGTAGACTGTATATGTTATATGTATATAATATACTGTATATATTATATGTATATAATATATACAGTATGTAGACTGTATATATTATATATATGTATATAATACATATTAAGCAAAAATTGTAAATGATGCTTTGACCCAGTAATTTCACTTCCAGGAATTTGTAATAATTTTAAATATAGAAAATATATAAATAAATAAATAAGTGTTTTGTTCATGTCAGAAATCTTTTATAATAACAAAATTTGGAAATATCCTACATGTCAAATAATAGAATGATGACATTGTAGTGCAGTAATTATGTTCACTAGAAAGACTATGTGATAATATGGAAAGTGCTTATTGCACAAATTCAGTGAAAAAAATTGTGATGCCAAATTTTGTCAGTATGATTACAAGGACTTTTTTTTTTTTTTTTGAGAGAGAGAGTGAGCACGTGCAAGGGGGGAGAGGGGCAAAGGGAGAGAGTGAGAGAGATTTTTAAGCAGGTTCCACACCCAGCGTGGAGCCTGTCTCAGGGCTCAATCTGAAGACTGTGAGATCATGACCTGAGCCAAAAGCAAGTCAGACTTTTAACCGACTGAGGTGCCCCATGATTTTTTTTTTAAATAGACTATTTTTTGGAGCAGTTCACGTTTACAGAAAAATTGATTGGAAAATACAGAGTTTCCTTATGCCCCTTTATACACACCTTTCCCAATTAGTAATATCTTGAATTAGTGTGATTCTGTTGTTATAATTGATGAGCCAGTAATTGATACATTACTGTTAACTGACTAATGTCCATAGTTGGCATTAGAGTTCACACTTTGTGAAAAATGCCTTTTGCGTTATAGTTTACGTCTTCTGATGTTCTTTCCAGGGTTGCAAAACTCCGCGATGAAATTATGGCCTTGAGGAATGAATGTTCCTCGGTGTACAGCAAAGGGCGCATGCTGACGACGGAACAGACAAAACTCATGATATCAGGAATTACTCAAAGTTTAAACTCAGGATTTGCACAGACCTTAAACCCCAGTCTGAACTCAGGGCTGACCCAGGGTTTAACGCCTTCCCTGACCCCTTCTAGTGTGACATCAGGCCTGTCATCAGGTCTGACTTCCCGTCTGACTCCATCTGTCACTCCAGCTTATACACCTGGTTTCCCATCAGGAGGATTAGTTCCAAGTTTCAGTTCAGGAGTAGAGGCCAATTCATTACAAACTCTGAAATTGATGCAGATCCGAAAGCCCCTTCTAAAGTCTTCTTTGCTGGATCAGAATTTAACAGAAGAGGAAATCAACATGAAATTTGTTCAAGATCTTTTGAATTGGGTTGATGAGATGCAGGTAAAAAAATGTTTACCTGAAAGTTTTAGTCTTTAGTCTTTATTGCTCTTAGTTTCTTTTTTTAAATCTAGTATCTTTCTGTTTAAAGGTGCAGCTGGACCGCACTGAATGGGGATCAGATTTGCCAAGTGTTGAAAGCCATTTAGAGAATCATAAAAACGTTCACCGAGCTATTGAAGAATTTGAATCTAGCCTTAAAGAAGCTAAAATCAGTGAGGTATATGAATTTAAAATCTGTATATATTTCATTTTAGTTAGCTATTGTTTTGCTCTTTTTTTTTATATATAAAGAGCCTATAACAAAATAATAGATACAGTGAGTATGAGTCAGAATTCCTTAGGATCCCTAAGCTTGATGTCTTTTTATCCCATGTTATAGATCCAAATGACGGCACCTCTTAAACTAACTTATGCAGAAAAGTTACACCGATTAGAGAGTCAGTATGCAAAACTCCTGGTAAGTTGTGTTTTTTTGTTTTGTTTTGTTTTGTTTTGTTTTTACTTTCTGTTTCCCTTATCTCTATTTGGCAAAGACATGATTCTTAACAATGATTTTTCTTACAAAGAATACATCCAGGAATCAGGAACGGCACCTTGATACACTCCATAATTTTGTAACTCGTGCAACTAATGAACTTATTTGGTTGAATGAAAAAGAAGAGGAGGAAGTTGCCTATGACTGGAGTGAAAGAAATAACAACATAGCTCGGAAAAAAGATTACCATGCTGTGAGTATGGCCTTTGTCATTGAATGCCAAGGTTGTATATCAGGTGTAGATCTTTTTCTAACCTCACTTCTTCATTTTTTGTTAAATTAGGAATTAATGAGAGAACTTGATCAAAAGGAAGAAAATATTAAATCAGTTCAGGAGATAGCAGAGCAGCTACTTTCGGAAAATCACCCAGCCAGACTGACAATTGAGGTAAGTCAGGAAGCATAACGGTCATGGTCGAATATTGACATTTGATAGTCACTCTTTAGATTCTTTTATTGCTGATAAATTCAGAAATACAAACTATCAAACTTTTAATACAACGTGACTTAAAAATAATGTTTCTGACAAATCATAGTGCTTCTTGCCTTTAGCTCTCTTGCTTTTTCTGTGTTACTCACCTGTCACTTAGAATAAAGGTACCTTTGTCAACTCCCATGGCTAAAGCGATGTATTATAGTAAATATGAAGGCTCTTTTTTTATTCCTCCCTGATACTGTGGTATCGTGCAAGCCATGTAACCAGACTTAGCCTCCTATCCAAAATGGGGGCGATCCTCTAACCCATAGCATTGTAGTAAGATGAGGCAAATAACGTACTCTTACTACTTAGTACAGCTCTGGTTACATATGTTCCCAGGAAGTATTTACAATTATTATTTAACTTAATAATTTTATTCACAATCTAGTTTTGTGAGGTATATTGGAACAACAGTCTGTCAAAGCCACATGGCATAGTGCACACATTTCACATCCAGAAATGGAGAAGTGGTATGGGATTTATCAGGTTTCCCGTGCGGTAGTGGTAGTGTGTTTACTTTTTAGTCCTAATATGTACTAGTTAGAGTTAGTGACTTTCTAAAAGTAAAGGGGTGTTATATAAGAGAGACATGCATCAAACATGGACAAATGTGGTATATTGCCAGAGGGAAAAGATGGAGCTGTACTTAAAATGTGACATGCTTCAAACTCTCACAGGTGAGGAGAGGAATCTGATAGTCTTTGTTCACTGAAATTGCCACAAAACAAAAGATTAGTGAAATTTTAGGCCTCAATAGGAAGTTTTGGGAATGTTATATTTGACCTGCTTCATAGAAAAATGGAGTCTTAGGGCACCTGGGTGGCTCAGTCAGTTAAGCGTCTGACTTCGGCTCAGGTCATGATCTCACAGTTTGTGGGTTCGAGCTCCGCGTTGGGTCTGTGCTGACAGCTCAGAGCCTGCTTCAAATTCCGTGCTTCCCTCTCTCTCCTTTTTCCCTGTTTGTGCTCTCTTTCTCTCAAAAATAAATAAATAAACAAACATTAAAAACAAAAAAAATTAGAGTCTTGCATGCAGATGAAATGCCAATTAAAGAGCCAGTTAAAGAGCTAGAAGAGTAGTGGGGAGCATTAGGGAAAGCACTTTAGAATAACGAAGGATTTGGATATACTTTTGTATGATACTAAACTAAAAATAGAGTAATCTTCAAGGTAGAGATGAAACTGTTAGGAAATATGATTACAGGCTAAGAATTTTAATGGGATTGGATAATGTGAATGTGAACCTGATTACTTTTATGTAGAAATGCTAATCTAATTAAAAATTTCTTGAGGGATAAAATTAAGCTTGAGTCATCTTTATGATTCTTTTGGCCTATCCAATGTCTTGTGGGCACATGGGTAATATTTAGTTAATTATCAACACTTCTTCATACGTTATGTGAAAAAATAAACTAATAATCTAACAACTCACAATGATATGTCTTTTACAGCCAATTTGCTCAAAGTAGCTTAATTTGAGGGTGCAGGTAATATGACTGTGATATGTTGCCAGATTTCCATTCCTACACTGTATATTCCGTTCAGAAAGCCTGCCTGAGCATAGCTCAGCAGAAATAACTTTTTCCAGGAGGGGAAGCGTGACAGGCTTACTTGAGTCATTAAAGTATCTACATCGCCCTCTTCTGGAAGTCAGTGAATTGCATCTTAAATATGAAAGGGTGTTTTATGTTTTCTTTATGAAGTAGGTGTTCTGTTACCTTTTTGCTCTCACAAGAGATTCACTTTATATTCAAAATTCAAGTGAAAATATTTGTAATAAAGATTCCTAGTACTATAATAATTATAGTTCCAGAATTACAGAAATAAAGGATTGCCCTCTCTCTTCTTCACTCTTCCCAAACCTCTCTGGCAAAAACAAGTATGTAAGTCACCCCCCTGACCCCAAGAACTGCTGGCCTAGTTTTAGAAACAAAAACAAGTGAAAACTACAGAACCATCTATTTTTATGTGCATTTTTAAATATTTATTTTAGATTTAATTTAAATTTAGATTTAGATTTTTAGGACTGGCTTTGTGCAAGTGAGAGCTCTTGTATTAGAGGGACATTTCACTACCCTAATTTTCAGGTCTTGCTCTGTTAAAATGATCTCATCACCTATTTCGATAGCAGAGTTTCTAATCCTTTAAAAGCTTTGTCGTATGTATATGTCATTCCTCTTCAGCCAGTTACAATGGCTGTGATTTTTATCTTCAAGGCCTATCGAGCGGCAATGCAGACACAATGGAGCTGGGTCTTACAGCTGTGCCAGTGTGTGGAGCAGCACGTCAAGGAAAACACCGCGTATTTCGAGGTATGTGAATGGGATCACAGCGTGATTTGGGCCGATTTACAGAAAGCATCTCCCTATTTATTGAGGACATGTATGTAATGTGCAGGGGAAAGAAACTGAAATATTTTCTTTGTAGGGTATATGGGAAAAATGTCCTATAGGATAGACTGAAGCATTGTATTAAGGAGGAAATCCTTTAAAAGCCTTTTAAAATGTCAGAAAATCTTTATTTTATAAATGCCTTTTACAAGGAAATATTTCATTATAAAGAGTCATTACAAAGAGCTCTTTTTTTTTTATTCTTCAGGAATTTTAAAATATTGGAATTTCACTCCTACTCATAAATTATTTGGACCCTCAAGTAAAACAAAGCTTTAGCCAGAATAATATAGGGCCAAAGCACAATACAGATATCAGCTTTAGACACTTAGCATTTACTGACAATCATCCAAATTCAACAGTGGTTGTTTGGGTAAAGGAGGAATGTGACTATTAAGTTGTCTTGTGATTTTATTCTCTTCCTACTCATGAGGGGTCCACGGGGCTCTGGTACTTGGACTTGACAACTCTGTGCTTGACTGGCATTGAATAAACTTGAGCTGCCGGTTTTCATCTTTTTATAGTTTTTCAATGATGCCAAAGAAGCTACTGATTACTTGAAGAATCTCAAGGACGCCATTCAGCGGAAGTACAGCTGTGACAGATCAAGCAGCATTCACAAACTGGAAGACCTGGTTCAGGAGTCAATGGTACCAGTGCAAGAACCTGTGCATTTCATCAGTCTTGTGAATCAGGAGTAGATTAGTATTTCATCATATTGTTATGTGTGCAGAACTTTATATTTTATTGGTACTGTTGGTATTTCATTTGATCAGGCATTTAAACATTCAGTTTTATTGTAACAGTTACAACAAAAGTGTTTTTTATGTGATTGCCTTCATGTTTTAAATACATGTTTTGATAGTGGTGTGTGTGTGTGTGTGTGTGTGTGTGTGTGTTTAGTCATGCACTTCACAAATAACTGTAAGCACTTTGTATATGGTAGACACTATTTTAAGTACTGGAGATAGAGCAGTGAAGAAAAGAGACAAGAATCCCCACATTCCTGGTGCTTCTGTGCGAGAGGGGGAGCAGGCAGTAAACATGGTAAATGAGTAAAATATAGGTAGCATAGTGGTAAATGCTAAAGAGGAAAAAAAAACATCTCATAAAGACAAGGGAATGAGAGATGCCAGAGGGGGCGGGGAGGGCTTGAATGTTTAAACCAGGTGGTCAGGGACTTTTGTGATGCAATTTTGTTTGTGTAAAGCCCTAAAAGAAGAGAGAGTACAAGTCTTTTATTTTTCAATATCTGTCTTATGTATTACTTAGGAAGAGAAAGAAGAACTTTTACAGTATAAAAGCACAGTAGCAAGCCTGATGGGGAGAGCAAAAACAATAATTCAGCTGAAGCCGAGGAATCCTGACTGTCCACTCAAAACTTCTATTCCAATCAAAGCTATCTGTGACTACAGACAAATTGAGGTATTGTAGAAGTAGACCAATTTCTGGCACTGTTCTTGTATTTCTTAATTTATTTTAAAGTTTATTTATTAGAGAGAGAGGGTGAGCAGGGGAGGGGCAGAGGGGAATACCAAGCAGGCTCCGTGCTGTCAGTGCAGAGTGCAACTTGGGGCTTGAACCCATGAACCGTGAGATCGTGACCTGAGCTGAAATCAAGAGTCAGATGCTTAACCATCTGAGCCACCCAGGCTCCCCTATTCTTAATATTTTAAAAATGAGGTCATATTGCTTGTTCTCGTGGTAGAGTTTTCTACCTCAAAAAACAAACAAACAAAAAAATCCCAAGATTGGGTATGATAAAGGATTAGTTGATAGTGACCTCATTGCGTTATTCTTTTCTTCATTTAAAACCAGATAACCATTTACAAAGATGATGAATGTGTTTTGGCCAACAATTCTCACCGTGCGAAATGGAAGGTCATCAGCCCCACTGGGAATGAGGCTATGGTCCCGTCTGTGTGCTTCACAGTCCCTCCACCAAACAAAGAAGCAGTTGACTTTGCAAACAGGTGTGTATGTGTTCACTAAACACGTAGAACTGGGTTTGGAGGCTCTCTGAAGGTTGAAGAAACAATCAATACTTTGTCAAGGCCCACAGGATCAGAAGGATCTAGAACTAGTAAACACGGGATAGTTCACAAACAGAAAAATTGTAGCATGTTTTCAGAGGGAGTGAAAAGAATTAAGTGTTTGTTTGTTTTTCATATTTTTCAGAATTGAGCAACAGTATCAGAATGTCCTGACTCTTTGGCATGAGTCTCACATAAACATGAAGAGTGTAGTGTCCTGGCATTATCTCATCAATGAAATTGATAGAATTCGAGCTAGCAATGTGGCTTCAGTAAGTATAAATCTACACATCAGCCTGATCTGTCCAAAAATGTGGGGCACATTAGCACGAGGGGTGGAATTTTGTTTTTGTTACAGGATAGGATGGAGCCCAGCAGAGCCATGCTAATATTCATCCATTTAATGGTTATTTGTTACATACCTGCTATATACAGGCACTTTGTAAGAATTGGGGAAATCTGGAGATCACATTTCATTCAGTGCTTAATACATTTTGATAAGGAGACAGGCTATAGTGTTTGAACTTATGGGATAATGTGATTTCATTTTTTGATGTTTTATAATCTTGTTTTTCCTCATCTTTTAAAACTCAAAAATGTTAATTAAGAATTGCATTAATTTCAAATGGTTCTTCTATTTATGGCTATCAATATGAACTGATGTGTACCAGGAGACCCTAACTTAAGAACTGTCCTGTTTAAATTTAGCTCTTAGTACCATAATCACTTGATTACATGGATCATTGGTCTTCCTTAGATAAAGACAATGTTACCTGGTGAACATCAACAAGTTCTGAGTAACCTGCAGTCTCGTTTTGAAGACTTTCTGGAAGATAGCCAGGAATCCCAAATATTTTCAGGCTCAGATATAACGCAACTGGAAAAGGAGGTTAATGTATGTAAGCAGTATTATCAAGAACTTCTTAAATCAGCAGAAAGAGGTAAAGCATGGGAGTCTTTATCTTTTTTTCCCTCCATAGGTGTTTAGATCAGGCTATTTTCTGCTGTCAGTGGGAATCTTGATCTTAGGAGTGTTCTATTACCCAACCTATGATAGTTAGGCACAGTGCTACCTATCAGACATAGAAATTAAAAGTATGTTTGTGGTAGGAAGATACAAGAGAGGTTCATTTATTTCTAAATGATCAACTAATTAAAAAATGCCAACCAAATAATATGACAAATGGTGAATTCTTAACACATCTGCTTTTCAGCATTTCCTTTCTTTTTTTTTTTAATTTTTTAAATTTTTATTTATTTGAGAGAGACAGAGACAGAGCACAAGCAGGGGAGGGGCAGAGAGAGAGGGAGACACAGAATCCAAAGCAGGCTCCGGACTCTGAGCTGTCAGCACAGAGCCCAACGTGGCGGTTGAACCCACAAGCCATGAGATCATGACCTGAGTCAACGTCAGGCACTTAACACACTGAGCCACCCAGGCACCCTCCAGTATTGTCACTATTTTGTAATGCAATGTTCCGAATGATCTTTTAGTTTCAGTCATTTTTCTATGTACCGAATCTGGATTTTTTTTTTTTAAAGACTTTATCTTTTGGAGCAGTTTTAGATTCATAGTAAAATTGAGAGGAAAGTACAGAGAGTTCCCATAATCCAAACTGGATTTTATACAGGGGTTAGAGGAAAAGGTTGTGTCTAGTTAACTTCTGTTAAATATATATTTTATTCTGAAATCTTTTGATATTACCTAGAGACAAAAGAATTTATTAGTAATCTATTAAAAATTTTTTTGAAACATTAACAAATTCTTTACCTACCTTTCATTTTTAAGGGTTTTTAATTTAAAAAATTAATCTGCAGCTAATATAATTCACATTTTTGTGATCATAAAACAGCATAATATATTTACTTTCCTTGGACATCATATCAGAAATTGGCGGGGCACCTGGGTGGCTCATTCAGTTAAGCATCTGACTTTGACTCAGGTCATGATCTCACAGTTCTTGGGTTTGAGCCCTGCATCAGCTCCGTGCTGACAGCTCGGAGCCTGGAGTCTGCTTCAGATTCTGTGTCTCCCTCTCTTTCTGTCCCTTCCCCACTTGTGTACTCTCACTCTCTCTCTTTCAAAAATAAATAAAACATTAAAAAATAAATCAGAAATTGGCACTTTTGGGGAAATATTATTAACTGTTCATAAACTGTGATGTCCACTGTTTCGAGATTTATATCTTTAGGGTGAGATTTTGGTGAATGCCTGGTAACAGTGGTTCAACCAGCTATGTCCCAGTAGTAGTAACACTGCCACATTAGGATACGAACAGCAGCATCCAGAAGACGGAAAACAAGGTATTTTCTAAACGTTACATTTACGTTCACAGAGGAGCAAGAGGAATCTGTGTATAACCTGTACATCTCTGAAGTTCGAAACATTAGACTTCGGTTAGAGAGTTGCGAAGATCGGTTGATTAGACAGATCCGCACTCCACTGGAAAGAGATGATTTGCATGAAAGTGTGTTCAGAATCACTGAGCAGGAGGTGAGATTCGTAAATGTGTTGGGACAGAATTAACTTAAGGTAAATTACTGTCTCGGTGGCCTTCACTGTCAAACTCCAGTGACTTCATATGCTCAGCTTTGCCCACTGGTCACGTTGTGAGATCTGATTATGTGTTTATTTCTTATTGTGAAGCAGGATTCTGTAATTCAGTTCTATATTTGACTCCGGTAAATGTAGAAATGTGTACCCTATTACTGGACTTGTCATAGTGAAAGTCATCTATGTTTATTGACCACCTGCTGAATGCAGAAGCACGGAGTTAGGTATTTGTGCCCAAGGAGATGGGCAGTAAGGGAATTACTGATTATGAGACTTGAATGCTGTGGCTTACTTTCCATGATAAAGAAAAAGTAAAGAATATGTAGCTTTTTTAAAAAAAATTTTTTTTTTCAACGTTTATTTATTTTTGGGACAGAGAGAGACAGAGCATGAACGGGGGTGGGGCAGAGAGAGAGGGAGACACAGAATCGGAAACAGGCTCCAGGCTCTGAGCCATCAGCCCAGAGCCTGACGCGGGGCTCAAACTCACTGACCGCGAGATCGTGACCTGGCTGAAGTCGGACGCTTAACCGACTGCGCCACCCAGGCGCCCCAAGAATATGTAGCTTTTTAAGTCAGTGATTATAATGTAAATTGTGTGTTTTTAAACTGTTTTAGGAAAGATGCCCCATCTGCAGTGACAGCCCAATACCTATGTTTATTCTCTGTTTTATAGAAACTAAAGAAAGAGCTGGAGCGACTTAAAGATGATTTGGGAACAATCACAAATAAATGTGAAGAATTTTTCAGTCAAGCAGCAACCTCTGCATCAGTGCCCACCTTACGGTCTGAGCTCGGTGTGGTCATTCAGAACATGAACCAAGTCTATTCTATGTCTTCCACTTACATAGATAAGTATGTAATCTCTGTCTTTTTATTTATTTTTATTTTTTTACAGTTTATTTTGAGAGAGAGAGAGAGAGAGAGTGTGAGTGGGGGAGGGGCAGAGAGAGGGGGAGAGAGAGAATCCCAAGCAGGCTCCATGCTGCCAGCACAGAGCCCAGTGTTGGGCTCAAATCCACAAAACCATGAGGTCATGACCTGAGAAGAAACCAAGAGTCGGATACCCAACCTACTGAGCCACCCAGGCACCCCTGTAACCACTGTCTTAATATAAATTTGCTTCATGGGGTGCCTGGGTGGCTCAGTCAGTTGAGTGACCGACTTCGGCTCAGGTCATGATCTCATGGTTTGTGAGTTCGAGCTACACGTTGGGCTCTGTGCTGACAGCTCAGAGCCTGAAGCCTGTTTCGGATTCTGTGTCTCTCTCTCTCTCTGCCTCTCCCCGACTCATGCTCTGTCTCTCTCTGTCTCAGAAATAAATAAACATTAAAAAAATTTTTTTTTAATTTGCTTCATACAACTGTCCTATATACACATGCTGTTCATTTAAAACATTCATCTTTATTAAAGTAAATACTCCCTTTTTTTGTTTTAATAACAAATGTACTAAATATTTCCATGGATTTATTATGCTTCATATTGAAAGGAAATGTGCCTCAGATTAGAGCATATGTGGACAGGTGTTCCCACATTTTGCCCATAGTTTTAATCCCACATCTGTTGGAGCCCATAGTATTTTTTCCTCTAGAGCTTGGTCTAAATAAGGTTTGAAAGAAGACCACCTTATGTTGCAATCTCTTGCAAAAGAGCATTTGCAGGGCAGGGCATGAGAGCACATGCCCTCCATTAAGAAGAGAGTTAGTTGAATGTTGATCTCGTAGTAAATGTCTCAGTGCTGCAAGATGAAGAACAGCTGTATCGTGCGTCATTATGGTGCGTCAGGACTGTGTTATTGGAAAATAAACATTTACTAATAGGAAGCTGTTGTTGCATTCTCTTTTTTAGACTGAAAACTGTTAATTTGGTGTTGAAAAACACTCAAGCAGCAGAAGCCCTGGTAAAACTCTATGAAACTAAACTGTGTGAAGAGGAAGCAGTTATAGCTGACAAGAATAATATTGAGAATCTAATAAGTACCTTAAAGGTATGTGTCTCACTTCTGGCTCTTTTATAAGGTCATACTTTATTTCTCCAGCACCTGGATCTTCAAACATTAAGTAAATAACTTAATTTGAATATATTTATATTCATTTCATTTCATATCTCTCTATAGCCATACCTTAGCATAAATGAGTCATTTTTAGTTTGTGGATAGTTTTTCTCATTTGAAATTTGCATCTTTTTGATAATAGCTTTTTATAATCAATTCATGTGAGCAAAAGGAGTTGAAGCTAAAAATTATATTATTTTTAGTAGATTCTCTTGCTGAAAGAGGCAGTTAAGACATTAAGGATGTAAGTAGAGGAGTTAATTCAAGAAGGGAAGTAGACAGGTAATTGTACTCGTCTGTATTGATATTTCTATGTATAAAGCATGAATATAAAATTATTGCGAAGGAGTGAAAAATGGTCTCTTTGATTTTTAATGCAAGTATTCACTTTTAACCAATGAGATTAGTAGATACTTAAGAAATAGTCTTGCTTAATTTTCTTTTATTGATATGCAAATTATTTTAGGCTGAACTTTATAAAATTGCTTTTTTTAAAGATCAAAGTGCAGTCAGATATTGATAATTTCATATGGTTCAAACTAATATATTATTTTTGTTTATGAAAGATAGTCTTTATTTTATATCAGTCATTTGTACATAAATTGTAAAATTAGGTAAAGAGTGTGTTTGCCTAGTGAGTGGCTGACACATTTTTATAACTTTCACCCATTAATGTATTTTAGCAATGGAGGTCTGAAGTAGATGAAAAGAGAGAGGTATTCCATGCATTAGAGGATGAGTTGCAGAAAGCTAAAGCCATCAGTGATGAAATGTTTAAAACCTATAAAGAACGGGACCTTGATTTTGACTGGCACAAAGAAAAAGCAGACCAATTAGTTGAAAGGTGGCAAAATATTCACGTTCAGATTGACAACAGGTTAGTATCCTCTTGTGTTCAGTTTCAGCACAGATATAATGCTTATCCTTGTGTTCTAGTAAAATCTAAAGTTACTAGGTTTTTTAAAACTTCATATATAGTTAATTTCACAGAGTTACTTTCCATATATAGTTAGTTTGATTAATTGCAAGAGCTCTATCTAATTATATTTCTTTTTGTTTTGGTGGGCTTTAGCAAGACAGTTAACTTCAAAATAAATGTTTTTCAACTCTTTTAATTAAAAAATGTTTTCAATGTTTATTTTGAGAGAGAGAGTGTGAGAGAAGGAGAGCGGGGGAGTGGCAGAGAGTGGGAGAGAGAGAGAGAAAGAGAGAGAGAGAATCCTAATCAAGCTCTGTACTGGCAGCAGAGAGACCGATGTGGGGCTCAAACTCATGAACCCTGAGATTATGACCTGAGCCAAAATTAAGAATTGGATGCTTAACCATCTGAGCCACCCAGGAGCCCCTTAACTCTATTTTGCTAAAACTGCTGATGTATTCTGGCATTGGTATAGTAAATCTACTCGTCTTTTCTGAAGGAAAAAAATAAAGTTCTATGAGTTATTGCCAATGTACAATATTCAAATAACCAAGACTTAGTAAGAACATGGATCATGTGTTTGAGAGGGCTGTATGAATCAATCTATACTACACCTAAGAAGTGTAAAGCGATTGTAATGACCTGATGTTCATTTTAATTTAGGTTACAAGAAAGTTGAAATCATTCACCCAGTGACTGAAGTAAAAAAGTGAAAGCAAATGGGATGGTTTTAGGGCTCATCTTAAAGGAAATCAAGTCCTGTCCTTTATCATTCATTGTAATGTTTATATTAATGCCAATAAAGTGCTTTTATAATACAGGGCCATTCTTGAGAAGTAAAATTATGTCCAAATATATGTTATCTAATTTCTGTAAAATATGTTATGTAGTAAATGTTTAATATAGTAGTCTTAAAATCATAGAAACTGAGGTTTTTTTTTTTTTCTCACACTTCCTAGAAAGCGCTCTCTGAGTCCATGTTGAGCCACCTATTGAAATACTTTGTCATTATTTCAAAAGAGAACTGCCATTGGATGCAAGCTTTGGGTATTTAAGATATGCCAATTGATAATAATTATGGTTAAGTTTCCAATTTTCTTGATTTTTAGTTTTAGTCTGTTGGGCTTGAACCTAGAAAAATCAGAACTACTAAGTTGTACAACCCCAGGGCAAAATGTTTATATTCAACCTAAGCCAGTATGGAGTGAGTCCCTTGGAGATAGGCCTTGAATTCTTTACACTTATCCCTATTGTTGTACCTAGTGCGTTGTATGTCTCACTATACCTTGCACTCTCTTAAGGGATACTGTTGGAAACTATGAGTATCTTGTTTTTATTCTCTTAGGTTACGGGACTTAGAAGGCATTGGCAAATCACTGAAGTACTATAGAGATACTTATCACCCTTTAGATGATTGGATCCAGCAAGTTGAAACTACCCAGAGAAAAATTCAGGAAAATCAGCCTGAAAATAGTAAAACTCTAGCCACACAGTTGAATCAACAGAAGGTATGTAAAAACAGTTCCTTATGCTAAGGTTGTGCCTTGGTTGAGTCATGACCCTTATCTTCCTTTACCTTGTTAAAAGAAAGCCAGCAACTATCTGGAGGAAGGCAAGGAGTAAATCATAAATATTAAAATCCTATAGTCCAAACTTACATCCATCACGTACTTTGATTTCTTAGAAGTCGTTTTTGAAAATATAAGGCATTAGAAAATAGCACGTTGGGACAGTGTTCAAATTTAATCATTTACTCATAAGTATGGTCATTTAATCATTAGTATGGAAATCTCTTTGGCACTTTGGTGGCCACAATAGTTTTGCAGTATCTTAAATAAATAAAAATGGCTAGTGTCTGTAGAAAATTAAACAGCCACATTTGACAGAGAATTGAATTCTTTGAGATTTCTGTTCCATCTTGAGGGGACAATAGTGTCCAGTTCCACTTTGATCAGGAATGGGGGGGGGGCCAAGGCCTTCAGTCCACTTTTGGATAATTCCTGGGGAGTTTAGTAATTTTTGCTTTGGAAGCCCCCTGAGGCTGGGTCACTTATGTGGCTTAATCTAGAAGTTTGTAATTTGCCTCACTACATACTAAGTACAAAGGACTAAAGAGCTTTATTATTAAAGGGTATGGTTATTTCTTAGTTCCTGAGCATTTTAGTAGTTAAATAGCATAGAGTTCCTTGTTCTCTTTCTTCTAAACTCTATGTGTTTATAGATGCTGGTGTCCGAAATAGAAATGAAACAGAGCAAAATGGATGAGTGTCAAAAATATGCAGAACAGTACTCAACTACAGTGAAGGTAAGAAGATTCAGTTACTTGCATCAAGTTCAATGTTCAGGTATGTGAGTCAACAAAATACTGAAGAAAAAAAAAAGCCTCTGCAAATAATTCCACTGTGTTAAAAAGTAAAAACAGAGAATCTTCATTTGAACCCTGTGACACTTACCTAATAATTCTTTGTGACATGTGAGGCACACGTCAGCCTCGGGTTCATTCATTTTCTCCCAATCACACACGACACCCCAGAATAAATGCATAGCTCTGAAATTTTTTTTTTTTTATCATTTTGTGCATGTTTGTGTATGTTCTGTCTCTCTCTTTCTCTCTCTCTGTCTGTCTCTCTTCTTTACTATTGCTAGAATATTCCCTGGAAGAGCTTGACTTTCTTAGGAGACAGTTCCCATGTGTTTGAAGCTGTTGACAATGCCTGGGCTTTAGCCATCAGACCTACTCTTCCATTGCCCAGCCAGAGGAAAGGGAGGCTGAATATAACTAGCATATTGTAACTAAATGTTCCCATGAACTTCTAAAGAGACCTAGGAAACTTTTCTGATCACCCTAAATATTTCTTATTTTTATTACCGCCTTGGAAACATTCCAGGATTAGATAGATTCCTTAAAGTGTAGTTTTGCAGTAATTTTGTAATGTTGCTCAGTGAAACTAGGTTCCATTTCTCTGTATCAAGTCACCGAGTCACTGTAGAATGAAGTGTCAATGCTTTGCTTTAAGTAATTTAGTCTTATTGACTCCATTATACAGGACTATGAATTACAAACAATGACCTACCGGGCCATGGTAGATTCACAACAAAAATCTCCAGTGAAACGCCGAAGAATGCAGAGCTCAGCAGATCTTATTATTCAAGAGGTAGTAAAAGCATGAAAGAAGGGAGGGGACATAAAAGAGAGAAACACTACTGAAAGAATTATAATTATCTATTTGTATTGTAGTAGAATATATATAATAGGAAATGTACCATTTTAACCATTTTTAACTGTGCAGTTCAGTGGCACTCAGTATATTCACACTGTTTTGCAAACATGACCACTGCCCATTTCCAGAACTTTTTTCCTTGTCCCAAAAAAGAAACTCTCTACCTAAAACAATACATTTTATTAAGGGTTCTAGAAAATCCTTTGAAAAGCTTTATTCCAAGATTAAGTATTAATTACAGAGAATTATAAATGTACTTCATCATTACATTTAGAGAATTGTCATGTAGTATGGTTTGCACAGCAGTAAGAAGCTCATTCCTGCCTACTTACCACTATTGGGCAGTTGTGTATTTTACTGTCACAAAGCCTAGTTAATGTTATAATTATTAATCAACATTCATTAAACTCACTTAGAGCCACTGGAGATTGTGTTTTTATTATTTATTTCATTATTTGCAGTTCATGGACCTAAGGACCCGATATACTGCTCTGGTCACCCTCATGACACAATATATTAAATTTGCTGGTGATTCATTAAAGAGGCTGGAAGAGGAGGAGGTAACCATTAACTATGAACAGCTAACTAAAAGGAACTATAATATTTTTGGGAAAACAAAAAAAAACTGTACATGGTTGAGAAGTAATTATTTAATTAGAAAATCACAATGAGAAAGAGTAGAAGCCTAGGATTTTTTAGTTTGTTTCTAAGATTCTCTCAAATAGGGAAGACATTGTTGATTTTCACTCTAAGATGCTAATATTATTAGAGTCATGGCTCTATTTATATTATGGAATGTTGGTAGTTTGGCAGAATTTTTTTCATTTTTTCTCACATTTGAGAAGTATACTTCTTTGAGGTATAGTTACTACTGTTAAAATGTCTACAGAAATACTACTTAAACACATTTCTCTTAAGCATTTTAAAGTGATTTACATCTTTAAGGATTTAAAACATAAAATCAATCAATTTAGAAGAAAGGTTTTTGCACAAAATGATACTACTTTTTAAGAATTGTGGAGGTTTTTATTTTGATTTTTCCTAAAGATCTATGGTGAATGGTAAAAAGACTATTTAAGTACCATTCTAATTTGGAGGATTTCTGTGTTTTTATTCTACATTCACAAAATATATTCAGAAGTAGAGCAAGCAGTTGATGAAAATACATTGTCATAAAAAGTTGTTGTATCTAATTTTGAAGGGATAATGCTATGCTTTATTATCTTAATATGTTTTCTATGCCTAACCTCAGAACAGACAAAAATAGTAGACAGAATGCTAAAGTAAATAAATTGCGAGGCATTAGCTGTTTTAAATTAGGCTGTTGATAATTCTGAAGATGATTATACTTAATGTTAACACTTCTTATAATGAGAGAATGTAAATGGTAGTGAATGTCTAATAGATGTTACTTTATTTTCTACTATTTTAGTCTGTTCAGAGTTAACAGTTTTCTGCAACTAATTCACTAACGTAGCTAATTGCAAGTCTTTATAACTAGATTTCTTTTCAGTTAAAAAGGAGAACCAGAATATTTGTGACCAAATAATCAGTATACATCTCTCATCAGTGAAAGAACATCTATAATTTTTTTTTACCTTTTTAGATTTTGAGAGATATGATTCCACTTAAAATGATATGTAGATCTTTTAGATTGCATATTTAGTAGTTAAATATAAGTCCTTTTCCTTTCTTAATAGTGTATATGTGATTTGCACATACATGAGCCACTTTGCTTAGTTTATCTGATGAGGTATAATACTAGAAGTTGATAGAACAAAAAAATATTTCAGAAAGCCTGAGATTAGGCTTGTCATCTTTTGAAATGTAAAAGATTCGTATTGGATTGAAAGTCAAAACAATAGAATTTATGGAGGACCATGCAGGGACTGTAACTCAAAATAGATAGAACACATTCCTGATTAAAAATTCACCAATAAAGGATCATATTAATGCAGTGTCTTATAAAAGATACGTAGTTCGGTTTTCAGACCCAGGAAACAGTCTGCAAGGACCTACATTGGATGTCTTGGTCTGATAGCAGAATTTTTTAAATAATAAACATAAAATCAAAGAGGGATAGAAGTTAATTTCAAAAGATGAAACCCAATTAAAGAAATGTTAGTGGAGTATAATGGGTATTAGATGGATAAAGAGATTTTCTAATCTGTGTTGAGAGAAAAACATATCAAGCATTAATTGATGGGATTAAAGGACAGCATGTCCTTTCTGACTTTTCATTTTTCTAACCTCAGAACATGACAGAAGAAAAAAACAGCTCAAAACCTCTTAGCAACAGCTAAGTTTTAAAAGATTTTGATAAGGAATTGAGATGAAAAAAAAAAAAAAAACAGAAATCACCTCAAAAAAAATACTGAAAATTTGATATTTAAACAGGTAGCATGATTCAGTGTCACCAGTTGATCCTGATAACAAAATAAAATAGAGCACTAATTTTTGCATGTTGTGATGAGATTTGTTTTTATATTCACATTCTTATTAGGAGAAACCATATTTAGGTTAGCAGGAAACAACTGATATTCTTGTCAAAATTATTGGGGATCAAAAATTAGAAGAAGTGGTATAAGATGTGTGGTCTATGATGTAAATTAAATTCTTAAAATTCAAAGCCTCTCAGAGAAAAAAAAAATCTGCTACCTAGAATAATTTCACTACTCCTGTTTAAATTGTTTCTAATTATGATAATTTTGAGTTAGTGATATGAAACTAATAGTCCGATGGTATTAATAAAGAGAAATTAAATTGGATTATATACTAGCCCTGATCATGTAGTCCTGTAGTCAATGCAGAATGTATTCCTCTTAGCTGAGACTGATTCTTCTATCATTTGAAAAATAATTTTTTTTTATTCTATACATTGGAGCTGGCTCCCTAATTATATTTTTAAAAGCATTTGTATTTAACAAATATCTTTATATTTATGGAGTATCTAAAGGTACTTGTCAAGGTGGATTCATATGAGACATGTCATTAACAACAACAACAAAATCTGTGAGTATATGAAGCACATCTTTTCTAAAGGGACTATAGCTGCCTTTGCATTAGCAACTCTGATTATTATAATTGTCATAATATGGCAAGTATAAACAAATAAGGAATTTGGCTTGAGAAATTACAAGTTTTTATATAATTTTCCTCCTTCCCCATGTTAGGTATTATTTCTTGTTTTGACTCTTTAAAGTAGTACCAAAACTCCATATTTTGTTTCTTTAACCATAAAACAGAGAGATGTAAATATCATTTTAAATTTCCATTGGGTGACATATTGAAAACTAAATTCTTAATTGTCATTCGGTTCCTTTATGTTCTTAGCTTGTAGGACTAAGTTGTGAGTGAAAGCTGAAAGGGCGCCGTTGTGAGTCTTACTTCCCACTTTGTCACTCACCTGTTGTGAGGGTTTTCAAAAGTATTTGACCTCCCTGCACCTCAGTGTCCTCATCTGTAAAAGGTTGGGGTCACGCTGTATGTTTTGTGAGGTCCCTCCTTTCTTGCTGTAAAATCTTGAGCCTACCTAATTTTTAAAATGAAATGGTTCTTTTTAAAATTTTTTTTTTTCAACGTTTATTTATTTTTGGGACAGAGAGAGACAGAGCATGAACGGGGGAGGGGCAGAGAGAGAGGGAGACACAGAATCGGAAGCAGGCTCCAGGCTCTGAGCCGTCAGCCCAGAGCCTGACGCGGGGCTCGAACTCACGGACCGCGAGATCGTGACCTGGCTGAAGTCGGACGCTTAACCGACTGCGCCACCCAGGCGCCCCAAAATGAAATTGTTCTTGAGAGACAAGAAAAGATTCTTTGGGTTAGCAAACCTGACATGAAGGATTTTTTTTTCGCTTTTCCCATTGCCAGCTTTCTGAAGCTTCCTCTCTGGAAGGTGGTGGTGGTGGTGGTGGTGGTGGTGGTGCTTGTTCTGCGATTTGTTTCCCTTGTTTTTATAAGTACTTTTATGAGCATCGCTTCAGGTTTTTGTGGATAAATTTGAATAGAACACTTTGACACTTTTAAACATCTCTTGTAGATTAAAAAGTGTAAGGAGACTTCTGAACATGGGGCATATTCAGATCTGCTTCAGCGTCAAAAGGCAACAATGATTGAGAATAGCAAACTTACGGGAAAGATAAGTGAATTGGAGAGAATGGTAGCTGAACTAAAGAAGCAGAAGTCTCGAGCAGAGGAAGAACTTCCAAAGGTCAAGGAGGCTGCAGAAAATGAATTGAGAAAGCAGCAGAGAAACGTAGAAGACATTGCTCTGCAGAAAATCAGGGCCGAGAGTGAGGCCAAGCAGTACCGCAGGGAGCTGGAGACCATTGTGAGGGAGAAGGAGGCTGCAGAACGGGAGCTGGAGCGGGTGCGAAGGCTCACCCTGGAGGCCGAGGCCAAGAGGGCAGCAGTGGAAGAAAACCTCCTGAACTTCCGGAACCAGTTAGAGGAGAACACCTTCACCAGGAGGACCCTGGAAGATCATCTTAAAAGAAAAGATTCGAGTCTCAATGACCTGGAACAACAAAAAAATAAATTGATGGAAGAATTGAGAAGAAAGAGAGACAACGAGGAGGAACTCTTGAAGCTGATAAAGCAGATGGAAAAAGACCTAACATTTCAAAAACAGATAGCAGAGGAACAGTTGAAAGAAAAGCAGAAAATTGAACGGGAAGCGAGAAGAAGAATAACTGAAATGCAGTATTCGTGTAGAGAAAACACGTCGCCTGCCTGTGCAGTCGCCCAGGCTACGTCATACAGGGGAACAGCAGACAAACAGAAAACAGAAGAACTCAAACAGCAGGTAGATGAGCTAACTGTCGCCAATAGAAAGGCCGAAAAAGACATGAGAGAGCTGAAGTACGAACTCAGTGCCCTTCAACTTGAAAAAACTTCATCTGAGGAAAAGGCTCGTTTGCTAAAAGAAAAACTGGATGAAACAAATAATACGCTGAAGTGCCTGAAGTTAGAGTTGGAAAGGAAGGATCAGGTGGAGGAAGGGTATTCTCAACAGCTCAGAGAACTTAGTAGGCAGTTGAACCAAACCACAGACAAAGCTGAAGAAGTTTTGCAGGAAGCTAATGATCTTAAGAAAATAAAGCACAATTATGAACTGGAATTAGAATGTCTTCAACAGGAAAAAGGGAAGCTGCAAAGAGAAGTAGACAGGATCACTAGGACCCGTGCTGTAACGGAGAGAGATATTCAGCATTTAAATTCACAAGTGAATTCTCTTCAGGCTGAGAAGGAATCCTCTAATGAAAGAGTACGATTCTGCCAGAGAAAGTCGGATCATCTAAAAGAACAGTTTGAGAAAAGCCATGCACAGTTGCTCCAAAACATTAAAGCTGAAAAAGAAAATAATGATAAGATCCAGAAGCTTAATGAAGAATTGAAGAAAAGTAATGAGTGTGCAGAAACGCTAAAACAAAAGGTCGATGAGCTCACGAGGCAGAATAATGAAACCAAGTTAATGATGCAGAGAATTCAGGCCGAATCGGCGAACGTGGTTTTAGAGAAACAGGCTATCCAGCAAAGATGTGAGGCCCTGAAAATTCAGGCAGATGGTTTTAGAGATCAGCTACGCAACACAAACGAACACTTGCATAAGCAGACAAAAACAGAACAGGATTTCCATAGAAAAATTAAATGCCTCGAAGAAGACCTGGCCAAAAGTCAAAATTTAGTCAGTGAATTTAAGCAAAAGTGTGACCAGCAGAACATTATCATCCAGAATACTGAGAAGGAGGTTAGAAACCTGAGTGCAGAGCTGACCGCTTCCAAAGAGGAGAAGCGACGAGGGGAGCAGAAGGTACAGCTGCAGCAGGCTCAGGTGCAGGAGTTAAATAACAGGTTGAAACAGGTACAAGACGAGCTGCACTTAAAGACCATAGAGGAGCAGATGACCCACAGAAAGATGCTTCTGTTTCAGGAGGAATCTGACAAGTTCAAACGCTCAGCAGAGGAGTTTCGGAAAAAGATGGAAAAGTTAATGGACTCCAAAGTTATCACTGAAAAGGATATCTCAGGCATCCAGCTTGACTTTGTGTCTCTCCAGCAAGAAAACTGCAGGGCTCAAGAGAACGCCAAGCTGTGTGAGACAAATATTAGAGAACTTGAAAGACAGCTTCAGCAGTATCGTGAGCAAATGCAACGAGGGCAGAATGTGGAAGCAAATCATTACCAAAAGTGCCAGAAACTTGAAGATGAGCTGGTAGCCCAGAAACGTGAAGTTGAACGCCTGAAGCAAAAGATGGATCAACAGATAAAGGAACACGAGCATCAGTTAGTTTTGCTCCAGTGTGAAATCCAAAAAAAGAACCCAGCCAAAGACTGTACCTTCAAACCGGATTTTGAGATGGCAGTAAAGGAGTGTCAGCACACCGGAGAACTGTCCTGTAGGAACACGGGGCAGCTTCGCCCAGCGACCAGATCTCCATTGCTGAGAAGGACGCGAGAGTCACAGCAATCAGAGGAAAAATGGCAACATCGGGTTGTTGACCAGATACCAAAGGAAGTCCAATTCTGGCCATCAGGGGCACCGCTTGAGAAAGAGAAAAGCCAGCAGTGTTACTCTGAGTATTTTTCGCAGACAAGCACTGAATTACAGATAACTTTCGATGAGGCAAACCCTATTACAAAACTGTCAGAAATCGAGAAGATAAGAGATGAAGCTCTGTACAATTCCAGGCCACCGGTTAGGTATCAGGATGACAAATGTGCAATGGACCTGGCGAAGCTTTTGGCCCCCTTAGAGGTATACTCTGGATTCTGAGACCTTATCAGCTACCTCATGTCAAGTTTCCTCTTGTGTTTTCTTTCTCTGCTACACTAAATTTTTTAATAACATTGAGCAAGATTGGCCCTTTGTAGTTCTGGCAGAAACTAATGCTATCATTTTCTAGTGATTGACTTGAATCTTTACTACAGATTATCATTCTTTAGTTTTTAAATGTTTGAGATCAAATACACAGATGTAATAGTTATACTGTGACATCTATGGTATTATATTCCGATGGACATTTTTTTCTTGAATGTTTATTTTGAGAAAGAGAGCAAGTGCACACATGCGTGAGAAGGGGAGGGGCAGAGAGAGAGGGGTGAGAGAGAGAATTTCAATCAGGCTTCATGCTATCAGCACAGAGTCGGCCCCAGGGCTCAGCCTCTGGAACCATGGGGTCATGACCTGAGCTGAAACCAAGAGTCGGATGACTGAGCCACCTAGGCATCCCTGAAGAATGTTTTTTTTGTTTGTTTTAAAAGCTAGGAAAACCAAGAAGTTCACTTTAATTTCTAACAGTTTCTGGGGACACATTTCATCTTTTTTAAACATTTCATTTTTTTAAGATTTTATTTTTCAGTAATCTCTATACCCAGTGTGGGGCTCGAACTTAAAACCCCAAGATCAAGAGTCACACACTCTACTGACTGAGCCAGCCAGGTGTCCCTAAACATACCATTTTAACACCTTTATTGTCATCCAGGTAAACCTCACACTCTCAAAATAATATTACTTGTCCCTGAACCCTCTTTGTTTTGAAAATTTTCTTCTCTTTACTTACTTTTGTTATTGTAGGAAGTATATTTGGATTAAGGATGGGTAAAGTGACGTCACGTTCTTTAGATGGCCTTTAACGTCTCATGAATTCCTGTTACAGATAGCTAAGAGCAAGCAGTATGATATGCACACAGAAGTCACCACATTAAAACAAGAAAAGAACCCAGGTCCCAGTGCTGAAGAATGGATGCTGGAAGGGTGCAGAGCATCCGGTGGACTCCAGAGAGAGTTTATTAAGAAAGGCTCAGAACGAGAGACCTTCCAGAATTTGGATGGCGATCATGTGTGTTCAGTTAGGGACGATGAATTTAAATTCCAAGGTCTCCGGCACACTGTGACCGCCAGGCAGTTGGTTGAAGCTAAGCTTCTGGACATGAAAACAGTAGAGCAGCTGCGACTTGGTCTCAAGACCGTTGGCGAAGTTCAGAAAACTCTTAGCAAGTTTTTGACGAGAGCCACCTCAATTGCAGGGCTTTATCTAGAATCCACAAAAGAAAAGATTTCATTTGCCTCGGCAGCCAAGAACATCATAATAGACAAAATGATGGCTTTAGCATTTTTAGAAGCTCAAGCCGCAACAGGCTTTATCATCAATCCCATTTCAGGTCAGACCTACTCTGTTGAAGATGCGATCCTTGAAGGAGTTATTGACCCCGAATTCAAAATTAGACTCCTTGAGGCAGAGAAGGCAGCCCTGGGGTATTCATATTCTTCTAAGACATTGTCAGTGTTCCAAGCTATGGAAAATAGAATGCTTGACAGACAGAAAGGTAAACATATGTTGGAGGCCCAGATTGCCAGTGGGGGCGTCATTGACCCTGTGAGAGGCATCCGCGTTCCTCCCGAAGTTGCTGTGCAGCAAGGCTTGTTAAATAATGCCATCCTCCAATTTTTACACGAGCCATCCAGCAACACGAGAGTTTTTCCTAATCCCAATAACAAGCAAGCTCTCTATTACTCAGAACTACTGCGGATGTGTGTGTTTGATGTAGATTGCCAGTGCTTTTTGTTTCCCTTCGGGGAGAGGAGCATTTCCAATCTCAATGTAGGGAAGACCCATAGGATTTCTGTAGTAGATATTAAAACAGGAGCAGAACTGACTGCATATGAGGCTTTCCAGAGAAACCTAATTGACAAAAGTACCTATCTTGAGCTTTCAGGGCAACAGTATCAGTGGAAGGAAGCCACGTTTTTTGAATCTTATGGGCATCCTTCTCATATGCTGACCGATACTAAAACAGGATTACAGTTCAATATCAATGAGGCTATCGAGCAGGGAACAGTTGACAAAGCCTTGGTCAAAAAGTACCAGGAAGGGCTCATCACACTTACCGAACTTGCCGACTCCCTGCTGAGCGGGCTGGTTCCCAAGAAGGATTTGCACAGTCCTATTGCGGGGTACTGGCTGACCACTACTGGGGAAAGGATCTCTGTCCTAAAGGCTTCCCGCAGAAATTTGGTCGACCGGATTACTGCCCTCAGATGCCTTGAAGCCCAAGTCAGCACAGGGGGCATAATTGATCCTCTCACCGGCAAAAAGTACCGAGTGGCAGAAGCTTTGCACAGAGGCCTTGTTGATGAGGGGTTTGCCCAGCAGCTGCGACAGTGTGACTTAGTAATCACGGGGATCGGCCATCCAGTCACTAACAAAGTGATGTCAGTGGCGGAGGCTGTGAATGCAAATATCATCAGTAAGGAAATGGGAATGAGATGTTTGGAATTCCAGTACTTGACCGGGGGGTTGATAGAGCCCCAGGTTCATTCCCGGCTGTCACTAGAAGAGGCTCTGCAAGTGGGTATTATAGATGTTTTCATTGCTACGAAACTCAAAGATCAAAAGTCCCATGTCAGAAATATAATATGCCCTCAAACAAAAAGAAAGTTGACATACAAAGAAGCTTTAGAAAAAGCTGATTTTGATTTCCACACAGGACTTAAACTCTTAGAAGTATCTGAACCTTTAATGACGGGAATTTCTAGCCTTTACTATTCTTCGTAATAGCACGTGTTTAAGTAACTGTGCATGGGGGTGATGCTGTCTACTTCATATCCATCCAGAGCATGACGACATGAGTTAAATAGACAGTCTAGCAACTATGTCACATACTCAAAAGGGCTGTTTATTTCTTGAGGGCTGGAAATGGCTGACTGTTCAGAAGAGAGAATAATTTTTAAATTGAGAGTCGCAAAATATTTACTCTTCTTCAAAATGGTTTCCTTTGGCTTTTAGGTTAGTCTTGTCTACCGCGCCCCCCCCCCAAAAGGTATTTTATCTAGAATATGGGGTAAACTTGATGAACTCCAGCAAGTTCATAGCATCCTTTCTTCAGAATTCCTCGTCACTGAATAGATCCAGCCTGAGGTTAGGGCTCCCATTTGTTAAGTGATCCATTACACTCATTGAAAGAGCACCTCAAAAAGCACCATAGAATCAAAGAGAAAGATGTAAATTTGTTCCCACATCCCTGAAGCTATTGTGTTTCAGATGGCCTTGAAAAGTGAAAAAGTTTTTAATTTTTCTGTACATTGTAACTTTCTTTACATATTAAATGTTTACCACAATCTCCCATTTCCAGGTGGACTCTGTAATTAAAAGTAACATTGTGTGTTGGAAAAGGGGGAAAGATTTTTCTTCATTCTGTGCATTTTTCATATGTATGTACACATTCACGCCTCTTTCAGCTTTCACTTGTTTGATACTTTTCTGTGAAGACAATTGTGATTGTAATGCGAATGCAAAGGCAGCAGCAATTCAGAGATCTTCTAGTGCTTCATGAATAAAATTGAGTTTATTTGTCATATTGGTAGACCAGCTGGGAGTTTAGACTGATGATTATAGAATGTCACAGCTTCCTTTGCCACCATAAACATTTTGGAAGTACATCTGCTATGTGGTGTGATAAACATGGTTAAGGAAATGAATAAAATACTCAGTAACCTGGTGTGATGAAAAAATATTTCTACATTCTTGTTTTCTGTGGAGAGGTCAGTTTCATAGCTCAATCATTTACTGGAATATATTTTTTTTTTACCACTCACACTTGTCAGAAGTCACTGGAAGAAGAAAAGAAAGAACATGTTGAAAAAGCCAAAGAATTACAGAAATGGGTATCAAATATCACCAAGACATTGAGAGATGACGAGAAGGCTGGAAAATCTCCCTTCTCTAAGCAAAAGGTATTCACTGAGGTTCTGGTTTAAACATAATAATGGTAGAATTTACTGAGTTGAAGCAGTCAAACTAAAAAAAACCACTTTAGTTCTTTACCTTAATTTTCCCCAATTTTATAGGCAATTACAATGATGGCCAGAGAGGTTAAACTTGCCCAAGGAATTACAGTATGCAGCAGAAGAGGTGTCTCTGATTCCAAAGCCTGAACTACATCTATTAGTCTTACTATTAGTGCTTCTTCCAATGGTTAGATCTGCTTCTTGATTATAGTGAAGAGAGTCGCTAAGGAGCAGAGTCATCCTATTTTGTGCCCAGATTAAATCCATGCACTCCTTATCATAAAGATATGGTCTCGTTCTCACAAAGGTTAACAAAAAGGTTCAGGAACAACGAATACAAACTATGATATCAACATTTTTGAGGATTTAATTTAGCTGTGCTTTGTATTTTACAAAGAAGTGTTCTCTAGTCAGTCACTGGAAATTCTAGATTATTTCCCGCACCTAAATGAATTCTTTTGTGCTGTGGGCTGTATTCTCCAGCTGCTCAGCACTAGTTGGATAGCTGCAGCTTGTGAGATGTTAGTGCTCCGTGATGGCCGTTGGAAGGTGCTACTTGAATCTCTCAGGGCATCGATAGCTAAGGTCCAGCGTTGATGATGCTGGCCTTGACACTGGAATTGAGGCTGTATTTAAAAAAAAAATAAGTTTCCACTAAGTTAAGCAGCATTTTTCTCAACTTGCCCTCCTGCCGCTGCCTGACCCTAGGAAATGATGGGGCTCTCATTAGCTTCCTCTTCTAGCTTTGCATCAGTGTTCAGTTGTCATCAGTTGAAACAGACATTATTGACATAATTAAATAGAAAACTTCAGTGTCTTGTCTAATTTTGCCTGTGATATGAGGGCAGATGTAACTTATCTGCGGTTCCCCTTAGAGAAGTATATAGACCCAAGTATATACTTGGATTAGTATTCAACTGAAATAAAGCCATATTAGCTCATAGTCTTACATACTGCATTTCATATTAGTGTGGAAGAAATCAGAAGTTGGCAAGCAATTACATTTGGTGTCTGAAACCCCAAACCGTCAAAGCAACTTTATACAAATATTTAGCTTAAACTATTTTCTCCTTTTCCCCCCTATCAGAGAAAGAACTAAAATATGAACATAAACCTTAGCAAGGATTTCTTGGGGGAACAAGTTTCTTTTGAGAAATGTGGATGATAAACCTTGGTATTTTCTTATTCTGCACTTTTAAATTGCCCAAAACTTCACTAAATTCGTTTTACTGGATTTAGTAGACACTTTTTAAATGCAGATCATGCCCAAAATCCTACATCTCTAATAAAGATTGCCTTTGTGTCAAGTGAAATTTAAGGGAATTTGATGTGAGTAATAAATGTGTGTATTAAAAATCATTATGGCTTCATGATTACCTGTAGTCATGAAAAAAACAGACTTTAAGTTGACTTTGTTCTGAATAGAGTACATTGGGAGAAAATAGACTTTTCATTTGCCCATCATTTCCTCTCATTTCTGCTTGTTTAAAAGACTAACAGTCCATTTCTGAAAGTATTCAGAAGTAATACACTGCGTAATTGGGAAAAAATGTTACAACTTCTTGCTTTTCCCTAAACAGATAAATTTTATTCCTCTTTCATAGATGAATTTTGCAAAGTTTAGAAATCGAAAATATTTAATCTTGGTCTGCATATCTACAGATTAATGCTTTCACCATAATTTTTTTTCAAAAAGAGCAGGGTATACAAGAGCATGGGAGAAAGAAGACACTCTTTTGGAGTAGTGTTCCACGTTCATGTATCTTTTTGATGCAAGGATGACGTTGGGCCAGTGAAAAATCTCTGGCCACTTGGGATGTTAAGGCAACCTTTATTCACTGTTGGGCTGTGACAAATGCGACAACCATATGATGTAGTAGTATTATTGCCTATGAAAATGATGGCATTATGGTTAGAGAGAGAGACTTTCCCTAATTGGCATTCTAAATAAAGTACTCTTCTTATTCAGGCCTGTACACTGGTAATCACTGATTGGTTATTGACTTGTGCCACCCAGAAAGTAGTCCCTTCATCTGGATCTTAATTAAAACTTGATTAATGTTTAAAAATTACTATTTTCTAGTCTTGATGAGGGGGAGAGTTTGAGCATGTTTTCTTAACCTTGCAGATTTCCAGTGAAGAAATATCAACCAAGAAGGAACAATTATCTGAAGCACTTCAAACCATGCAGCTGTTTTTGGCAAAACATGGAGACAAGTATGTTGGTTTTTATTAGCTCTTTTATTCAACATAGAGAAGTGATGTTAATGTTCAACAAAGCAAAAGATGATAAATTTTAATTGAGGTTTAAAAAATGGAAGCCAATTAGAAATTTACTTAATATAATAACATACAACTATAAACTTAGCAATTTAATTGTCACTTTTAGTCACGTCTAGTGTTTACCAAAACCCTGAAATGTACCTATTATTCCCAGATATTAGTGAGAAGGAAATGAGTTCAGGGAGATTAAAGATCAGTAGCTAGTGAGTAGTAAAGATTCTAAGGCAAGAGTAATTCTAAGTAGTATTCTCTGTGACTTTACTTTTCCGAAAATGTGTGTGGATATATTGTTCACTTTCTTTGCTGAGACTTGCAGCAACCTGATTTTCCATAGTTTGGTCCCACTTTTTCCAAAAGAGCACTTCATTTATTTCAGCTAGTGCCTCAGGCAGGGAAGAAATCTATCCTTTTCTTAAATCCTTTTTGGGGCTGTCCCCAGGATCATTCCACAATGACTTTGTTTTGTACCTTAGAGAATCAGGTTAATCTCCTTGTAATTTTTTTATCTTTATTCATACTTCAGCCTGAACAAGTTTCATCTTGAGTAATGGTATCTTTCTGTCCCATTTCTGTGTTGGAACTAACAGTAGGATATTTCCCTCTGTCGGGTAACAGCAATTGTTATTTTAGAAATGTGTATATGCTGGAGAAGTGCTGATCTATTAATTCATATCCTTTCCTCCAGTCTGTTTCTCAGGCAAGAGAAGGATTCCTGGATGTGTAAGGGCCATTCTTAATTTTCATACACAGTCATTCTGAGACTTGAGCAATCTGTATCTTAGGGTTTATTTTATGACCACGTGCTTATTTAGAAAAGGATTCTACTTTGCAAAATCATTGAGCCTAATATGTCGTCTTCATCACTTGAAGCCTTGCATTCCTTTTTTCATACTTTCTGGTTATTTTAGAATGACAGATGAAGAAAGAAATGAATTGGAAAAACAAGTGAAATCTCTTCAAGAAAGTTATAATTCATTGTTCAGTGAATCTCTGAAACAACTACAAGAATCACAAACCTTAAGAGATACAAAGGTAGAGGAGAAGGTAATATAATTTTTTTAAAACACGATGCTCTTTCAAGATTCTTAGCTTTACTGCATGGTTGTAGAAATATATGTCAATGAGGAAGAAATGACCTTGGATTTGTGCACATGGAAAAAACATGGATGGAATTTATCTAACTATTTAGAGATCTCAGTGTTGTGTATTAATGCAGTCCTACACTTGCCGTCATCAGTTTCTGTGACATCTTAATCTCTGCCTTGCATGGTAAAAGAAAAGAATCATTCATTTTTCTAACTCTTCTCTTTAAAAGCCATTCGTCTGCTATATTAGGTATTTTACTACGTATAAAGTAACCTTGAGTCATCTCTAAAGATGACATTGGAATGTTAGGAACTTTTTTGATTTTTAGAGATAACCATGAGATTTATTTGAGTGAAACTGGGCCATCTGCCATGGTGAGGATGCCCTAGCATCTTCTTACAATATAACAGAAATCGCTTAAAATTTGGCCTGTCCTTAAACTTTTGAAACGTGACAATACATATTCACAATTTGCAACACAATATTCAGTATTGAAAAAGTTATCTTTATATTCAATTTCCTTACTCCCTGGAATACTTTACACACTACTTGTCACATTTTGGGGGTATGTAACAATTTTTCTGGTTCATTTTTACTGTCTGCGAACAAGGTCTGTATGCTGTAAACATCAATAGCATGGGGTTTGATACTCTCTTTCATGTCAGTCGACTAATCCCACCCAGTTGCAGAGAGCATGATTTGCCTTCTTAGGTATGTGTTCTGTTTTCTCACTATCATCATTTACTCTGTTGTGTCCTCACTAACCTTGTTAATGTACATAATATTAAGTTTTCAATTCACAGATGCATGTTGTTTTCAAAGCTTTTATCACATCCTGTGCTGTTGAATAGATCACTGACATAGATCACTTGTGCATTTGAGCTGCCTAACATTCACAGCATTGCTGCGCCTTGGTAAGTAGAGGATTTTCATGTTGAAGTGTATTATTTATTTAAAAAAATGCCAACTAAGTTTCATGAAATTCTGCCCACCCTTGGCTCACACACTGACCTGAGAATTTTGTATTTTCCTTTCAGCTGGCTAAAGTGATTGCAGGCACCCTTGATGAGACAACTGGAGAAGTCCTGTCAGTCTTTCAGGCAGTTTTAAGAGGCCTTATTGACTATGACACAGGAATCAGGTTGCTTGAGACACAGCTGATGATTTCTGGTCTGATTTCACCAGAATTAAGAAAATGCTTTGACCTCCAAGATGCCGAAAGTCATGGCCTTATTGATGAACAAGTTTTATGCCAACTCAAAGAACTAAATCAAGCAAAGGAGATCATTTCCACCATGTCATCTACCACAATTCCAGTGCTGGAAGCTTTGGCTCAAGGCATGATATCAGAATCTATGGCCGTCAGAGTGCTTGAGATACTACTTTCCACTGGCTTTCTAGTTATTCCAGCCACCGGAGAACAGCTGACCCTACAGAAGGCTTTCCAACAGAACTTGGTTTCTTCAGCGTTATTTTCTAAAGTCCTGGAGAGGCAAAATATGTGTAAGGATCTTATTGACCCCTGCACCGCTGAGAAGGTGTCTTTAGTAGATATTATACAGAGAAGTATTCTACAGGAAAACACTGGGATGCGGCTTCTACCTGTGAGACCACAAGAAGGAGGTAGAATAACATTAAAATGTGGAAGAAACATAAGCATTTTAAGGGCGGCTCATGAAGGTCTCATAGACCGGGAAACCATGTTTAGGTTATTAGGCGCACAGCTGCTTTCTGGAGGTCTGATCAATTGCAATTCTGGTCAGAGAATGACTGTTGAAGAAGCTTTGATGGAAGGGGTGATTGACAGAGACACGGCTAACAGTATTCTCACATATCAGGTTCAAACAGGTGGAATCATCCACTCAAATCCTGCTAAACGTTTAACCGTGGATGAAGCAGTCCAGTGTGATCTCATAACTTCGAGCAGTGCTCTTTTGGTACTAGAGGCTCAGCGAGGCTATGTGGGACTCATCTGGCCTCACTCTGGTGAAATATTTCCTACATCTTCTTCCTTGCAGCAAGAATTGATTACAAATGAATTG
Source organism: Prionailurus bengalensis (assembly GCF_016509475.1). Lineage (NCBI taxonomy): Eukaryota > Metazoa > Chordata > Mammalia > Carnivora > Felidae > Prionailurus > Prionailurus bengalensis. The sequence continues at coordinate 53,485,636 of NC_057349.1, read as the reverse complement.
GCATACAAAATCCTGAATGGCAGGCAGAAAATAGCTGCTCTTTATATTCCAGAAACTTCTCAAGTCATTGGTTTGGATGTTGCTAAGCAGCTGGGAATTATAGATAATAACACGGCATCGATTTTAAAAAGTATAATACTGCCTGATAAAATGCCAGATTTGGGAGATTTAGAAGCTTGTAAAAATGCCAGAAGATGGCTCTCTTTTTGTAAATTCCAACCATCCACAGTCCAAGATTACAGGCAAGAAGAGGATGTTTTTGATGGAGAAGAGCCAGTGGCAACTCAGAGCTCGGAACAAACTAAAAAATTATTCCTGTCTTATTTGATGATAAATAGCTATATGGATGCAAACACAGGGCAGAGGCTTTTGTTATACGATGGAGACTTGAATGAAGCTGTTGGTATGCTACTGGAAGGCTCTAGTGCCGAGTTTGAGGACACACCCGTAAAAGAATGTCTTGATGTCTTAGGACTCCCTGGTGTATTTCTGAATAATGCTCCAAGTAGAGGAAGGGATGACAGTGTAGCTTCACTGACTAGTTTTGATAAATGTTATTGCAGAGAACCTAAGTGTAAAGAAATCCCTGAGGAGAGAAAGAATGCCGTAGATGAAGAGTTTAATGAAATGGGAAATAACATTACCAGTAGTGAATTTCATCAGTCAGAAAACCTGGCAAATATAATAGCAACTGATCATAAAGTTAAGAATTCATCCAGTGTGCATGTTCCCAATTCTGTATCGTGTTTAACACAGCCTGGACTTGTACCAGTTAGCATGCTTAGACAAGACTCTGAAAACAAAAACTGTGAAAATCAAAGTCAAGTTGGAATAAATGAAGATGCAGGTGAATGTAGTCATTCTAAACATACTCAAAACTTTGCAAGTGACTCGATAACAAATCCTATTATGAAATCAAAAACTAGTAGAACCAGTGATTTGAATGAAAAAGAGAATGAAGATAATATAAGCAGGGATTTGACAACCTTTGACTATTCTCCCAGGCTGAGTGCCTTGCTAAGTCATGATAAACTGAGGAATGATCAGGAAAGTCTTAATGATTTACATACCACAGAGAGCCATGGAAACAAATGTAAAGACTCTACTTTGTCATTCAGTGACCAAACCATGTTATCGGGTCAAAGAATGGGAGAAAAGTTTCAAGACCAGTTTCTGGGAATTGCAGCTATCAATATCAGTTTACAGGGAGAACACTGTCAACAAAATCCTTTAAATACAGGTGACAGTGATCCTCAGGTACCATCTCACAATGATAAATATAATTCAGATATTTATGGTGAGGATGAAGAACCGCACGCTGCTTCTCAGGTACCATCTCACAATGATAAATATAATTCAGATATTTATGGTGAGGATGAAGAACCGCACGCTGCTTCTCAGCAGAAACCTGAAGCCGGGAAAAATGAGTCCCAAGTGGAAGAGTACTCCTGTGCCACAACTCCACAGGGTGACACTGATAATGCCAACCCATCTCGTATCTGTGGTACATCGCTGCTTGAAGAAACTATCTGCGCCGGTGACTATGAGACGTCACTGCTGGATGATCAGCACAGTGTGACAGAAACAGACACAGATAGTGATGATGATTTTTATGATACCCCCTTGTTTGAAGACGACGACCATGATTCTCTGCTTCTTGAAGGTGATGATTGTGATTGTCTACAGCCTGAGGACTATGCCACACTGCAAGAGGAAAATGATGGGGCTGCTCCTCCTGGTGATGTTTTTTATGATGTTTCAAAAGAGATTGAAAATTCTGTGATGACCCAGGGAGCACTGGTTGATAGCTTAAGTGTGAGGGAGGACACACGGTCTCCTCAGGGTTTTCTCACAGGTACTGAGAAAGCTGAATTCGATTCTGGTGAAAGAGTACGCTCAAATTCAGCTGACTCAGACAAGGACAATGGACAGTTGCTGGAAACTGTATCAGAAAGTGAAAGCGCAAACAGCCTTGAAGGTGATGAGTGTGACTCGTTGGCTGATTATGAAATTGTAGAGGGAAAAAAGAGCTTCAGTGCTTCTCTAACATTTGATGACACTGGGTGTTGGAGAAGGAGACAAGAAGAACATATAGCTGAACAAGAATTTAAATCTGATACTGAGCATTTAGATTCTGTGCAAAGTGAAGAAAGTTATGGGTATTATGTATGTGACAGTAATGAGCAGGATGATGATGACAATTCTGATGATGATGATGATGGTGACGGTGAAGAAGGAGTAGAAGGCGAAAATGGAAAGCCCCCATACCAAGATGAGGGTATGAATAGCCAGCTGCGTGCCACCACAGTAAGTGAAAAGGAAAACGGTCGTGAAAATCAAAGTGTTACTAAAGTAATTCTCCCGGATAAAGCGCACAACTACAGTTGTTCAGAAAAACAGCAAAGTGTAAATGTTTTACAACTAGAATCAACTAGTAAAAATAGCTTAGTTACTGAAAGAAGCAACCTTCCAGAATGTACACCCGAGGCTGTTGGAAAAAGCAAAGAAGACCTGTTGAATCATGACATGGCTCTTAAGGATATATTGCTGACTATCACTAAAGACACTGAATCAGAAAACACCTCTGGCTCTGTAGGTGTTTTAAATAATACTAATACCTGTTCGACTTCTGAAGTAGATAAGGATCCCATGAATGTAAAGTTTCAGTTGATTCAAGAGCCAGAGTCTACTGACACTGTGAAAGGTGGAGATCAGTATTTTGAGAATGTGACCGTTCAAGACTCCTCTCCTTTTGATAAAATCATTTGTCCTGAGCCTGATTTAACAGGAAAACCTGCTGAGGAAAGCCATTTGTCATCCGTAGCCTGTGTAAGTGCCAAAGATCATCAAGTACCTGAAAGAGGCCTAGTTAAAAAGAACAGTGACCAAAATGGTATACTAATAGAAGATGAAACATATGTTCATAAAATGTGCTCAGGTAAAGGAGATGTGCTTAGAGAAGGGCTACAAGAAGAGAGTAGGTCTCTCAGACCTCTGCCTGGTGAAAGTACAAGGAAGAATCTTGATTTAGTGAATGATCAATTTCCATTTCCACCAGTCACAGATAGTGAAGAACATAATGTGAAAGGAAGCCTGAAAAAAACAACTGTAACTCTTGCAGATGAACCACAGAATCTACAAACAGTGGTCAGCAAAAGTCCTGTTCAGTTTGAGAATCTTGAAGAGATATTTGAATCCTCAATTTCCAAAGTGATCAGTGATGACATTCTTTCAGACATTCCATTGTCTGAAGGGAATACAGATACTGAGAAAGATTCATTCACTGATGGACCTGACAAAGAATCTGACCTGTTCACGTATTTAAAACATTGTGCCAAAGATGTAAAAGCAAAAGATGTATTGAAACCAAATGGAGATATACCAAGCTGTGTTCTAATGGCTTCCCCTGCTGTGAAAGAAGACATACAGTTCGGAATAAATAATGCAAAAGAGAAGACAGCTCTTACCCAGGAAGTCTCACCTCTAAATGAGACAGCCCAACAGAATGATCTTTGTAGTAACGAAAGTGCCTCAGAAGGGGGAACAGAAGTTGGTCACTTCACACCAGAAAGGAATGAAAGCGCACTTTCAATCTTTCCTCTTAAAAACGTGGAAGACTTTGGGGAAAATACTGATTTTGTGTCACCAGAACTCTGCACAAATGTGATAAGAAATGATAACTCCAGTAACCCTTTAAGCACGGACTACTTATTTTCAGAAATTCACGGTAAGATGGAAGCAATTGAGCAACAGCAGCAAAAAGAACAAGCTTTGTCTCTAGGACTCCAAGAAAAGGAGGTTCACATTCCTGAGTCATCTCAAGTATTTGTTGAGGGTGTAGAAAGTAGATTGGAAGAAGGTCCTATGAATCCTCAAGAAGTTGGAGAATCTCTAGTCTGTTCAGACACTGAAATTCTAATTCAAAGCTTAATTAAAAGGGTAAACACATTACAGTTGGCAAAAGAAGCATCTAGTGTGCCCAGTGATTCTAAAATTGGTGACTGTTCTAGAGTTTCCCCCATGAATAACTCACCAGAACTAAAAGCAGAGAGTAGAGATGATCCATTCTGTATTGCCAATCTTAAGTCTGAGTTTCTCCTTAATATACTTAAGCAGAATGAGTATAGCCAGAAAATTACTGGAGCATTTGAATTGATGAAAGAATTAACCCAGATGGAGTATGAGCTCGAGAAAAGAGGTATTACATCCAAAGTACTTCCATTGCAACTTGAAAATATTTTCTATAAGCTGCTTGCTGACACATATTCAGAGAAAGTAGAACAGGTCAGAGACCTGAATCAAAAATCATCCACTGCTACTGAGGTTGTGGATGAAAAGTCACACATTCTTGATGATCTTAAAGGTGAAGAAGGAAACCACTGTTCCCGTAATTTACAAAACCTAAAAGATACCGGACTTGAAAACCCGACTGCGTGTGCATCGGCATTGCCGAGTGATGAGAAGCTGGGGGAGCTATGCAGTGATATCACAGAACATCTGGAAAGTATTTCAGGGTCAAAACGAGTGACTTCAGGAGATAGCTCAATGGAACAAGTAAGTTGATATTACATTTCAAATGGCAGTAGCTGCATGAAGCATTTGGGAATAATCCCATTTATTTTATTTGCTTTGAAAAACTATGTAAAGGCTATTGATTTAACATGTCCAAATTTGTGTTTAGTTTTCCAGTGAGTTACAGCAGTGTTTACAGCACACATCAAAAATGCACGAGTATTTGGCTTTACTTCAAAATATGAAGCCCCCATTAGACAACCAGGAGTCTCTGGATAATAATCTGGAAACATTGAGGAACCAACTTAAACAGTTAGAGGTGAGAACTGTCTGCTGCCTATTATGAATGGTAGTCAGCTGGTGTTAATTAGGAAAAAATAAGCATTGTGCTTATTTTATTTATTATATTCTAAATATGTAATATGCTACATATGCTATTACATATAAAATAATAGTTATATTTGTGTTTCTCACTGAATAGTTCTGGGATATATATTTTTTGCAGACATTTGAATTGGGATTGGCTCCAATTGCTGTTATTTTAAGAAAAGACATGAAGTTGGCCGAAGAGTTTTTAAACTCCCTTCCCAGTGACTTCCCCAGAGAACAGCTTGAGGAATTGAGTCTAGGCCACCAAAGTTTGCAGACTGCTTTCTCTTCCCTCAGCAGTGTGTCTTCAGAAAGGATGAAACGCGTCACGCTCGCGATTGACTCTGAAATGGTAGGCATTGAAACTGTTCACGCTGAGTCAGAATTTGAGTCTTGAAGAGAATTTTGATTGTTTGAAAATTTAGTCATAAGATGAAGTCTTTTATTTTCATACTATTAGCCCTTGAAACAGAACCATTTTTTGTAGGAATTCAAAATTTGGGGATTGACAGAAATGAACACGCAATTTTATTTTCTAGTCTAAACTAGCAGTTTCCCATGAAGAGTTTCTGCAGAAACTTGAGTTGTTCTCACATTGGATATCAGAGAAGAACAAATCTGTGAAGGATATTGAGATTATGAATGTTCAAGATACTGAACATGTGAAGAAAAGTTTGCAACTTCTCAAGGCAAGTATCAAAATAAATGAGATGAAGTGCATTGAAAAACCTCCATATTAAAAAATTTCTTTTAATGTTTATTTTTGAGAGAGAGACACACAGAGTGTGAGTGGGGGAGGGGCACAGAGAGAGGCCCAGGCTCCAGGCTCTGAGCTGTCAGCACAGAGCCCCACATGAGCTCACAAACTGTGACATCATGACCTGATCTGAGGTCAGATGTTCAACCAACTGAGCCACCCAGGCACCCCCATTTTTAAAAAAAAATTTTTTTTTTCTAAAAACTTCTGGGTTTAAGATAATAAATGTGTAGGGGCACCTGGGTGGCTCAGTCAGTTGAGCATCCAACTCTGCATTTTGACTCAGGTCACGATCTTACAGTTTGTGAGTTCGAGCCCTGTGTCGGCCTCTGCACTGACAGTGTGGAGCCTGCTTGGGATTCTCTCTCTCCCTCTCTCTGCTCCTCCCCCCCCCACCCCTCAAAATAAGTAAACATTAAAAAACTTAAAAAATAAATAAAATAACAAATGTGTAGAACAAAACATGACTGCTAAATCTAAAATGATTATTTCCTTTCTTTGTCTCTAGAAGATGTTTGTGTCACACACGTTTATGGTTATACACACAACTGTAAAATAATCACAACTTTGTGGATGTCTTTCTGATGCTGTTCCAATTGCCTTACCACTCTCTTCCCACCACTTACATCTTGAAATTTGTATTTATTTATTAGTCACATAAATACATAATAGTTAAATTATTCTTATAAATACATCATAGTTAAGTAGTATTTATGTACTGGTCACTTTTGTCATGGCTTTTTTTTCTCCCCAAGTTCTTAATTTGAATGGCATCCCTCATGAATGATGCTTAGGCTCCTGGCCGGTGAGTCAGAAACTGAAATTCTAACTCATTGAATTTATGTTTCAAATTCTCCATTGGCTTTTTTATGAGCAACCATAAATATATGGATATTGTAAATATTAGCAAGTAATAGTTTAATGTTGATTTCCCCCTTTAACGTGCCATGTATATGTAAGTTGGGTCTTTGTTTTTTGTTGAGTTACATTTTAAATGTAATGTGGCAGGCAAGATTAAAATGTTCTTACAGGTGTTGTCTTTCCATATAATATTAATTACCAAAGTACTGAAATAATTTTATCATTGCTGTCTGTTACTAGGTGATGAATAGATTTTTGATTAAACAAATCATGAAAAATGTCAATAAAACCTTCAGTCCATGATATAAGAAACATATTTTAAAAATATTATTGATGTAAACTTTATATTATGGCTTAGCTCCCTTTTGTACCTTGTACTGTTTTGTTCACAGAATGTGTTAAAAGACCTTGGACCTACCAAAGTGCAGCTGGAGACCACGGCTTTTGATGTACAGTTCTTCATTTCGGAATATGCACAAGACCTGTCTCCCAACCAAAGCAAACAACTGCTGAGGCTGTTAAATACAACTCAGAAGTGTTTTCTTGATGTACAGGAATCAGTAACTACCCAGGTGGAACGTTTAGAGACTCAGTTACAGCTAGAACAAGATCTTGATGATCAGAAGGTTTGCCTTTCTTTGTCGAGTTGGCATTCTTTGTTTTTAGTTCTTCCGTGCGAAACCCGTAATGAGGATACCTAAGGATCATGGTGTAATATGCAAAGGCAATATGGAAAGGCAGTTAATGGAGAGGGTTAATGTAGAGATCCTGGAGTATACAACAATATTGTTTTCCATAATAATGCTATAGTTAATTTTGATTTTTTGTGACTCCTTGAAACTACTGTTTTCAAGTGGGAGTCTTGATTTTTTTTTTTTCCGTGTAGTAGGAAATATGGAAGTACTCAGAAATTTCGATAAATTGATGAACATATGGATAAAGAAGGTTACGGTGTCTTCTTCCTCTGGGAGGCAGTATGCCACGGCAGTGCAAAGTGTGGGCTGTGGAGCCAGACTGCTTAGTGTGTCCCAGCTGCACCCAGATGGGTGTGGTCTAGGGCAAGCCGCTCAACCACCATTTTCTCAGTGATAAACTGGAAATAATCACTGTGCTTACCTGGGTAGGATTGTGAGCATCAATAAAAAAATGAATATAAAATACTTAGTGCTTGCCTGGTATGTGTTAGGCTCCTAGGAAACATGATCAGTGGCTATCAGATGAATAACTAGTGTATGAGTAATAGGAAAGTGAAAAATGCAAGTATTAGTATTGACTTACTAAATTCATCTGTTAGTTTAGTGAATTATATTAGAATATACATCTAATAACAATAATGAGCAAATGGGTGGGAATGGAATTAGGCATAGTGGTTGAGTAAAAATATTGCATGCAAATGCTTTTGTTATTTCTTGAAGCACCTAGGTTTTGTCTCTAGCATGATAACCTATATACACGTATTAAGTATGTTCACAGACAAATCACAACTAACTTCTGTTTTGATATCCTTTTGCAGAATTAATTGTGTGTATCGCAGGTTTCAAGAGCTTAAGAAAATGGAATGTTTCTTCCTGTCGGTCAGAGGTTCCATCTCTTACACATATGCATGGCCAGTATTCTGCTGAGCAGTTTCATCCACACATCTCCTCCTTTGTATATGGGACATGCTTTCACTTTCTGTGTCACCTTGCTCAATTTGTTACCCCACTGCTATCATGTTTACAGCATACTCAGAAAATCTTGCAAGATATGTTCTGATTTTTCTATTAGAACTTGCAAAGTGTGTTCTAATTAGGAGTAATCACAATAGTTCATGTGCACACATTTAAGATGCTTTGATTTTGCCCCGCTTTAGATCGTGGCAGAGCGTCAGCAGGAGTACAAAGAGAAACTCCAAGGGATATGTGATCTCCTCACCCAAACTGAAAACCGCCTGATCGGTCACCAAGAAGCCTTTGTGATTGGAGATGGAACGGTCGAGTTGAAGGAGTACCAGTCCAAGCAGGAGGTAAAATTTGGTTTTGCATCAGCAGGTCTATGTTGCTGTTAAGTTTGATTGCTATTATTACCAAATCGTTTTAGCTTTTCTGAGCCAAGACATACTTAGATGGCTCCAGGCTTGAGCTTTAAACTTTATACCAAGAGTTACATTTCCATTTCAAGAAAGCCAGGTAATTTTCTTGACTGGTTTTGGTGAGATACTCAGGGAAGGAGATACAAAAGGAGGTTGCTAATGGAAATACCTTGTGTGAGGAGTTAAAACTTGGATGTATTTAAGCCCAGCTCATTCACTTGCACATCAGGTGAAATAGCCATTTATTTGGGCTCGTTCTCTTTCTTAACGCCTTCTTATTCCTTTCCTCTTTCTCTACAATTTGTTCCTTTTCGGTGAACAAATCGTGATGGCAGGTAAAGATATAATTTATATTGGTATCAGGAGAAAGAACACTCTCATTGTAACTAGTTAGCTCTTGGTTCAAATCCCAGACTCTTCCACACTGTTAGCTTTATAACCAAATCTGTTTGAGCCTCAGTTTCTTCATCGGTCACACTTCATTGATTTTAAGAGTTAAGTAAATACTGTGTGTTAATTAAGTGACTAGCACAGTTAATGTCACATAGTATTGGCTTAATAACTAGTATCTCTTTCAGTTCAAATGCTTCTGTTTTTGCAAGTTTTATTTATTTATTTTGAAAGAGAGAGAGAGAGCATGAGCAGGGGAGGGGCACAGAGAGGGAGAGAGAATCCCAAGCAGGCTCCATTCTGTCAGTGTGGAGCCTGATATAGGGCTTGAACTCCCAACCCATGAGATCATGATCAAATACTTCTTAGAATAATTTGATGAGGCTGAAATTAAAAATATGAAAAAATAATATGAAAGTTCAAACGGTGTAATATGAAGAACGAAAATGCAAAGTAAAGGAGGAAGAGAAGAATAAAAATTCCATAAAGAAATCTAGACTGAGAGGAGCTGTAACAGCTGGGGCAAAGAAGCAAACATTGCATTTTAGAGAGCTTTGGGGTTTAGAACTTAATGTTAGTTCACTGGGAGAACTACTTTGTTTTTATCCTGAGTAGAGATATATATTAAAATAAATGTAGGGGCACCTGGGTGGCTCAGTCGTCTGACTCTTGATTTTGGCTCAGGCCATGCTCTCACGGTTCGTGAGTTCGAGCCCCACGTTGGGCTCAGTGCTGACAGTGTGGAGCCTGCTTGGGATTCTCTCTCTGCCTCTCTCTCTGCTCCTCCCTGGCTCAGGCGTGCACGTGTGCGGGCACTCCCTCTCTTACTCACTGAAAAATAAATAAACTTAAAAAAATGTTTAGAAATTGAATAAAAATATTACCATGTATTTAAAAGCTCTTATAAATGTGCTCACATGATGTAAGAATACCTGGTGTGTGCCAATTTGTATAGATTATATTATTAAATTCATTATTTTCAGTGTTTTATAAACCGTATCCCTTTGTGAAATATGAAAATCTGACACCTTTCTTTAATGCTGTTTGAGATTTTGAATTATGTTAAATATTGTGATTTAAGTAACCAGCTCAACTCGACTATATTTTGTCAAACTCTGTATGCTAGATTCTCCTTGCTCACACCCTCTTTTGGAATTACAACTCTGGAAGAATTAAATAGGTAATCATTTAATAAGTTTTTTTTTGTTTTGTTTTGTGTTATAAGGAATTACAGAAAGATATGCAAGGAAGTGCACAGGCTTTGGCAGAAATAGTGAAAAATACAGAGAACTTCTTGAAAGAGAATGGTGAAAAGCTGTCACAAGAAGATAAGGCTTTGATTGAGCAGAAACTTAATGAAGCCAAGTTAAAGTGTGAACAGCTTAATCTAAAGGCAGAACAGTCAAAAAAGGAGCTGGATAAAGTTGTGACAACAGCAATCAAAGAAGAAACTGAAAAGGTCTTTATTCAAATATATGGTACACTGTTGCTTTGTTGAAAATGATTAGTGTAACAGCCACTTGAATTTTTAAGTGTTCCCAGGCAGCAGTAAGCAATGCTGAGCACCAGAGACTAGAATTCTGGGTTTCCAGTTATGTAAGTGACCAAATACTACAGAAGCTTAAAGAATTGGCTTTGTTTAACTTAAAAAAAAAAAAATTTAAGTGGGATTCTAAGACTTTCTACTTGGGAAATACATGAGGACTTATCAATTGTAGTTAAAATTTTTAAGGACAGTGGAAACTTCCAAGTAATTGCCTGTTGCTCTAAGGTTTAATTTCACTGCATTCAGTTTTCAGTGTGTGTCAGCTTTTAGTATCCCCACTCTAAAGTTAAATGATCTTAAAACTAGTGCCTCAGCCTGCATTCAGAATACCTACTGTGAACTTTCTCTGCCCAGGTTGCAGCTGTGAAGCAGCTGGAAGAGAGCAAAACCAAAATAGAAAACCTTTTGGACTGGCTGTCAAATGTGGACAAAGATTCAGAAAGGGCAGGGATGAGACAGAGACAGGTAATTGAACAGAACGGGACTCATTTTCAAGAAGGTGATGGCAAGTCAGCGATTGGAGAAGAGGATGAAGTTAATGGTAACTTGTTGGAAACTGATGTTGATGGACAAGTGGGAACCACTGAGGAGAATCTGAACCAGCAATACCAGAAAGTTAAGGTTGGTTATTTTACACATAGAGATATTGTCAAATTCTGTTTTTCAGGTCGGTTAAAGAGAGGAGCACCTGAGTTATCTTTCAAAGCCTTAATGACCAGGGCATCTGGGTGGTTCAGTCAGTTAAGCGTCTGACTTTTTTGTTTTGTTTTGTTTTAATGTTGATTTTTGACAGAGACAGAGCATGAGTGGGGGAGGGGCTGAAGAGAGAGGGAGACACAGAATCTGAAGCAGGCTCCAGGCTCCCAGCTGTCAGCACAGAGCCCGGCGCAGGGCTTGAATCCACGAAGCACGACATCATGACCTGAGCCGAAGTTGGATGCTCAACCCACTGAGCCAAGGCACCCCAAGCGTCCGACTCTTGATTTCAGCTTAGGGCATGATCTCAGTTAGTGAGATCAAGCCCCACATCGGGCTCTGCACTGACAGCGTGGAGCCTGCTTAGGATTCTCTCTCCCTCTCTTTCTGCCCCTCCCACTACCCTGCTCTCATGTTCATTCTCTCTTTCAAAATAAATTGTCTCTCAAAAACCGTTAAATGTCTCTCAAAAACATTAAAAACCTTAATGACCATTAAGAGTAAAGTCCCATTTTCTAGGTTCATCATGTCAAATGTAAGTTACTGTGAGAATTCTAAGTAACTCAAAAACAATGAGAAATCATTAGCTATGGCATTCTTCTAAGTGAAGCGACTTCTAAGGAATTGATAGAAGTAATAATAAGCTGATACTTATAGAGAAGTTATGGTGGGCCAAGTACTCTTCTTAGCTCTTTCCATCTCAACACATTCAGTCCACCCAGCTCCCTCTGAGGCTACATCCTACTCGTGATTCACAGGTAGGGAGACTGTAACTTTACAGAAGAAGTCACTTGCCCAAGTTTATATATCTAGTGAGGGCTGGAGTTTGGATTTAAAACTAGGCCATGAGCTCAGTTGCTGTGCTAAGTTCTACTCCATATTTGCAGACCAGCTCGCTGTGCACTCTTGAGCTCTCTCACGTTCTCCCTGAGCCTTGGCTCATCTCTATAGTCAAGGGCATTGCTGAGAAGAGGAATGAAAAGCCTTTTAAAAATTTGTGGTGTGAGTGTGAATTGAAGTGAACAGTAATGCTACCACAGAACCAAAGGCAACTTTGGAAAAACCTTTTTCACAGCGTCACACAATTGATCATTTTATTTCTGCATTTGGGTTTTGCAGTCAGATGACTGGACTTTGAGGCACTTTTGCAGTTTTGTGTGTTTTCCTCAATGTCCTTGTCTTTTGTAGTCTTTGGAATAGAATGCTGTCCGGGAGGTTTTTATATTACAGGAAATCTAAGTTAAACCAGAAGAAAAGTGGAAGTATTTATTATATTTATGGTTTCTGGGGGCTCTTACAGAACCTTGCTATAATTATTTCTTAAAATGAAAAACTTAATGAATTCCTTTAGGAATGCCTTATGAGTCCATTACATAGCAGTCAGGAAAGGTTAGTAACTTGACACAAGGAGTGAAAAATACGGGTGGGTGGATTGAGACATAAAGATGTTTCACTGCATGAGGTTTGCCTTCTGATCTTTTTGCTTCTAAGAATACGGACTCTGAAAGTGCTGTAGGAATTCCTGATGTCCTGGCAGAGTGGAGAGATAGCCCCAGTGCCTGTTTCTAGCTCTTTCTAGTTGTGCCACATGTCCTCAGCCATGGCATTTCTTCCTTCAGCCCGAGTTGCCTCACCTTAAAAGGAAGGGGGTGGATCAGAAATTTCTAAGGTGTTCTGTATGTCTAACTTACTATGTTCAGAAGACCCACTGGAGAATAGTATGTGGTTCCTTTTCAAATGCCAAAGACACAGTCTGTGGGAGAAATGTTCTTCAGACACAAATATTTATCTTGTGCCCACAGTGTGGCAGGCGTTGTTACGGATAGTGAGAATACAGGTAGTTCGCTGCTGACTAGTGGGGGATCAGACTTGAAAGTGAACAGTTGCCCTACAGCGGTGCTTCTCGGTCCTGTCTACTTCACAGCATATAGTTATTCTTATTTAGCCCTTGTTGCCAACACTGCTCTAGGTGCTTGGGATTCCCCAGTGAGCAAATGAAATTCCCTGTCATGGTGTTTGCATACTAGGAGAGTGAGGATGATAGGTCAGACAACAAATACCTAAATGTTATGCGATATGGGATGTTAGAAAGTGGTGAGGTTTTGCTGCGTTGGGTACAGGTGGGTGAGCGTGGGGCTGGGAGCCACTCTTCAGCATTAAATAGGATCATCTGAGTAGGCTGCATGAGAGGATGAGATCTGTGCGAAGACATAGAGAGGACATGTCAGAGGGGAAGGGGGTTGCGAGGCAGATACCTGCGGGAAGAACCATTTGGTGAGAACAGCCAGAGGAAGAGGTCCTAACAAGGTGCCTAACAAGGTGAGGGAAGAGGTAGTATTTGAGAGACTGGCGTGCCTCAAGTAGGGTGGGAGACAGCCAAGCAGTAAAAGAGCTCGGCGTTAATGTTACCAGGCCCTTTGACTCCCTGTAAACCATTATGAGAAATGTGGAAAATGACCCAAAAGGATTCTTCTCCTTTTTGCCACGTTTATATGGCATATTGCGGGGAATGGAAGAAGCTGCCATGGCTGGAGAGAAAGGGACTCCAGTGTATTTTAACCCCTGGTACGTGCCAGGCTCGTCAGCAGGTATTCTACACGTGTGACCTCATGTACTCCTTTCAGCAAACCCATGACGTGCAGGGGTAATTGTCTCCATTCTCCCCATGCAGGAAGCTGAGGGCCAGAGAAGCAAAGTAGCTCCAGCATTCTCTTTGATCTCATTGGGCTCCTCTGAATGTGTATTGTTCTCGCTTAATTGTTGTCATGGGATTTTTATAGCTTTAAAAGGAACAAATTCTCTTTTTCCTATGTATGTGTCTTTTCAGGATCATTTCTTAATTAAAATATTGTATTTATCTGCTCAATAATTGGCTGAAGACATTAGCAGTCCCTTTAAGGTGATTGTGAGGAAGCAGTGAGTAAATTGAGATCATACTGTAGATGTTTGTTTTAGACGTGGAAGAGAAATTCATTACATTTTTTCCAAACTTCTCAAAAACAGTACTTGTCCTATGTGATCATCTAAGTACTTTCTAGAGAAGATTGGGAAACCTCCTCAGAAGTAAGGTTAGAGTGGTCAGAGCATGCTCTTCTGAAATGCACCAGTACACGGGATACACTGTGCACCTTGACAAGGTTAATGAGAAGCAAGTCTGTCAGTCCTGGGCTCCTGACACCTCAGTGTCACCCCATCGCCGCTCTGACCTTACGGCTGATTTGTTTTCACGCAGGCCCAACATGAGAAGATCGTCTCTCAGCACCAAGCAGTCCTCATGGCCACTCAGTCTGCACAAGCCTTGCTTGAGAAACAGGGTCACTATCTCTCTCCTGAGGAAAAAGAGAAACTGCAGAAGAACATGAAGGAACTGAAAACACATTATGAGACCGCACTGGCCGAGTCGGAGAAGAAAATGAAATTAACGCATTCTCTGCAGGAAGAATTAGAAAAGTTCGATGCAGATTATAGCGAGTTTGAACACTGGCTGCAGCAGTCAGAACAAGAACTGGAAAACCTGGAAGCAGGTGCTGACGACCTCAGTGGTTTAATGACCAAACTGAAACGGCAGAAGAGTTTCTCAGAAGACGTCATTTCTCACAAAGGGGACTTGAGGTACATCACAATTTCTGGAAACAGAGTGTTAGAAGCGGCCAAATCTTGCAGCAGGAGAAGCGGCAGTAGCAAGGCTGACCAGGACAATATTGATACTTCTGCAACCCACAGAGAAGTCCAGAGAAAATTGGATCATGCTACCGATCGCTTCAGGTCTCTCTACTCGAAGGTAATTTCATTTTTAAGGGAAGATCAGACTATGACTAGAGTTTTCACCCTGTCCCTCTTAACTTTTGTTTTGGAATTAGAGGCGAGAAATCTAAGAACTGAAGCAGAGGAAATAAGGTGGTTTCATCCTCATTCCGTCTTTCTTATGCATGTGCTTTACTTCTGCAAACGTGTTTAAAGGTTAGGAGCCTAAAGTTATACCTAGTTAGTGTTTTGAGATGCATTTTCCAGGCAGCCTGAACTCTAGAATGCCAGCATCTGATTTGACCACCAGGTGGCGTATATGTTTTGGTTCCGAGCCCAAAGCGTGGCTTGCTAATTTGCTTGCTAATTTGCATCCTCTCAGGCTTGGGAGGTGACGTTTCATCTCGGATAATTCCCTTCACATATATGACTCTTGTTTGTTTTGCAGATATCTTTGATCAGTGCACTATTTTAATACTTAATGGCTAACAGACTGTTTCAGCTTCTTCTTGTGGACAAGCAGAAGAGTTCTGTTTAAAAACAAAACAATACGAAGAACATTTCCCTGTTTACAGTATAAGCTGAACACACTGGCCAAGTTGCACAGATGGTTTGAAGAGCATCATTGATTATTGGCCTTTGCTTCATTCTGATCTAGATTATTTGTCCTCCTTGTGCAACATCAGTCTTGTGTAACATATGAGTGATTTATTATAAGCACTTTGAAAACCTTTCCATCAAATACATGGCTGTACACATGGTGTATAAAACTCCTTGGGAATGTGCCCTGGTAGATTTGCCTCCTCTGGTGATTGATTCCTAAATCCTTTGTTCTGGGGTAAGACCCAGATCTTGTAAATATGTTTTTGAATTGGTATAAATCTAGAACTACCTCTTTGTTTTTATTGTTACTCTTTGAAGATGCTTCTGCATGTAAAAGAGAAAATCTTAGTCCTGTAGGTTTCGCGAACTTTGGCTAAAGTCTGGTGTTTTCCAGGTTGCATTACTCATAGGTCCTAAGGTTTTTAATACATGCGAAGATAGTGGGATTTTAATCCCCCACGCTTTTTTTCTTCTGATTTTTTTTTTTTTTTTTAGTGCAATGTCCTCGGGAATAATCTTAAAGACTTGGTGGATAAATATCAACACTATGAAGATGCCTCATGTGGACTTCTTTCTGGGCTCCAAGCCTGTGAGGTCACAGCAAGCAAACACTTATCTGAACCTATTGCTGTGGACCCTAAAAATCTGCAAAGGCAATTAGAAGAGACCAAGGTAAGAGAGAGAGCAAGAAAGAAAGAGAAAAGTGAGAGATCAACCCTTCTGTCGTCTTACTGAAAGCCATCCGTCTCCCCACACTTGTGCAATGGTTTCACATAGGAAAGGGGAATAAAGTATGGGAAAAGTACTTGTCTTTCTTTTTTTTTTAATTTTTTTTTCAACATTTATTTATTTTTGGGACAGAGAGAGACAGAGCATGAATGGGGGAGGGGCAGAGAGAGAGGGAGACACAGAATCGGAAACAGGCTCCAGGCTCTGAGCCATCAGCCCAGAGCCTGACGCGGGGCTTGAACTCACGGACCGTGAGATCGTGACCTGGCTGAAGTCGGACACTTAACCGACTGCGCCACCCAGGCACCCCAAGTACTTGTCTTTCTAAAGGGAGGTGCAACTCTAATTCACCATCCAGTTCAGTTCTCTTTCTAATAAGATTGTTTTTTCCACTGTTGTTTAACTGTTGGATGTTGCTGTTATGGCTGACATCCCACTGCTCCCTCCTCCCTAAAGAAAAACCACTATTGCCCTGGCCACTTACTTATCTTTACACTTCTTTATTTTGTTCGTTGCAAGTAAGTTCCATGAAGGTAGGTGTGTTTTCCTCCGTTTTGCTCACTGCTACCTCCCCAGCACCTGGAAGAGTACATGGTCCAAAGTGGGTACTCAGTAAATACTTGTTCAAGAATGAACAGGTGAAAAGGAAGAATGGATGTCACTGTCCCATCTGGGGTCTGAGGGCCAGGATTGGTGTTCCTATTGAGTATCCCTGTAATTCTTAGAGACATAAACTTCAGTTATTACCTAGCACAGTTCTCAAAAAGTCTACCTGCTCTTCAAAAAATGCAGGCTTGGTGTCAGACTGAATAATTGAAGTCTTGGAATACCCACAATGGAAGAGTGGGTATTAATCTTCAATTTAATGCGTATATTATTTATTTTTCAAAAAAAATTAAGTTTATTTATTTATTTTGAGAAAGAGAAAGAGTGCACAAACAAGGGAGGGAGAGAGAGAGAATCCCAAACAGGCTTCTTGCTGTCAGCACAGAGCCCAAAATGGGACTTGAACTCACGAACTGGGAGATCATGACCTGGGCTGACATCAAGAGCTGGAGGCTCAACCGACTGAGCACTTGTGCAACCGAAAGCCTATTTTAAAATCTTAATGTAGTGAGATAACTTTTGAAGTGTTTTACTCCTGTTCCATGTGACTGATAATTTTGAATTTGAAAGTTTCATTTCATAAATCTGTTCTGTCTTTTCTTTTAGCAGGTGGGTAGCAGTCACTTATTGCTGCTGTAGCTAGAAAGTAAACACAGTATTGTCCGTTAAACAACTACAGTTCAGAGTTTAGTTGCCTCTGTTAGTTACAGAATCAAAAAATCATTATTATTGTGCTGTTACAAGGAAAACAGGTACTGTAATGTTAGTTACTGCCTGAGACTGGCAGCTTCTGCCTGGAGGTCATACCAGAGTGAAATGTGGCAGGTTAAGGCCAAGGCAGAGAGATGGGGATGGGAAGCACGGGATGAAAGGAGGGAGGTGAGGTGCCCGGAGGAGAGGAGAGTGGAGGGCGCTGCTTCTGTCTTTACTCACGGTCACATTAGGCACCCGGGAGAGGTCCAGTTCCAGGTCAGAATCCCTGCAGTGGTGCTGCCTCCCGGGGTTGTTTCCTTCCTTTAGATGTGCATTATCAGTCCTGGACCTCTTTGCTTTTACCCTTTCTTTCTTTCTTTCCCACGAGCACTGGAACAAATCTGCCTTAATTAAGTTTTCAGGTCACACTTGATTATGTGTCAAAAGACAGTATGGCTCAGTGGGTTGAGCATCTGACTTCAACTTACGTCATGATCTCACAGTTCATGAGGTCAAGTCCCACATCGGGCTCTGTGCTGACAGCTCAGAGCCTGGAGCCTGCTTCGGATTCTGTGTCTCCCTCTTTCTGCCCCTCCCCCGCTCATGCTCTCTCAAAAAGAAATAAAACATTAAAAAAAAGTTAGGTGCTTTTAGTATAGGAAAGTATATAAAATACAACACATTTCAAGTTAGGTCTCTATCAGGAAACTGATTACATACTATATGAAAGTAATTTTTTTATAACTGGAGCAAAAAGAGAAAGAAAAACCCCAAAGAATGCTATGGCTTTTAAGTTAAACAGATACATGGATTAATTCTAAAACAGGAAAACTTACTTGGTATGTGTTGTGGAAGAAGATTCTTTCAGTCACAAGGCAGCCAAAGAAATAGTAAAGAGGAGAGCAATGTCTCAAAGGAGATTAAATTCTAATTAAGCCACAGCATAATTTAAAAAATTAAATGTGCAATTGAAGTTGTTCTTGGCATACGTTCATATTTTCCTCACAGATGATCTCAGCATGTAGCAAGGATAAATTTTTATGAGGGTTGGGTAGTCTCCATTTCTTTCATTTTTATTAACATGTAAAATTATTTTTCTTTAACAGTAATATAAACACATAAGACTACCACATTTTGTTTTGTCTACATTTGCAATGCTAACATATTCTATTGGGCAGATAATGTGATTTGGGGGTACCCAAGTCGGTTCATGTGAAATAATTCTCCCAATAGCACATTGTCATTATCATTATTATTCAAATGACTGTTAGCTGAGTTGTCTGCACTCTGATACCACTGAGCTATAATGACCTCCTCAGGATCGGCTTCCAGGAAAATCCATGGACCAAACAAAATTGTTGTCCCATCTGAGGCACAGAAAGACAGGATTTGGGGACCAGCTGAGAGGCCTCGGTTTGGGAGCAGGTGTGGAGCTAGGTCATGCTGCCTGGCAGTATCCACCCTGTAGCCTTGCCTTGATCTCAGGGATAGTGTCAAGTCAGGAATCTTCTATGAGTTGGACAAGTGCCCTTTACAGATTTCACGCTTCTCTGGTCCAGGCAAGGGGCCCAAGGTCATAATCTTTCAGTATTTCCGGTCATAGATGCTCTTTCATGTTTTAATGTCATTGAGATCCATTAAAAACTACATATGGTACCCTTTTGACTATTTTAATTTGCAGTTTTATCCTAAAGTAGTATTGTAAACCGCTGCTATCACCAAATTATAACCCAATACATGTTGGGAATTAAAAACTGTTGACTCTCTTAAACATAATTATGCAGAGAAAAGACGTGGGATGTTTTGAAAGGGAGAGGGGAAGAAAAAAAATGCTTCTTTTGTAATCCATTTCTAAGTTTTAGGATGTTTAGTAGGGCCATCTTTGGTATTGGATGTTTTTGTAGAACTTTGACACATATTTATTTGGTAGACATTTATGTGCTAGGCCCACTGTAAGATTTTGTGAAGACACAGATGTTGAAACCCTGATTCTCCCCTTGGAGAGTGCACATTCTAAAAAAATCTGTTTTTGGAGGTATCCATAACCTTATTCCATCTCTTAAATAAGCATGCAATGCAGGTAAGCTGTGTCTTAGATTTCAGTCTGGTTCTAGGTAAAGTTCCTGTCTTGAGGAATTTTTTATACTTTCTATAACTAAACATCTGGAAGAATTTCCTAGACAGACCCACTCTGACACAGATTCTTTGGCTTCTTGGGACAACGTTAGGATCTGGTATACAGATCACAAATCACAGGTTGGCCACAGCTTAGTGGGCCTTTTGACATATATGTACTGCCCATATGTCATTTAAGTTTTCTTGAATATAAAAATTAGTGGAGGAAATAGTTGTGATTGGCTGTAGGCATTTGCTTTAGTCTGAAATGAAGGCTGAAACAGAAGAGGATCTTTCTGGATCTTATACTTGATATTTTTATTTATTTTCATTCATTTACTTATTCTAGAAATGTTATATGCCAGACATTGTGTAGGCAGTGATAAAAGGAAGCTGAATGGAATGAATTCCTAGTTTTCAAGGAGGTTACAGTTTAAAAGAAGAGACAAACCCAGTAATATTCACAGGGCATTTATGGGAGAACCTGCAGGGAGTACTTAGAACTAGGGCTGAAGAGAAAGTTAGGAGGGTTACCAGCTGACTATGAAAGGGTGAATAAGAGGCCAGGCTCAGGATAACAGGGAGGGGTAGGTTGCATGAGAAGGTTAGTATGTAGAGATGTTAAACATTGGGTCCAGCCTGAGCAAAATAGCTGTGTTGTTGGACATTTCTGGAACAGGAGGTGGAAGATGATATTGAAGATAGAATTAAGGAATAGATTTCATCGGACCTTTTAGAGTATACTCAACCCTTTTTTATGAAGGCACTGGGAAGCTACTGAAAGATTTTAAAGAGAGGAGTGATCTAGTCAGTATATATTTTAGATAGAACACATTGGGGAGGCTATATCAGGGAAGACACTGGAGACAGGGAGCACAGTTAGGATGCTTTTTTGAGTTGAGTGAGAGATTATCCTGCAGTGATCCCGAAATACAGAACAGAGGTCTGATTAAAGAAAAAACAGAAACACCGTTAAGCAGGTAAAATTGTCAGGGCCTGGTGGTGGATTTGCATGTGGAAAGGAGGGTTGAGGGAGAGTCTAGGAGGAGCCTCAGAGTTACTACTTGGATCACCTGATGCAACACCAGGAGACTTGCAGGTGTAGGGGATGAGATGATGAGTTCAGATTTAGTGTTTTGAGTCTGTGGTGACTGTTTACACCCAGATGGAAATGATCAAGAGCCAGTTGGAAACCTGGGCCCATGGCCAGGGATGAGTTCATCTACAGTTGGACATAGGGGAATTTGAATTTGAAATCCGAATGTGAGACTGGAAGAGGACCTTGAGTAGCTTCAGTGAAATGAAAGCCAAGCATGGGGCCCATGTGGACAGTGGCCCATTTAGACACAGCTACGTCAGAGGGGTTAGGAATGCCGGGCCAAACTTCTGGAAGACTTATCTGTGGTTCTTGCCTCTACTTCTCTCTTTGTCCTACCTGTTGAGCTGCATCTGCTTAGAGAAATGGGGGCTTCTCTTCAGATTCAAGGTTATAGTATCCTTTCTAAAGCAGATGACATTAATAACATTTTCCACTTTCTGTCTTCCTGTAACCTTTGGGGACAGAATTGTTCCAGCGATTTCCATCTCCTTGATGATAGGTTTTTTGTGTTTGTTTTTTCCCTTCTCATCACTTACGTAGAACTCTCTGTGATTCCTTATGGCCTTCTTCTCCAGTGTTTTCCCACTTTCTTCTCTAGCAGTCTCACCATGGGTCTTGGCTTCCAGTGCTTTATGTCTAGTTCCAGCCTGTGTTCAGAGTCAACTCCCTTTCCAACTTCAGTTTTTTTTTCTTTTTTTTTTAATTCTTTTTTTAATGTTTATTTATTTTGAGAGAGTGTGCAAGTGGGGAAGGGGCAGAGAGATAGGAAGAATCCCAAGCAGGCTCTGCATCATCAGTGCAGAGCCTGATGGAGGGCTTGATCCCACAAACTGCAAGATCATGACCTGAGAAATCAAGAGTCAGATGATTAACCGACTGAGCCACCCCGACACCCTTGGGTTTTTTTCCTATATGAGGGTCCTAAGAGTACTTTGAAGTCATAAATTCCCAGACTCTCCTTTGCTCCCACTTTCACTTACAAATTCCATTAATTACCTAGGCTCAAAAACTCTGGATATTTCTCTTGTCTTTTCTCTTGTTCCTGCCCCCTCAAGCAGTGATGTCTGATAGAACATTCTGTGATGGTGGACGTATTCTGTAATCTCTCCATTGTGGTAACCACTCCTCACCCTTGGCTACTTAGTGCTTGAAATGTGGCTGGTGCATCTGAGGAATTGAATTTTTAATTTTGTTTGATTTCAATTAATTTTAAATTTAAAAAGCCCCATGTAGTTAGTGGCTATCATATGACACAGCACAGTGTTAGATAACCAGTTATCAAGTGCTGTGGTCCCTCCCCTACTCCATCACCAATTCTACCTTCCCAGTCCAGAACACTGCCTCTCAACTGCTTAAGTTGCCCCTAACTGGTGTCTCTCCCTCATTTCTTACCCATTTAGTTTATCCCACACAGTGCTACAAATTTAGCCTTCTCTTAAGACAGCTCTGAGCATGTCAGTCCCTATTCAAAAGCCCTGAATAACTTTCCATTGCTGCAGGGTAAAATGTAAACTCCTTAGCAGACATTTGAAGCCTTCCCGGTCCTGGTACTGTTTATTCACCCATACACATTCTCTAACTGGTTGGGACCCTCCCCTTCTCCTAGGATGTTTCTGTCCCCATCTGTCCCTCTGCAGGGAGCTGTTACCCCTCTCCACTCCTGCATGCCTCAATCTACGTTTTCTTCAGGACTTACCTCAGTCTCACCACCATGGAGGTGGATGTCAGTTCCCTTCCCAGTTATTCCTCTTCTCAGTTTCCAGTAGCACTTAACACTTTCTGACTGTCAGATCCTTGTGGGTGAGCTTTATGTCTGGTTTGTTTGGGTTTTTTTTTTTTTTTTTTTTTTTTTGGATCTTCACAAACATAGCAAGGTATTTTGGATTTGTTAGATGTTAAGTAACTTTTGTTGAATAAACAGATATAAACATGATTTTGTATTGAAATGGAAATCCCTAATTGTTTCCTTACTTGGAGTCAGAGTCCCAGAGGTTTTTTGTCAGGTTGATTTTTGTTGTTGTTTTCTGGTGGTTAGTGAGGGTATCCTCTGAAGTCTCAAAGTGGGGACTCAAGGGGATCTCAGGCTAGAGGTAGAGGGTTGCAAGATCGAGAATCAGGCCACGTATCATGAACATATGCTCAAGGGTTAATTTCAAGACTGAATTTGTATTATCCTGACTGGTTGATGTCTTTGCTAACACCACTTTATAACTGGCCTTACTCTAAGGACTCTAAGTTTGTAATGATGAAGAGATTATTCTGTCCAATTTAACTTTATCTTACTGTAAGCAATTTTTTTATACTGGAAATATACCATTTAGTCCTACTGAGTATAACTGAGGCATTCAATCCTCCAGGCTCTGCAAGGGCAGATATCCAATCAGCAGGTGGCTGTAGAGAAACTGAAAAAAACGGCCGAAGTCCTTTTAGATGCCAGAGGATCTTTACTTCCAGCCAAGAATGAGATCCAGAAAACACTGGGTGAGTATTGATTTCCTTGTTCACTTTCTCCCGGGTAAATCCTTTTTTTTTTTTTTTTAATTTTTTTTTTAACATTTATTTATTTTTGAGACAGGGAGAGACAGCATGAACGGGGGAGGGTCAGAGAGAGAGGGAGACACAGAATCTGAAACAGGCTCCAGGCTCTGAGCTGGCAGCACAGAGCCTGACGCGGGGCTCGAACTCACGGACCGTGAGATCATGACCTGAGCCGAAGTCGGATGCTTAACCGACTGAGCCACTCAGGCGCCCCATCTCCCGGGTAAATCCTAAATGAAGATATTCTGATATGGAGAACACGTTCACTAGTGTGTATTGTGTTGTTTATGGCCTTTCACTGTGAAATGGTGCTTCTCAATCTGGGAAGAGGCATGGCTTTTCTCGGCACGTATATTGGGAGTGGGGGTTGTATTCTTTGAGAGGAGTATATTTAAAGTTTAGTTTTATTTTTAGAAAATGTAACAGAAACTCTATGTAATATTCACCACAGGAAGTAGAACTTCAGATTCTTTTGGTTGATGGCATTGGGCAGAGCTAGCCTCTAATCCTGTAGCCAAAAGAGACTCCCTGGAGGGTCTGTCTTTGTTGAAAGCAGGAGCGTGGGGCTAAGAGATGTGCTTTAAACCAACATTTCCAGCTCTCCATTTTCTAGAAGCCTTTGAGGGGTCTCACAGGGTTCCAGTTGCCCCAGTTCTTTGGTGATACTAGAAACTTGTATCCAGTTATGTTGGTGCTTTTGTGCCCTCTCAGAGTCAACATTTCTTAAGAAAAGAGCTATTGCATGTTATTCTTCGTATCCACTCTTAATGTTTAGTTTATAGTAAATGCACAGTGGGGGTATCGATAAATGCTTGCTGTCTTACTGTATGTTTTGCTTTGACTTTGCTGCTTTTCATATTATTTAATGTGTGGTTTCAGGTTATTATATATTTCTACATGTGAAATAGAAAACTTAATGTTTTATACGATAATTGGGCCTGTGTTTTCACATCAAAGAAAGTGTGAATTAAAATCTGAGCAGAAATTTTAGATGAAGAGAAGGACGAAGCTTTGCTTTTCTAAAACTGCTCTGTAGAAGGAAAACTTTTTTTACATTCTTAAAGATGTCTAAACTTCTTTGATCACGCACCTCTATCAAATAATTTTCAGCATACACCCTCATATATGCATGTGTATTTATAAGTTACGTACATGTTACTGTCTTATTGCATTATGTGTATTATAATTATAAAATACAAAAACATAACATTTTAAAGTATAAGGTAAAAAATATGAATGGAAGGTCTAACATTTTGTTCCTATATACCAGTGTACCATTTTGACATCCCACATTTGCATCCAACTGCTTTAAAGACTTGGGCACAGAGATTTGGAGAAGAAAGAAAGACTATGTTATATGTGTTGCTGTTATTTGCAGAGGCATTTTGACATTTTTCCCACTGTTAATTGTACATAGTCTCATTTTTATTAGTTTAAAACTCCACATATTACACATTATTTTAAGACTTAAAATTTTTATGTGGTATAAGTTTCTAGGAATATGTGAAAATATATTTAAGAGAGGAATTTCTCTAAGATCTATGTGACCTCTAAGAAAACCAACCACTTAAAAAATTAATATTCTTACAGTAGATTTCATTTTGTCACTTTTTATAAAACAATATTCACTTAGTAAAAGCAAGAATTGACTTCGGTGACAGTATTTGATCACTAAGAAATACGAAAATAGTAACATTCAAGATGTGTTAATTTTATTAAAATAGCTGACTTTGTGTGGGACGTCCCTTAGCAAGGCTAAACAGATTGCCTACGTTACCCTGCTGATGCACAGAATTGCCCATTTGAGAAGCAGTTCACCTGGTAATCAATCACTACGTGCAATTCAGAGTATCTTCTCTTGTGACTTTCAAAGCAGGGCTTGTATTTGAACTTGCTGCTTGTTTTGTCTGCTGATAGAATCTTGTTGCATATTCAGTGCACTCCCCTATGCCCCCCACTCCACTCCGCCTCCACATTCTCAGGGCTTCATTATGTTCTGTGGCAGAAGCATGATTGTCTCTTTAAATTAAATTTAACCTCTCAATTTAGTGAAAATTTGTCAAACTGTTTTCTCATTATATATTAAAACAATCAAAGGGAAATATTGCTTACATAGATTATGTTCCATGGACCAAACACAACGTGTAAAATATTTCACTTTTAGAGAGGGGTTTCAGGTCAAAGTTTTCTGCTAACTGCACATACAATGTATCCAACTAAAGCATTCAGAAGTAATTAAAATATGTTTCAAATTATTGTACAGTGAGTGACAAATTGATGATTATTCCAGAGAGAGATTAATACATTTAAAATCATTGTTCTTTGAACTTTTTTTGGTCTGCAGTACAGAATGTAGGATGTTAAAATATAGAACTTTATATTTGAGTGAAAAATTGGCTAGAATGGGCTGTTTTTTTTAGCATCTTAATTGAAAAGAAAGTTAATCTCATCTGAGATAGGTCAAGCTGTTAACATTTATTTTTCCCTTTTGTCTGCTATCAAACTTTTCAAATACATTCTATTTATATTTTAGAAGCATAACCTCAACCCTCTTTATTTTGAGTGAATTTTCATTATCTGTTTTCTGATTATATTTATTTTCTCATGTTTGGATCTGTCAATTTCTGTGCATTTGAGTACTTTGCTTAGGATGTGAAGGATGACAGAAGCTTAATTGTGTGTGTGTGTGTGTGTGTGTGAGAGAGAGAGAGAGAGAGAGAGAGAGAGAGAGGGAGGGATGGGAGAGAGACAGAGAATGCATATGTGTACATGGGAGAGATAACTTTTTATATGTGAGGGTTAATTCTTGATAAATCTTTTTATAGCTGTGTATTGTTTCTTGAGAATAGCTGTATCTGACTGTCACCTTTACCCCCCCATATAGTTACCAAGTATGGCTAATTTGAAATGTCAGGTTGAGAACCAATATTTATTCCAAACATCAGCAGTTTAGACCACTTAACAGTCTCTGCGACAATTCAAATATTTATGCATCCAAAAATCTCTTTTCAAATGCAGATGGCATATATTTGAACTATTTTTTAAGAAATAATTCTTTTTTTTATATTCCACTGAGATGCTTTCCTTCTTTTTTTAAGTTTTTAGATGGTGCTCTGATTATGTATTTTGAATTTATCATTTAAACTTTTTCCTTTTTCCAATTTTGGTATGGAAGTTTTGTGACTCACCTTAGTGTATTTTTGAAAAGGAATAGGTCAAAGAGAACTTCATGGTTAACATTTCCTGATCTCTTTGGATTAGATGACATTGTTGGGAGATATGATGATCTGTCCAAGTCTGTTAATGAACGAAATGAAAAACTCCAGATAACCTTGACCCGCTCACTGAGTGTGCAGGATGGCCTGGATGAAATGCTGGACTGGATGGGAAGTGTGGAAAGTTCTCTGAAAGAACAAGGTCAAGTGCCCTTAAACTCTGCTGCTCTTCAGGATGTGATCAGTAAAAACATTGTAAGTGACATTTAAAAAGAAAAAAAAAACACTTTTAGATGAAAAAAAAATGTTTAAAAAGTCCCAAGAAGGGGTAGATTTAAGATCAATTTAAGGATATAGAAAAAGGGGTTTCCTGAGTATAACTGGACAGTATTGCTTGCACCAAAACACATGTGTCAGAACAGTTTTTCTGTGAAGAAGTATAGAGAGAGCTTTGTATACTTTTTCATGAGTGTAATTCATTTCAGAGGGCTTACACATACATGAGCCCTATCGTGTGTATCACAGCTTCAGCCAGCTGCACATGAGGTTAATCAGATCAATCTTGTTGTTGTCTAGCCTTTTAAAAATGAGGACCATGGATAATCCCAGGGCTCCATTAGATCCCAGGGGCTGCTGAGTAGCAGCCGCCTCCTGCCTTGCTCAGGCAACTTGCCAGCTGTTCTCCAGTCTCTCTTGAAGAGATTTGGGATTGTGTTCCTCCAGGGACAGATCAGACTTGTCAGTCAGTTCCAACGTTAACTTGCCTCAGTCACAGGTGGTTCAAGCTCATGTTTTTATGAATAGTGATGTTTTTAACACTCTGTGATACTATTTGTAAACATCATTGTGAAACATACACATTATTTGGTTCATTTCAGATGTTGGAACAGGATATTGCAGGTCGTCAGAGCAGTATAAATGCCATGAATGAAAAAGTGAAGAAATTTATGGAGACCTCAGACCCATCCACTGCATCCTCACTGCAGGCCAAGATGAAAGACTTGTCTGCTCGGTTTTCAGAAGCTAGTCATAAACACAAAGAAAAACTGGCCAAGATGGAGGAGCTCAAAACCAAAGTAGAACTCTTTGAGAACCTCTCAGAAAAGCTCCAAACGTTTTTAGAAACAAAAACTCAGGCTCTTACTGACACAGATGTGCCAGGAAAAGACGTTAGTGAATTGTCTCAATATATGCAGGTGTGTCTTCCTTAATAATCACGAGGTTAATCAAGTATATTAACATTTAAGACCAGCTCATACATGTATTAGCGAAATTATAATTAACGATCATTATTAATGCTGATAGATTGCTGATAGATTAATTGCTGATAGATTGGTAAGGATCTGTGCTTCCCTCCTTTAAAAATCCCAAACCCCATCTTCTCCTTAACATGTTTTGCTCATTGATTAGAAATGAACACCATGTCTCACATACACAGTTTGCACATATTAAAGATCTTAAAAGTACCTTATATGCCAGAACCCACAAAAAGTATGAAGAGTACGTTTTTAAATTAAATAAATTTACTATGTTATCTTTCAAACAGCCTACTGCATGTTTATTTATATTTAGAGTACTGACTACAGGCGGGATCATTCTTCTGTGAAATTCTGAGGAGAGCCATTCTGGTTCCATACATACCTCTTGGTAGATAGAATGCCATCTGAAAATCTAGCAGTATCTTCTATTAATTAAATATCTAAATCCTTTGTAGGAATCAACTTCTGAATTCTTAGAACATAAGAAAGATCTTGAAGTTTTACACAGTCTTTTGAAGGAGATCTCCAGCCATGGCTTGCCAGGTGATAAGGCTCTGGTTTTTGAAAAAACAAATAATTTGTCAAAGAAATTCAAGGAAATGGAGCATACCATCAAACAAAAGTAAGCACTCCTTAAGAAATTGGATTTTAGTCTACTTGACACTTAAAGAATGAATTATTTTTCTTTGCTTATGTCAATACCTGAAATAAAACTTGAGAATAAGCATATGACTACTTTGTAAGTGCTTTTATATTGATAACATTTTTTTTGTGATTAAAATTAAGTGCATTTTTGTTAAAATATTTAGGAAGGAAATTCGGTACTTTTTCCTAAAAGTAGAGAGTATTATGAAGAAAAATAGTGGTGGTGGTGTTTTACTGAAAATAATCTAAAGTCACTATAGTCTCTGAAGTTTTTGGCGAATAGCACATTTTATTTGCAAAAGCAGAAATAACCTTGAAAGACAGCTCATGGCTCATTGCTTTTTGGGCTCAATTCAGAAGCTATGCGCAATTTTAAAATGATTCTTGATGGCCTTTTTAAAACGTAAAATAGTTTACCTTTTAAAGAGTTGTAGAAAGAAATGATTCCATGAATAAATAAGAAACGAGAAAATGAACCTAAGTTGAGCTAAAAAGCTGTGCTTTTTAGAAATAAACCTTGTGGCTAGACTTTTACATATTTCTGATCTCATGTTAGTTTGGAATATACATTTGGTTTTGCTAAAGAACCCACAAAGATGGAAAACACTTATCTTTTACCTATACTTAATTTCTTCAGGATCCTCTACCTAAAACTTTTGAGTGCTATTATCTATACTATTTCCAGAGCTACATTTTCCATCTTGTCACATAATATTTAATTCACATTGCACGGAAGTAATATTCTTTTTCCTAGGTCAACTCTAGGTTTTTTCTTCCTTCAGAATGGTCCAGTTTTAAGACCATGTAGTCATCAGTAATTAGTCCAGCTTCAGTGGACTCTTCTATGTTGCTATTCCACATACATGCACATGCGCACATGCCATCCATAGGTCATCATTCATGTACCAAATGGGACTGTCCTCACAGCTGTTCCTTGCTGGGCATGTGCCCTCCCTCCAAGGTGCTTAGTGTACAGAAAGATCCTAGAGTTCATTGGGGAGCGTTCTGAGGATCTGTGGGGGAGGTGGTCGTTAACATTCTTGTAACCAGGTCTCACCTCATGTTTGGAGAGTTTGGAGAGAACTGTACTCTCTGAGGCACCTGGTTTATCCATCCACTAGAAGGACTGTAGTGTCGAATAGAAACCACTAGATGGCAGGATGTTTTCCTCATGTCAGTGATGTGTAAATGTTTCCCTGCCCGTTCTGTGCCTGCTGGCATTAAGCACCATATAAAGTGGACAGATCAAAGTTTGCTGAATCTAAATAATGTTAAAACTGTTTATATAGCCTTAGAGTTTATGTAGCATTATAGAGTGCCATTACCATATGGGTTACAGATTTCTTAACTGCTCCTATCTTTTTCTGTGGAGTGTGCCTGAGGAATAAAATAGTTATTTAGCTGATTTCACTTGGATCTATGATACCTTTCCTCTTCTTATCAAGGGTTAGAGAGTGCATAGGGGAATATTTTTTTCTTAATAGTAAGCTTGATACAAGAATAATAATTTATTTATTAGTAATTATTTCTTTGGAGTATTTTCTGTCGGAGACTTAAATTCTTCCATAATTTTGTTATCTAGAAAAGAAGCTGTATCTTCTTGTCAAGAACAGATGGATGCTTTCCAAGTCCTTGTTAAGTCATTGAAGTCATGGATAGAAGAAACAACAGAAAGAGTTCCTATTGTGCAGCCTTCTTTTGGTGCAGAGGATTTAGGAAAATCTTTGGAAGAAACTAAGGTGAATCATTATCTAATACTAATTCTTACTTGCCTGTGTGAGTCATGAGAGGTTAAAAGACTATTAGTGGTTTCTTTTTATCTAATATCATATTAAGTTAGATCCTCATTTATGTTCGGTATATTTTGGTGATACTTGGAAGTCATAACATAGCTCTGATCCTTTTGAGGAAGAACACAAACTTTGACTTAATTTGATTTTTGAAAGATATTTATTAGTGGCTGCCTGTTCTAGTACCCAAGTTTACTTCCCC
The DNA here is from genome assembly GCF_016509475.1 of Prionailurus bengalensis. Lineage (NCBI taxonomy): Eukaryota > Metazoa > Chordata > Mammalia > Carnivora > Felidae > Prionailurus > Prionailurus bengalensis. The sequence goes on along the minus strand of NC_057349.1, from coordinate 53,455,196 downwards.
ATCAAATCTCTACTTAGCTTCAGTTTTTATACCATTTCTCATAACGTTACGTAAAAGACCCTGCTCTTCAACTCAGCAATTAACTCTAGCTCAGATACATCACCGTAACCAGTATTTGAATCCCTAGTACAAATAGTGTACAAGTCTTGTCAACTGATTCAAATCATAAAAGTTATGACCAGTTACAGCAGTTATCCCAACTCCCAACTTTGTGGAGATGTATGTTTTTAAAAATTCATTGAAATTTTGATGATTAAAACTCACTATTAAATAGAACTCTGAATTCCCATTTTTAAAAAAATCATTTCTAGTACCTTTCTTCTTGTAATTTGGCCACTACTGAGTATAGTCTTCAGACTGGCAGTTGACAGTTACTTTGGAATCCATGGCAGCTAGAAATAGCCTGACTTCCACTGTGGCTAGGAGCAGAATGCAGGATGGACCATACCTCACTTCTCACCGCTAACAGTGTTAACAGTCACCTGGGCACAGTGTTAACAGTCACGTAGGGATGGTGCCTTTTTCTCTATCCGTGCCCCCATGAATCAGGACCCACAGTCATCATTGCTTTAAGATATGTTAAAGAAATTGAATTATAATGTGTAACTTTGAAACTATTATGAAGACTGGAAAATAATGTGTTTTCATATCTCAAGAAATTACAAGAGAAGTGGAGTTCAAAAACACCAGAGATTCAGAAAGTAAACAACAGTGGGATCTCACTATGTAACCTAATCAGTGCTGTCACTACCCCTGCAAAGGCAATAGCAGCGGTCAAATCAGGTATGTGCTTTACTTACATCCGTGGAGAAACCCCTAAGAATTGGGTCTGACCCTGTTACTTTCATTTACCTTAGTTTTTAAATTGATGCATAAAGTAAACACAAAAGAAAAGTGACAAGAAAGATGGCATGTATATGCATGCCCTAAAAGTATGCTCCCCATATGGAGGAGTATCTGTAATGAGTCAAATTTCAGATTCCTCTTCTGTTCATTTTCTTAGAGGCTACAGTTGAAATGTAGCCAGATTGATACGTAAGAATAGGGAGCTTTAGATTGGGGAAGAGGAAAGAGCAGATTCTAATTTGGTTTTTTTACCGTAATTAATGGAGATGCTCAAATCCTCTTTGAAATATTTGATAAATGAGTCTGGTCTCCTGGGAAAGGAGAGGTGAAAGAAAGAAGCAGTTCTTTTGTGTAGGGTGAATCTCTCCTTTTTTAAAAAATTAAAGTCCCATCTAGGGGCTTCTGGGTGGCCCATTCGGTTAAGTGACCAACTCTTGGTTTTGGTTTAGGTCATGATCTCAGGGTTCGTGGGTTCAAGCCCCGTGTCTGCTCTGCACTGACAGCGGGGCCTGCTTGGGATTCTCGCTCACCCTCTCTCTCTCTGCCCCTTCTCTCCTTGTGCTGTCTCTGTTTCTCTCAACAAGATAAATAATAAAAAAATTAAAAATTCCCATCTCCTTTAGCATCTACTTTATTTTGTACAGAAAACAACTATAGCATATCTAAATTGCAGTCATGACTGAGCCACTTAACACAAGGGGAGAGTCATGTATAAGTAATGATTCTACAGTCCATTTAAGTTGTGGATATGCTTTTAAGTTTAAATTTTTTTTTTAATGTTTATTCATTTTTGAGAGACAGAGAGAGACAGAGCATCAGTGGGGAAGGGGCAGAGAGAGGGAGACACAGAATCTGAAGCAGGCTCCAGGCTCTGAGCTGTCAGCACAGAGTCCGACACGGGGCTCAAACTCACCAACTGTGAGATACGACCTGAGCTGAAGTCGGATGCTCAACCGACTGAGCCACCCAGGCGCCCCAATAGTTTAAAACATATTTATGTTGTTAAAATTGGTGTGTTTTTTTTTTTAATACAAGAACAGATGGAGGCAAATCTTGCATCTTTATTCTGAGAATATCTGAGTATCCTTTGTGGTTTATCTGTCCCTCCCAGCCCCCTAGCTGCCCCTCTTGTGAGACTGATGTTCCCGCTGGGCCTCTCTCAACCATTTATTCCGCTCTATTAACCCCATTTAAGGGCCCACTTAATGTTATATATGGTGTGATGACCTCTCCTTTCTCTTCTAATCACATTTCCTGAAATGTCAAGTGTTTTGTTTGGCTTTGTTTTTAGAAAAGGAATTCTATTGTGCTTTTAGTTCTTCAGGTCCACTTTGTATTTGCAATAGGTACAAAAAAAAAGTTTTTTTCCTACTCTTGATAACTAACAAGCATGGTAGGAATCATTTTTGAGCATCATCAGGATATGTTCACTTTCAACCAAAATGTCAATGTGTGATTTTTTTTAAAGAGACCAAACTTAGATTAAGATTTAGATATTGAAATATTATTGTTTTAATCTTGTTCTCATGTGTCTAGTGTTTTAGATAGGAAGCCAATGCAAACTCACATGAGAAAGTCTAATTCAGTATTTTAATACTCTACTTATCAAAAAGGAACCAAGGCTAGATGTTTATATAATTAGAGAGGAGTAATTACTACTTACTGAGTAGTTCCTATTTGCTAGGCAGTCAGTTAACTGTCTTGAATACCTACAGTGTTCTTGCATTTAAATTAGGTATTATTATCCCCACCCGTTCGGTTGGGGTGGTGATTAATTTGTCCAGTCACCCAGCTAGTAATTAGCGGGGCTGGGATTTAAATTCAGGTGACTCATACGCTGAAGCCCAGGCATTTCTAACCACTGTGTTCTTCTGTCTCTGTGTTGACATAATGTGGGTTTTAGTAATAGGGTTTGTGTGTTTGTTTTACTTTTAACTTTTCATGTCTTTGTACCTCATTCTGTTTCCATTAAACCCATAATAACACTGTGTAACTGTACCAGACAATTTTCAAATTTTTAAGTAAGGATTTGTCTGTCAGTCACTTATGCTTCATGCAACACACTTACATAGTGAGCAACTTTTGAGCTTCAAGGACATTATCACTAAAATTTAGCAATAAAGCAATTTTATCACAAAATTGTTTTGTAATTAATACTTAATGATTACTGTATTAATCTAAAGTTATTGACACTAGTATTTAAAGTGATCATGTTACCTTACCACTTTAAGAATGAATTTTATAGACAAGAAAGTTTCTTAAAATTTTCGACCTTTATTTGATTTAGAAATTGAATCAGTGGTCTACATTTTCAAATAGCAGTAACATTTGTAAATGACTACTGTTTATGGGGTTTGAGTTAATGCAGTCTACTGTTAACGTGTAGAAATACTATTGAAATCTATGACTACTTCAGTGTTAATAATTTTGCAGGTGGAATAATAAATGGTGAAGGAGCAGCCACAGATACTCAAGAAATTTTGGCAAATAAAGGTGAATAGTAACTTTAAGTGCTTATTGATTACAGTAACTTTGTTTTTGTTTTTATTTTTTATTTTTTTTAATGTTTATTTATTTTTGAGACAGGGAGAGACAGAGCATGAATGGGGAGGGTCAGAGAGAGAGGGAGACACAGAATCCGAAACAGGCTCCAGGCTGTGAGCGGTTAGCACAGAGCCCAACGCGGGGCTTCAACTCACAGACCGTGAGATCATGACCTGAGCTGAAGTCGGACGCTTAACCGACTGAGCCACCCAGGCGCCCCTTGTTTTTGTTTTTGAGAAAAAATCTTTAGAGATGAACAGTAGTTATATCGAAATTTCAACCTTGACTTAAAATAATTATTTATTATCATAGTCATTTGCCATAAGTATCATATTAATATAACATTCCATGCAATTTTGTTCATCTGAAGTTAGTGAAACCTGGTAGTTCAGTTTGGTATTTGGTTATGTTCCTTTTTTCTGGTTAAGTAATTTAAGATATTTTGTCACTTGGAATAACATTCTTTGAGCTATTTCCTTGAGTTTGATTTCTAAGAAATTAATATATAGCATTTTATGGTTTTTGGTATTATGCAATGTACCTAAATTGTTTGTTATTAAATAGTATTACAATTCTAAAAATTTTTTTAGAAATATTAACCCTTTAGTTCTAAAAATTCTATGACTTTATCATGGTAGGCTTAATATAGAGAAAATACAAGGGAATAACATGTAAAGCAAACTTATTTCTAGAGTTCTAACTCTAAACTGTCTTGAAAATGTGTCCATCTGATTTTATTTTATTTTCTACTTTCAGGGTTAACATCCATTAAAAAGGATATGACTGACATAAGCCATGGTTATGAAGATCTTGGCCTCTTACTTAAGGACAAAATATCTGAACTGAATAGCAAACTCTCCAAATTGCAAAAGGCTCAGGAAGAATCAAGTGCAATGATGCAGTGGCTACAGAAGATGAATAAAACTGCAACAAAATGGCATCAGGCACCTACGCCTACAGATGCGGAAGCTGTGAAGACTCAAGTTGAACAGAACAAGGTATATTCTGTGGATATATTTATTGAAGACCTAAAAAAGAACAGACTAGCATTCAGATGGGACCCTCAGGACCCCTATTGTGATTTCTAGCTCTATAACCTTCAGCAAGTAATTTGCCAGTTTTGTTTCATATGTTTTTCTGTAGAAAGTGATGATAATAGGAATCTGTTTTACACACAGACATTACAAAGATGAGTGAACTGTTTGGGGTAACTTTGCCACCTTTCTTTGTTTTTTTTTTTTAAAGATTTTATTTTTAGGAGTGCCTGGGTGGCTCAGTCGGTTAAGTGTCTGACTTTGGCCCAGGTCGTGATCTCATGGTTAGTGGGTTCGAGCCCCATGTCAGGCTCTGTGCTGACAGCTCATAGAGCCTGGAGCCTGCTTCAGATTCTGTGTCTCCTTCTTTCTCTGACCCTCCCCCACCCACACTCTGTCTCTCTGTCTTTCAAAAAATAAAACGTTAAAGATTTTATTGTTACGTAATCTCTACACCTAACATAGGACTTAAACCTACAACCTACAATGATCACGAGTCGTATGCTCTACCGACTAAGCCCACCAGATGCCCCAGCTTTGCCACCTTTAAATCGTGTTAAGTCTGGGATTTTAACCAGTCAACTATTAGAAAAGATTTATGTAGGTGTATTAGGGATTTGTTCTGTCCAGCATAAAATAGGGTAGCTTATGCTTTCCCTTTCTTCAATAGATGGCATTTCTTTCTGCAACTGTCAAGATGGGGGAAATGACTTTTTGTGGCAATTATGGCAAAAATGTCTACAAATGTGATTACCTGTATCTGAATTCTATAATGTGTTATCCAGAAAAGCATTGACTCACTAGTAGATTCTCAAACCTGCCAGCTTTTATCCAGACTGATTTTCTTCTCAGTTACAATATTGATGCCATCTTCCTTTTTTCCAAAGGGATTTGTTTGAGGATAATAAGAAATTATTCCTAGGTACTAGGGTGTAGAGTAATTTTCTCCACAGAAAGTGGAGTAATTTTCTCCACAGTAGTAGTGTTCCTCTTTGGGATTCCTTTATCAGATAGTTGAAGATTGGTTAAGAAGAGGAAAGGAGAATAATTATCTGCTGAATTCTGGTCCTCACTCATTTCAGCACCTAACAGTAGATATTTTCGTCTGTTGTAATTGTGTTTTTGTCTTTTGATATTGACATACTTTAACACAGTTTTTTTTTCCTTTTGTTAGTCATTTGAGGCAGAACTGAAGCAAAATGTAAACAAAGTGCAGGAGTTGAAAGACAAATTGACAGAGCTGTTGGAGGAGAACCCAGATACTCCTGAGGCCCCCAAATGGAAACAGATGTTGACAGAAATTGGTATGTTAACCAGAGTCCACCAATAGAAAGAAGCACAATTATTTTTTAATCACAGTCTTTATCAGAAAAAAAATTATCCAACAGCCTCGGTTTACTTTTGAATTTGCCTTAATATTTCGTGTTTAAAATGTTGCATATTTAAAAATACCATTTCTTTTTTTTTTTAATTTTTTTTTTCCAACGTTTATTTATTTTTGGGACAGAGAGAGACAGAGCATGAATGGGGGAGGGGCAGAGAGAGAGGGAGACACAGAATCGGAAACAGGCTCCAGGCTCTGAGCCATCAGCCCAGAGCCCGACGCGGGGCTCGAACTCACGGACCGCGAGATCGTGACCTGGCCGAAGTCGGACGCTTAACCGACTGCGCCACCCAGGCGCCCCTAAAAATACCATTTCAAATTATATTGTACTGAGACTTGGGGTATCTTGTATTTTTCTTGCTAAACACCATAACTAAGTTTAGTTTTATAAAGAGGGTAGATACTGGGAAATAAAATGCTATGCACTGAGTAACATGTTTTCATTACTGGTTTTTTACTTGATTTTTGGTGTTTCTATTTTTTTATACTTTATTATATTTTAGTTTAAATATTTCTTACATGTGTATATGTGTGTGTGTATGTATTATGTACACACACACACACACATATATATATACATACATACATACATACATACATACATACACACATATATATTCCCTTTGGTCTGGAAAAGACAAACTCCCTTCTCCTTCATGAAGTTCCTTCTGGGACTCGTTTGGCCCCTACTGTGTGTTCTTCTCTTCCCCATCAGGGTTAAAAAGTAGCTCCCTACAGAAATCTAGTGATTTTCACTCTTTATCTAGAGTTATCCTCCCATCTCTATCCTGTCCCCATAGAAATGGTTTCTCCTAAACAAGGAACTTCCTTCACAAGCTCTATTATCTTATCACCCCATTTCACTATTATAATGATAAGGAAAATGCGCGTAAGACAATGGTACTAATTTTCCCTACTTCATAGTATTGTTTGGAGAATTCAATGAATTAATGTGTGTACGGCTCAGACAAGCTGTACCTGGCACATAATAACTGCTGTGTGTTTACTATGATTATAAGAAGAATTCTTTTACTTTCAATTGTTCCATTATGTTTAGCTAAATATTGTCCTTCCATTAGAGTCAGATATGCTATGATAAATTTAGAAATCTGTAAATATGTTTTAGTTTCAAAAGTTATTTTAAGGGATCCTAATGTTCTAAGCTGTATTTAGTCCAACTATAGACTCCTATTGCATTATAATTAATTTGTCCCTAATTCAGTGGCTGTCACCTGGGGTATCAGAGTTACTTAGGACAGTATTATCAAGATATTTGAGAATAGGGGTGAGAGTAAGAAATGCATATTTCAAAAAATCTTCCCGATAAGATTTTGATATTTCTCCCTCCCAATTCATTATTTGAATTGCATTATTTTGTTGTCAGATTATATTTGATTGGAACATGCCATATAGAATGATGCTATCAGGTGAGGTTTTCGGGACTGGGTTCTATTAAAAACAGCCATTTATTGTACTGTGCTAGATGAAAAAATCTGTCAGGTCAACTAATCATGCCCATCAGTAACTGTTTATTGAGTGACTAATGTGTTCAAATGCTGGTCAATAACTCTTGGCCTCAGAGAGCATACTGTGTGAGGGTGGGAACAGCTTGAAAGCCTTCCTGGCAGAGAAATCTAGTAGAATTGTGACGAAGGACAGAGCTGGGGTATACAGAGAGGAGATAGGGCTGTTTTAGGTATGGGGCTTAGGTAAGCAGAAGCCTGTTTGGATGATAATGGTAGGATAAACAGGGCTAGCTTAGAGGTTTCATCTCAGACTGCATACCCTCTACTGTTAGGGATTAGGGTCAGTTTGTGGGAGGCCTTGAATGTGAGGCAGAAGTCTTCCGATTTTATCATCTAGGTGGTGAGGAGTTAGTTATTGAAGGATATGAGCACAGAAATTACATATTTAAGTGATTTTTTTAAGGGAAATTATTTTAGAACCAAATTGGTTGCAGCTGGGATACCCTAATTACAAGGAAACCCGTGGTAAGACTAGTAGTCTAGGACTGTAGTTCTCAAAGGTGTGCTCCTGGGAGCAACAGCATCAGTGTCACCTGGGAACTTTCCAGAAATGCAGAATTTCAGCCCCCACTTCAGACCTCCTGAATTGTAAATTTTGGGGATGGGGCCGAGCAACCTGTATCTCTCCAGGTCATTCTAATGCAGCTGGGGTTTGAGAAACACTAGTCTAGGCACACCATGATGAGGACCAAAATGGCGTTAGGACACTAGGAATGTAAAGGATGGGTTTCAGGTTTTATGATCAAGGATATAGGAGTTCGGAGAGTCATGAAAGAACATTCTGAATTATTGTTTCTCAGTGACGTGGAAGAGAGAATAACCTTTCAAAGTAATCTAAAATCGGAAAAATCTGCCAGTTTCGATAGGAATAAAAAGTGATTTTTTTTATGTTAAGTGTGAAGGTTCGGTGAGATTTCCTAGTGTAACTTTCAAGCAGCTGGTTGTCAGTGGTGATTTAAATAAAATAGAATGGGTGTGGATATACAAACGTGGGAGTCATTTGCCCAGAATTGATCATTGAAGATTTCCTATTAAAGGAAAGAATTAATGTTCATCGTTCTAGTAGGGCAGTTATTGTTGAATAAACAGACTGTATAGGACCTCTAGAAGAAATGAGGGTCTCCGGATCCTGTTTGATTTAAGGAATATTCCATATTATTCTACATTATCTTCTAGGGTCAGATTCAAATTTATTTTTCATGTACTTCGGTTGATACCCAGCACCAGCATCATAAAATCTGTATCATTAAATGCCGTTAACCCTTAGAGTAGGCTTTAATCGACTGTGTAAGAAGAGTTACAAAGATGCAATGATAGCCACCTATGTATCATTCTGAGTCCTATCCTGCAGTCTTCATACATGTAGTGATGTTAATGTATAAAAACCAAACACCTCTTTTATTTTTATCTTTTTCTTTTAGATTCTAAGTGGCAAGAACTCAATCAATTAACAGTTGATAGACAACAAAAACTGGAAGAATCCTCTAATAATCTAACCCAATTCCAGACGGTAGAGGCTCAGTTAAAACAGTGGCTTGTGGAAAAAGAACTGATGGTCAGTGTTCTTGGGCCCTTGTCAATTGACCCAAATATGCTAAACACACAAAGGCAGCAGGTGCAGGTGAGTGTTACATGACTTGACTTAATAAGACAAGTGTTTTCATTATAAATACATTAGCTGTGGACAGTATGTGCTTAAACTGCCTTGAAGTGTATTTGTCATGTTTCAGATGCCCATAAGATAACATCCTGAGGTTAGTGGGGAAACCCCCAGGGAACCAAAGCCAGGAGGCATCAGTCTCCTGAGCCCATGAGTGTGTCAAGTCCCTTGATCATTTGAGTCATATTGTGGTTTGTGCCGACCCTGTTAAAAAGGGCCTTCTTTGAAATATTAATGTGATTGTATAAGTAATTACATTTTTATGAGAAGCTGGTATATGCTTTTTATTGTTTAGAAATTGCTCCTTTGAGGTTTTATTCATTTTGATTGTGGTAGAAGATAATGAAACTTGTAAAACTCATGCAATACAGCCCTGAGGGGTGGAAAGACAGAATAAGAAGAGGAGAAAGAGTAAGCAAAACAGAGAGGGAACCTTGAAACAGAGTGGGTTAGACCAGTCTAATTACAAAGTGGATAAATCCACAAGGAGAAAAAAAATACATGAAATTTAAGTCAGAGAGAAAAAGCTCCATTGTGGTTCCAGTTAGATTTCCTCCTGTATATGTAGTGGTATTAGAGCAGTGCGGCTAATCCTGTACTTTTGAAAACACAAATCAGTGTTGGTAGTTTAGAGTCAACATGTCCTAGTTCATATTATGTTCTTACCCTGAAGATAGTGAAAACAAAAGATATAAATAAATATTTGGCAGAAACAATTGCCCCTAGTCTTGGTAGTCTCCCTAAGATAGATAAAATATTATACTACAATTTAGGGGGTGCCTGGGTGGCTCAGTTGCTTAAGTGTCTGACTCTTGTTTTTGGCTCAGGTCATGATACCACATTTTGTAGGATCAAACCCCACATCAGGCTCTGCGCTGATAGCACGCAGCCTGCTAGGTATTTTCTCTCTCTCTCTCTCTCTCTCTCTCTCTCTCTCTCTCTCTCTGCCCCTCCCCGCCCAGCCACCCCTCCCCACTGGCTCACACACATGCACGCACACTGTCTCAAAATAAATAAACATTTAAAAACTTAATATAAAAAGGAAATTTTTCGATCATTCATTTTATAACGAGAGTCAGTGTTGAGCCTGCACATTCTGAGCAACATGATTTATTGGCTAAAATTTTTATATAGAGTATAAATGTCAATAATCTTATATTTAAAAGAGCTTTTATAAATCAATGCACCATGAGTTAATGTATTCTAACATTGTTATCACTGAACATTTCCTTTGGTGTAAAATGCTATAGAGAGCATTTAAAATATCCTACCAAGAGACAACTACAAGTAGGAAAATACAAATTTGGTGTTTGTGTGATATGAACTTGTCCAATAGCAGTGCTTGTCTTTGTGTATGAAAATTTGTACATGGGTTTTTGTTCATTTTGCCCAGACTGCTATATTTACTCTCTTTTCCCCTTTGAGGGATATTATTTTAGACAAAATGTTATCTCTGTGAAGCACCACTGCTCTTTGGATTAATTTAAGATAACTGCACTGCCCTTGAAATAAAAGCTAGGAAAACAGGAACTAAAAAACAAAAGTAAAAACTAGATAAGTAAATACCATTTATGTCTGTTTAGAAACTCAAAGCTCTGTTTTCCATAATTATCCACTAACTTGTATGTTTATTTACCCTTGTTACCTCTTTGCCTTAGATCCTGCTGCAAGAATTTGATACTCGGAAGCCTCAATATGAGCAGCTAACTGCAGCTGGTCAGAGCATTTTGAGCAGACCTGGTGAACACCCCTCTTTCCATGGGATTGTGAAAGAGCAACTGGCAGCTGTGACCCAAAAGTGGGACAGCCTAACAGGACAATTGAGTGACAGATGTGACTGGATCGACCAAGCCATTATTAAGAGCACACAGTATCAAAGCCTGCTGAGAAGCCTTTCTGATAAACTGAGTGACTTGGATAATAAACTCATCACTAGTGCGGCTGTGAGCACGCACCCTGATGCCATGAACCAGCAGTTGGAAGCAGCCCAAAAAATGAAGCAGGAACTAGAGCAGGAAATGAAACAGATAAAGGTGGCCCAGGCCCTCTGTGAGGATTTGTCAGCACTGGTTAAAGAAGAGTACTTGAAAGCAGAACTGAGTAGGCAACTAGAAGGCATCATAAAGTCATTTAAGGATATTGAACAAAAAACAGGTTGGTCTGTCTTCTTTTAATACATATATTTCCTGGAAATAGAGATCAAGTATTGCCTGCTCTGTATTTCCAAGCTGTTGCCAGGAAGCTAGGACCCTAAAGAGAGTCTACCCTCACTGAAATTGTAGATGGAGAAGGGGCCACTCACATGAGCACAGAGAGTCATTCTCTGTTCACGTGCAGATGCAACATCGGGGAAATTCTGCACACATAATTGGCAAAAATCCCTTGAACGAAGGCCCTTTGAAATTTCAGATATTTCAACCTGGTTTTTAAAAGATATAAATGTTTGGGGCACCTGGGTGGCGCAGTCGGTTAAGCGTCCGACTTCAGCCAGGTCACGATCTCGCGGTCTGTGAGTTCGAGCCCCGCGTCAGGCTCTGTGCTGACAGCTCAGAGCCTGGAGCCTGCTTCGGATTCTGCGTCTCCCTCTCTCTGTCTGCCCCCTGCTCTGCTCACACTCTGTCTCTGTCTCTCAAAAAGTGAATAAACATTAAAAAAAATAAAAAATAAATAAAATAAGGTAAAAGATCTAAACGTTTTTGTCTTGTGACAGTTTCACTGCATCAGAAAAACAGATGAATACAGTTATTAAAAAGGCTTTGTATCATTTTCTCATCTACAGTTACTTTGTTTCATTCTGCCGCAGACAGCTTTTCTAAAGAAATGTGTGAAAGAGAAGCATTTGGCACTATGTTTCTCTCTCACCTACTGTGGCCATAATTCTGTGACAGATGAGCCAGGATGTGTCAGAGGCAGTGGTAGTGAGTTACTGCACGTTAGAATGGCCTGCATTTGGCTGCTATCTTTGTTCTGTTTGAAAGTAACACTGAGTGCCTTGCACCTAGTAAATACTCAGTTTATACTTTTTTAATTGATTGGATTTATTTATTGATCATAGCAGCCGTTTCAGATTTACTCCTTTATTTTGACAGGATATTGGTAATGAATATTAGCTAGCGTGTTGGTGATTATTCCTGTTACAACCACTTTTATGTGACAGGCAGTAAGCTAAGAACTTTACATGTGCTGTCATTTAATCGCCACAATAGCTTCTATTGATTTTGCCAATTTACATTTGGGGAAATGAGGCTCAGAGGTTTAGTCATCTGTCCAGGGTCTTCCAGCATTTTGAGAGGCCAGGCTGGAACCCTAACCCCTGTAGTCCCCAGGTGCTCCGTAGTGCCCCTATGACAGGTACAAATCACGGAAGTGGAAAAGTCAAATTTTACCGGAGGTGGATTATTTACCAGAATAACGTGAACTCTGAACAGTTATCACTTCCTCGTACTGGAATGGAGTTGGCTCCAGGATCTAGCCTTGACAGCCTCTGTTCTTCCTGTGGTGCTCCCCTCCTGCTCCTCCTCAGCCTCCATGTCGGACTTGAGCTCACTTGTAGTTCTTACAGTTAGTGCTAACAGGCTTTCCTTTTAGCCAGTTCTGTACGTTTATTTGGTGGTCTTTCTCTTGGCTTTTCGCAGACAGAATTACATTTTGATGAAAAATAAACATGTCTGTGATTTCATTTTTAGAGAATCATGTTCAGCACCTTCAGTCAGCCTGTGCGAGCTCTCACCAATTTCAGCAAATGTCTCGAGACTTTCAGGCTTGGCTGGATACAAAGAAAGAAGAGCAAAACAAGTGTCCCCCCATATCAGCCAAACTCGATGTCTTGGAGTCCTTAATTAAAGATCAGAAAGACTTTAGTAAAACTTTGTCTGCTCAGTCTAATATTTATGAAAAAACCATTGCAGAAGGTGAAAATCTCTTGTTAAAAACACAAGGGTCTGAGAAGGCAGCCTTACAGTTACAACTTAACTCAATTAAAACCAACTGGGATGGATTTAATAAGCAGGTGAAAGAACGGGAAGACAGGGTAAAAGATTCACTGGAAAAAGCCCTCAAGTACAGAGAGCATGTAGAGACTCTCCGGCCATGGATAGACAAATGTCAAAATAACCTGGAGGAAATAAAATTTTGCTTGGATCCTGCTGAAACAGAGAATTCTGTTGCCAAGTTACAGTCTCTGCAGAAGGAAATGAACCAACACTTGGGGATGGTAGAACTGCTAAACAATTCAGCCAATAGCTTGCTCAGTGTCTGTGAGGTAGATAAAGAGGCTGTTACAGATGAGAATAAATCACTGATCCAGAAAGTAGACATGGTCACCGAGCAACTTCACAGTAAGAAGTTCTCTCTGGAGAACATGGCCCAGAAGTTTAAAGAATTTCAAGAAGTTTCCAAAGAAGCTAAAAGGCAGCTTCAGTGTGCAAAGGAGCAGCTAGATGTCTACGATTCCTTAGGACCCCAGGCCTACAGTAACAAATACCTGACTGTGTTGCAGACTCAGCAGAAGACCCTTCAGACCTTGAAACATCAGGTAGATTTGGTCAAGGGGCTTGCACAAGACCTTGTGGTAGAAGCTTCAGACTCAAAGGGAACCTCTGATGTTTTATTACAAGCAGAAACCTTAGCTCAAGAACATAGTGCATTGAGTCAACAGGTTGATGAAAGGTGTTCATTCTTAGAAACCAAGCTTCAGGGCATTGGGCATTTTCAGAATACCATCCGAGAAATGTTTTCTCAGTTTGCAGAGTTCGATGATGAACTAGATAGTATGGCCCCAGTGGGGAGAGATGTAGAAACATTGCAAAAGCAAAAGGAGGATATCAAAGCCTTTCTGAAGAAACTAGAAGCCCTCATAGCAAGCAACGACAATGCTAATAAAACCTGCAAGAGGATGCTGGCCATGGAAGAAACCTCTCCTGATCTTGTTGGAATCAAAAGGGACTTGGAAGCTTTAAGCAAACAATGCAACAAGTTACTGGACCGAGCACAAGCCCGAGAAGAGCAAGTTGAAGGGACGGTTGAGCGTCTTGAAGAATTCTACAGCAAACTGAAGGAATTCTCTACTCTGCTTCAGAAGGCTGAAGAACATGAAGAGTCTCAAGGCCCTGTTGGTATGGAAACAGAGACCATTAACCAACAGCTTAATGTGTTCAAGGTAGGGAATTCTTCATTTTTATATTTAAAAAAATTTTTTAATTTTCACTTTTAAAGAGAATTTTTATTTCATATCTTTATTTTTAATTTTTATTAGAAAAATAAATTTTTATTATTTTTCATTATTAAAATAAATTTATAATTGGTATCTGAAGGAGATTGCCTATTTTGTAGAACCTTCTAATATGGCTGTCATGTAGCGAGCGTTTGAGCCTGAAGGAGCATGTTATGGGGGTAACATCCAGGCATGTGGGGACTTGCAAGCTTACTAGGGATTTGGGCCCTCATGGAATAAAACCTGAGATAATATCAAGAGGTCAAAGGGTACTTGAAAAGTTTTAGGCAAGCCTAAAACTAACATTTTAGAGTCTGCGTCTGATGTCATTTACAACTGACATCTGGAGTGAGCAAAGCCATGTTTTGAACTCTGCTGCAGAGGCCAGCGTATAACACAAAAAGCTTGTTCTCTTCATGTTTGTCTCCCAGCATTTTGTTTAGATGGTGAATTATAGTCTGTTCCTGCTCTTTCCCTTTTTATAGTCTTCTTATCCTTCTTAATTTAATTTCTTTTGTAAACTTTTTCTTCCAGAAGTTCATATTTGTAAAAGCAGAGTGGAGTTCCATGTTGTAATCCTGGTTTTATAAAACAAAGATCTTGGGCTCACACTCCAGAGGATTAGGAAAAAAATTATTTTTGATTGGACTGCAAGCTCCTCCGTGCCAAGAAACATCTGCCACTTGATGGCACTGAGTGATGCTTAATAAATGGAACATTAGATAAAAATGGTGGGCAGCATTCAGTGTCACTGGTTTCGACCTCATTTATGACAGTATGAGTGAGAGTTGCATCTCCACAGTGGACAAAGACAGGTTCAACCCTGCACCAAGGAGGTCCTAAGTATTGGGACTGCATGGGACCTATATCAGTCTTTGGGGTTGGCGTGGGTCTTGTTCTATTCATGAGGTATGTTTTGCTTTGCAGTAAAGACCAGTATGACGGTAAGTCCCACCACTAGCACCTAAAGGATAAAACAAGGCCAAATGAAAATAGAGCTTGCAAAACTATAAATTATTTCCCATGAGAAATGAATATGAATCAGATGGACTATCATATTCTACGTTGTTATACTTGGTATAGTGTTTCCTTTGCTCATCTTTAACAACGCCATTTAGGTGACTGACTTTTGAAAAATAACTTCTTATTACTATTATGGTCATTTGGTATTCATAAAACACATTTATAAAATGTGTTTAAGGCCTGGTTCCTTCAGGGCTTAAAAATCTGTGATTCTGTATAGATCTTGATTTCTGAAGGTGAAGGAAGTGTTAACCTTAAAAAATAAAACTGGCAGGTACTTTACCAGCAAAAGATAGACTTACTTGAGAATAGCAGAGAATTGCGATGGGGGACAAGCATGCCAGGGCAAAACCATAGGCAAGTCTGGAGAACAAAGGAGAGGAACATTGTTTTATGGAGGAAGGCTAGAAGTAGAGAAGGCTGTTGTCAACAAAAAGTCTATTGGAGTAAACTGGGGTTTGAAAGTGTAGCGGCTTCTCACTGGCTGACTTGTTCTGTCTCTCCTGGGCTGGACTGTTGTGGGGATCGGGGTGGAGGGTTAAGTCCTTCCTTCTGCCTGCCCTGCGGTAGAGTAGTATCCACCTGCGAGGTCTGATTGTTCCTGTGGGATTTGCAATTGAGGACTGAGTGGTAGGGCATGAGAGCTCCCCCTGCTGAACTTCCCATTTTAGTGAGGTTTCCCTCAATTAATTTTCACAAAAGCTACCTTACAGTTGATTTGACTTCCCTAATTACTCTGTCAAACTTTCCTATTTCTGCTTTGCAAAATAGAGATTTCCTATGAGAGAATTCACTCTCGGAAAAACAACGTTCTGGGGCACCTGGGCAGCTCAGTTGGCTAAGCAGCCGACTCTTGATTTCTGCTCAGGTCATGATCTCAGGGTTCACGGGATTGAGCCCCATGTTGGGCTGTGCACTGACAGTATGGAGCCTGCTTGGGATTCTCTGTCTCCTTCTCCTACTGCCCTTCCCCTGCTTGTGCTGTATTTCTCGCCCTCGCCCTCGCCCTCGCCCTCGCCCTCGCCCTCTCCCTCTCCCTCTCCCTCTCCCTCCCCCTCCCCCTCCCCCTCCCCCTCCCCCAAAATAAATAAATAAACTTTAAAAAAATAATAAAAAATAAAATGTTCTGTGGCCATTGCTGCATCACAGGTCTGGGGGAGAGCTTGATAAGTGAGTCCCTGGAGTTTTCTATAGAACCCTGACAAAATCTGAATGCTTAAATGACAGTAATCAAGTAGTCTTCTTCCTAATGAAATTGAAGCATGTTCAGTGCTTTTGTGAAACCTATCATTTCTCTGGATTTTTCTGTGAATTTGTGTAGGAAAAAGGCCTTCATTTCTCTTTACAACTTCAACTACTTGTAAGAAAATGGGCAAAAGTAATAATACTGGTGCCACTGCTTGTCGATACCTCCTTCTTTGTGTTCCCAAGCATGAATACAGTGAAAAAAATGGGCTCTCCATGCAGAGAATTCTTTTGAAAGTAAGAAAAAGCAAGGTAGGACGAGCACTCTCACCACTGCATGGAAAGTGTTTTGCAAACTGAAAAGCACTAAAGCATCATTACCATTAATGTTACAGAGATTGTTCTGTTTGATTGTGAAGAGAAATAAAGTGGTCACTTCTTCTAAAATAAACCACTTAGCATGCTGTGTTGTCTCTTTTCTGATTACTTTGGAAGCAGTTGATTGATTTTAATGAAATTTAGTAATAAAGAACATCTTGACATAACTTCAGTGTCTTGAGACCTAGGGACTCAAAAAGAAGCTCCCAAGTGGACAAATCACCTGCATTTAATATATTTCAGCAACAGAGGGGAAAAAATAACAAGAATGTTGTTGTGGTAAAATAAAGATGGTGGCATACAGTCACTAATTCTGTTTATTTGTACATGTATGTTTTTTAAAAAGCAGTTACAAGCAGTTAACATTTACGGAGGGCTTAGTATGTGTTAAACATTATTCTAAATCCTGTCTTTAGTTCTGTTAACAGTCCTGAAACATGGATGCTATCATTATGATCCCCATCTTGTGTAAGGAAGCTGAGAGCCAGGGGTTAGGTGACCTGCCCAAGGTCACACAGGTAGTAAGTATCACAGCTTGGATGTTTTGGTGGAAATAATGCAGAACACTGTGTCAGTTTGACTCATCGTGATGCACATCTGATACTTTCTCTGGGAAATTTTGAGTCATCTCTTCTGTAGCCTAATTTGGGTGAGCTAAGTAACCATTGTCCATTTCGAACCAAAAACACCAGGAATACTTACTTGATGAAAGTGTTTTATAAAACCGGCTGTGGTGAGAAACATGAAGTAAATGTGTGTGAACCTGGCTTAGAACCTGATGCGTGGATGCTGTAATGACGTCATCAGTGATGCAGTGATGACGGTGACCACCACCGCTGCGGTGGAATCAGAACCAAACAGTTCATGGTCTTCCTGATGGTGTCTCTCTTGATTAAGTTGGCCAATTAATCTGTGTACAATTCAGATTCTAATTTAGTTTTCCTTGGACAGTTAGGCTTTGGTTGAACATTAGTTTTGACATACTATTTTAGGAAAATTAAAACAAGTAGAATAATCTGTATCAAGTGAAAAACTAATAGTTTGCTAAAAATAACTATTAGTTTTTATGATTTCTAAAAATAGAAGAGAACTGAAGTACTGGGTCTATGTTTATTATAGACTTTGAAATGTAATTTAGTTTGGCATTACTCTATCTGGTAGCTTTAGTTGAACCCAATCATGGATAAAATCTTATAACAATTTTCCATAATAGCAAGTTTGGAATATGACTGAAACTTAGTAGCTATCACCCAGTTACTCAGTAGGAGGTGTCTTCTATTCACTGGGAGGGTAATGGATTATTTAAACTAGATAAGGCAGACCTCTCTGCTTCCATTTTTTTCCCCTAAAAATTATCCTAAGAAATAGCAGCTAATATCCTTGAAAGTTCAAAATTAATTCATGTTTAAGATACCAACCCAAACATAATAATTAAAAACAAATGCTGTTCTCAACCAAATGTCCTAATTCACTGTCAGTGAAAGCTATTCCAAGTCTTTGAAAATATTACCTTTTGTGTTAGCTTGAAGGCTTTAAACTATTTTGATTGTGTGAGTTCTGTTTACCATATGTTTTCTGACTTCTAAATATTAGTCATTGGACTAAAATGTATGCAGTGTGAGGTGTTTTCTATTACTGTTGATAACTAAAGTATCATTTTTCTACTTATACTTCTCTATATTACATTAAATTCTATGCACACTGTCATCCATTCCTAGGCAGAAGGGGAAAAATTTCCTTTGGTGTTCCCCCATCCCTACCTCCTGGTAAAGATTACTAGCCTAAGATTATCTTCAAGTCTAAATGACGTTATTAAGTAATATTAATATTTCCACATTTTTATTTATCAAAGACACATGTAACCTACTCGCATACAAGGAACATGTCCCAGCAGTTCCTGTGATGTCATCAACAGCCAGTCAGATCTTCTGATCATCCTGAAGTAATCACTATCACTGTATTGAATTGATTTAACTTCAGTGAAGATCAAAGAAACTTGATGTTTCAATAAGCATATACACCCTTCACACCTCTATCTAGGCCATGGTAAAATGTTTTACCTCAGAACCTGTTTACTGTTTATTCTGGCCACTCTGGTGCTGCCCCAAATTGTCATTCAGTTTGTCCCCACAAATGAACATATCACCAGTACAAAGCTCTCTAACCCAATTTCTTTTTATTTTGAAAATTGAAATAGTACTACATAGAGCAAAGAATTTTTTTAATGTTTATTTTAAAGAGAGAGAGAGAGACTGTGCACATGCGCTAGTTGGGGAGGGAAAGGGGGGGAGACAGAGGTTCCAAAGAGGATCCTATGCTGACAGCAGCGGGCCCTATGTGGGGCTCAAACCCACGAACTGTGAGATCATGACTTGAGCCCAAGTTGGATGCTTAACTGACCGAGCCACCCAGGTGCCCCCCAAATTTTTAAAAAAAAATTATTTATTTTGAGAGAAAGAGAGAAATGGGGAGGGGCAGAGAGAGAGAGAGCGAGAGAGAGAGAGAGACGGAGAGAGAATCCCCAGCAGGCTCCACACTGTCAGTACAGAACCCGATGTGAGGTTCGAACTCACAAACCATGAAGTAATGACCTGAATTGAAATCAAGAGTCTGACACTTAACCTGAGCCATCCAGATGTCCTGGGAGCAGAGAATTTTTAAGCCAAGCTGAAACCATAGAACACCTGCCTAATTTGCTGTGATACATGTTCTCTGGTCCAGGTAAAGTCATTGTTTAACCCAGGTGTCTTCATTTGGATAGTGGGTGAGCTACAATGCCAGTTATCATGAGACAAGTGAAACCAGGCAGTTTGAGCCTTATTTGTAAATAGTATTGCTGAAATAAATCACTTTCCAAATATCTTCCTAAGATATTTATGAAATGATCCTAAAACAACGTCTGTGATGTCACCATATTTTTAAAGATAAAATTATCCAAAGATACACTTTAACACAGTGGATTTTAAAGAGGGTGCCCGTGTTGTTATGTAGAGGCCCATGACAAATCGTTCCCCATTTTTGTTGAGGACAGGAGGATATTAAATAAGGCTGTTGCATAAGAAGTTTTTCTTAGGGAAAAAAATTCTTACTTGACTGGACTTCTGTTAATTAGAGTATATTAGCAAGGCACTTGCACGATGCTTTTCCTCTAGTATTTTTAAAAATGAAAATGTTCTCACTATAGAAACCATAACTTGATGCATAGACCTTATGGGAAGATCACATCATTCAATCAGCTACATCAACATGGAATTTAAGATTTTAGGAAGAAGGAATATCATACATGCTGGGTAAGAGAGAAATCCTACCCAAGCAGAGACCACCATAATCATGCCACAAAGAGCCGGCGCTGATCTGTGTGCTATCAGTAATCCCTCATATTCTCCTGTGAGAATATGACATAGCATAACACAGGGGTGCCCCCCTTCATACATCAAACACGAGAATGTACTGTACTGAAAGGAGTGACTAAAGGGAAGTTGGCACTGTGGGTTCTCTTCCTGCTTTTTGCTAACTAACGCTGTCACTCTTTATGCTGCGTGGTCCTCTCTTCTCTTGCTTCAATTAAGATTGGGGAATTACAGTAGGTTGTTCTGACGGCAGTTTTAGCCAGAGATTTTATAAGGCAGGGTAGGAATGGGGATTCTTTTTTTTCTTTTCTTTTTTTTTTTTTTTTGGTTGTTTTGATGTTAACGGGGTAAACCTGTATCACCATTTTAAAGCAATCCCCCAAGAGCACAAAACTGCAGCTTCTACTGTCATTATCATAGGCGTCCCTTTAGATAAAAGGTGTTCTACATAATTTATTAATGTGGAAAGTTGCTTAAAGGTGCATGTGTGTCTTTGTGCATGTGAGACAGAATTTGCTTTGTGGCTATAAAATTACACATTGGTTTCCTGTTAAGAAAAGTTTGACCTGTAAATGTTTTATAAATGGTTGTCTCCATCTACAGTCGTTCATAAAACAGTGTCTCACAGAGGTAAATGCTGTGATTGTAAGTTAAGGGAAGAGCTTTTGGAGCTGTCCAGGAACCAGAATACCCTGAGAAAATCTCTGTGCTCACCTATCCTGTTCCTCACTTGCCTTTAATCACCTTAATTTTAAGACTACTTTATTTCTTTGGTAGTGTTTTAGTATGAAAAGTGTTT
Organism: Prionailurus bengalensis; assembly: GCF_016509475.1. Lineage (NCBI taxonomy): Eukaryota > Metazoa > Chordata > Mammalia > Carnivora > Felidae > Prionailurus > Prionailurus bengalensis. The sequence goes on along the minus strand of NC_057349.1, from coordinate 53,434,255 downwards.
TCAGGTTTTGTCTGGTTTTTGGTTTTCTGAAGGAAGTTGAAGGGGATCATTAACAGGTGCATTGGTTTTGCTTACTGGATGGCTTAAAAGAACTTTACCTTTTAGAAGTTACAGTGCACATATGCATATATTTCAATTAATAATGTTACATATAGAATCACTTTATGTTAGGTAGAATTTTTTTATCCACTGTCATCTGAAAACCATATTGAAGATAGAAGAAAAACAGTATTTCCGTAACTCACAGGAAAAATAGCAAGTGCCGATTAAAGCTATTAGCTAACATTCACATCAAGATAAATTCCCATCAAGATCAAACAGTAAATCTGTTAAGTGTTTCTAAAGTTATTTCCTTTGTGGTGGGGTCTGCATATCCTACTTTATTTTAAATATAAACTATTTCCACTGAAATAAATAGCTATTGCATATCCATCTGATAAATACCCTCAAAAATCCTTTAGTCATTTATGTGAAGAAGTTTATTAGTTTGAAAACTAAAAACATGGGTTCTTTCAGTTTTAATTATCTAGTGGTGCATCTGTTTGAGAAAGAACAGAATTTGTTGCTCCTAAGGCTTATTTTTGCATCACGGCAAAAAACAAAAAACCCCAACAGATCACATGTTTCTTGTTTGCCTTCTGATCCAGATTTCAGTAGCAAGCCATTGGGCCGGGAAAATACTTCTGTCAGTTTTCATGGATAATATTGCATTTACTCACACATTTTCTACTTACTGCACATTGAGTTTCTTAATATCGCCAGTCTTTCAGCTCTAAAAACTCTATGTATCAGTTGATAAAATTAGCCTTTAGCTTTTCTATGAAATGGATTGTTGCACTTAATTCTAAGAGTTTTCAGTAATTATTCTTTTCAAAGACTTAATTTAACTTTAGAAAAATAAAATGAGAACGTGGTTCTACTTTGCTCATTTTTCAGTTGGAATTTGTGTGCTTTTCCAAAATCATCTGCCTTTAGAAGATACTTTAGCTAGATCACATCTAGTAGGCAACATAAAGTAAGTAAAGTCACATTTGGGGAACATTTAACATTATGACTTTTGTATATATGAAATAACAGTGTTGACTATTTTTCAGAAAAACTTTGCTTATTTTATTCATTGTGTATTTCTCTCTTATGAAAATGTGAGAGATCTAGATATAATGATTAATATTTAACAGTTTAATATAGCTTAATTTTGTTAGTATCAGAAACTTTCACATTTAAAGTATCTGTAAACAGGGGCGCCCGGGTGGCTCAGTCGGTTGAGGGTCTGACTTTGGCTCAGGTCATGATCCCACAGCTTGTGAGTTGAAGCCCTGCATCAGGCTCTGTGCTGACAGCTCAGAGCCGGGAGCCTGCTTCAGATTCTGCGTCTCCCTCTCTCTCTGCCCCGTACCCACTCATGCTCTGTCTCTCTCTGGCTTAAAAATAATAAAACATTTTTTAAAAAGTAAAAAAAAAAATAAAGTAGCTGTAAATAAGTCAGATTTGGGAGGAAGAGATAAACCAGTCTAGTTTTGCTCTAAATGTAAGAGTTCTTTAGTTATCCAGATAGATTTTTGGAATGTGATTTTAAGTAACAAAGGTATATCTATATATCCATATCTTTATAAACACATGTAGGTATGTATATAATTGTCATAACTACCAGTATAACATTAATAGTTCAAATTTTAACTTGAAACAATTATTAGGCTCATCATTTATAGGATTAGTTGAAATTAGTTTAATAAAACAGGAATTCTGTTATTAAATAAATGGCATGTACTTAAACATAATCACCAAAGAGCATTTTTCCACAGCACTCCTTACTTCCAAACTGTATATTGTACCCATTTCCCCATCCGTATGCTCCACTGTACCATAAATTGTATAAGGACAGGGGTGCTGTATCTCTGCAGGACAGGGGTGTCCTTGTATAAGGACTTGTATAAGAAATTGTATAAGGACAGGGGTGTGCACTAGTGTTTTGCCAGTGTTTACTGTGGTGTTTGATAGATAGCACTTTTTGATGATGCTTGTATTTATGAACAAATTATATATGTAGTTTAAAAGTGTAGTTAAAAAAAATACACTAGCCACCTCAACTGTGAAGGTTACATTTTGCTTTTCTTAGCATTATGTAAAGCCAAAATAATATTGTGCTAATAATTCAGAGTTAGAGTTTAAGGTGATTTGGGGCCATTTTTGGGAAAAGTTCTTTGAGGATCTCAGAATGTTTAGGGAAAGGTACTCATCCACATTTCATGGAAAATTTAATGTTAATATTATCATGAATACACAGCTTTCCAGTCTTACATATCAGTACAGTGACAGTTGGGAGTAAAACCCGTGGTTTCTTCTAATTCTCAGCCTAGTTCCCAATCTACTGTTCAAACAAGGAAACCGTGTGCACTTTTTTAAAAAATCTTATTAGCATCTCACAATAGCCTCTGTGCTTAAGTACCATAGGATTTAGTGCTTGTTGAAATATTTCACTTCTTGACTATGAAAATGGGCATTGATACTGTGATATTGATAGGTGTTTTTATACATATTTTTCTTTATAGATGGCTTTATATGTGTGTGTGTATATGTATATATATATATATTTTTTTCCCCAACCTAATGATTGATAGCCACATACTGAATTGCATCAAATAATTGTTGAATGGGTGTTATTACATATAGAGTTCCGGTTACAGATAGATTTTTTAAAAAGATTTAATACTTAAGTTTATAAAAATAATTTTGGAACAGTATTTCATATTTGGAATAATAATTTTGTTATTATTAAAAGTACAAAAGTTCCCTGCCACATCATTTATGTTCAAATGATGATTGTTTTGTGAGAGTGAGAAAAAACAATCTACTTTTATTTGTAACTCTGCTACTTCTGGTAATGTTGCTTATTTTGTAAACTAAAGAATAGATAGATTTTATAATATTTAATTAAAAGTATTAATTTTTCTTACAGAGGTTAAGGTTTTTCTTGCTGAATTTATTTTCAGTGTTTTCAAAGAGCGTTCAATAGATAACAATCTGTGGAAATGATTTTGTTTATTAAATATCCAGAGTTACTGACTGCCCTTGATCTTTGCCTGGGCCTTGCATTAAGCTCCAGGGGACTGTGTGGGGTTATTAGTAACTACTGATATTCATGGCAGCGATGCTCAGGGCCGTGCCCACAGGAATAATTTGCTCTGGAGAACAGTTAGACTTGAACTTGGGCTTTTAAAAGGAATGACTCAACATTGGATCCAAAGTGATCCGCACTTTGCATCGCAAATGCTACTTAAACGGTGTGCAAATGCAGCATATGAGGGTGTGGTTTCAGCCGAAAGGTGGTGACCTGTGTAGTCCCTTTCTTCTTACCTCCCCCCCTCCGCCCCCGCTATTTAATATTCAAATGAGCGCCGTGACCGGCGTTGACGAAAGGATACCTTCGGGGAGCCCCTGGTGTCAGGTTCTGCCTCTGCAAGCTCTTCGGATCTCTCCCTATGTTGAACTCCATAGTTGGTGGGATTTCGAGGATCTCTGAACTCGAGCCGCCCCTCTCCCCAGCTCCATGACTGGGTCTGATGTGCGCTGATGTCACCACCGAGCTATTGCATTGCAGCCGCTCGGCCTCTAGGTACCTCCCCCTGAAACAGCCCGCCGGCTCCCGAGAGGGGGCCAGGAGTCAAAGAAAAGATGACGGCGAAGTTAAGTCGCGGGAGGGCGTAGCAGCGAAGAGAGGGAGCTGCATGCCCGGAGCGCTGCTCTGCGAAGGGACGTAGCAGCTGTTGCTTGAAGAGAGAGGGCGTTGCTGGAAGCGCCCTGGCTCGGGAGGATGCCTCCCGGGGACCGTACTGCCCTAAGGAGCTGGGGACCGCTCAGGACGTCCCTGCTGGAGTTCCTTTTCTGCCTCCTCCACCGGCCACCTCTGCCTCTCTCCAGCTGTAGCTAAAATGAAAGCCAAACCGCGGCCACAATTGGTCAATTTCAAAGGTTAGAGTAGACTTGGTTTTGAGCTGAATGTGAATTACGCTGCTTGTGCCTTAGAGGAAACCCGGAGCTCTTCTTTGCTACAGTTTCCTCAGGTGGAATAAGCCTTAAGGAAGATCAGATAAGACTCTTTGGAAATGACTTTCTTTTTTCTTGTTCTTTTTTTTTTTTTTAAAGGGGAGTTTATAGCACACCATGCTTTCTGTTTACTTTAAACGGTTGCTGGATTGTCCTGGCTTGGCTGTCCAAAAGTCTATTTTTTTCCTTTGGGTAGCCTCGAAGAAGCTTAATATGGGAAGAAAAACTGCCTTTTGAATCAAGATTATTTATAGCTACACCCAAAAAAAGTAAAAGAAAAATTTAACTTTCTTAACAGCATTCGACAACTTATTTTTCGCTGAGGATTTGTTTTTGTGCCTTGACCTGAACAATACATGGTCCCTGTGTTTGTCTTTTAAGTTTCTGAAGCATGGTTTATTTATAAAGGAGATGGAGTTTTGCAAGCCTTCTTTAAGTGGATTACAGTTAACCAGAGTTCTGCCGATATTAACATTCAGCCTAGCCTGTTAAAATGCTTGCTCATTTGGAAATTTTAACCTGGAAATCTCAGATGCAAAATTAGACTAAAAAGGGAAATGGACTGACAGTGGAATGTTTTGAGTGTTTGAGCCACTGTGTGTGTTTGTTTGTTTTCTGTGTTTTGGAGTATGTGAAAGGGAACCTGGGGGGATAAGGGAAGGGGGGAGGAAGGAGATTTCTGTTCTTTGTTCTCAATGCACTTTATTTTTTTAAGAATCATTTTAAAAACAACCAGGTAAAAGGATAGTTGCATTTAAGACTGATGCACTGATGACCTTAAACACCTCCTATATCACAACCTATATTGTTTGAGCGTATCTTTATGCTGACGACACTTCATAGTGCTGTCCAGAAGTATACTTTTTTGAAAGATGCTTTACCTTATTTCTTATTTTCTGTGTCAAGAGCTGCAATATTTGTTTTAATTGTCTACAAAATGGGGAAGCCACTCAGCAGACCAGACTGTTTACGTCAGAATCCCCCATGTGTAGGGAAAGGTGAAGAAGAGGAGGACCTAAATATCGAAGACTGTTATGTCCCACAGCGGTCAATCTATGATACTGTTAGGCTGAATGAACAGATAGACTCTGGTTCAAAGGGTAGCCTCTCTTCCAGGCATTTTACAGATCGGACTTTACCCTACAGTCACAGAACACTGGATGTTAGTTCTCTATGCTCTAACGGTGCCCTTGCTTCTTCCAGTGTATTTGAGCTGAGAGGTCGTGAAGCTAACAAACTAGATGAAAAGATGATCTTTGATGCGCTCAAACTAAATAGTGATATCATTCGAACCACCGGATTACCCAAAGCCAAGTCCCATGCAGAAAAGAAAGAACATAGACGGTCATGGCGAATGTTTGTCCCAGCCAATTTTATGGATTATGCAAACAAAAGTGAAAGCTCTTTTGTTGAACCTACTGATATGTCAGATGCTGTTCCCAAGGCCACCAAGTGCAGATGGGGTACTAATTCTCTAACGTCGGAGGAGGATGACTCTGGTTTATGTAGCCCTCCAGCAGAGAGGGAAGAAAAACAGGGCATTTTAACTGGAGACCAGTCACGAATTAGAAGCTTATCTTCAGCTGAAGATATTCATATGGCAGAGCAATACAGGCCATTTTTTTCTGTTTATTCCATTAGTGAGCAGAAAATCCCATTGCTTTCATGTAGAAGTGCCCACCCTGATGAAAATTTCAAAATGATTTTGCATGATGTTCCTCCACTAGATGAAACAAAAGGTGCAAATGGTCAAAGGGAAATCCATGGTGAAAATTGCTTTCTGCAGAATGATTTAGAAGAGAGCACTGTAAAGTGTGATCCATTGATTATGTCAGGAGATGGGGAAAGCCAGTGTATTTCTAACACTGGAGAAGAATGGAAAACCTATGGATCAGGAGAATCCCAAATCACGGCACAAAGTGGGAAATTTCTGGAAAATTCTGAGGATTTACATCTCTCTCTCACAGATGTGGAGGGAAACGATGCAGATTGTGGTAGCACGAGTTTAGTAAAAAATGTGACCGTGTTGACACCAGATGATTCGGAAGAATCCAGCGTTGCATCTAAAGAGGCAGTGGAGGTGCCCCTTTATTCCCGGGAGATGGAGGTGGTCCCAATAAAGTGTTCCCCGAAATTCATACCAGTAAGAAAGCAAGCAGCTTCCAGAAAAGCAAGGGCCCAGGCAGGAATATTGGACACAGTCTGTAATGGCTTTCAGTCAGCTCAGGTAATTAATGGGGAATGTGAGACTGCAATGCCGGCGTTTGTGGTTCCTTTTTAAAGTGGTCACTAGTGTTTCTAATAATGATCAAACCCAGTCGTCTATTTTGGGAGTTTGCCTAATACCCCACCAGATGCCAGGTATTGATAAGGGGATCATTGTAACAACTTAATTAGGGACGTTTTTTTAAGAATGATTATTCCCAGCTGTTTAGATTCCTACTGTTGCTTGTGCAGGTTCTAGGCTGTTCCCCTGCATTTAGAGTGCTTCCACTGTGAGTTTATGTGAACATGAGGCTTTTACACAAATTGTGGTTTAAGACTCTGCCATTTAAGGGTAGTTCTGTTGTATTTATTAAGGTTGAGCAGGCCTAGTCATGAAGGTACAAACACACAGTATTCTATTGTTGTGGTCTGCGAAGTAGGCTACTCAAATTAAGGACATTTAAAATGTGCTGAGAATCAGAATTCTGTCAGTAGCTCTGGACACGGAAGTAGAGAAGCTGTGCTGTATTTTGCAGTCATTATAGCTGCTAACTTTTTGTGAGCGGTGAAGGAGGTAAGAAAGTAAAGGGTGCAGCCTTGTAATAAGTAGAGGCTGTTTGTCAAGCCTGTAATTTTTTTCTTCCCACTCGGATTGAAGTTCAGCTATTTTGGTATTTTTACAAAGCTCTTCTGGTAAACTTTGCCTCAGAGGTAATTTTATTTTATTTTAAGCTTTGTGTTTGTGTACTTATGGGTTAGATTAGGGGGAAAGTCTCTCTTCATAGGTATTTGTTACCACTGAGAGATAAGGAATTTGGACAGTATCAGAAACGTTCCTCTTCCCAGCCTATGAAGTCATTGCTCTAGGCAGCGTTGCCCTTTCCTTCAGCTTGCGTGAGATGACATACTAGTTTAAAGGCTTAAAAGTACTTTTTTTTTTTTTTAATGTAAAGGATTTTGCAGTCTATTTGTAGGAAGTAATTGAGCCCTTAGGAATATACAATTCCTTCGTAGTTTTCTTCTTTAACCCTTAGTATATTTTTTGTAGCACTTCAGAAAATTACGACTCACCCAGACCTACTCTGATATGCAGCCTTAAAATTGATTTCTTTAACACCAAGATCAGGGGTTAAGGCAATTTACTAGAATGTTATCTTAGGGTTTTTTGCCCTGAGCATTATCTGACAGGAAATGTAGAACTTTTCCCTGAATCCTTCTATACCAGACAAGTTCCTGGAATTAAGAATGCAGCAGTTCTCTTACTGTCCCTCCTTCTTTTTTGTAAGTAGTAAAACCTCTCCAGAGCTCTTAGTTCCTAGAAGTAGTTAACTTAGAAAGTGGTATAGAAAAGAAGTAGCATCTCAGTTTCAAATTCTATTTTTACCACCTTGCCACAAAATTATGAAAACTTTTTTTTTTCCTCAGTGATTTGAGGAGTTCTTATTTCTTTGGTGATGTGTAATTGACTTTTTATATTCAGCACTGCTGTATAGAAACAATTAGCCAGTATGGAAATTGCCTATAAGGATTTTATATACAAGAAGAAACTCGGGCTTTTAGCAGAGAGACTTCTAAGGGAAATGATCATTTATTTGTTTGCTATTCCTAAATTTACTCATACATGCAATAACACAGAACTATCTTGTGCGCCATGCCTTAGGCCAGAGTCTAGACAGTTTTTCTTGTAGCCTCTCCATTATTTTCCATACTGTGTAAAATTATTTTCCATACTACCTCTGTAATTTTTTAAGTATTATTTTGTTACTTGCCTTTTTAATGTTTCCATATATTCTGTTGGCTGTTCATTTACTTGGACTACTGGTATGTCATATGGTGCCCTGTGGTGTAATGACTCAAACCCCAAACTCGGTCGTGTCTTAGTATCTAGCTGAAACTTCCCTTCTTTGGTTAAATTCATCTCTTTTTCTTTATGGAATCCTTTAAGTCCTGTATTTTAAACATTTGTATGTCTATGAAAGAGTTAACGTATTATCAGTATTCTCTTCTGTGGAGTTAATGCCATCCACTCCGAGATGTAAATACAGTTTTTCTGTACTGACACGTATTCGGCAAATAATTATTAGGTACATATTACATGCTGGGTACTGTGGTAAGTCCAGGACATAGAATGACTATAAGCAAGACAACTTTCTGCATTCATGGAACTTGCATTTTACTCTAATACATGAGATTTGTTTGCCAGTAACAGGCACTGGAGGACTGTTAGTTGGATGAGACTGAGAGTCAGAGGGAGGGCGTGGGAAAATGGTTGGCGGTACAGGGGGTGACCATAGAGTCACTGGAGTTGCTGTGCTGGCCACGTGTGTGAGCACGTCTGTGGGGTGAGGTCTCTGTGCTCTTGCAAATCCTTTGGCATCTCACTAGGCATTGAGGGGGCTGGATGGGTAAGGATCTATTCTATTTACTATGCCTGCCTAAGTCTTTTCTCTTTTCCTAACTCTGTATTTGGGCTCCTCTGGCAAGCTATAGATTGACCTCTCGGCTCATCTCATTGTCTTGTCAGTTATCTTCTTTCCCAGTTTGAGTCTCAAACTTCAGTTGTCAGCTAGTAGCAGTTACCCTTAGAGGAGCTTGTAAGGGTCCATGCCCAGGAAGACTGATCTTGGGCCCATCTTACCATTTTGCCCCTTTGCATTTTCCATACTGTTTTTACTAGAGTTATATTGGAATGATAGAAAATATCTGGTTTATGCTAATGAAGCAGTAGAGAGAGGACACAAACTCTTTTCTTGGTTTTATAGGTAATCTGATTAAAGGTACTTAGAATATCATTCTTTAAAATTCCTGAGTGGTTTTGATAATATGAATTTATATTAAGTTTAGTTTCTTACTGTTATTCATAAGGTAGCTGTCACATATGAATAGCCAACAAAAATTCTTTTTAACTCTGATAACCGATACTCGATCATTGAACAAATGTTTGTATTTGGTGGTTGTTAGATAAGGTAATTTATATAAATGATTGCTCTTCCAACTGCAGGTATTCCAAAAAGAAGAGATTGAACCTTTGCAGGTTAAACAGCAAGATGTGAACTGGTTAGGTCAGGGCCTTATTCAGAGTGCTGCTAAAAGCACCAGCACCCAGGGTTTGGAGCATGACCTGGATGATGTCAACGCAAGGTGGAAGACTCTCAATAAGAAGGTAATTTTTCCATTCCCTTTATTGTCATTTGTGTTGATTATTATTCTCTAGCATTTGTTGTGACTCATCATATTTATAGTAGCTAAACTTCCCTAAACATGCCTACCTTTTTATGTTGCTGTCAACTCGGCAGCCCAAACTTGGATGCCCACAGGGCTTCAGTGGGCAGCATAAATGAAACAAGTAAGCTGGGTGAAATAGGACCTCTCCCTGCCGTTAACTTGACTTTCATAGAGGCCCAGTAGTGCCAGGGTGATGGCAGGCGGCCCGTGATTCATGACCTTGTGTTGAGCGAGCACATACACCTTCAAAGGTACAGCCAGTACTTAGCTCCAGCAAATCATTCCATGTAGGGATCTAGGTTCACTGTTGCCAGATAGTCTGCCTATTTTCAAAGGAACCTGAAAATCTCACTTTTTCTGTGAAGCCTAATTTTCAAATGTCAGCAACTAATTTTACATTGTATAATAGGTCACGCTGTGCAAGTGAAAGCCACCGTGTCTCTCTTTCAGTCCTGGACTAAGGGTTTACCACCCTCACTATAGACTATTAACTCTAAATGGCATTTCATTTATGAGATGTAGATCCCACTTTTTTCTAAATGCCCACGAGGGAAAACACTGGAAGACAATGCTCTGGTGTCTTAAGGAGATCATGCTGAAACACAATGGTAGCCCTTTGCATGACGTAAATTATCAGGACATTGTTAGGGGATGACTGTGCTTATCTGGGGGTGGTGGTTTTTGTTCTTGTAGTTTTCTGTGCTTTGAGATCTTAGGCAATTGTGGCCAGATCTCAGAACTACGTTTATCATTCTTTAAAGTCTGATTCGTACTGTAGTGCTCTTCAAACACAATTGGAATGTAGTGTCAGGTGCAAATATATTCAATAGTGCTTAAAACATCTTGCCAACTACTTTTTCAGTCCTGAAGGAAAAGATCTGTGAGAAGGGCAATAGGATATCTCTGTGTAGGACACAGAGACTCCATTTACTAGAATACAAAGGGTCCGGTTTGTCCAAAAAGCCTGTAGGACTTGGAGCTAGCAGAATTTAATTGGATACTTCACAGGCAATTTTCCTAGCAAAATAAAAATCTGTTTCTCTCTACTATAAGTTTTTTTAATGTAGTCTTTTAAAATATTCATCAGTAGGAAATAAAATATGAAGTCAAAGGATAATAATAAAAATGACTAAGACATTGTTTCTTTCGGTAATCTTAAAATATTTGAATTATTCATTGCTAATCATAAATGTAGTGGGTATTTCCAAAGTCTCAAAGATTTCATCTTTTACATTACCGTTTGGGATGGTAACCTTTTCTTCCTGGCTTGCTTGCTAAACTTTGACTCCTTTCCACCACAGTCCTGGCCACTGTCAGTGCTTTGGGCAGATTTTAAGTGAAAAGGAGAAGAAAAAGCATTTTTTAATGTTTGTTTATGTATTCTTTTGAGAGACGGAGGGGGAGAGGCAGTGAGAGAGGGAGGCCAAACCCCAAGCAGGCTCCATGCTTTCAGCACAGAGCCCACTGTGGGGCTCGAACCCACAAACCGTGAGATCATGACCTGAGTTGAGACCAAGAGTCAGAGGCTTAACCAACCAAGCCACCCAGATGCCCTGGAAAAGAAAATTTGTGACCAGATGGGCAGATGAGCATGAACAGTGGTGGCTGGTGGGCAAACTGCATTTTCTGTGAAACCAGTAAATAAGCCGTCGCAACGGAAACTCTGCAGGTAGCTCAGCGGGCAGCCCAGCTGCAGGAGGCACTGCTGCACTGTGGGCGCTTCCAGGACGCCCTGGAGTCCCTGCTCAGCTGGATGGCAGACACTGAGGAGCTTGTGGCCAACCAGAAGCCCCCATCAGCCGAGTTCAAAGTGGTGAAGGCCCAGATACAAGAGCAAAAAGTAAGTTCGTGATACTTCTGTATTGTGTTTCATGTCCCATCATAACCATGAGAGTAAAGATTTACCTTGTGACTCTCTGTAGTGATAGGATATTCTAGTTGACTGGTTGTTGATGCTCTAGGTATTATTTTTTAGTCATTCAACAAATATATACTCAACATCTGCCAGGTTTCAGACTTTGTTTCAGCTGCTGGCAGTGATCCCTGAACAGAAAAGATGCAAGTTCCTCACTGAGTTTAAGGTTTAGTGGACAGGGAGGAAGAGGGAGAGACTGTAAACAAAGTAAGTACATGGTGGTAAGTTAGCAAGTGATAAATAAAGCAGGGGTGGGAGATAAGTAGGAAGTGACAGAGCAAGGATGGACAGGAAGTGCTGGAGTGGAGTCTGGGGGTGGGTATGTATGCAGTTTCCAGTAGAGTCGTCAAGGAAGATTTCACTCACTGAAAAGGTAACTTGGGCGGAAATGTCGTCATTCCCTTACATAGCAGATTGATCTGTATGAAATTGCCTTTTTTTAAAAAAAAGTATAGTTGACACACGATGTAACATTAGTTTCACGTGTAGAATACAGTGTGATTCAACAAGTTTATATGTTACGCTATTTTCCCCAAAAGTGGAGGTACCATGTATCACCATACAATGCTTTTACAGTTCTATTGACTATATTCCCCATGCTGGCCTTTTATCCCTGTGACTTACTCATTCCATAACTAGCACCCTGTATTTCTCACTCCTTTTTTTTTTTTTATAGATTAAATACAGGCCGTTTCTTGTGGCTCGGCCTGTACGAAAGAAGCAAATATTTGATTCATATATGCTAAAGAATGTGTTGTGTCTTTTGACACTACTAATACAGGACCAAGTTGGAAAGAAAGACACACTTGCTGAAGGGATGATAACATACCAAAAAAACCATTTTGTGCTCCAGATGGTGATGGTCAGTTAGGACGTATTTAGTGACATTTTCAGTACTAATTTGTCAGCCATGACTTGAAATGGCACATGGGAGGGGCCTAGCACACAGCACATTGGCAAGGTTTTTCCCGTGTGGAATCTTAAAAAGAAAGGAATGGATTAAGAGGCTTAATTTAGTTTTGACATTCAGTACTATTTCTAAAAATTCTTTGAGGACTCTAGTATGTTGGGAATTAACCTATTAGAAATAGATTTGGAGATAAGGATTAAAGAAACATAAACATAAAAAATGATTTTTAAATAGTATGTAATTCATAATATGTAATAAAGTAATAAAGAATAAGAATGTAATAAAGTAATAAGGATGTATAATATTATATATGGCAATATAATTGCTACCATTCATTATTTAATTTAAACCTTTGTTATTCTCCCAAAGTTAATGAACTATGTTTAACCAACAAGACCTAGATGTGGATTTTGCTTTCTTAATTGCTAGAGGCTTTGCTATTAAAGTTTATCAGAAGTAATCCACTTAATGAGTTCTCTCTACTGCCTCAATCACCTGTGGTTCGTTGATTTTCTAATGACTCTAACCTGTGTCAAGAGAGTTTGCGTTTCTTCCTCTTCTTTTTAAACATGTTGGTTCCTCTTACCACCTGATTTGGCGGTCTCAAAGTGAAAGGGAGAGGGTGCTGTCTTAGCTTGCTACCTCTAGGTAACTGTACATTTCTTTAATCCTTTAATTATCCATCAGGGTCAGAATAAGGAATCAGTGAAGTATTTAGCGTTTTACGTACCTGTGACTTCCTCACTGCTCTTGACCAGTGCTTATGCATAGCACTTGCTCATGAAATAATTGTTTTGATTAGATGAGAGCAAAGTAATCCTGGGTCTGGCCACTTCTTTCAAACATTCCATTCTGAGTTTTTTGAAATGCTTCTTAGAATTAAATTGCATTTTTTTTTCTGCCTCTGAATCCTGAAATACTAGTCTTATTTAGCCAGCTTTGGGGGATTTCTGACTTGTTCCATTCCCCGTTCATTTTGGACATGATACTTGAAGTCTCTTTTTTAGTTTCTATCCTAATGAAGGATTGTAGGAGCTAGTCCCACCTAGTAAAGGGAGGCCAGAGTCTCTAGATTTAGCATCACTGGCTTGTGAAGTTGGTCTGAGTCTCAACTTCCCTCTCTATAATGATTTAACATGGGGAGAGGTTTTGAAAACAGTAATGATTTATAATATCTTAAGCTTATCTCAAAAGGACATGATTGTTGAATGTTTAAGGTATTCCCATTTCTTTACAGTAATGGGAATTTTGCGCTTTCTGTGCAGTGGACTTATACTGAAGCAGCACCTTCTACCCTATTATTTTATATTAAAAATTAATAGTGAATGGCTTAGCGGGCTTATCAATATTAGTTTTATCTGCTATGAAAAGCCCCCGTCACAGTGTCTGACACAATAGTAATGAATCACTAAACAAAATGAGCCATTTTTAAAATCCTGCTTCTTTTTATGTGAATCTATACAGAATATGTATTTTGTCACATATCAAAAGTACTTAGACTGTGTTTTCCATTCCGATAACACAATTATTTCTTTGTCCCTCCCGCCTCCCCTTTTGCTTCTGGTATTTAATGTTCTGTGTCAAGCTTCTCCAAAGATTGCTGGATGACCGCAAATCGACTGTGGAGGTAATCAAACGTGAAGGAGAAAAAATTGCTGCAACAGCAGAACCTGCAGACAAAGCAAAGATTCTGAAGCAGCTGAGTCTCTTGGACAGTAGATGGGAGGCATTGCTTAGTAAAGCTGAAACACGGTAACTTACATACTTCCGGTCTTTTGAAAAAGTAGCAAAGTCTTTAATTACTGATGTTTTGCATTTTGATATTGCTTTTCTTCAAACTGTCATTTTCCTATGTTTATCATGTATGTGAACAGGTAGCAAGGGCTGTGGTGCCGCTGTCCTCCCTCCTCCCTTGGTAAGGTCTTGTAGTCACCAGATACATCTCAACACTTGGTTTTATAAAAATAATTCCCTCAGGAGTAATTCATTTATTTATTAATAACGCAGTTACTACCTGCCCACTGTGCATCAGGCATAGAGCTAGGCCTTGGGCTTTAGAGGTGAGCTGGACAGATCATTTCTGTCCTCAGGGTACAGTCAGTGTTTTATAGCCATTGAAAAGTAATGACAAATGTGATATTTCAGAGCAAAAATATAGAGTGCTATGGAAGCATGTAATGGGCTTTTGCACTCAACATGTTTCTTGATTACATTTTTTTTTGCATTCTCCATGTTGGGATCACATTGACCTGTGTTGAGTAGTAGCTACACTGGAGTGTAACCACAGCCACATAGACTGGGTGGGTTGAAACTAGACGAACCACTGAACAGAATGATTATCTCCATAAATTGCTACCTTCTTTGGAACTACAATGGTGAAGAGAAGAGGATTTGTCTAATCTTGAATACTGGAGTAGAATTAATTATATTTTATAGTTGTAGGACCGTAGAATGAGATGCTCCTAAGGAGGCTAAAAGCTTCATGTCCTTTAGTCTCGTTTCGGGAGATTATTCCATTTGTGGAATTACCAGGATATTGTACCCTGACTGCCATGAGAGATACTCTCAGTACTTTTTAAAAATAAATGAATTAATGAAATGAATTCATGTCTAGATCCCTGCTTTACCACCACAATGGCTTTCTTTTCCTAAACCTTCCTCACAGTGGTATTAAATAGAAGGATAGTGGTCATATTATGATTTATATGCTGATTAATAAAGTCACTCACAATTTAAATCACAGTAAACTAAATATGGTCACAAAATAGTTTATTTTCACTGATTCTAGATGATTGGATATTTGAATTTAGAAAAAAAAGAATGTGGAGGATCTGGGTAGCTGAGTTGGTTGAGCGTCCAATTCTTGATTTCGGCTCAGGTCATGATCCCAGGGTCATGGGATTGAGCCCTGCATTGGGCTCTGTGCTGAGCATGGAGCCTGCTGGAGATCTCTCTCTCTCTCTCTCTCTCTCTCTCTCTCTCTCTCTCTTACATGCTTACGTGTGTGTGTTCTCTGTCTCTAAAATAAAATTTTTAAAAAAGGAAAAAAAGAATTTTAGTAATAATTTAGAAGTCAAAAATAATTATATTCATTTTTTTAAAGATCAAATATGTTTCATCTGAAAGTTTTAAGAGATATATAAATGTGTAGTTTATGATATACACAGAAATTATATTCAGTAGCATGTGCCAATTTTCCAGAATTCCCTTGGTCTCCATAGAAAGCAAATTTCTTAAATCATGCAATTACCTAAGAATTATGCATGATAAAAAGTTATGACAACCACTCTTGGTCCCAGGATCTGGTACTGAGTCAGGTACTCTGTATAGAGACGGGCACAATCTCTTGCCCTAGGTAAAAACTGAGGGTGGCGGAAGGTCGGTTTTCAGTTACATGGTACCATTTTAACTGAAGAACTAATGTGTTTTTTAAGAGCATTTCAAACTATATAAAAGTGTATTCAAATAAGTAAAAGTCTAAAGAAATCCTTTTTCATGATATTTTAATCCATAAAATATTAAGTGTTGCTTTTGGGAAATATACCTGACACTGTACTTTTTTTTTTGGCGGGGGTTGGGAGGGAATAGACCCGACACACTACTTTAGAAGGAGTCACTATTCACTCCACTTTGGGGGGAGCTACAGATGGTCTTCAAAATTTGAATCCAATTTTGACCAGTTGATTAAGGAAGTCACAGTAACTGGTGCTCTGATTGAAGTTAATTAATATATAACACACTTAAAACAGAGGCTTGGCACAGCATATGTGTTCAATAAGTTTTTTTTTTTTATTGTCATCATTGTCATTATTATTGCTGCTATTGTTATTATGACATTACTATTATTATTATTACATAGCTATTATTGTAACCAGATTTCTTAAGAGTTTCATAAGATTTAGCTGCTTGGGATTGGCCTGTGCTTCACCTTTAATTTTATTTAATAGGATAGCTATTTTAGCATGTCCTTTAAATGTGACAGATCTTAATTTTAACCTTAGTTGTTTTCCACAAAAAAATGTTTAGAATGCAGGAGCTTGAGTAAAGAAGTTTGTTGACTATTTCACACATTCTTCATCCCTAAATGACCTTTATCTTGGCACATTTATAGGAATCGTCAGTTGGAAGGTATCTCAGTGGTAGCACAGCAATTTCATGAAACCCTAGAACCATTGAATGAGTGGCTTACAACCATAGAAAAGAAGCTGGCGAACTGTGAGCCCATAGGAACCCAAGCGTCTAAACTTGAGGAACAAATTGCACAGCACAAAGTAAGATAACCATTGCACGTTAGTAAGATTCAGTTTTCCATTTCCTTTGTGGTTTTATGTCATAAATTTGAGTTATGTACTGTTGTGTTATGCATAATTGTAAACTAAGCCCATTTCAAATGTCATTCTTTCATTTGATTTATGTTTTCATTTTTATTTGTCCATCCTTTTTGTTTCTCTTTTCTTAAACTTTATTTTAGGCCTTAGAAGATGACATCATCAATCACAATAAACATTTGCACCAGGCTGTTAGCATTGGCCAATCCTTAAAGGTTTTGAGCTCCAGGGAGGATAAAGATATGGTGCAAAGTAAACTAGACTCCTCTCAAGTGTGGTACATTGAGATTCAAGAGAAAAGTCACAGCAGGTCTGAGCTCCTCCAGCAGGCCTTATGTAATGCTAAGATTTTTGGGGAAGATGAAGTTGAGCTGATGAATTGGCTGAATGAAGTGCATGACAAACTGAGCAAGCTCTCAGTCCAGGATTACAGCCCTGAGGGGTTATGGAAGCAGCAGTCTGAACTTCGGGTATTTTTATTTCTTTTCTTTTCTTTTCTCTTCTTTTCTTTTCTTTTCTTTTCTTTTGTTTTTTCATTTCACTTGTCATTATTTTCTAAGTCTTTCTCATTTCTGGATTATTTTATGTTCTTATGATTTAGGGGAATTGCTATACCCAAAAAAAGACTTTGCCTGTATATACAGATTACTTCTAATGGAGTCACTTTAAAAAGAGATTGAATTTATCCAATAGCCAGATTCCCCCCTTTCGTTTGCTATTTTATTGTTGTACATGAAGACTCATAATTAACAGGTCGTCCAATATCTTCACAAAGTCTGTTTTCTGAAAAGGAGAGAGTGTGTGAATTAGGGTAGATGAACATGGGCCATGGTGGTTTAAAGAGAAGGCGAAAATAAGGGAACAGGGATTAATAGTTGAAAATGGGAGGTGTCTACTTAAATCTCTATGAAACACAGAGTTCTCTAAGATTAACCAAAGCTAACTCTGATTTTTTTCCCCCCAACATAAAAACCGTACCTGTGTCTTAGGTTCTGCAAGAGGACATCCTACTCAGAAAACAAAATGTAGATCAGGCATTACTAAATGGTTTAGAACTACTGAAACAAACAACAGGTGAGAATCTTTCAAATCAGATCATCATGCAATTAGCATTTTTGCATTGCTTTCTAAATATTTTAGGGATAAGAGAAAAACAAAATCCTTTATAATTCTGAGGCCACTCCAAGACTTCATTCTGCAGAATTCTTTGAAGACTGATCCAAGGGGGTTTTGGGATATGAGCTCACTTTTTTTCTCATGATCTCACTTGAGTTCCTAATGGAAGTTGTGTGTATTACTCATAGCACATAGCAGGGTTACATTCATTTTCCACTTGCGGGAGGCAGTTGTTCTGCATGAGTACGCAGGTTGTAGACCAGTTTTTAAAATTTTAAGATAGTTTGCGTTCAGTGACAAATTCTCTGGCTATGCACACACTTCATTTCTCCATGCTTACGCTTACTAAGAAAACAGATACAGTCTAATTCGTTTTAGTAATTCCTTTGGCCACAGGAAAGTTTCACTGTACCTGTGTCCAGTTAGCATCTGTATTCAAGTATGGGCCAGTAACATTCATTGTGAGTTGCGAGGGGTTCACTGTAGTGTCTAGAACCTTGAACCAGGAGTCTCAAGCCCAGGATGCAATTTCTCTGGGTGTCTGAAAATGAGGTAGAGGAGAGCGAGGACCTAACTGGAATAGTGCAGATGAGTTTATTATTTTTAATATATACACATTCATATCCCATACACATGTACCACGTACACACATGCGCACACATTTGCATATATACATATGCACATGCCAGACGCTGGTCTAAACGCTTTGCAACTATAAACTTGTTGAATTTTTATCACAACTTTATGAGGTAGATTCTTTCATTCCTGTGTAATAATGAGTAAACCAAGGGCACAAAGAGGTTAAGGATCTTGTGCATGGTAACGAGTGGCAAAGTCAGTGTTGGAACCCAAGCAGTTTTTACCTCCTGTGCTTGAAGTCTGAAAACGCCATATAGTTAGTTGTGAAGGTGGTGCTTTCCCATAACTGCAGGCACTGTAACCCCTTCCGGTTTTATATTGGCATTTTCAGAGCTGTTTAGATTTGCCAGAAATCCCGGGAAGGATTAAAACCTAGAAAAAGGCTTCTCTTGGGTCAGATCATCTTTGGAAAAATGTCTCTCCTCCCTGAGAAAATCTCATCAGTGTACAATAATATCTGAAGAAACCCTCCCTCTAGCTTTTCTTTGCTTTCTCGAGATATAACACGCCTTTGAAATTTTAGGTGATGAAGTTTTAATCATTCAAGATAAATTGGAAGCCATTAAAGCAAGGTACAAAGACATTACTAAATTAAGCACGGATGTAGCCAAGACCTTGGAGCAGGCACTGCAGCTTGCCAGGCGCCTGCACTCCACACGTGAAGAGCTCTGCACCTGGCTGGACAAAGTGGAGGTGGAATTACTTTCATACGAAACTCAGGTTCTGACGGGAGAAGCAGCAAGCCAAGCCCAAGCGAGACAAAAAGTAGGCTTTTATTTACGCATTTTGGATCCGTTTGTTACCGTTTAGGGTGATAGTCTCGTGTCGTTACTAATATGCTGAAGGATGCCTTGATGGGGACCCAATAGAAATTGGCAGGAGATCAATTGTGTAACACTTCGAAGAGCCCAGAGATGAAAGCCCTGCATTTATAATTTGTTTCCAGAGTCTTATGGTTGGGAGTATAGTTTATTACACAAGAGACAGAATGATGAAAACAGAAAGAAAAAAAAAGCCATTGTTTCAGAGATACACATAATTTGCTTAGAACAACAATATTTATGTAAGATAGATGCGTAGCATGAGGTAGCTTTTCTACTTATATTGCAGAAGTGGTATTCTGTCATGCTGTTTTCTTTTCAGAGATAGCCTCTGTTTTATCATCCCTGAAGTATGATCACATGTGGGTGGAAGGGAGCCGGGGAGGTCAGGCTCACTGAGCCTGTAATGATTCAACAGGGATGATTTAAAGCCACTACGTTCTCATTTTGAGGGTCACTTAGTTCTGGCTTGGACTTTACTCTTTATTTTACTTTCCTAGTACCTGATTACTTAGAGGTTACCAGAAAGCAAAGAATAATACATGTGAACCTGCTTGGTTTTGTTTCCCGAATTTTAAACATTTATATTAAAGTTCAAAGATAAAATCTTTGCCGTGTTGACAAATGAATTGTTCTTTGGAACTCCTCAGGAAACACTTTTCCTTTTTACAAAATAGCTCTAAATAGCAAAGGTTTCTAGAACTTAACTGAAACTCAGGGACCAATGCCTGGCATAATTGACCTGCAAAGGATGTTAGCCCTGAGGACAGTTAAAGGAAAAGCCTGTTCTAACTCTTAAGCATTACCCACAGATTTGTATCTTTTCTGAATTCTGTTTCCAGGAACTGAAAAAGGAAGCTAAGGACAGCAAAGCCTTATTGGACTCCCTTAACGAAGTGAGCAGTGCTTTACTGGAGTTGGTACCCTGGAGGGCGAGGGAAGGACTGGAAAAAATGGTGGCCGAGGACAATGACCGCTACCGATTAGTGAGCGACACCATCACTCAAAAGGTGGAGGAGATCGATGCGGCCATTCTGAGATCACAGCAGGTAGGGACAAGCGGTTTGTTGTCTAGGCAATAAATTTCCCCTGGTGGTTCTCAGAGCCTTTACCTGAACAAAGATTTCTATTAATAGTGTTTCCATTCATTTGTTATGCTTCAAAAATGAAAGGAGGGATTTGAAAAGATTTTGGGTTACTTCGACATCTGAGTGCGAGGCAGGGCAAGGCTAATCTGTACATTGTTAACAGCCATCTGCCTCATTGTAGCCCAGATTTATACCCTTAGCAAATCGGTCACTGGGAAGATCAGCCCTGCTTTCCAAACAAAGTGCTTTTCGCTTACATATATGTGAATTGCTAATGCTAATTTTATGCTTTGGCTAAGTCTAATCTGTATGTGAGTAAATATTTTGAGTTATCACATAAGTCCACACTGACTATTCATTTACATACAGCAATGGCAAAGAGAGGCTGTGTTCTTTCTAAAAAGGAAACAGTTGTGTTGGTGATGTCGTGTTTTTTCTCAACTGAAGGGGGGGGGGGCGGCGGGAAGGGTTGTTTCTGACCTGTCTGTGACTCATGCAGAGTTTAGAGTTCCAGAGAGTTTTGTAGGCACCCAGCCCTCACCACAGCTCCCTCAGAAAACTCTGGGTGATGAGTGGGGTCCTGGAAATAGAAATTTATAATATGTGTTTTGATTAACTTTTATTGACTATCTCAGACTATTTACATTAAGTCATCAGACTCTTACTGCAGACCTTCTGTGACAGGATTAGTGTGCTATTGCAGGGTACTTCAGAGCAGAGCTCTGGAAGGCACATAACTAAGCCTTTACTAATACATGCTGAACACCAGAGCCACAAACCAAGCAGATTGTGTGGGAGCATCCAAAATTAATTTTCTAAGGTTGCTGTAAAAGTGTAATTTATATAGTTCTGTATTATAATTTATGTGGCATAATGCCTCACTCCTCATTTCAGGGCCATGCTCTAGAATCACAAAAGCTGATGAAATACAATGATAGCGGAAGGCCTGCCTTAGAAATTTTTGTGAGGGAGAGCATTCATGCCTGAGGAATGTATTTGCATGACTTCAGTTTTCAAAGTTCGGCACAGTCTGTATGCCTCATTATTACAGGAGGATAAATGTATTTATCTGTGAAGTTTATTCAACTGTATGAAAACACTGGATTTTTTTCCCCAAAACTTATATCCACATTTCAGAATTGGCACTGAAGATTTCCCTAAATAGCAAGACTACTATTCTGTACTCTTGGAGTATGATTTTTCTTGAGAGGTTGACTGTGGGTGGTTAGTTCAGTGAAATAAGAGCATAAAAAGGGCAAGATGACAGGTTGAGCTTGTATTTTTTTAAATGTTTATTTATTTTTGAGAGAGAGACTGTGAGTGGAGGAGGGGCAGAAAGAGAGAGACACAGTCATTATAGAAAATTTTAAGATTTTCTGAAAGAATACAGGAAAAACTCGTGGAAGAAATAGTGTGTAAATAATATGATCTCTATCCTTCCAGTCTTCCTTCTGAGAGAGGAAGACCTAGTGTCTTACTACCAATAAGTCATACAGCTAATGCTAATGCCACTGATATTTTCTGGTTGTTCACATGTTTCTAAACTCATAATTTTCAAGTTTATAAAGGAGCTAATTTATGACTGAAGTCATTTCATAACTTTGCTCACTTATAAATACTTGGAATTAGCACCAGAGTACAGTTTGGCACTAAAATATTTGTTTTCTGTTTTCACAATAGTAATTCGTCTCTGCAGTATAGAAGAGATGGTGCAAAAATATCTGGAGACTCGGATGTTAGCCACACATTTTGTACTGTTTTAAGGTGTATAAACGGACCAAGCACCATTCTGTGTCTCTTCTCCATCTAAAACAATGGACGTGATCTGACCTCCGTCCCATCTTTTTAGACATACCTATAGTCACATACAATTTGTTTTATTAACAGCTACTCCTTTCCAGGTCCCTACCTTCAACATACCCACACCCACAAGTTGACAGGGTAGGATGTATGTCTTGAACACGAAGTGGTAATTTTTACATTTATAGATTTGATGCTTTGTTTCTTAATAACCTGGCTAAATCAGATTTTAAATAACTGAATGTTTTGTTTCCAAGTAAATTTCTATTAAGATGTTTCACCTTTTGCCCGGCATTAAGGCTGTTTGTATACAGATCTACCTCCTGTATAATGTTATAACCTGCTTTTTGGAATTCAAGAAAAGCATAGGGACTTTGTGAGTCAGGTCACTGTTGCAGAGTATATTGGCTTCCAAACATCGATGGGAAAGATGTCTAGGAGTGCCTGGGTGGCTCAGTCAATTAAGCAACTGACTTTTGATCTCAGCTCGGGTCTTGATCTCAGGGTCGTGAGTTTAAGCCCCGTGTTGGAGCCCACTTAAAAAAAAAAAAGAAAAAAAAAGATATCCAAGAAAACATAGAAAAGAATTAGTTTGAAAAGGACAGGGAAGGGAGCATGCAGATGTCTAGTAATTGGCATGACTTTGTAACCACCCTGTTTAAACAGAGTTTTTAGAAAAGTTCTGATTTGATGTGGTTAGATTTTTTATGGTTATCCTATATGATAGTAACAGTTTTGAGAATATGTGTCACTGAATTTTGAAATCATGGAGGCCTATGACAGAACCCTTTATAAATTTGAGTAGTAGTTATTGCTGTTTGAAAAATCATCAAACTGCCTCTATTATGGACAAATGAGTGAGGACTGTATGCATCTGACTCTACAGATTGGCAAGCATTGACATTCTGAAGAGAGTATGCTTTTTTATAAGAATTAGGCCCATTCATTACTTTTAGGAAATATCTGAGGAGAACAAGGCAGCTTTAGTAAACAGTGATGGTGAGCTTTATAAACAAAACAAAACAGGTCTCTCCTTCTCACAATACATGCCATCATCTGAGTTAGAAACTGTACATATTTTTGCCTGTTAAACCTGCACGAAGTAGCATCTTTTTGTTGCTTTCTTTTTGTTGCTTTCTTTCTCTAATTGCAAATTGAACCAAATGAGCAATGTGGAAATAGGGGGAGGTACTTTCGCTTAAAAGATGTGCAGACTTATAGCCTGAATTCACACCATTGTGATTGTTTTAACCTCAGAGAAGTTCATTGTCCTTTGCCTCATATTAATATGCACAATTGTCAGAAGTTGCTAAAATGTGTGTATTTCACGGGATCTGGGAATCCCAGACACTCTTCAACAGTTCTAATTGCTTGGCTTGAGTGGCCATAATGACCCTTTTATATTAAAGGCACGTAGGTTGGTGATTTGGGTGCAATTAAAATAAGCAACTCATCAGGTCATTAGGAATCAGCCTTGGAAAAAAAAATAACACCTGTTTGTTTCTTTTAAAGAACTAGTAGGAAACCTCCCCCACGGAAGTGAGATTAGTTTAGACCCTCCAGGTGTTGGGGGTGGGAAAATATGGGCTGTGTTATGAATAATGCAAAGCAAAATGGAAGGAAATGCTAATCAAGGAAAAGTGATAAGATCCTCAGCCGGGGGAAGGGAGTAAAAGGACGTCCTTGAAGTTAAGGTTCACTTATCATTTTGCCTTTCTTAAGCCTCTATTTCCACTTAAAAGAAACCCTCTAGATAAACACAAAAGTAGTTTGTCAGAGACTGGAGAAATGTTTAAGAAGTTAAAACCTACTATTTATTGACGGTTGTGGTATATGAGCCATTTTTGGTGAAATTGCATGCATATTTTGAGTTCACGAAGCCCGAACTGTATATGAGCACCAGTGATAGGGCAACTAGCAATGCAGTCTCTGGGGTCAGACCACCTTGGTTTGAGTCTCAGCTCCAACATTTACTAGCTGGGTAAGCCCTGGTAAGTCAGGTAACTTTTCTCTACCTCAGTTTTCTCAACTGTAAATGGAGTAGATGGTAATACCCAGATGATGCAGTTGTTGTCAGGATTAGAGAAGATACTGCATGTGAAGCACTTAGTGTGTTCAGTAAAATGCTGGCCATTTTTGTTTTAGAGCGTTTTTCAGGAATCGAGATAGCCAATTAAAATGTCTTTCACTATTAGGGTCCCTGGCTGGCTCAGTTGGTGGAGTGTGCGACTCAATCTCAGAGTTCTGAGTTTGAGCCCCACGTTGGGTGTAGAGATTACTTAAAAAATAAAATCTTTAGGGGTGCCTGGGTGGCTCAGTTAAGCACCCGACTTTGGCTTAGGTCATGATCTCATGGTTCGTGGATTTAAGCCCCACATGGAGCTCTGTGTTGACAGCTCAGAGCCTGGAGCCTGCTTCGGATTCTGTGTCTCCTCTCTCTCTGCCCCTCCTCTGCTTGTGCTCTGTCTCTCTCTGTTTCTCAAAAATAAATAAACATTAAAAAAAATTTTTTTAAATAAATAAAATCTTAAATGTCTTTCACAGTCTTGTTGGAAATTTCTGAAATACTGGTTCTACTATAATAAGAGTTATAGTAGGTCAGTGGTTAGATTCCACTGATAAAACCTAGTAGAATATTTCCTAGAATGCAATTATGGATGGTAATATTATCTACAATTTATTTGAAGTCAATTTCTGCTACTTGAGTGAGCAGTAAACAAGTTTATTAAAATTTGGTCTAATAAACTGGTTCTCCATATTGTTCACATTGTAAAATAAGCAGCCTTTATGGTCTATTAGAAATGTACACATATAGTCATTCGAAAGTTTATAGGTGTAAATAAAATGCCTTGCTTCCCTGTAAATTGCTTAATGAAGACCCTGGGGCTATTCCATTTGTTGCTAAACAATAAATATTTGCTAATTTAATTAAAAAAATCTCAAAAGACAGGAGGGAAATTTCTGCTTGCAGTCTTGTTTTCTTTTAGCAGAGCAAATATTTGCCTTAGTTGAAGGAACAGTGTTTTAGTTTCAGCTTTCCATTTTGGCAACTTAGATGGTATCCCCATACTATTTTTCACTGGATTCTTTTTTTCTTTTTTTTTAAGAGAAAGAGAAATAGATTTAAACTAATATTAACACTAATAGGCTGACTTTATTTACTAGGACTGTCATATAAGTGCTGAAAATTGCCTGATCACAAACAAGCGGAGTGGTTTGTCACTTTGTTTTTTCAGGGACCAGTAGAGGAAAAAAGTCATTACTGTTAAATTTTATTCAGATATCTTGCAGCACTTGCACTCAGGTACAAAGGCCTGGGCTGTTCTGCCCAGTTTCACATTCGTTAAGGGAATCACATAATAAAGTTTTACCTTGAAGTTTCATTGTATATATCTTGAAAGTGAATAATCTAACTATGAAGGCTCTTCTACTTGTTTTTCATGAGGATTTCTTTTTTCTACATTGAAGCTCCTGAATTAGTTGAAATTTTTTCCTTTCCTTTTCTTTTTTTAAAATTTTACTTTTAAGTAATCTCTACCCCCAACATGGGGCTCAAACTCAATACCCCGAGATCAAGAGGCACACGGTCTACTGACTGAGGTAGCTAGCCAGGTGCCTCGAAATGTTTTGTTTTGTTTTGTTTTGTTTTGTTTTGTTTTGTTTCGTTTCCTTTTCTTTTCTTTTCTTTTCTTTTCTTTTTCACATTGGTGAATAATTGCTAATGAGTAGTTCCGTTTGAAACTAACATCATAAAAATTACTGAACCAGATTAAGATACAATTTTTCATATGGTCTTTCATATGGATTCTTTTCTGGAAGCCACATTGTTCTGGTTTGTCCCAGTAGCAGAAAAAGTAACGAATCAATGAAAAAAAAACATTTATTAACACTACTGTCTGCAAACCAGGAGCCTTTTCAATAAGTTTTATGAAAAATGTGGCTTTGCTAAAAAAATAATGTATAAAGTTATGGGAAATACAGGAAAAATGAGTAATTCTGTTTGAATGTATAAATGTACACACAGTCATTTTAGAAGTACTGCCCTTATAAAGGAGCTCACCCCAGTCTGTGGACTAAAACTCTGAATTTCTGTCTGGAACAAGTTCAGCATATCATTGGTCCTCTTAAATGTGTGACACTTGAAGGACAGCCCAATGTGGCAAATGTGTTCCAATCTGCTGTCCAGACACTATGTTAGTCTTAAAGCAGCCTGATTTTGCATCGTGTTTCTTTGTTTGTTTGTTTGTTTTGGTAGGTATTGGTTTCTATCAGATATTATTCAGGCAGCAGTTTAGAGGTTAAGGAAAGGTCTGTTAAGCCCTATCTCCTCCTTCATATCCTTATGCAATTGAGTTTTTTTTTTTTTTACACCTCTATTGTATTCCTTTTTTTTTTATACCTCTATTGTATTCCTGGCTGGGACCCATTATTTACATGATTACTAAATTTTTCTTCTATCTGAACCATTGACTAAAAGAAACTGACCTGCAAATAGCGTCAGTATTTATTTACTCATTCATTATTTGGCAAAGGTGAAAACAAGTGGGTTCATGATATATAGGAAAAAACTATAATAATTTATAATATTATTAAGTATTTTTCACTTCTATAATTTGTTATTCTTTCTTTGTGAGATTGAAAGTGTAACATTACTCTTAATCAGTGCTATTCAAGTCTGTGCCAGGTTACTGCTGGCAGATTATTTCCTTATAATTAAGGGAAGTCCACTGATACGCTTGGAAAATATTATTTAAAAATAAATTGTACCCCATGGTGATGAGGGTACAGAAAAACTTTCCTTGTGGCTGTATAAATCAGTATATCCTACCTGAAGGGCAGTTTGGCAGTATATTATCTAAAAGGAAAATGTGAACTGGAGCTCACACAGAGGTTATCCACACAGACCTTTTGTTGTTGTTGTTTTTAATTAACTTTTATTAAGATACTTGTAGATTCACATGCAATTGTAAGAAATAAGATAGAGACAGTCACATTGTACCCTTTACCCATTTTTCCCGGTGGTGACGTTTTGCAAAAGTATAGTACAGTATCACAGGCAGGATGTTGATGTCGATGCAGTCAGATACAGAACGTTTCATCACCGTAGGACTACCTCATATCTCCCTTTTATAGCCTCCCACCTCTGCTCCCTCCTAAACTCCTGACAACCAGAAGTTATTTCTGCATTTCTGTAATTTTATCATTGTTTAAAATATTTGAGGGTTTTTTTTTCTACAATCTCTTTTTCTTCTCCTTCTGAGACTCCAACAACAGGAATGTTAGATCTTGTATTATATAGTTCCACAGGTCCCTGAGGCTCTATTGATTTTTTTTTTCCTCCAGTCTGTTTTCTATTATTCAGCTTGGGTAATTTCTGTTGTTGTGTCTTTTGCTTCACTGATTCTTTCCTCTGTGCCCTTCATTGATCTCATCCTCTGACCTTATTTGTTATTATATATTTAAGTTCTAAAATTTCTATTTGGTTCTTTATATATCCTTTTTCTTTGCTGAGGATTTTTGTTGCTAACGCCTTCTGATTTTTCACATTCATTTCAGTGGTGTTTAAAATTGCTCATTAAAGCATTTTTATCATTGTTCCTTGAAAATTTTTGTCAGACTGTACTAACATTTCTGTCATCTAGGTATCGGCATCCATTGATGATCTTTCTTTAGTTCAGTTGGAGGCCTTGGTTCTTGCTGCTAACTTAGGAGTTTTGGGTCATAATTAAACTTTCCGTTTGGACTGGCCTCCTCAGGCACCACTCTGGCAGAAGAAGCTGGGGGTACTGCCGGGTGCAAGCAGAGGTCTACGTTCCCCACTCAGCCTCTCGTGACACCTGACAGGGGTGCTCCTCATCTCTGCCGGCTGGGAGTAGGGATTAGACCTCCAGCTGTCGGAGCAGTCTTTTCCAGAAGTTCAGTGAAGGTGGCTACGTTAACCACAGAGCCATGGTGAAAATCCTGACTCTCCACTAGGCCTTCTCTGAACCACCCCGGAGGAGATAGGGAGGGGCAATTCATGACTGCTTGTGGGGGCTCCCCACATGATCTCCACTGATACTGTGGGCAGGAGCTTTGTTACTGGCCAGTGGCACCAAAAGTTGCATCTCCCTATTTGGCCTTCTCTGACGTCACCCTGGCAACAGTGCCAGCACCTTGATATGTAGGCTCATGAGCGCGAAAGTGTAGGCCTTCCTTGGCATGAGTGTGGGTGAGACCACAGCCTTTTTTCCTGTGGAGTCTAGACAGAGTGGTTATTGTTTAAAAGTTCTGTGTCTTGCTAGGATGCCCCTTTCCTGGTCATCTGGCTGAGGGGGCAGACTTCTCTTGGGGTTTTGTCTGTGCCTCTTGGTGTTTCCGGGTTCCATTTTCTCCAGTGTCCAGTCTAGGATGTGTGAGGCAAGAAGAAAACCCAGAGAATTCACCACTGTGTGTTGTTCCCCGGGCACCAAGGTCCACAGCAGTTGTGCTGCCTTCTGTCTCCTTTCACAGTCTTATGTGTGTTTCGTATGTAACGTGGGCGTGTATGTAACGCCTGGGGATTTGTAGGTGTGCTTACGAGGAACAGGGAAAGCACATCTCCGTCTTCCCGTGAGTCTGCATTGTGTCGCAGAGTGTTTTAGACGTATGAATTATTTTCTAACCTAGTATCTTATCTCTACTCTTCTCTTGCGTCACTTATATATCCCCTGCTCTCATCTAGATTTCCAGATTCTCTTGAAAAATTTAAAGTTCTGGCAGTACTGTAACTGAGTGCTTGCAATGTCTGTTTCCCATTAAATCTTCCAACTAAGGCCAATGTTAGTTACCATTTACCGTTGGTGCTTGTGGGAGCACTTTGCTCATTTATGATACCTGTTTGGTCCTAGAAGGCATCAGGTTCTGTCTCATGCAAGGTAATGAAGAAGTTCATGCTCTTTGACTTGGTAGTTAACTTCTAGGAATCTACCCTGAAGAACTAATTGAAGATGCCAGCAGAGATTTATATTTATTACAGGTCTGTTTATATAATAGCAAAAAAAGCAGTGTGCCTAAATGAAAATATCCACGTATGCTAGAATACAATGATGTTATTTAAAATTCACATTTCAAAGAATATGACATAGGAAATGTTCATAATAAATGAAAGAGCAGGATATGAAACTGTTTATACAGTATTAGCCCAGACTTTTATAAATCTTTTTCAACTTCTGGAATAAAATTCACTAAAATACCAACAGTATTAACTCCAGGTTTTAATTTTCTTCTGTATATTTTTCTGTACTTTATGAATTTCTACCATGAATTATTGTTAAGATCAGGAAAATAAAACCTCGTAAAATATTTAAGAACGCTCTTGGAAGTGAATTATTAAATGAGATATAAAAAATTTTACATGAGACATTTGCAGGTATACTCTACATACACAATCATACTTTGCACATACATTTATACACACATAGTATGATAAATAAATGGGAATATTTCATGAGTTTTGCTAGGAATCTTATATGTCAGTAGCGGAGTGCTGTCTGCATATCATATGGATTAAAGTGATGAATGCAGCGATTGAAAGATGATACCCACTTTCTTAGCTGTTTAATTTGGATAGTACTCTTACGGAGGAAATTCTTATAACAACCAAAAAGAAGGTAACAGACTTAGCTGTCCCAGAATAATTAATGCCATGTTACAGATTCAATGTGTTTTAAGAGCGTGTGTTTAATTATTCTGTGGGAACTTCTCCTTTATAACTTGAGTGATTACCATGAATTATTTCAGGATGCCATAAAGAGATAAGCTCAAATTTTCCACTTGTGTAATTAGGATATTTTAAAAAATCTTAGGTAGGTATTTTTCTGGCACCAGTTACAGGAACTTACTGACCTAATTATTCATCTTCTGTTTAGTTTGACCAAGCAGCTGATGCTGAATTATCCTGGATTACTGAAACCGAAAAGAAATTGATGTCTCTGGGTGACATCAGGCTTGAGCAAGACCAGACCTCTGCTCAGCTGCAGCTTCAAAAGGTGAAGAAGTACATTTCCAGTTATATCAAAATTGCTTGTTAACGTGCTCCAATCTAGAACGTGGGATTGCATGATTTACTTTACAAGACCCTTCTAGTGTAACTTGGTATTTTTAACTACTTTGCCTGATTGTTTTCATTTTAGTCACACAGCCTCTCTCTCTCTCTCTTTTTATCTTTATTCTGGTAAATCACAGAAATTCACCATGGAGATTTTGAGACACAAGGATATTATTGATGAGCTTGTGAAATCTGGACATAAAATCATGACCACGTGCAGTGAAGAGGAGAAGCAATCAATGAAGGTATAATCTTGTCTGTGTGGCTGCTGCTGAGACCCTCAAATAAATGGCATGCATTGAGTGCTCAGTCCTAGAGCAGCACATTTTCTTTATCCACAGCTGCGATTTGGACATCTGAATCATGAGATTTAAATAAGGCATTTTTTCAAACTTACAGAGTAAAAGTAAAAGGAATATTCCTTAAGGGAATCACCCTGGGGACACTTTTTTTAATAGACACTAAAGCTATTAAAATTTGCATCCTTGAATAACTGGCACACATTAAACATTCAGTTAATGTTAGCTGTATTATTGCCATTATTATTGGTATAAATTATCACTCTATATGTCACCTGTTGTCTGTATGCTTCAAAATATATGGTTCTCTTTAATGCTAAAATCCATTCTGTATAAAATTTTGGTAAGCTGTACAGGAAAAAAATGAGCTGAATAATTAAGAAAGCATCTGGTTTCTAGACTTCTAATGATCCTTTAAATTGATGGAAAATCAGTCACAAGTAAAAATGTTTAGTTCAATTCACATTCAGACATCTCAGCAGACTAAAGAAATTAATGTATACTAATGCTTCTGATAGGAAACTATCCCATAGCAAAAAAAAAAATATGCAAATGTCTATGCCTAAGATTACTCTTTAAATAGTACGCATTGGTTTCAAGGTGCACCATGGACAAAGTAATAGAATGTAACTGTATATTGATACTACTTTTATTTATTCTGGCAATTTACTTATTTATAATTTAATCTTCCCTGTATTATTTTTATAAAGACTGACATGAAAAATAGAGATCATCATGAAATATTTTCTGTGTCATTCTGTGGTTTATTAGATTCCTGTTGTGCTTTATCTTCTGCTATTAGTTTATGATGTAAATTTATACCGTAATCTAGATCACTATGATCACCGCATAAAATACAGTGTATAGTATAATGTTCTACTCTGATTCTAATGTGTGCAATTAATTTTGCTAGCAATTCCTCTTATAACTTCACTTGTGAGAGGGAGTCTTTACTTTTGGCCAGAAAGTAATGTTAATGTCGCTAGACTTATATGAGACTTGTTTTCTAGCCCAGAAAGCCTATAAGACCTAGAAGGATAGTTGAAGAATTTGGCTTATTATGTTTGGAGAGCTCATTGTCTTTTTCATAAAAACCTGAGTCTGTTTATTTATTCATATTTTGGGTTTTGTCACCTAATATTTCTGACGGGGGGAGGGGGGTGCTTGTTCTCTGTCATTAAATCCCATGATTTTTGATGATAATATAAAAACCTGTTGTGTGGATATATCTTGATCTCCAGTTGTACTTTTATGGTTCCACATTTTTGCTATTTTTTACATATATATGTGAAAGGTTTTTTTGTTGTGGTAAGATACAACATTAGCATAGAAGGGATTATTATTCAGCCTTAAAAAGGAAGGAAATCGTGCCTTGTGCAAAAATATGGATGAACCCGAAGGATCTTTATTTTTCTTTTTAAGATTTTATTTTTAAGTAATCTCTACACTCAATGCTAGGCTCCAACTTACAACCCCGAGATGAGGAGTCAGATGCTATACTGACCAAGCCAGCGAGGAGCCCCCAAAGGGTCTTTTTAAATTTAAAATGAATGTTTATACATAGAAATAGTTACAATCTAAATACATTTTAAAATTTTTAATTAATTTATTTATTTTTGAGAGAGAGCAAGAGCATGAGCATGTGAGCAGGGGAGGAGCAGAGAGAGGGAAAGACAGAATCCCAAGCAGGCTCCACACTGTTAGCACAGAGCCTGATGCAGGGCTCCATCTCACGAACTGGGAGATTATGACCTGAGCCGAAGTGAAGAGTTGGATGATTAACCAACTGAGCCACCCAGGTGCCCCTAATCTAAATAGGTTTTAATGATTTTTTTCGTTTAACATACATCTGTGAGTGCCTGCTTTGCACTAAGCATATAGTGCTAGAAAAAACATTCTGGAGTATATGTGCTGTTTGGCCTGTTTAGCCAGCTAAGCACATTTCATTATCTTATTTTCTAGAAAAAACTGGACAAGGTGTTGAAGAACTATGATGCCATCTGCCAGATAAACTCAGAGAGGTACCTACAGCTAGAACGAGCACAGTCCCTGGTTAACCAGTTCTGGGAAACATATGAAGAACTTTGGCCATGGCTGACAGAAACACAAAGAATCATCTCTCAGCTTCCTGCCCCAGCCCTCGAATATGAAACTCTAAGACAACAGCAGGAAGAGCACCGGGTAAGCTGGGTATTAAAGAGAATGTTGTATTCCCCATTGAAAGAGAACCACGATGGTTATGCTGTTTTTCTAGTATATGTGCTGCCAAAGTGAGCACTGGGATGGTGTTTTTTAAATGCAGTTAGATGTTTTACATTATTTTGGGGGGGTTTAGCAATACTGTATTCTGGTCTGCACAGTTGCTTACCTCATATTGCTCACCTGTTTTCCAGGGTTACAGTGAGAAAGACTCATGTGGGGAGGCCACATTGTGTATGTCATCAATTACATCCCAGCTTTCCTAGAATAGTATGAAGTATAAGCCATCCTGGTGCAAAAGCAAAGTGCTCATTTTTAAATGTTAGCGAAATAAGCTTTTTGAAGTACTTTGAATTGATGCATGTTGAATTGCTTTTAATTTACATATGTCGACTAAGTTTTATACTTAATATGTATTGGTTGGAGACATCTAGAATATAAGCAAATAGTAGAAATACATCAAAGCGGCATCATACAGACAAGGCCATTGAGCTTGGAGGAAATTGACAATATGACAGCGTGTCAAAACACAAATAATGTAAAAGCTAAGTCAGTGAGAAGGGAGAATGCTAAAGGTGCAAAAACAAGTTGTTTCCCATTTTTTTTTAACCTTATGTGCATGGAACTCTTTTGATGTTTGTTTTTGCTCCTATAAGCGTATACGATTAAGCTAGAGAGTATATTTACATCTACAAATATATCATGTTTTAAACATAAATAAAATGGCATTATGAAGCCCTCATTTCAGCAGCTACTTAAATATTAACATGGCTTAAAATTTTGCAAGGGTTTGAATGAGAGAGGGGGTTCAAGACTGTCAGAAAAACTCTGGAGTTGTTGCTGTCATGGATGTGTGAACCTAGTTGCTGTCTCCCCGATCTATACAAATGTACTCTGAGATTAATCATGTGTGTGTGCAAGTGTGTGCATGTGTGTGTGCGCGCACACAGGAAGAGTTTAACTCAGTGGTGTATTACATCATTGTTTGAAGAATGTGCCACCCTTATTTTGTTTGTTTACTTTTTTAATGTACTGGCACTGAGGAATATCCCTAAGCGTTTGTTTAGGAGGGCTTTAGTCAACACTTTAATGCAAAATGGAAATTTTAAGTTCTATCTAAAGCAACAGGAGAAAGACCTAGAAATTATGTAGAATTGAATTTAATTTTGGTATAAAGGTTTATTCGTGGCAGAAATCCTGATGCCTATCCACTGAATAAGTTTTAATATAAAATGTTAACGTGGATTTCTTCAATTCTGAGGTGAGATTTGAGCAGCTGTGTTTCTGTCATAACATCAAATAATGGAATGAGATTATTATTGAATTATTACTGAATTTCAAGGTGGAATTAATTTTCTCTTTTTAGCATAATCTTTCAGCTCTCAAATGTACAGTTTTATGTATAAAGGAACTACAAAACTTTGTAGCTGAGTCTTCAAATTATTCAACTAAATTATTCATAATATTTACAGCCTTGTAGAACAGCCTTTTTTCTGCAGCTCCACAGCCTTATCCTCTGCTGTATTTGTTTGGGAAGATCTTCTAGTTCATTCTGATCAGGAATGAAAAATGGCTCCAAGAACCAGTTATTATATGGTAGATACATTGAGGTCACACTCATTATCTCCATTGTGACTCGACCCGTATGACAGTATGTTGCCAAGAATCATTTTGTTACATATGAGGCAGAAGACATCACCCATTGGGCCCTTTCTCCACACACACACCCAAGTAGGCATCTGGTAGTACCAGATGTTTAAAAAAGGAATGGTCTGAAAAAGGGTCATCTCAGTACTTCCCAAACTAAGGAGTTTCACAGTGGTGCTACACAAATGAGATCTACCTAGAAGCTAGGCAACTGGGGACATCTCAGCAGAGATCTCTCATTTTACCTGAGAGTCTCTTGATAACTCAGAGTGTAAACTTGATTTACCAACATGCCTTGTAGAGTACTGAAACCAGAATGTGTGTAACACATTGCTTTTTTGTGAGATTGTTTATTAGCTGTTACTACCATTATTACCCCCATTCCTTAAGGCAGCATGAATAGATGATCTCATAATATGAAACAAAAATAAGAGAATCTCAGCCTGGACCACTCAGGAGCTAGATCACAGACATCCTTATGAGCAGCATGTTAGATTAGGACCAACCCCTTCTTTTTCTTTTAATGGAATTTATGTCTATTTAGCTGTTTTTTAAGAGTTTGGAGACCATCTTCAGAAAAACTTCAAAAATAGCATTGTATTCAAAAATACATCATTGTAAATTTAAAAAAATAAAAAAATAAAATTAAAAATAAATAAAATAAAGGATTTAAACCTTGAAAAAAAAGACATCTTTGTTAATGATATGTCAATTTCCTTAATAATTTTCAAAATAATTTATATGACTGATTTTAGTGAGCACTTTCAATAAGTATCTAGATATGTGGCTATCTTGGCGATTCTTCTTGATGAATGATAGAAATTAAAATGTT
This sequence comes from Prionailurus bengalensis, assembly GCF_016509475.1. Lineage (NCBI taxonomy): Eukaryota > Metazoa > Chordata > Mammalia > Carnivora > Felidae > Prionailurus > Prionailurus bengalensis. The sequence continues at coordinate 53,399,119 of NC_057349.1, read as the reverse complement.
TACAGGAGAAGATTGGTAGCTTTTCTCTAGACTGTCTTTCCTGAATATAATTTCTCTCAGAGAAGTTTTTGTTAGGGGCTAGGTAGCAAATAATTTGGAGATAAACCTTCTGGTGAGGACAAGAAGCTTCTGATTAAGGATCCTAATCACTACTGTGGTACAAATGGAAGGCGTCTCAATGGTGCAGGGAGGCTAGCCTAAGAGAGACCTGGAAGCAAAGATGGATGTAGCTTTGGATCCGGTCCATGAACCACTGCTCAGTGGAGGCTCTGGGTTCTATGGAGTATAGATATTCTAGATTTATTTGTCTTCCTAGAAGGAATGGGGCTCCATTACACACCCACTTATCGGCATAAATATCATTGTATCTCTTGATTAGATGACATTATGCAAGATATTTCATGTGTCATATATTTTTCTTTAAACACACCTTACCAATAATGCTCAGTATACAGACATGTCTGATAGATTGATTACCCTGTAGCCTTTAACGTTCTAAAATACAGATGGATTTATTCACATGTGTATATTATAGGTATCACATATATACATATAATGGAGTCATACTTAGGTATATGTAATGTAACCTATATATACACATTTTATATTGGTTTAAATATATACATAACTACAATGCCTTATGGCCTTATATCCTCTTAACTTTTTCTCTTGTCATTATGTCTGCCTTCTGCTGAACTTCTTTCCTTTTCTTTCCTTCCCTTCCTTCCTCCCTTTTAAAGAATTTTTGCATATATCATGAGTGTACAGAAAGGGACACCGAGAGTTATGGCTTAATCTCTATAGGTTGGGGACATAGTGAGTTCATAATTCTTTATGTAATATGACCCTTGTCAGAGTGTGTACTGCTCTTGATAGGAAATGCATAATGAACTGGGATTCATTATTTCACTCAACGAGCAGTTTTGTACGTACCCTTAAAGAGACTTTGACGTGACCAGACTATTGTTTATTCTTTGTGTCAGGGGCATCTCTTGCTGGCAAGGAGCAGTATGAGCCGTCCTGTGTTAAATGCCTTGTGATGGGAAGGGTGTTTGGAGTTTCTTGCCAGCTGGATGCATTGGGCATGTAGACAGCTGTAATATGGAAGTGTGACCCTGAGATACTGAGAAGTTGTTTGGTTTGTTATAGCAACTGCGAGAGTTGATAGCCGAACACAAGCCTCATATAGATAAGATGAACAAAACTGGGCCACAGTTACTGGAATTGAGCCCAGGGGAAGGCTTTTCTATCCAAGAGAAGTACGTGGCAGCTGACACCCTTTACAGTCAAATTAAAGAAGATGTCAAAAAGCGAGCCGTGGCATTGGATGAAGCTATTTCTCAATCTACTCAGGTAATCATTTATACCAGAAATATGACTGAGTTCGTTTAAATGGCAGAGCATGGAAAAACATTTTCTTGGATCTCCTGATTAAATTTGAACCAGAATTATTTCACTACATTAAATCTGAGTACTGATGTTTTTGCCTCTCAAAAGGGGTATTTGCTCGGTCCAATCCTTATATTTCTCTCTGCCTGCTTGCAGATACAATACAAAATAATTTTCAATGCCTTAAAAAACATACAACTGACATCACTGTTCAAATATTTAATTAAGTGTCCATCTAAAGTAGAATGGAATATTTGCCACTGGGAGAGCTAAAAGAAAAGTGCTATTATCATTATTAATGAGACACTCCCATGAAGGCAATAAGAAGAAAGACTGTGTAGACTGAATTAGAAGGAAACAATGTAGAGTTGGAAATTCATGTTTTTCTTTTTTTGAAAATACCTGTTTTCAAGAAGTTGAATTGGAAATTACCTACAGATTTTCCATCTGCACAGTTGGGCTTTTGTTATTATATACACTGACAGTGGAGTGGGCCATTTTTCATAATCCTGAATGATGATTCTTTTAAAACTGAGGAGAGTGTAAAATCCATGACTGAACAAGGTTTTATGACTTTGCTTTATTGCCCATGGTACCTTTGCAAACAAAACTTTAAAATTCTTTCATGAATCTGATTATGTGTTTGACCATGAATGGAGCTCAAACTTCTGTTCTGTCAGGGAGGTTTTTGTTTGGTCTCATTTTTTAACATTTTTCAATTCAGAAAATTTAGAACTTAAGAAATTCATGTATTCTAATAAAAAATGTTCTTGAATCTTACATTTAATAATATAACGTTTTTAGGATGTCAAAATAATGAGTATAGATGAATAAAACAGTTTTGATAGAGAAACACACAGCTTATTGGGCTTAATTTTTAAAATTAATTTGAATTATGATAAAATGAGGCAACAGGTAAAATGCTTATGTCAGCTAGTCCGATTATATATTAACGTATGCTGTTTCTTTCTTTTTTTAACGTATACTGTTTCTTAACGAATACACTCATTTGGGTAGATATGTTAACAAAGTAGCTAAGATTTAATTCTTGATTGTGACATTAACTATATGGGGTTTTTTTTTGTTTTCATTTAAATATGACATTTGATATCACAGGCCTTTTCCCCATAAATGACCCCTTTGATTCACTTCTAGTTCCACGACAAGATAGACCAGATCCTTGAGAGCCTGGAACGCATCGTGGAGCGTTTGAGGCAGCCGCCTTCGATCTCAGCTGAGGTAGAGAAGATTAAGGAGCAGATCAGTGAGAATAAGAATGTGTCAGTAGACATGGAGAAGCTACAACCATTGTATGAAACACTTAAAAAGCGGGGAGAGGAAATGATTGCGAGATCTGAGGGCACTGACAAAGACATATCTGCCAAAGGTAATAATTTCAGAATAAGGAAATAACTGAACTTTACCTTTAAAATAATTCTAAATAATTCTAAACATTTAGAATTGTCCTGGTGTTTACGGACGGTCCAATTGCATAACAAAATGCCAGAGTTTAGAAAAGGTACTACCATTGGGGTTGAAGAGCTATGTACAAAAATCCCTTGTTAATGTTTTTCTGTGTTACAAAGTGTGCCATTATGCAAAAGCCATGTGTTCTTTGGGACTTCGAAACCAGTTTTTCAAAGCATGATGCTAAGGGACAAATCTAGGTTTTGTTTTTGTTTTTTTTTCTCATTACTAATTACACACTACTTTTTATAATGCGTACAACAGACTGGGTATCCTGTAGCCACAGAAATGGCAACCACGACCTTAGCCAGCCATCTTAAAGATAAGAGCTGGGCGTCAAAAGGAAGAGTACATACATGGATTAGTGGAAGTTTATAAGGTTACTCTAGAAACAAGCCCAAAATACATATCCTACACTGTTATATTCCTGAGACTGAACAGACATCAGTATTTTTGATTTGGAGAGCTTAAGTGGTTATTTCATTTTCTTTGGAATGAAGGTCAGCCTTGGTGAACTTCAAACTTGGTAAACTTAGGTCTAGTCTGAGCTCACTTACCCTTGAGTGTCTACTTTTGTCAGAAAGAGCCTTGGTTCAGGAGGAGTAGGATACCCTGAGAGCTTGCATTTGTCTAGAATATGTTATATTGGGTCTAGTGATACTCACTAGACTGTGGTCAACTAAAATTGGGTCCAGTTTTAGATACTTAGCAAATTGAATCACTGTTTCTGTGTAAACTAAAACATTCTGCTTTATTGCTTAAATGGAGGCTAACATATTGCCTTTTTGATACTATTTTGTGCCATAGCTGTTCAGGATAAGCTTGACCAAATGGTTTTCATTTGGGAGAACATACACACACTTGTGGAAGAAAGGGAAGCCAAACTACTGGATGTAATGGAATTAGCAGAAAAGTTCTGGTGTGATCACATGTCATTGGTCGTAACCACTAAAGACACACAAGATTTCATCCGGGATCTGGAGGATCCTGGAATTGATCCCTCAGTAGTAAAACAGCAGCAAGAAGCAGCAGAGGTAAGCAGAAAATCTCCTTTAAAGTAAAAAAAAAAAAAAAAAAAAAGTAAGTTGTAATGAAACCTGGATTCCCTTGGTAAATATTTGGAATTACTCTATTACAGTTTATATTTGGTTCCAAAAGTAGAATGCATAGTGATATAGTAGGAAATAGATTATACCCACATATTTCACTGAGAGAGTATGTATTTTTAAAGTTTCCCTTCATCTCAACTCCTCCTGCCTTATTTCAGGCCCTTGTTCCCTCCGTTTTTGGCTTCTGAAGTAATCCATAGTGGTATCCCTACCTGCAGAGTCTTTTTCCTTGCCCGACTTCCAACCTTGTCCTCTCTCTAGATCTACTCTTACCGTATCGCCACTCAAAACCACTCGGAGGCATCCACTGCCTACAGAATGAAATCCAGACACCCGATAGTAGTGTCCTGGCCTTTTACATCCCAGCATAGCCCATGCCTGTGTTCTCAAAGCCATTTGGTTGAGTGCTGCTCCTTTATTAGAAAGTGGCTTCCCCTGACACTGCGGTGTGCTCTTTCTAGTCTCTGTTATCTTTGCGGATTAGTTACCTCACCCTCGTATGTTCCTACCACTCTTCTGGCAAATCCCACTCAAACTTCAAGGGTCATTTGGGTTGCAAGCCTTCATGAAAAATCTTTTCTTGCATACTTAGGAAAGTTTGTCTGTGTTCTCATAATGCTGTCCTCATGCAAAGGACTCTACACATAGTATAACTTACTGATTATATCTCTCTTTTTCCTAATGGACTTTGATCCCCTTGAGTGGAATAGCCCTATTTTTATTTATATCCCCAATGCCTAGTTTGGGCTTGGTTTATGCTTATTAAATGTTTCTTGAGTGAATAAATATATTTAACCAAGAAGATTAAAGCAGAAGTAGTACACTGCATTTTTCTCCTATTTTTTTTTGTAGTTTATAAGTCCTAGGGAAATGACATAATAAGCTAGATTATCTTAAATCTACTAACATTGTTAATTTGTTAGAAGTTTTTGAACTTGTGCTTTACTTTTGCTTTTTTAAGTTCTATTCTTAACAACTTTAAAATATACAATGCAGTATTATTAACTACAGTTACCAAGCTATACATTGCTTCCCATGACTTCTTTTTTAACCAATGGAAGTTTATACCTTTTGACCCCCTTCACCCATTTCTCCCACCCACATCCCCTGCCTCTGGCAACCACCTTATCTGTTCTCTGTGTCTGCAAGCTTGGTTTGGTTGTGTGCATAGGGATAGGAGTACTTTAGATTTGTTGTTGTTGTTGTTGTTGTTGTTGTTGTTGTTGTTGTTGTTGTAGATTACTCAACCTCTATTTTAAATGTATATTGCCAGGGCATCTGGGTGGCTTGCTCACTTGAGTGTCTGACTCCTGATTGCAGTTCGACTCATGAACCCAGGTTCATGAGTTTGAGCCTCACATCTGGCTCTGCACTGACAGTACAGAGCCTGCTTGGAATTCTCTCTCTCTCTCCCTCTCTCTGCCTCTCCCCTGCTCATGCTCTCTCTTTTCTCTCAAAATAGATTTTTAAAAACTTCAAAAAAATAAAGAAAATTATAAATGTATATTGCCCAAACTATTTTGTATCAAAAACAAAATATATCTCTACACTTTTCATTGTTATTGATATTTAAAGGAGCTTGTTCTGGTATTTGTTATGTAGAATTAATTCTTTAAATATTGTTTTTAGAATAAAACATGTTTATTACAAAGGATGCTGTTTTTCTTTAAAATATTTCTTCTTTCTTATTCAAAAAATTGATCGCAGAAAGTTAGAAAAGAAGAAGAAGAAAATAAAATTGACCATAATCCCACTTCCTAGAAATAACTCTAATTAATGTCTCTGTGTCCATCTTTTTAGTTCCCGTGTGTTTTTGCTTAAAACTCTCAGGCTGTCATTTCTTATTCTAGGCCATTAAGGAAGAAATTGATGGACTACAGGAAGAGCTGGATATAGTTGTCAACCTGGGTTCTGAACTCATTGCTGCATGTGGGGAACCTGATAAACCCATTGTCAAAAAGAGTATAGATGAGGTACAGCTAGTGTATTTCCTACTCTCATCAAAATGCTTTTTTAAAAAAGATTTTGTTTAAAGCACATTTGGAAAAAAATAGTTGCAAACCTAATAAATGACACTAAAAGAGTTCTGATATTTATATTGTAGTTAAATTCAGCCTGGGATTCTCTGAATAAGGCTTGGAAAGACCGGGTGGACAAACTTGAGGAGGCCATGCAGGCTGCCGTTCAGTACCAGGATGGACTACAGGTAAGGGCGTTGCGGCGTGTCTCCTGGCAGGAGAATCGGGCTGACTGACGCGTGCGGATTTACACATTGACACCACCCCAGCACCGCAGATACGTGTGCAGTAGGCTCACCTACTTCAGTGTATGTTTTGCCGTTTGGAAGGTATTTCTGACAATGGATAGATGTGTAGATTTATGCACACATCTCACTACATTTTTATACACACAGTGCAATTTACTTTGAAAAGAAAAATTTTGATTTTTGGAAAATGTTAATGGTTCCACACCAGACAGTGAAATGAGAGCTGAATCGAAGTTCTCTTCTAAAGTTGAGTGGAGTAAGATGAAAGGAGTAAACACTATCTAAAAATATCCCTGAGTTTAACTAAAGTCAGAAGTAAAAGAGATTTGATTTGAAGCCAGTGTTCCCCGTTGAACTAAAATAGATTTCTGTTTCATTAGGTCATAATCTGTTGTGTAAAATGTTTTTCTTCCTTTCCATCCACGTAATTCCTTTTCACGGTTGTTTTTCACACCCCTTAACGGTTCTCATTCAGTTTATTAACCATGTTTTAAAGTTTCCCTTTTCATATGAAAAATTGTCTTGTTGGTGGAGGCCAGCTCAGGGACATTTCTCTCCTTACCTTCTTCAGCTTTATTCCATTTCCTAACAGGCTGGCCAGTGTTGAATCTGTCAACCCTCCTACCGTATGGAAAAAGCCCTTCTGAGTATTTCCATAACACCAAGTGAATATTATTTTTAAAGCTCAGATGAGAACATCTTTTCCTTTTTATTATGCCATTCCATTTCTATATTTGTAAAAGTAAATATCAGAAGCCAGGCTTCATGCCAGTTGAAAGTGTTTTGAACTTTGGAAATATATGAAAAAATTCACCACAAATAATATCTTATATAACTTTCCTCCTTCTCCCACTTTTTAACCAAAGAGTTAAATGATTGGTTAGGTTTCAGTGGCCCGGAACTAACTAGTCAGGCTCCAGCCCTCAGTTTGTGGGAGCAGGTCATGATTTGTATGTATTATTAATAAATGACTGAGTTGTGCCCTCTTCCATGGCTGGAGATGGCACTGCCACCATTTGCAGCCTTTTGACCTCAGGAGCCATTAGCCACAGAGGTCACTGGCTAGGTGCTATGACTTTCCTTTTTTTTAAATTTTAATGTTTATTTATTTATTTGTTTTTGAGAGACAGAGAGAGAGGGAGGGAGAATGCAAGTGGGGGAGGGCACAGAGAGAAAGGGACACAGAGAATCCCAAGCAGGCTCCATGCCGTCATTGCAGAGCCTGATGTGGGGCACAAATCCGCAAACCATGAGATCATGACCTGAGCATGAAATCAAGAGGGAGGCTTAACCAGCCAAGCTACCCAGGTGCCCCGAGGCACCTTAACTTTTACTCTCTCATTACCCCTGCTAGACAGACAAGGCCCATTATAGGTTAGGAGCATCATCTGTGGGAATGAAGGGCCACTTGATTTATTAAATAGCTGAGATTGGCTAGAACGAGATGTTGAAAGGTCCAGAAGCTCTAGGCATTTCAGGGTTTGACTGTAAACTAAAAAAAAAAAAAAAAAATATATATATATATATATATATATGTTTTTATTAATTGAAGAGCTAAAGGTATGCGTGGGGTTCATTAATTTATCGGAGATTGTATTTTTATGTTCTTTATTCATGCGACTCTTGACACAAATTTATTTTACATAACTGAAGTATTAACATTTTGATTGTGAAACTGGTTTAATATAGCATAATTACATAATAAGCAGCTTATAAGTTCTCATTAAATATATATGTATAAATAAATATATAGATATATATGTATAAATATATCTATAGATATATATGTATAAATATATCTATAGATATCTATATATATCTATATATATATAATTTCCCAGGTTACTGCTTAAGTTATTGGGTTTATTAGTGATAAATGAAAATAACAGATAGTTTCCAAGATTCTTCCTCCTACTATATGGTCTGGCAACTTCATTAAAGTCCAGAATAATTTTGTGCATTCAGTATCTGAAAGAAATGTGAGTTGTGCCTTCCTAAAATGTTTATATTACATAAAAAGAACAGGAAAAATAGATTCTGTAGTCTAGGTTGTAATTCAGAATCATGGTCATAATATTAATTGTGGTATGTGCAGGATTTTTATGCTAATCTAAATAATGTGTAAGGCTTTAGCTGGGCCAAATATTTTACTCAAGTGCTAAACAATAAACTTCCTGCTTTATTGGAAAAAACAGATGGCTTTGAAATCTTTTTCTTTCAATATATTTACATAATCTTCCTCTTAGAATTCTCTATGCTTATGTCTATTTCATGTGATTGAATTTATAAAACTTTTTCAAATGCATTTTTTGAAAGTTGTTAATATTCTAAGATTCCATTCAGAAAAGAATTTCCTTTGCAAAGTTGGTTGCAGAATTGAAGGTTCTATCTATTGCATATTTGGGACAACTTTTTCATCATATTGTTTCTTTTACTTATTTAGGTGAACCATCTTAATTTGTAAAATAGGCTCATTCCATAATATCTGTATAGATTTATGATTGTACTTTTCTGTAGCACTTGGGATGTTATAGCAATTTCAGATGTACTAATAACTCATGGGCTAATGTGTTTTTCAGGCAATATTTGACTGGGTAGATATTGCAGGTGGTAAATTAGCTTCAATGTCACCAATTGGAACAGATCTTGAAACTGTCAAGCAGCAGATTGAAGAGCTAAAGGTATGCGTGCGGTTCATTAATTTATCAGAGATTGTATTTTTATGTTCTTTATTCATGGGACTCTTGACACAAATTTATTTTACATAGCTAAAGTATTAACATTTTGATTGTGAAACTAGTTTAATATAGCATAATTACATAATAAGCAGCATATAAGTTCTCATTAAATGATACAAAATACTAGTTTTCTTCTTATTAAATCAATACCTATTCATTATAGAAAAGTCAGAAAATGATAACCAAAAAGGTGGCTTTTTAAAAGCTACCCAAAAATGTTACATACAACTTCTCTTAAGATTTGATCTATAGCCTTTCAGAAATCCTTATGCTGGGAGCACACTGAAGAGGGGAAGGGGGTGGGAGGGTGTGGGTGTATACTTTATACACATGTAGCTCATACTGTAAGGATTTTTATAACTTCATTCAATGGTGTATCATTGTCCTCGATACACATATAACATTTTTGTTTTTTTCAGTGGGTCAGAGTAATCCATTTAGTCTAACAGGCTGAAGAAACATCCTTGGTATAATAGTGTTTCCCAAAATGTTTGTTTTGTAAAAATGTTTATTGTTTTCTATCTGCTTTCCTCTGTAATTTTTACTTTCGTGGTTCTTGATCTCCAGCTGTGTAAGTGGCTGGACTGTTTCCTCTTTGAATTCCTCTGTGCTGATGATCATTTATCCTAGTGGGATCAGCTGTTTCCTTCCTAATTTCAAGTCCCCATCCAAAGAGACATCATGCCATTTTCAATGAACTCTCCTAGATGTTTATATACATTTATTATCTGGCTTTAAAATTATAGCATTTTCATCTCTATGTGTGATATAGAATATTTCATTTAGAAATTATTACCGTTGCCATTATTAGATTGTGTTTTATTTTCTTTACCTTTATGTGGATCATGTAGTAAGCACATGATATACTTTTTGTACATTTACATGTGTACATTTTTTTTTTTTTTGATATTTGCGTATATCTCAGTAGTTTTCATGCAGCAGGCTGCTTACGAGTGCTGTCTTTGAGATTAGGTTGTCTTGAGATTACATCCCAGTGCATTCACTTACTTAGCCAAAGGACCTCTGGACAGTTCTCTAACTGGTCTCACTTTTGTGTCCTTAGCTTGAATTGAGAATAAAATTATTTTCTTTATAAGTTTGTTAGAACAAAGAAAGTGTTCATGATACCTTAGTTATTATTTTTAATTATTATTTTTATGTTTGAAAAAAATTAAGGGACTATTTAGTCATTAATAACGTATTACTTAATGATTTACTATTACAGATAAAAAATAAATATTTTGTGAAAGACAGTTTCCTCCTACAAGCAACCATTTGCTAACCTGTGTTGGTTGCCAAAGCCAAGATCATTAAATACATGTTAGCGCTGGGAGAAAAATAATGTTATTCTGAGTCAGCAGTAGGTTAGGCATAGGAATAACTGAATATCAACGAACACAGCACAGCTACAGAAAACATAAAATGTTCAGTGGATGCACTGTTTTTGAGCAGGAAATAAATGTTAATCTGGGTTTCTTAGAGATTTTTTTGGGGGGGTTCATATAGGTCACTGTATCAAAGCTCATTTATTGAATATAATAGGCATTGGAATAAGGTTAACCTGGAAATATCTTAAATTTGTACTATTGAGAACAAAAGTGAGATGTCAAAATTAGAAATATCTTTCCAACATTTATAAAACATTGAATAAAGAAAGTATATTTCTCTCATCTTTTTTTATTTGTAATTCTTTTGTGTTAGATTTTATTCCTCTTCATCTCCCTGGCCATAGTAAATATGAATTAGAATAAATATTGAATCCATAGAATTTTTATTGTTTAAAGTTTTGATTTAGAACACATTTTCCTTGTATATCTCCTTTTTTAAAAAATAGCAATTCAAATCAGAGGCCTACCAACAACAGATAGAAATGGAGAGACTAAATCATCAAGCAGAGCTTTTGCTGAAGAAAGTAACAGAAGAGAGCGACAAACACACTGTTCAAGACCCATTGATGGAGCTGAAATTGATATGGGATAGTCTGGATGAAAGAATTATCAACAGACAGGTAAACACCAAGACTTTTGTTAGGAAGTTAGAGAAGTTCAGGTAAAATCATTATTAAAAAATAAAATAGGTGATTAAGCACATAAACTTTTGAAGCCCCTACATAAATTCTTATTTTATTAGAACTCTTCCTGCTTCTCGACATGCCATTTTTAACCACAAGGAATGTCAAACGTAAAATGTAGGGTATAATTGGGCTTCATTGGATATGCTTACAGAATTACACAATGTGCAACAATTGATTTTTCTTTTTTGCTCTTGTTATTTTTATAAATGTATGTCATTCATGATATCGAATTCATATGGATTTTCTTCCTCTCCACTGTTTCTGTAGCATAAGCTAGAAGGTGCTCTGTTAGCACTGGGCCAGTTCCAGCATGCCCTGGATGAGCTGCTTGCCTGGCTGACACACACTGAGGGCCTGCTGAGTGAACAGAAGCCTGTGGGAGGAGACCCTAAGGCCATTGAAATTGAACTCGCCAAGCACCATGTATGTAGCTGTGATTGCGTGTCGTGTTTCTTCTCTATGCGTTTCTAATGTCATCAGAGTTTTGTTTTGGTATGTTTCCTCTTTATGTATTTTTCAAGTTGATGGTGATAGCTCAGGTTCATATTTGACATTTGTAACTGAAGGCTAAGCTCCTTAAAACACACTTTTTAAAAGATTATAAACAATTTTTTTTCCTCATTGTTCAGGGCAGTTATCCAAAACGGCAAGGATGGGAAACTTCTAGCTAAATTTCCAGGCTGCGTGGCAGATACTGGTTTAAATCCCTGATTATCCCTGTCACTGGATTGACATAGCCTAGTTTTAAAAGTGGTTGGGGATACCCTAAAAAAGTCATAGGCTCAAAATGTTGTTCCGCTGCAGGCTGTGTGTATGTTTTTCCTCTGGTCGCCCTTAGCGCCATGTGTGTGTCACCTGCTGCGTGTTTGGCATGTCTAACATCTTGCTGCTTGCCTGTGCATCTCTCACTCTGTGGAGGTTTGTTCTTTAGTCTCCGTGTCTCCCTGACTTCTCATTGGCTTTCTGTGTCTTAGTCCTTTTCTTTCTGAATTAGTTTTAAGCAATATTTATTATGTTTAAGAGGGTTTTTATATGTCCTGAACATGATGGATAGCTTTAAATTAAAAAATAAATTAAGTTAAAAATTTTAATTATATCTTGAGGTACATACACAACAACTTTATGTTGTCATCTTTGTGATACTTGATTGACAATTCTTTTTTTTTTTTAAGTTTTTTTTTTTTATATTTTAGACTATTTTTGAGAGAGAGCCAGAGAGAGAGCAGGGGAGGGGCAGAGAGAGAAGGAGAGAGAGAATCCTAAGTAGGCTCCACACTGTCAGTGCAGAGGCCGATGCAGGGCTCCAACCCACAGACAGTGAGATCGTGATCTGAGCTGAAATCAAGAGTCAGATGCTCAACCGACTCAGCCACCCAGGTGCCCATTGTTGTCATCTCTGTGGCCCTTGGTTGACAATTCTTAATGGAAAATACCCTATCTCTGTATAACCTGGAGAGTTTAGGGAGGAGGAAAGCATGGAGCTCAACACAGTGGGCCCCAAACTGATAGCCGGAGGCATCTTCAAGGCTTAGATGATATCCAGCCTAGGTAGGTCATCAGAGCAGAACTTGTGGGGGGTTGAGAGCAGAATTCTAGTTTATTACGATAAAGTTCATTTGACTAGAAAAATAAATCCTGAGACCCAGTTGTTAGAATCTTTGTGCAAATGACCAAAGCCATTGACTTGGCCAGGAGAAGTGAGATAAATGATTTTTTTTTTCAGATGAAAAGAAAATTCCCTATCTCTTAAGTCAATAGGCTTAATGAATAAAAGGTGATGCTTGGTCGAGTTTATCCTGACAGTCCAGTCTTTCATAGAACTTGAGCATTCACATTAATAAGGCATCTTACCTAAGGTTATGTCGTAAATTCTGACCTTAAATAAGTTTTCCTTGATTATCAAAGAGAAAATGTTTAATAATTTTTATCATTTTAAAATGAAAGGTGAGTTTTTGGCACTTTCCTATTATGATAAAGAGTTTTTTAGTATTCTTGCGGTAGTTTTCCTTCTTTCATACTTTTCCCCACAGGAACCGTACCCTAATTTAAATTTCTTTCCCTCTCTTACCTGGTTCTGTCTTATTTATGATCATTGCCCAGCCATATCTAACTGCCCAGCCGTTAGGACCTATTTTGTATCAATATTTTTTATTATTTAATGTCTATTTTATACCTTTCTAAGAATAGTAATGACTGGTCAGACTGACTCTGCATAAAAAAAAATATGTTTATTCCAACTTAGCAGTTGTCCTTAAATGCAACATACATCAGTGACAGGAGTTTTTGTAGAGTCCAGTAGAGGTGGGACAGTGAGACACCACGATGCAGTTATTTTGGCCGGGCATGAGGTAGGGATCTTTTATTTCTGTTTATCTACCTTTGAGCAGTTAGAGATATGTCCTCCCTTCTTCTTCCATTTTTCAAAGGTCACAAGTTAAAGGGCTTAAAATCACTAGCACAGTTGCTGGAGGAAGGGAGGGAATGTTTCCTCAGTTGATTTTATAGCCTTTAACTTCCTTAACAGGTGCCTCAGAGAATGAGTGCATATCGTCAGAAAAACAGTTATCACAGATGATTAGTGCTCTTCACTAAAAATCCCCCTGTTCTGGATTTCCCTCCAGATGTGGGATGCCTTATGTAGGATGATACATGATGTTTCTTTTCTCTCCTGTTGTTAACCCTGAGTCAGTGAATCTAGGGAAAGATTACCATTGGCCCTTACTAACATGAGAGGAAGGTTTCTTCTGGTTTCCAAAAACATAACTGCGGTTTTCTTGAAACTATTCCTAACCTCTATTTGTTCTTTTTTTAAAATTTTTTCTAATGTTTATTTATTTTTGAGAGAGAGAGAGACAGACAGAGTGTGAGCTGGGGAAAAGGCAGAGAGAGGGAGACGCAGAATCCAAAACAGGCACTAGGCTCTGAGCTGCCAGCACAAAGCCCGAAGAGGGTCTCGAACCCGTAAGCTGCGAAATCATGACCTGAGCTGAAGTCGGATGCTTAACTGACTGAGCCACCCCAAATAGGTGCCCCAGCTCTGTTTGTTCTTTAAAGTGAAATTCTTTTCAGTGTAATTTCAGGGTTTTTTTAGCCTTGTGGTTGCTTTTTGCACTTAACATTCTTGTCCCATGTTAGCACATTTAAGCATTATTGGTCTATTCTGATATTTTCACTGCACATAAGGAAGGTGTTATTTATTGGAATCTGTAGTGAACACTTCAAATGTGCATTTTCTCGTAAAGGAACAGCTACACTTTTGATTGCTGGGCTTGAGTATTCCTGCTGTCCAGTGAAATCTCTTTTCCTCTACTGTCAGGGCATCATAAGATTCCTGTCTACTTAGCAGTTAATTGTAGCATCTTTCCAATGAGAGAAGCTTGAAGAATAGTCTGTGGTAATTTTTTTTTCCTCTTAGAGTGTTAATTGTAAAGCATGGCATTATCTAAGAATGTAATAATTTTGTATTTGAAAATGGATATATAGAAATCAAAATATTTTTCAAGTTATTTACTTAAGACATGAAAATTAAGTTCAATCAAAATGATTTTGAATCAAATGAAAACTTTCATAACCTTTTAATTATAATCTCTAGATACTTAATGTCCTCAATATAAGGTTATTCTAATGGGAAGAACTAGCAAAATGTTCTTTGATAATCATTTCAAGGTAGACTAAAGGTATATCCAGGAAAGCTGCAAAGTTAAGGGAAAAGAAGTCCACCATTTGAACACTTTCTTAGTATTAAAACTTTCTGTAGACGATGGTTTTGTTTCCAAATGTTCTATCTTCAGCAAATAAAACAGTTGCATTAAAAGCACTATTAACATGTTATGAGCTAGCAAACATAGTGTTCTCTTCATATTTTCAGGTGCTTCAAAATGATGTACTAGCCCATCAGTCCACAGTGGAAGCCGTTAACAAAGCAGGAAATGATCTGATTGCATCAAGTGCAGGAGAAGAAGCAAGCAACCTTCAGAACAAGCTAGAGATTCTAAATCAACGATGGCAAAATGTTTTGGAAAAAACAGAACAAAGGAAGCAGCAGCTGGATGGTGCCTTGCGCCAGGTGAATAAGAGAGTAGATTCTCAGCCTTTCATGGCCTTCCAGACCAAAGTAGTATGGAATTCTTTCGTTGGTTTGCAGACCCTGTTTAATTTGTGTACCGTAGGAGAGGAGTAAAAATAAGTGGGATAAAGAACACAGCAGATGAGAAGGCAGCCCTCTGGCTCTTAGTGTAATAGTCTTATCTGCCAGAGCTCTCACCATGAAGAAAGGCAAGGCAAATCCACTTGCACCTGCCTGTTGTTAAGAACGCAGAGAGAGGCTTAGCAGGCCGGGCTCCCTCAGACATTGTTTTCTCCTTAAAAGTGACAATGTGTTTATGGCCCAGACTTAAAATTCTGTATCACTCCAGGCCAAAGGGTTCCATGGTGAGATTGAGGATTTGCAGCAGTGGCTGACGGACACGGAGCGTCATCTGTTAGCCTCCAAACCTCTGGGGGGGTTACCGGAAACAGCCAGGGAGCAGCTTAATGCCCACCTGGTAAGTATATTATTTCCTACAGCTCTAGCCTCAGAATAAGAAAGACACTGACCATTTTGTGTGGGTCCTGGTGACCAATAAATTGTGGGAGAAAGTTTAAAGGATATACAGTTTTACAGCAGAAATCTTTATGTGTAAGTGCTAGAAACACCATTTATTGATTAAATTTTTCAAGTCAGAACTTATTCTTTATTTCAGAGATGAGTGTGCCAGAAGTACCTAGAAGTCTAGGTATTTTTTAGAAGCTAATTTGCCCCATAAAATGATGAACTTGTGTGGATAGTAATAAAACGTTGTGTAAATTATAAACTGTTGTACCTTCAGTGAAAAGAAAAATCCCGAAAGCCGTCAGAATTGACTTAAAAATTATTGCTATAAGCATGATACTCCCATCTAGTTTCATGGAAGGCTGGAAAATATATTCTTGTTCTGTTCAACAGTGACTTGTTTATTTGTTTTACTTTCTTAAGTTTATTTATTTTGAGTGAGTGAGACAGAGAGAGTGTGTGTGTGTGTGAGAGAGAGAGAGCGAGAGAGAGAGAGAGAGAGAGAGAGATAGAATGGGGGAGGGGCAGAGAGAGAGGGAGACAGAATCTCAAGCTGGCTTTGCACCCTCAGTGCAGAGCCTCAAGGTGGGGCTCAAACTTGGAGACTTTGAGATCATGACCTGAGCCGAAAACAGGAGTCAGAGGCTTAACCGACTGAACCACCCAGGCACCCCTGTTTGTTTGTTTTAATGGTGATAGGGCCGTATCTTCAACTTCACACCTATATGAGCTGTGAACAAGGGAGGCTTCTGTTTAGTTCATTGTCCAGTGGGAACATTGTGCCTATGGGCTGTTCCCACCCAGATTCTGTGGCACTGTCCACTCTTAAAAGAGGAAAAAATAATGAAACTTGAGACTCTGGCTTTCTTTCACAGAAACGGAGACTGACAAATTGAATTTAGACTTTGATTTATTGGCATTTCCTATTCATTTACATTATAATTCAGGTTTAGAAGTTTTAAGATAAAACAGTCTGTTTCATATTTTGAAAACTAATCCTCTTTTATACTTGTGAATTTGCATCAGAAAGTTTTTTTTAATATTCAAATGCTGACAATTAGTATCTTGAGAAATAAGAGTAGATATGCTTGGGGATTGGGCAAAAGAAATGGGCCATTATACATCCAAGCCTGTATTCTTTATCAGATGTCCAATGTTGTTGTGAGAGCTTATTGAAACCACACTTGGTTGTAAATAATTTTGAGTTTGGGGATTTGGATAGGAAGTAACCATCATACAGGTGTTGTGGAGAACTGGTCTTAAGTTTTTACATGAATGTAACTCTTGTTTTGATATTAAATTCTGAATTTGTTTTCATAATTTTTTTGTATTCTCTGTAGAAGACACACATTGCATTCCAGTTGAAAGCTTTAAAGATGTTATAAATGAGAGTAATATTCATAGTATCCCGAATTTGTCTTTTGTGATTCTAAAGTCTGAACAATCAACTTAAAATATCTTAGTGTATTGAGCCTTCACTTTCTATTCGTTGTGTGCCTTCTGAGCACAGAAATAAACTATCCCAAAAATTATTATAGCCACTGTCATAGTCTGAGGTGAGACTTAGAAAGCCCATGTTACAGAGAAGGAAAACGAGGCTCAGAGAAGTTAATCACTTGCTCGGGGTCACCGAGCTGATTGGTTACTGCACAGTGAAACCTTTCTTGATAACATAAAAGTTACTTACCAACTTTACCATGCTGGACTGAATTGATAATGAAAGCACCATTTCTGAGATTTCTGGCAGACAGATATGTCTACAGGCTTAGGTGTTGTTTTAATATAGTGAAATATTTGAATGTGTCACAGTTATTCTGTATGTTAGATAAAGGTGACTGTATGATGAGGGGCTTGGGATTGATGACCTGGGAAAGGAACTCTTAGATTTTATTCTCTTAAAAATGATTTAACTTGGGGGGATATCTCAATGTAGGAAATCTGTGCTGCCTTTGATGTTAAAGAAGAAACATACAAAAGTCTGATGCAGAAAGGCCAGCAGATGCTTGCAAGATGCCCCAAATCTGCAGAGACAATTGACCAAGACATAAATAACTTGAAAGAAAAATGGGAATCGGTGGAAACCAAACTCAATGAAAGGAAAGTATGTGCTTTAATTAATGTAATAGAATGAATGTTTTATTTCATGAGATTTACTTAATCTCTGAGTAGAATTAGCAGTGGAACTTTTAATGACCCCATGTTTAAATTTTCTTTGTATACATTTGGAGGTATCATGGGGTCAATTGAAAATAGTATTCTCTTTCACACAGGAAGATAGAGTTAAAGCAGTCTGTTCCAACACAGATCATAGATCACGTGTTTCTAGGTGTATTTTTAAATTTGTGAACCACTCGAATTCTGTATTGTTAAATAATTCTAATCACACTTACTTATGTATATAGTGGGAAGGGAAAGAGGGAGGTCAAGAGAGTGAGATGATTGTGTATATAATAAGCACTTCCATGACAAAAGTCCATGAAAAGGGATTAAAAATATCACTGTTTAATGCTACAAGAATAATGATAGGCAAGGAATACTAGATTGTATTCCCTCACTGACAGACCATAATGTATATATATTTCACATCAGTTTGACCCCCCCAGATTAATCATGTGAATGTCAAGTTTTCTTTTTATATAAAGATACAAAAGACATCTGTTTAGTAATTGCATTCTGTGGTTCATTGACCTCAAATCACAATTTTAGTGTATATCAGATTATTTTTAGCTGCAGGGAGATCTTCTCACTCTACTAAAAGGGGTTTGGTTTGCCATTATTTTAGTGAAGGCCCATTACACTCATAAACTGTTTAGGTAATACAGAAATACAGATTAGGTATAAAGAAAGGGTGGATGGGAAGGAAATCTGCCAGAGAGTGGTTAAACTGGGGGGAAGACACTTAACTATCATCAAATACTAAATGATCTGCCTTTGCAGACTAAACTGGAAGAGGCCCTCAACTTGGCAATGGAGTTCCATAATTCCCTCCAAGACTTCATCAACTGGCTAACCCAGGCTGAACAGACCCTAAATGTAGCTTCTCGGCCAAGTCTTATCTTGGACACAGTCTTGTTTCAAATCGATGAACACAAGGTATGATGTAACTCAGATGGATAGTATTCTTATTTCAGACCTTTTTAGACCACAGACTGTTTTCATGTCAGAAGTATGAATTTGGTAGTTTAGAAACTTTATTTTGTCCTTTAAAATGGTTTCAGCTTATGATATACCAGAAGCACTTATAAAACAGAACAGTTTTTCATGTGTTTCTAATTCCACCCTTCTTTTTGGGAAAGGTCTTCGCCAATGAAGTAAATTCTCACCGTGAGCAGATAATAGAGCTGGACAAAACTGGGACCCACCTGAAGTATTTCAGTCAGAAACAAGACGTTGTCCTAATTAAGAATCTACTGATCAGTGTACAAAGTCGGTGGGAAAAAGTGGTTCAGCGGTTAGTAGAAAGAGGGAGATCTTTGGATGATGCAAGGAAAAGAGCCAAGCAGGTAAACCTTTCTAAACTAGTCAATAAATCAGTTCTAGGTATTGAAATATATATGATGACATTCAAGTACTTTTATTGTAGGCTGTATTGGTTGTAATAATCATGGCACAGGGCCAAGGTGTTTATATCCGAAAAGGGCCTAAGTTTCAATGAGAACATCATGTTTTGCCCTAGCACCTTCTGGTCCTGGGGACTAATCTTGAAAAGACTGATTATAGCTTGGCTTCATAGACCCACTGTTACTAAGATCCAAAAAGAGGCTCAAGTTTTTTGTTACTGGGTTTGTTTGTTTTTTTCCTTTGTGCTTGCAATCTCCACTCTCATAGCTGGAGTAAGTCATCAGACTTTAGTATATTGCTACCTTGTGTTTAGTCCTAAGCCAGATTTGTCCACAAACTCTGAGGGCTGAGAGGCAGACACCGGCCCTCCAGACAGCTCCTTGAAAGGGCTGATTCTGTGTCTAAGCTGCTCGGTACTCCTCACCTTTCTGAATCTTTACGCTTGTTGACAAGCTCTCATTTCTTCTCTGGTATTTTGATACAGTTCCACCCTGCTTTTATTTTTTTATTTTTTATTTTTTTCAATATATGAAGTTTATTGTAAAATTGGTTTCCATACAACACCCAGTGCTCATCCCAAAAAGTGCCCTCCTCAGTACCCATCACCCACCCTCCCCTCCCTCCCACCCCCCATCAACCCTCAGTTTGTTCTCAGTTTTTAAGAGTCTCTTATGCTTTGGCTCTCTTCCACTCTAACCTCTTTTTTTTTTCCTTCCCCTCCCCCATGGGTTTCTGTTAAGTTTCTCAGGATCCACATAAGAGTGAAACCATATGGTATCTGTCCTTCTCTGTATGGCTTATTTCACTTAGCATCACACTCTCCAGTGCCATCCACGTTGCTACAAAGGGCCATATTTCATTCTTTCTCATTGCCACGTAGTACTCCATTGTGTATATAAACCACAATTTCTTTATCCATTCATCAGTTGATGGACATTTAGGCTTTTTCCATAATTTGGCTATTGTTGAGAGTGCTGCTATAAACATTGGGGTACAAGTGCCCCTACGCATCAGTACTCCTGTATCCCTTGGGTAAATTCCTGGCAGTGCTATTGCTGTCCACCCTGCTTTTAAATGAATTGTTTGAACCTTTTAAGGCTTCTTTTTTCCTTTTTCTTTTCATCTAGAGAATCTCACGGGTCTCACAAGGAACTCCCCTCTCTTCACCTACTATTAATATGCCATTCTTAGGCTAAACACAAAAAAGAGGTAGAATTATGTGTCTCTGTACTCTGGGAGAGAGATGTGCCCACCTTGTTTGGCAACTATCTTTGAATTTTACTAGAAACTCTGTGTAACGTTGATGCTGAATTTTATAATGAGTCTTTTGCCCCATTCAGTTCCGTGTTTCTGTAATTGGTATTGGACTCCATTCTTCTGGGGATCCAGGCTCAGTTGGGTGATGTAAAAGATGTCTGGGAGTCAAATGTTTCTGTGATTAATGCTCTCAGCATACATTTGTTAAAGCTTAGAAATGACAAATTGCATTGTTGTAGGATTACATGCCGTATTATTTCTTTTTTTGAGTGGGATGTATGATGTGTTCAATGTTATCAGTGAAACTGTGGAATAGAATCGGTCTCTTCTTGTTTTTATGAGACAGTATTAATGATAAGCCTGACATTCTTCTCTGCACCGAGCAGTGTCCTCGGTAGTATGGGCATTTCTTGAGTTATGAACATCTAATTTATAGAAGTCTTTCTCCTTTCTCCATGTTGTCAATTTTATTTTCTCATTTGGCTTAATCTGTAAGAATTTTCTACTGCTTTTAGGTACAAAAGTATGGCATTTCTTGTATTTATGTGGCTTAAAAATAGTTTTTAAAGCAGGACCAGTCTTAGAACCTGTGCGTTTGTGTCATTAAACTTACCATCTGTTATAGCCTATATTAATTGTGGTAAGACCACCAAACACTGTGACTATTTCTTTATTTCTTACTATCCTACTTTCTTAGTTTGGGGCTCAGATGTCGATCATAGTTCTCTGACTTTGGCGGTTTATATGCCTCTTCTGGCCTCTTTATTTTTGTATTTAAATTGATTGGAGTTG
Organism: Prionailurus bengalensis; assembly: GCF_016509475.1. NCBI lineage: Eukaryota > Metazoa > Chordata > Mammalia > Carnivora > Felidae > Prionailurus > Prionailurus bengalensis. Next base: position 53,377,875 of record NC_057349.1, on the reverse strand, counting down.
TGGGAAGGAGGGGTCAGGAGAGCAGGTTTGTGATGAGGTGATCTCAGCGGGCGCTGCCAGCTTTGTGATCCCGTGCTCTTATTGTGCTGATTGTTAAATGTCTTCTTGTTATTTCTTTATTAGTGTGCTTTGATATAAAGCAGATTTTATTTTGATTACTTCTGTTTTTGTTATGTATCCGTTCACTGAAGTTTATTATGAGAAATAATTTATAACCAATTTCACAATTTGGGATCCAAAAATAGTACCCGCTAGTTCTCTGTGATAAACAGAAAAGAGACTGTGGCTGAAGCCAAGTATACATAGCACCAGAATATTGCAAAATCATGGAGGCCAAAGAGAATTCTATTTTGTTAGAATTCAAGTGCTCTGGGTGCTCTTACATATAAAACCAGTAAGTGAGGCCCAGGCGTTAAGTTGAGGATTTTGGTAGTAGCAGTAAAGATACTGAACGCCTTTTGTATTAAATAGGAATGTTACGGACTTCTATTGTTGTTATTCTTTTACTTTTTAAGGCGAGCTTATTAACTTTACCCTTTGTCTTTCCCTTTTTGTTCCTGTTCCTTAACATGGGAATTAAACACCTTAGAAGTAAACCTAGATCTGTCGGTGACAGCAGTGGGCAAATCAAATTCTCTTGAGAGTTTACGTTAATTGCTAAGCAGAAGGAAAGGGAGGGAAATTCTCCCTGGTGTTCCCTGTTTCTAGGCTCATTTCTATTTTTGTTAAAGTTTGTATGTTTCAATGAGTTACAACAAAGTGACCGTGGGGGCCTGACCACAGAAGCCAAGAGTTAGTAAGACATGGCGAATCCAGTAAAGCTACTACTTTCTTCTTTTTTAGGGGAAATTTGAATTAAGTATTTTAAACATTTTTATTAATACTAATTCCTATTTTGTTTATTTTATTTTTTTAATGTTTATTATTTTTGAGAGAGAGAGAGAGACAGAGAGAGAGCAAGCAGGGAAGGGGCAGAGAGAGGGAGACACAGAATCTGAAGCAGACTCCAGGCTCTGAGCTGTCAGCACAGACCCCGACGCAGGGCTCGAACTCACAGACCGCGAGATCATGACCTGAGCTGTAGTAGCCGCCCAACTGACTGAGCCACACAGGCGCCCCTATTAATTTCTATTTTAAAAATATAGGGAGCATACCAGGAAATTCTCTGGATTGAGATGTGTATTTCTTTTACAGTTCCATGAAGCTTGGAGTAAACTTATGGAGTGGCTAGAGGAGTCAGAGAAGTCTTTGGATTCTGAACTGGAAATTGCCAATGATCCAGACAAGATAAAAACACAGCTTGCACAGCATAAGGTGGGTCTATAATTAGGAATAGCATATATGTCATTCTGTATCTCAAGATCACCTTTTAAATCCTTACTTGGTTGTGTATTTATTCATCACTAGAAAAAAAAAAAAAAGATGTCCTCTGTGGACCTCTGTTAAATTTAAAACCAGCTGCCCATCACATTGGTCAAGTAGCAATAATATCTTTATTCTCTGCTGACCATCCCACCATCATTCTAGGATTACTGTTAACAAAAAATATACAAAATTAAAGCTGGCAGTGTTCTACAATCTAGAACTTAAAAGATTGAGAGGGGGTCAAGTGTTGGCGTCTCAATTTTTCACTTATCTGTCTTGTCTTGTAATTTCTTTCATAGGCCAAATGCTATGCAGAAGATAATTTTATAGCAAAAAGTAATATAAATTTTGCCAGATAGATTCTTTCAAACAGTTATGTGGGGAAAATTGGTTGCCTCTGCACAAACTGGTGTTTTGTTATGTATATGTGGTATATGAAATTCTATCCTTACCCTCAAAGACATAGAGTCAGTGGCTTCCTTATGTAGACTAGAAGATGCAGAAACATATTATTTTATATTTTCTGCCTTTTATATTCCTACTACATTGCATTCAAAGAACATCCCCCCCCCCCCATCTTTCTCAACTCTTTTGAATTTGGGTCTGTCATTCTGGTTATAAAGTGATCATCAGCCTTCAGGGTGAGTGCAGTAGGTAAAAGGAGAGTGGTTCCTGCAAAAACTATAAAGTTTTAAGCATCTATCTATCTATTTATCTATCTTCTATTATTGCTTGACACATGGTAATTTTTTGAAAGCTGGAAAAAATGGGGTGATGTAAGGTTTATCATCATCAGAAAATTCTAGCCATCATATTCATACCGATTGATAGCTTCCATGCTGGTTGTTAAGTCACCTCGGGAGGTCACGATCCTAGGATGACAGAAAGAAGCTGTTCTTTGACTAGCTGCGGGCGTGTGAGTGGCTCATTCTGCTGGCACCCTCTACCTGTGAGCTGCCACCATGTTCAGTACTGAGAGCACAGTGAGGGGGAGCAGCACCTTCCTTCCTTCCCCTGATGGAGAAACGAGAGCCTCCTTCTCAAAATACACTGCCTGTTTGAACTTGAACATAGATATCATGTCATGGAGTCTTAGGAAAGTATATTGTGTGTTTAAGTTGGAGAATCCTAGAAATAAGAATACGCGAGGAACCCTTCTAGATCCTCTCTTGTTCCTGGTGTGACTTGTTACCAAAGTCAGCATTTGTCTGAGATAAGGGTACAAGGCACATGAAGCCAATTTTAAAATAAGTCTTTTCTTTCCTCTTTTGGCTATTCTTCTGTCTTTAAAGAGTGTTCATCTATCCTGTATTCAGCTGTAACATTTTTTTATGTATCTGTTCTTTTGAGGAAAATTTGTCAATGCCATGATTCTATAACTAATATTCTATTTATTTATTTATTTTTTAATTTTTTTTAACATTTATTTATTTTGAGACAGAGAGAGACAGAGCATGAATGGGGGGAGGGCCAGAGAGAGAGGGAGACACAGAATCTGAAGCAGGCTCCAGGCTCTGAGCTGTCGGCACAGAGCCTGATGCGGGGCTCGAACTCACGGACCGTGAGATCGTGACCTGAGCGAAGTCGGACGCTCAACCGACTGAGCCACCCAGGCGCCCCCTAATATTCTATTTAGAATAACAAGAAAAAAATAATAATTACAGAAAGCAAACTTTAGAAATAGTGTGGTATTGTAATAGTGTTTATTGCTAAAAACAAAAAAATCCCAGATGTAGTGGCCTCCTATTATAAGACCAAGTAAATATCTTAGTCATATTAAGACACCTAAAGTGTCTGGGTTTTAAAGGCAATAAAAATGCATTAGGTAATGATAACCAAGATTATTTTAGAAAATTATACATTTGCATAGCATTTTACTCTCTAAGGTGATTCTAATGTGCTACCAGGAGTTAGAATCACTGTGTTAGTGTTTCCATAATATATTATGAGCTTGTAAGATGCCCATTAAGTTGACCTTCCTTCCTTCCCATCTCTGAGATTGTATATGCAATAGCAGTGGTCTCATTCTTGGTATTACACACTTACAAACACAAAATGTAAGATGATAATGAGAGAGGCCTGCAAAGACAGTGTCCCTACTTTAGAAAAGCTTTTAATTGAGTTGTGTAGACAGATTATATAATCCATCTTTCCCACACATAGAAATTTTCATACACAAACATGCAGATTAACAATGTAAAAAATAGGAAAGTATAGATGTCACATTAGCAATATAGCTATTTGATACTGGAACAGTAATCTGTAGATCTTGAGAGACGTTCGTAGGGCATCATAGTGGTGGGGAGGAGGGGTATAGGCTTGCCAAGGGGTGTGAATTGAAGGGGCAGTAGGCCGGAACATAGGATTCTTGAGATGTGGGTCTTATTTGCCCCTCACCCTGGCTCACAGATGAAATTATACGTATCATCATTGTAAACATCCAAAATGTGTGACAGCAGATCTAGTTGACCAAAACAAAACAGAACAAAACAAAAAACCCAAAAACCCACAAACAAAAAATAAAACCTGTAGTAAATTTACACATTATGAGTCACTCTGTGTCCACATAGACCTTTATTTAGTTACTCATTGAGTGTTAACTACTTTGTCCTCTCCAAAATCTTGGGTTTCTCAATAGCAGATTAGCAATTCCATTTTATTATAACTAGTATACTATTTGTGGTTTATAGCTATGAAAGATTCAAGATTTGTTGTGCTTTGAAATCACTTTCTTCATAATATTAGGCTTCTGGGAAAAATAACTTCTTCAGTTTGAAAATGTAAGGATTCTTTTCTACCCTGGTGTGTTCCTGTGTAGACAACAGCACTACACCATCTTACCTGTTTGCTGAGGTCTTCCTCTGTTTAGATTCCTTTTATTAGGGATGCCTTTTGTGATGTCTGTTACCTATTTAGTAGTCCTAAGTAGAAATGCACATTGTTTTCCTGTTAAATATATAGGAGTTTCAGAAATCACTCGGAGCCAAGCATTCTGTCTATGACACCACCAACAGAACGGGACGTTCTCTGAAGGAGAAAACCTCCCTGGCTGATGACAACCTGAAACTGGATGACATGCTGAGTGAACTCAGAGACAAATGGGATACCATCTGTGGAAAATCTGTGGAAAGGTAAAATGTTCTTTAAGGCAGTTTGGTTACCTTGTAGGCTTCTTTCAAACATACAGTAGTGATGCTTTGTGGGAACTTTCTAGGAACCTAAATACCTCCTTTAAGAAGTTGTTTCTTCTCTTTAATGCCCCACTTACACAGTATCTGCACGGAGAAGGCTTTGTTGTTCATTTTTACTTATTTTTAACTCCTCAGTTCACTCAAAAGTGGTATCATTCTCTAAGCATATTATCTGATAGCTGACTTGCTGTTGTTTTCCATAAGCTAATTTCCATGTAACTACTGGGGTGGTCTCTTTAAAAAATAAGTTTGATCTTATCATTTCCCTTTCTCATACCTTTTAGGAACTTATTATACCTTGAGTGTGAGCCAAAACACAGGCTCCTTTATGTGTCGTGCAAGGTCCTACCAATCTGACCCCAGTGTTCGCTTCCAACTTCCATCTACTCCTTCCCAGTCTTCTTTCTCATTACACTTGAACCAGTTGAAATATGTAGTAGTAGAAGAATTCAAATATCTTAGAAATGTTTTCAAATATTTCATAGATCCATAGTCTAATTACTTTTGTCAGTATCAAGATTGAATGGAATATTATATTCTAATAATAAAATTATATTAGAAAAGGAAATTAAAATATATTCTAAAGAATATATGGAAGGAATATAGAAATTTGGGGGTTGGGTTTTAAAAAGCTTTAAAACCTGGGGCACCTGGGTGACTCAGTCGGTTAAGTGCCTGACTCTTGATTTCAGCTCAGGTCATGATCTCATGGTTCACTAGATCGAGCCTCTGGTCCAGCTCTGCATTGACAGCATAGAGCCTGTTTGGGATTCTCTTTCTCCCCTGCCTACTCCTGCTCTCCTTCTTTCTCAAAATAAATAAATAAATATTAAAAAAATATTTAAAACCTTCAATATCAAAAGGTTATCTGCTTTTTTACTAAGTCATATAAATGACTTCGTGGCAGAGAGATACGTGAATACAAGGGGATGAAGATGGGGCAGGCTAGGACTATAGACAACATTTGGCAGATTGAGGGATGATGAAAATGTTCAGTTTCTTGATCATGATGATAGTTACATGAGTCTATACATGTGTTAAAATTCATAGAACTGTACACCCAGAAAAGTTAAGCTTACTATATGATAATTTAAAATATAAAAAAAAAATTTAGGGGTGCCTAGAAGGCTTAGTCGGTTCAACATCTGACTCTCGATTTTGGCTCAGGTCATGATCTCATGGTTTGTGCGTTCAAGCCCTGCATTGGGCTCTGTGCTGGCAGCATGGAGCCTGCTTGGGATTCTTTCTCTCCCTCTTTCTCTGCCCCTCTCCATTCATGCATGTTCTCTCTCAAAATAAATAAATAAACATTGAAACAATATATTAAAAAATTTTAAGGCATATATTTTTACGAAGAAACCAAAGGGCTATTGATTTCTAGAGGTGATGATGAGGGAATTTTCTGAGAACACATGCTATGTATTTAAGGAATAAAAAAGAAAATTTGAGAAAAGTTTTGTTATTTTCTAAGGAAAGCAAAGAAACAGCAGTGAGTACCAATATATTATTTTTTCTTTGAGTACTCTCAACCTTCATAAATGGATTTTAGATTTTCAGATATGTAAGGTGGCTTTTTTGTTGCTCACATTGATTTTTCCACCTTCTTCCTCAGACAAAACAAACTGGAGGAAGCCCTGTTATTTTCTGGACAATTCACCGATGCCTTGCAGGCCCTCATTGATTGGCTGTATAGAGTTGAACCCCAGCTGGCAGAAGACCAGCCTGTCCATGGAGACATTGATTTAGTGATGAATCTGATCGATAATCACAAGGTATCATTATCTGGGACATTTTATTTATCTCATTTGATTATCATGAGTATAGAAGAAAATGTAACCCCTTAACTCAGCCTTTTAAAAACTAGAGACTGCATATCATACTACATACCAGTCTTTAATAATGATATATGTGTACCTACGAGCAGAATCAGGAAGCCAACTTTAAAAGTGAGTCAGAAAAGGTACTTTATCAGTGAGATACTTTTTTTTTCTTTTTTCACCTTCCAAATCTAAACCCTTTTAGAACTTAGAAAATGATTTTATTCTCTGGTGCTTCATGTTCCAAGAATGTTTTACAGTCTTTCATTATTCATGGAAAGAATTATGGAATATAATTTAAAATTCTTCATTCATTTACCCGGAACTTGGTCATTGCATAAGTGTATGGATTTGTAACATGATCTCTGGGGGTCAAGACAGGCTGCTTTTTTGTTTTTAAAAACTGTTTTAAACTTGCCCCTTTAACTGCAGCAATTGATGAGATATCAGTATACGCTGTGAGGGACTTGATTATTACTTCAGAAAAGTGGTTTCTTGCAACCTCCTGAAGGGTATTCGAAATTTTTGTGCCGGTAAAAAGGAATGTACAAGATATCCAGCTGATACGGAGTATAAAGTCCTAAATTATGGTAAAACGTTGTATTACAACCTAAAGAACCTTGAAAACAACCTCGCGGGCACAGTACTAACGTGGAGTGGTGGTATCAGAGTAGACTTTATATACAGGTATCATACAGCACTGTATGTGAATCCGTGTTGTGTTTCTTTCTCTTCATTATTTTTGAGTTCAGGAAATTCATTTCCTTTTAAAATGTTTTCTTTATATTTCCCTAGCTATCCTGTTTTGATCTTACCTATTCCTTTTTAAATGGTTGGTCCTTTCAGCATATTTATTTCCCCTCTTCTGGTTCTGTTATCTCATTATATCTATAAAAGAGTGTTACATTTGAATATTATCAAAAAATCAAAGAATAAATGAAGGACAGGGATCAGGCCTACAGAAATAAAAAAATTTAAGTTTTGTTACTTGCCTGTATTGAAACAAATGTTTTGTGCATGATTAATATAAACTTTTTTATGCCCTGGCATTCATTCAATGAGTAATGAATAGTGTAATGTTACTTTTTACATAAATGCCATTTGTATAAACTCACTGTCTAAACATTTACTCCCTTCGACACTTGCCAGGTTTTTTTATATATTAAAGGTCATCAAGAATGAGTTAATCATTCAGCATTAGTAATGCAATTGGAAGGCTCAGGCTTAAGTATACAAAGTACATTGGAAAGTCTTCTCAGAACTATTGGACTCGTCCTATCACAAACAGATTGTATAGACACTGTATTTCCTATGCCTGTGTATGGATGTGTGTCTCTGTGTGTCTGTCTGTTTATCTGCAGGCACATCTCATTGAACACTATCAGAGTGAAATCAAGCAAAGAATTCATCACACTATGTTTGGTTTGTTTTAGATGGACTCCTTTTTATGAATGATTTGATTGTCAGAATAGAAACTCATGGATATAGCCAAAATTATAAAATGTGATTAGTGATACTCATTTGTGACCATTTTTTAGAAAAATAAGTTAACTTTATTCTATACATAACATTAGTTACTTGAAAGATCTAGCTGCATATACAGAATTTTGGATCAGAAATGAGGTACCCTGGGCTCATTTCTTGGATTACGTCTGTGGTCAAAGGAAGCCAGTTCAACTCCTGGCACCTCAGAGTTCATCAAAATTAGGCAAGGGGTGGGGGGAAGCTTTTCTTCCAAAATGACAAAAATTTAAGCCTCTAAAGTTTGACATTCTAGGTTAGCTCTCAGGATACTGTGAAAGTTGAAGCCATGCTACAGAGAAGAAGACTGCATGGCAAGTCCCTGTACAATTCCCTGCCATTACCTCCAAAACCCCCATGTGACAGCCCAGGACTGCTTAGTTATTTGTTAGTCTGTTAGATATGTTTATTAACTAAGAGTAATGAGGTAGCCAGCACATTTAGGCACTTAGAGTAATGATTTGAGAGGAGCTGGGATGCCATACTAAAGAATCGTAGAAAAAAAAAGAATTTGATTCTTTTGTGTAAACTGAAATAAAGAATAGCTGCCAATATTTAAATCCAATGTGTCATTAAAAAAAATCGGGTTTGTTCACTCAGGAGAATGTTACAAGATTGAACAGATTTATACAAGACCGTGTTCTTAACAGTGCTCTGGTGGGAGCAGTGTGCCACGACTCAGCTTCTAAAGATTCTGTGAAAAGTATGTGTCATTAAGCTGTAGGTCTTAGAGATTGGTACATGATGTCATGTGTACGTATATTCCAAGCAGTGTCTTTTACTGGCTTGATTTTATAATTAAAAATTAATTTTTCTAAAAACATGGTCTTTTAGGCTTTCCAGAAAGAACTGGGGAAGAGGACCAGCAGCGTGCAGGCCCTGAAGCGCTCGGCACGAGAGCTCATAGAGGGCAGCCGAGACGACTCCTCCTGGGTCAAGGTCCAGATGCAGGAACTAAGCACACGCTGGGAGACTGTGTGTGCACTTTCTATATCAAAGCAGACCCGATTGGAAGCAGCCCTGCGTCAGGTAAATATCATGCAGATTGCATCTGGACATAGTGAGAAAGGTTTCGAAGCCTCAACGAGAACTGCTCTTGTGAGGAACTGTTCCGTTCCCCCTTTTCTTAACTGGGACAGTCATGAGAAGGAGATTCCTAGAACATCCTTGCCTTGGTCTTCCTGACAAGAATTTAAATTACTCACAGAGGAAGTTGCCTCATCTTTACATAAAAGTGCTGCTCTATTAATTTTTCAGCTTCAATGTGCAATGGGCTGCCCTGTATCTAAAATCAGATTGTTCAAATGGTGAATTAATCTTCATATAGGCCTCTGTGATATATTAGAGGTATTACATTTGTAAAATGTAGTAGCACCATATATCTTTATCTTTTTAATGGGAATAATGCATATCATTAATCAGTTTAAGACTTTTTTTCACTGAGAAGAGAAATCTATACTAACAAGCATATTTGGGGATCTTATTTGCGGTGTCTCTGTGTGTGTGTGTGTGTGTGTGTGTGTGTGTGTGTGTGTGTGTGTGAACTATTAGGCAGAGGAATTTCACTCGGTGGTGCATGCCCTCCTGGAGTGGCTGGCCGAGGCGGAGCAAACCCTTCGTTTCCATGGCGCTCTCCCAGATGATGAGGATGCTCTTCGGACTCTCATTGATCAGCATAAAGTGAGTTATATAGATGCTAAGTAAAACTAAATGAGAAAATCAAGTAGACCCAGGATCATAAATATCAAATGCATGAATATTTCCCTCCCTGAGAAGTAATTAAAGATACTGGTACAGTTGAGAATTTACCTGTGTCCTCCTGGCTTACATAGGTATGTTCCCATGCCCCTACATATGTATAGCTATCTTTTCATGGTTTCTTTATGAAGAGGGTGGTTATTCTAAAATCAGGGAATTTTCTAGGGAGTTATTTGGCTTCTGACCAAAACTGGCCGATTTCATTGCACTTGTATGTGCATTTCAAAGACGAAACTTCCGTAATGAGCGTTTGGCATTTATAAATTTATTTATAATGCATTGGAATTGTAAGTTAATAATTTTGACCTTTGTAAGTAAGACAAGTAACTGAATAACTTGTTCAAATTTTATTTTTAAATCTCTGTCAATTCTGGTTTTAATTGAGATCCACTTCAATTCTTTTGAGAAGTAGCCTGTAGTATAAATTATAAATTAAAAATGAATTCTGTAAGTAGATGCACTGTTGAACAGTTAACCAAAGTAAAAATCTGGCCATTGAGTTTTCAGGTCATCCTGTATTTTGTAACAGTGCGTAGAACTAGCAAAACCCTTAAGAGAGTGGTCCAGATACATGTTAACACATGTTTTTTGTTTGTTTGTTTGTTTTTTTAACCCTCGACTTTAAAGAATTAGGAATTTGCAATGCTAACACTCAATGCAGTATTGATGTCAACATTTCCATTTAAAAGTTCTGTTTAACACCACAGAATAAGCTTATCTTTCATGGTCAAGTTGGAAATACATCATGAGTTCTGGTGTCACATGGATTCCATCATTTGTGGAGACTGCTTACAGTGATCACTGATGGATTGCCTAACCTATAGCAATGAAATCTTGCCTTGTCATTAACAAAAGTGATGCGAGCTTGTCTAACGTTATCTGGAAGAATGAAATGCTACATAAACCATTTAAATTTGAAGCAGAATATAAGAGTAGGAAAATTGCAGCAAATTTATTGTGAATTTTTGATTCAATTCAATGTTTTGAAAATCTCTTACATTAATCTTGGCTGACCATCAGCCAGCATCGAGTTCCACTAACATACTTTGGTCTTAGAATAGCCTCTTGGAGCCCAGGCTGCATGTCTGACACCTTACAGAAAGGAGCCTCGTGGTGGTATCTCCACCCTCACAGCAGCAAGGAACCCCCAGAAACACCAGGAGGCAGGTATTGAGAGCAGAGGTAGTGTTGTGGGGTTTTTTGTTTGTTTTTTACAACAAATTATCTTTATAAATATTTTATTTATTTATTTATTTATTTATTTATTTATTTATTTATTTAATATATTTATTTTAGTGAGAGACTGAGAGCAAGCAGGGCAGGGGCAGGTCCTAAGCAGGCTCCCCACTGCCAGCATGGAGCTCTAACTCATGAACCATGAGATCATGACCTGAGCTGAAATAGAGTTGGATGCTTAACCTGTTGAGCCACCCAGGCACCCCAATATTTTTAAATAGTGAAAAATTACATGTAATTTTATAAAAGTAAGTGGTGCTTAGTAATAATAATTTGCAGTAGCATCATCCATTCTTTCTGATCTCCTGCTTCCTTCACACTCCAACCAAATAAAAGTAAAACAGAGTATTTAAATTCTTAGCTCCAGGACTAGAGGCTTCTCGGTATAGTCCCCTCTGTAAAACTGGCAAGCTTTCCCAGGTGAGCACTAACCACTTAGCACTCAGGGTTGGAAGGGCACAGAATGCAAGCAGGGAGTTGCTAGTCCAGTCGACAGCATTCTGGGCAGGACTCTGGCTCTGCTAGGTTAGGAGTGATGTAAAAGTACGTGGTCAGGTCACCTGTCCTTGGAAGAGCACAGCTGTTGTTGACCTCTTCCAGTAGGTCAACCTGTTACTGACCTGTTACCTTTTTCCCAGTAAAGTTTTTGTTTTCCTTCCAGTTAAGTGGATCTATATTGGGGAAAATTAAAATACTTTTAAAAGTAGGTCATGGTATTTAAAAAGTAGGTCATGTTAATGGAGTATATTGTTAATCAAGCCTTGATGCCACAGCAGGAAAAATGTGTAAATAAAAGTGAAAAAAAAGCATTTATTCAGTCACAAAGACTCACAATTGAATAAGACACAGTCTTCTGATCTTGTGGACCTTCATATCCAGTAGATATCTATATGAACAGGTTAGTTTAGCAAAATACCAGAGTAGGAGCTATGTGACAGCTTCACAGACCTGGAAAACAAGACACTGTAGGAAACACATTTTCAAATCATCACCTTGATCACATGGCATGAGTAGTACTGATCGTCAACTGTGTCTGCAGCCCCTTGTCAGCCTGAGGGATTGGGTGCTAGTAGATGCCTGACATTCATTATGGGGTTTTGGAAGCATGTGACCTTTTTTAAGGCAGAGGTGCTCATTTGTAACCACACTTTCAGAGTTCTGTGACCCATGTATCTATGAATTACAGTTCAGATGGTGTAAAGTACAGGTATATGTGTAAGACATTTGCCAAAAGGTGATTCAAAAGCTTCTCGAAGCCTTTTAAGGTTTATTCACCCCTCCAGGGCAGAGAATGGCTGTTACTAGCCTCTGAAAGGGACTCTTCTCACACAGGCTGTCTGGTGATCAGGCCCCAGCACCTCTAGCCTCTCCCTGACTCCTTCCTGCTAGACATTTGGGCCCCCTCACCCCAAATATTTATCATTTCTCGTTGAGCCTTCTCTCTTCCATGGCACTTTTTTGGTACATATCCCTATAATTCCTGGCACAGTTCATGCTATTTTAAATATACAACCTTCTTGTCTTCTTTGTTAGAACATATTTTTTTGCAATCAGTATTATTTCTGTCTGTGCTATTACTGTCTCTCTTGGTCCTGTTCTCTATTAATATAATATATCCAGATCTAGAAGAATGTATTTTTTGTGTAACATACTTTGTAAAGCAGGAGATGTCACCCTATCCTCGAACTTTGAAATACTTGTTAGAAAGTACTTCATTTCCCATTTTTGTCCCTTCTCTCTTAATGCCCCAATTAGTGAATTTCTTCCAGCTGTGAATAAACCAATTGAAGTTCTTCTTTATTTAACTGTGACAGTCACATACACATCCCTGGAGTTTTGTTTTCAGCCAGTGCCAACAGTTAATCGAAGTCTTTCTTTCTGCTGTAGGAATTCATGAAGAAACTGGAAGAAAAAAGAGCCGCACTGAATAAAGCTACCAGCATGGGAGATGCTGTTTTGGCCATGTGCCATCCTGACTCCATCACCACCATTAAGCACTGGATAACCATCATCCGGGCCAGGTTTGAGGAGGTCAGTGTGTCTGAGGTCATCATTAGAGCAGCAACAGCTTTGAAAATGAGGGTGTGGAAACTTGGGCAACTGCGATACATTTATGACCGTGGGAACATGAGGCCTCTGCAAAGAAAAATGCTCTTTAAAATACCTTCCAGTGTGCATTACCTGTCTCTGAAGTCCACTTTTATTTTTAAAAGTTGAAATAGTTTTGCAGCTATGCCCCTGCAACATGGAAAGGCAAATATTTGGTTCACTGTATTACTTTCTGTCCCACTTACACACTGTCTCTGTTGGATAAGCCAGCACTTGAATTGTATTTCAGATGAGCGTATGCTTGTGGAATGAAGTGCATGCATGAACTGAATTCTGTATCTTAAGATTTTAGCTATTTTTATTTCTGCTCAGTGCTACATGGAATAAGCATACCTGATCCTTCAGAGAATGCATGTTTGAATTTTTTAACGTTTGTTTGTTTATTTATTTATTTTAACATTTATTTATTTTTGAGAGACAGAGAGAGGCAGAGCATGAGCAGGGGAGGGGGAGAGAGAGAGAGAGGGAGACACAGAATCTGAAGTAGGCTCCAGGCTCTCAGTTGTTTATTAGCACAGAGCCCAATGCGCGGCTCGAACTCATGAACTGCAAGAACATGACCTGAGCTAAAGTCAGACACTCACCCGACTGAGCCACCCAGGTGCCCCAATGTTTCTTTTTGGGAGAGAGAGAGCACGAGCAGGGGAGGGGCAGTTGGAGAGGGGGCCCTGAGGATCCATAGTGGTCTCTGTGCTGACAGTAGTGAGCCTGATGCAGGACTCGAACCCATGAACCGCAAGATCATGACCTCAGCCCAAGTTGGACACTTAACCGACTGACCCACCCAGGCGCCCCCAGCAAGTGCATATTTGAACTTAAATTAGAAAACAAGAGGAAATCTGGGATGTGTATGACATCCATCTCTGCAAGCTGGCTCTTGGTACCACGGATGGGATATAGAAAGACTGGAAGTATTATGAGTCCAGCCCAGGATGATCCCAATTTACATTTAAATTTTGTGGTTTTTATATCAATTAAATAATTAAGATGAAAGAAATTCAGGGAAATTTTTTTTTTCCCCAACAGGTGTTGGCCTGGGCAAAGCAGCATCAACAGAGATTAGCAAGTGCTCTGGCTGGGCTCATTGCTAAACAGGAATTGTTGGAAGCTTTGCTGGCTTGGCTGCAATGGGCTGAAACCACATTGAGTGATAAGGACAAGGAAGTCATCCCCCAGGAAATCGAAGAGGTGAAAGCCCTCATTGCAGAGCACCAGGTAAAATAAATCTCATCCTAACCCCTGGTTCTTTATTTCACCACCGTACTGCTCAAAAGATTGCTTTGTGCTTGTTACCTTCATGTCCTCAAGTCGTTCCTCCTGGGTTTCTAATTCCTTACCTTTATTTTCAGCTCTGTCCCATCCTGTTCTCTCTTTCGGCGATCTCCCTTCTTTATTGCTCCCTGCTTGTGTATTCCACTGTCTGGTGCTGAGCATCTCCCATGATGTCCACCAATACGCCAGTATTTCAAATATATCCTGTCTACAAGGGAATGCATCGTCTTGTTAAGAAAAAAAAAAAAAAAGCCAGTGCTCTATCCTAATCTGTTTTAAACTTTGAAATGATGGGCGTCACATTAACGCTGACTTATTTGTTTGCTTGTTAGTCTGTTTAATATACATTATTAAAGGTAAGCTTAGTTGGCTAAGAGTTAACATCGCTATTATATCTTAATGAAGGTATGAGCCATCCATGTCTGAAATGGCCCTGAAGTGCCTCACGCCATGTTCTCTGTGATGAGAGCTCTTCCATGTGACAGATACTCCAGAAATGTGTTACTCCACTTTTCACTTTTATCCCCCTCCTCTTTTTTTCACCCCTTTTCACCACAATCTGTGCCTTTGCCACATATTCCAGATATTGGGATATGTAAGTCAGTAAGCTTAAGGAGATGAGATAAGAAATGGCAAGATAGTCAAACCTGTTAAATGGAAACTTTAACGTGAATAACTTTTATCTGCCTTGGCATAACATATATGTTAACAGGACTATTTAAAATATATCCACATTTAATGTGGATGCTTTACATCACTGTACATCAGAGCCATCTTAAATATTTCAAATATGTAAGTGAAATGTGCTACAAAGAAGTTCTAAGCACCAACCCAGTTAACTAGTTGCTTTGCAGATAAATGCTCACTTTAAGATTCTTCAGAAAGAGCTTGGGCTGATACCCAGGCAGATTATGTGTGGTCTTCAAACTAAAACAAATCACTGTTACAATGCTGAAATTACTTAACAGGTATCACATTTTATATTCTTTACATATGAGTAAATGCTTTGTTATGTGGGCTTACATTTTTTCCCCCAAAGATGCAACATGTTTATTCCTTTTTCCAGAAATAATAGCATGGTCCTTTTATCCTTTTGTTTTTAGTTCACTTCTAAAGATAGTTTTCTCTGATATACTTGTATTTAATTGACATTGACATTTCAGACCTTCATGGAGGAAATGACCAGAAAACAACCTGATGTGGATAAAGTTACCAAGACCTACAAGAGGAGGGCAGCTGATCCTGCCTCATTACAGTCCCATATTCCAGTCCTGGATAAGGGACGAGCAGGAAGTAAGCAGTGGCTAAGTTCTTTAGTTATTATTATTTATTATTTTTTCTTTTTAGAGAGAAAGAATGCGAGGAGGGGAGAGGGGCAGAGGGAGAGAGAAAGTATCCTAAGCAGGATCCACACTCAACACAGAGCCTGACATGGGGCTCGATCCCACAACCCTGGGATCATGACCTGAGCTGAAAGCAAGAGTTGGACACCCATCCTGCTGAGCCATACAGGCGCCCCCTAATTTCTTTAAAATGAATATGGTTAAGCAAGGAAGTTAGTTTTGAATTGTCGTTTGAAATTTTAGAACAATTGGTGATTCTGTGAGCTCTCTATCATAAAAGGTTTCCTTGAAAGAATACGTGGGCTCAAATATTGTAGCAACTTATTTAAAAATAAAGAAAAAGATATATCCAGGTCTCTGTGTGTAAATTTATTTGCTTGAAGGGTATCTTTTAGATTAGTTAGAAGAAACTGGAAAAAATTTGCAACAAGAACAGAAATCATCATCTCCATTTGCTTTCATTATATAACTAGCCCTAAGATGGAATATAACAGAAATAACCATGACTTGGGTAAAGTTCATGACCTAACTATTCATTGGTGACCAGCAGTCCAATAGATTTTGCCCATGTTCATATGACTTCAGGTTCTATTTACTTCTCAGACTACCTTGACTCCACAAAAGAGTGTCAAAAGTGACACTTAAAACAATTAATAGCTGGTTTGGAGAAGATTTAAAATAAGCAAAATTTATCTCTGAATAGTGGTATATTTGATGTATTTCTGAATAGTGCCTTAATTTAAAAAATGGTTTCAGATCTTTTAGTTACTGTATTGCACAAGGGGGCAAGGTAACAATGTGATTAAGAACTCTGGAGACAGACTCCTTGGCTCTTCTCACGACTTACCAACTAGGGAGATATAACCTTAGACAAGTTACTTAAACTCTGTCTGAGCCTCAATTTACTCATCTGTATAAGGGAATAATTATAACTTCATTGGATTCTGGTAACAATTAAATGAGCTGATGTGTGTGAGGTGGTTAGCATACTTCTTGGCATGTTAGTTAAATGCTCAATAAATATTAGCTATTGATACCTCCAATAGGAGTTAGGAACTCTGGGCATTTTCCAGCTTGGACACTCACTTCCTGTATGACTTTAGGCCAGTAGTTTTTCTAGGCCACATTTAATCAGGTAGATGAGGAAAATGCATTGAGACAATTGTTCTGTGACATTATAAAAACTTGTGAAAAATAGCCAGAAAAGAGGGAGAAAACTTTAGTAAGGCAGGAAATTGGGGTATGAGACTATGCACGGGAAACATGCAATCTCAGCGGGAAATGGATTTGGATGAACGCTGGGATTTTACACACACTTAGATATTTGACTGGAACTTGTAAAGTATCTTGCTCTGACTCTAATGAATGGCCAGTGTCTCCTGCCCTCACCTGCCCTCCTTTCAGCCTTTTTTCTAAGAAGGGCAGCTGAGTTTGTGTAGCTTATTCTAAGATAAGTCTCACTGTCCTGGGAGATCTCTTTTATCATCCCTTAACAAGAGAGAAGATCACAAGGTAATTCATTGTCATTGAAATGGCATGGATTTTAAGCTGGAAAATGCTTTTAAACATAATTTTATAAGAGATCATTCCAGTATTTAAATGCCCTTGTCAAGATATGTTTCTCTAATTTATACAAAAGATCCTTGGTAAGTAAAACAGATTTGGACTTGAACATTATGCATCATCTAAATAGGATATTTCTAAATAATTAAGGTGATTCAGTCTTAGCTGGGAACGATAAAGGCCCAGCCTTAACATATTTCAGAACCCTGGAAACTGCCCTCCTAACTAAAGTTGTATTTTAACAGGAAAGCGCTTCCCAGCATCAAGCTTATATCCCTCTGGATCACAGACACAAATCGAAACCAAAAATCCCAGGGTCAACTTGTTGGTGAGCAAATGGCAGCAAGTTTGGCTCCTCGCACTGGAAAGAAGGAGGAAGCTTAATGATGCCTTGGACAGACTGGAAGAGGTTAGAAAACTCATACATTCTGCACCCCTGATATATGGGATATGGGTTTAGGGAATCAGTGTAATAAAAAATTATAATTGACCCTTGAACAACATGAGCATTAGAGGCACCAACACCCTTCCACACACCGCATCGTCAAAAATCTACGTATAACGTTTGACTCCCCCAAAACTTAACTGCTTAATAGCCTACTGTTGACCAGAATCCTTACTGATAACAATCAATTAACACAAATTTTGTATATTTGTTATATACTGTGTTCTTACAATCAAATACGCTAGAAGAGGGGAAATGTTATTGAGAAAATCACAAGAAAAAAATCACAAGGAAGAGAAAATACGTCTTTTTTTATTTTGTAAAAAACCTGCATGTAAGTGGATCCACACAATTCAAACCCATGTTGTTCAAGGGTCAAACTATAATGTTTAAACATAAGCAGAAGCTGACTCCGTAAGAAAAGGAATCAGATCCAGCTTGGGGCGCCTGGGTAGCTCAGTCAGTTGAGCATTCGACTCTTGATTTTGGCTCAGGTCATAATCTCATGGTTCATGAGTTCAAGCGCCATGTTGGGCTCTGTGCTGGTGGCATAGAGCCTGCTTGGGATTCTCTCTCTCCCTTTCCTCTGCCCCTCTCCTGCTTGCTCTCTCTCTTTCTCTCTCTCTCTCAAATAAAATTTTTAAAAAAATTCAAAAGAAAAGATCAAGCTTGACATATGATTGCTTGGTATTACCTGGAAAATGTAACCGTTTATAGTTCATATATTTTCATTGTTTATATTCTGTGATCTGAGATTTAGAGTTTCAGATTCTGAAACTGGGAAATTTTTAGAAGCCTAAAGGAGGTAGAATGACAAATAGCAGAGAGAGAACAGAGGTAAGTGCTACCACGCTGGGCCTGGTGCTCAGTGGGCAGAGAACTTTCTAGAGGTGTTATTACTTTGGGACATGATCACATTGGCATGATCAGAAATTTTCAGTTTGAGGGTGCCTGGGGGGCTCAGTTGGTTGAGCATCCAGCTCTTGATCTTGGCCCAGGTCTTGATCTCACAATTCGTGAGTTCAAGCCCCACATTGGGCTCTGCACTGACAGCACAGAGTCTGCTTGGGATTCTCTCTGTCTCTCTCTCTCTCTCTCTCTCTCTCTCTCTCTCTCTCTCCCCCTCTCTCTGCCCCTCCCTAGCTTGTGTTCTCTCTGTCTCTGTCTTTATCTCTCTCTCAAAATAAATAAATAAAAACTTAAAAAAAAATTTTTTTTCAGTTTGACTTTTTGAGGAACTTTTATTTGTAAAGAAAAGCCAGTGACACTAGTGAAATTACAGGAAAAATGTTTCTGAGTTCTCTGTGCAAGATCATACCTTTGTTTGAAGTGGGAAAGATAGGTGCTTTATCTAGAAGATAAAAATATTAAAATATTAAAAATAACTTTATTCATAAAGTGTAAGATATAATTTGAGCACTGAATTAACCAAAATACATTTTGTCCTTTCCAGCTGAGGGAATTTGCTAACTTTGATTTTGATATCTGGCGCAAAAAATACATGAGATGGATGAATCATAAGAAATCTCGAGTGATGGACTTCTTCAGGAGAATTGATAAAGATCAGGATGGGAAAATAACCCGACAAGAATTTATTGATGGAATTCTTTCCTCAAGTAAGTCCCAACAGGGGTGACTGTAAATGATGTAATTTTTAAAGAAAATAAGCACCGTTTACACTTGTGTTACCAATAAAGCATCGCCTTTAAACTTGGCTGTGAAGTCACAGCCGTCAGTGAAAAGTGCCCTTGGTAAAATTCATGGGTTTGGATTCAGGCACACTTGTAATTGTGTAACCACAATTAGTATATTCCTTGTTCCACTGCAGCTGTGTCCTCATTAGGATAATAAAGTTAATAATATTTGATTCTTAGATTGTTTGGCGTGACATATAATGGGAAATCAATAAACGCAAGTCAGTCTCTTCCCTTTTTTTGTTCTAATTGGCATTCTGATCATTGTCATTAGTAGGAAATTAGAACTCTTTAAAAATTCTTAAGGTATTTGTCACTTTATTGGTAGTTTAGTCATATGGATATACCTTCTCTGGAAGATGTTACTGGAAGTAATTCTTAAAGGAAATTTAATACAATCATATGAATGTGTATATTCGTATGTATAAAATCCATATATTCCTTAAGTAAAGTGGTAGTTGAGCCATATGAAACTTACTAATATGAAACAGTTTTTGAACTAGAAAAATAGCAGTTTCAAGTGATTCACCCTGGTGTAGTCATTAAAGATAAATGCAGGTCCTATACACTGGTTTTGTTTGTTTCGATGTCAATCGGCTTCTTAAAAGGATTTTAATATATTTGATGACCCTGATAATTTAACTGGCAGCATTAAGATCAAAATAATACAATCAAGAATGTCTTGAGGCAGAATTAACATGTTATACCTCTTCCTTTTTTTTTTTTTAAAGCTTAAATCTTTTTGTCAAATGTTACTGTAAATAGCTAGGTTTTTAAAAACTTTCATTGGGAATGTAGTATGGCTTATTCTGAGAGTATCCTAATTATCATTCATACGTGGAATCTAAATACAGAGTTAAACTCAGAGTGGAAAAGTGGTTGCCAGCGTCTGGGGGTGGGGGTGAGGGGAAATAGGGAGAGTCTGGTACAAGAGTACAATCTTTCACCGTAAGGTCTGAGGTTCTAAAGTATAATGTGGTGACTATAGTTGATAATACTGTACTGTGTCATTGAAATTTTCTGAGTAGAACTTAAGTTTTCAGAAAAACAAAACAAAACAAAAAGATAAATATGTGAGGTGATGGATGTGTTAACTAACTTGATGGGAGGAATCCTTTCACAGTGCGTACGTGTATCAAATCATCACAATATACACTTTTGATTGTCTTACAATTTTATTTGTCAGTTATACCTCAGTAATGCTATTTACTATTATCTGAAAATTTTAGAGTTTCCAACCAGCCGCCTGGAGATGAGCGCAGTTGCAGACATCTTTGACCGAGACGGCGATGGATACATTGACTACTATGAGTTTGTAGCGGCCCTTCATCCGAATAAAGACGCATATAAACCTGTCACTGATGCCGACAAAATCGAGGATGAGGTATCATTATCTTTCCGCCACCTGCAACAACGTCTTGTGCTGCCAGGATATCCTGCACAACCCATGCAGCCATTTTATTTATTTCATTTTGAGTTGTCCTGTCAAGGTTTTAAGGATTCCGCAGTGTGTAATAACATTAAAGTGGACATTTCATTGTTCTTTTTGGCAGGTGACAAGACAAGTAGCTAAGTGTAAATGTGCAAAACGATTTCAAGTTGAACAGATCGGAGATAACAAATACAGGGTAAGTCTGCAAAATAACGGTTTAGTTCTCTTGAAGGAGAAAAATTGAAATTTGTATGCAATTTGATCTGCATTGCTTTCCAGGAATGCTAATTACTTTTACCTCACATCACAATATAGTGGTCTATAAAATTCCAACTTTTGTCATTTTACATTCTATAAACATAGCCTGCATTTTGTAAATTAGGACATATCTTTGACATGTACGTTACTTTTAAGGAGGAAAACACATCTCACATACTCAAGTTGGTTCGTGTGACTTATAATATATTTTATTATGACTACAGGTAAGTTTTCATATTTCTAGTAACAAAGCTATTCCAAGCCAGAACCATAAAGTTAAAAATGTTGACTCATTTTTAGAAAAGTGAAAAAAGAGGCAATGTTTTCCACTTGTACAGTTATTTTTCCTTTCATTCGAAGTCTCAAAAGCTCAGTCCACCTTCTTCAGAACAATTATTTGAAGACTAATGTGACTTTGTCACTCCTCTCTCTTTTTTTTCTCTGTTTTGGGATATCTCTTATATGTAGTAGCTAGACAGGAAATGTGCTGAGTTTCCCTAATACAGTTTGTTATTTACAAATGAAATTTTTTTAAATTTTAATTTGTATATTTCCACATTGGAAAAGATTCATCTACATATTTGAATTTCTAACCTAAATTTGAAACCCAAAGCTTTTCAAAAAAACTTGTATAGGAAATTTTCTGCCTATTTGGTTTAAAGTCTGAACACATGGGTACCTGCACATTTCTAAACTAGGTACTGTATCCAGGAGCCCCGAGTGTGAAAGATTGTGTGTGTGTGTGTATGTGTGTGTGTGTGTGTTCTAGAGTCATATAGAAAGTTTCCTATTGAACTAATTGTGTCTTTCTTCCATTTTTCATTTTTTTTTTATCAGTTCTTCCTGGGAAATCAGGTATAAACCAGTGGAATGTATTCTCAAGTTCCCAATGATTTTTTTTTTTTAACTTTAATTCATAGCCATTAAAGCTTGCCATGGCCAATCTTTCCCATGCTGTTGCCCTAGCTACTACATTGTTGGTTGGCGTGGTGTTTCTGTAAATGCTGTAAGGATCCTTGATCCAGGATTCCTTTTTGCAGTGTGTCTTAAATGAGGAGATTACTTTTAAGCAAACCAGATAATAAATTGTAGCTTGACTGGTCACAGTGTTGCAAATGCAATTTTTAATTCCAGTTTATAATAATATGTTATATGTATTTTATGCAAATACTCATTGGAACACAAATTTGATTCTGCACACATCTCTACACTGTATTTAACCATTGAGGTCACATGGTCTACAGTAGCTAGAGAAGGACCAGCGTCAGGCAATGACGTGGGAAGACAGAGAAGTGAGAAGTCTCCCTGGCACTCAGCCACAAGTAATGTGTTCTCTCCAAAGCAGCTATTGTCCTATTTGTCCTAAATCATCAATTTTAGGGCTTTGCATTTTCCAAGTAGAAATTTTAACTCTGGAGGTTTTAACTGGTATCATTCATTTTGAGGACATGTATCTCCCATATGAAATCCTAAACCACACTTTATCCCATTTTGACTTCACATTGAAGTCAGTATAAACTGTCCAGTGGCACTGTGTCATGATCACAAGTTTTAGAACTAAAGATAAGAGAAATTGTGTTTTGATTTAAACAGGAGAAGAGTTCTTCCCTGTATGCTTTTGGAAAGAAGCATACTATTTGTAATACCTGACCATATCATATTAGATATTCCTCTGCCTCTCAGTTGTTAAGCCATATTGTAGCTTAAGTTTCAAATTCCCTCTTACTCCCATTTATTGCAAGCACATAATTTTTTCAAATAGAAATTTTCAGGTCCTTCGAATTGATGTCTTTAAAACTTGGCATTAAGTATAATATATAAAAAGTTACTGTCATATTCACTTATTATTATTTTATGAGTTAACAATTGGGGTAGTATTTTTTATTTGTGGAAAGGATGAGAAAAATGCTCACTTTAAATGGTTTTATTTACTGAAAACACAAAGAGCAACATTAATCTATTTTTTTCCTACATCACGATTTGGCTGTTAGGAAAATTAGAGAAATTCTGAAGGCAATGTTATTGTCTAGAAAATACATTCTCAAAATAAAAATTTATATTTATTAGACTTGAAATATCTCTATAAAATAGTAATTCTCCTTTTGTTTTGAACATAATCTTGGATTGAAAGTATCTTGTCTAATTATCTGGTTTCTTAAGGGTAATTTTCTTTAAATCCCTTCCTTTTCCTTTGCTTATTAGCAGCACCAAATTTTTTTCTAACAAAATAAATATATATTTTAATTTCAAAATTTTAATTTACATTTCAGGAACCGGTTCAATTATAAGAGAGTTTAAATCTCAAGGCTTGAAAATGGACTACTTTAGAAATAGCAATATAAAAAGGGTTGATGTAAAACGCATGAGTTCCTGCTGGTGCATCTTACATGCTCTCCAGGTCCTTTTGAGTTTCAGGGTCATGGGTTGGCTTTGTTTTAGGTTCTATTCCTGAAACTCAATGTTAAAGCATATTGAAAAGCAGCAGATTGTTTTCTATTTAAAGTGAAGTTTTCCGTTTACCCATCATGAGTCCAGACAAATAGTCAAAGTCACAATTGCTTCTTACCTGCCTTTAAAAGAAACTATGTTTACTTGACTGTTCATTTTGCTATGGTATCTGTTGAGTTGGCAACCATGAAAATCAGTATGGTGATTTTTACAAGCTGAACATGAGCCTATTAGAAATGATTTCAAAGTATAAAATTATTTCTCATGGGCTTTCAAAACAAATCTTAGGATCAAAAACTATCTGTACTCTAGACGGTTATTCCAGACTTGCAGAATTTGTAGCATATCCAAGTGATTGGAAATCCACTGAAAGGGTAAGAACACAATTGCGTATTAGTGTCAGTAATTATGGTACAAACAGCTTTAAGACAAAGCCTTTTAGATTCGAAAGCTGTATCAGTAATAATGTGTCACTGGCTGTTCTAATAGTACAGTAATCCAAAATGGCACACTAATCCAGCCTTTGACAGATTGGTTTACCAGATCATTAGTGATCCAGAAATTTTAGTTGACTGTGAAATTTTTGCTGGTCATGTTCATTTACTGCTTTATCTCTCTAAAGTCAAAACTGCTCTTAGGGAAAACCGAATGAGCTTATGGAGATTATTCCTGCAGATTTCAGTGGAAAATAGTTTTAGTATAAGAGAAAGTTTTAATGAAGAAGAATCAGAGTTTACTAAGCTTTCTTTAGAATCTTATTTTGTATAAGCCCTGGCAGGTGGGCCAGTGCTTATTTTGGTGTCTGTGTTTAATTTCTAGAAACATCTTTCAATTACTGCCTTACTAATGTTTCTATCATAAAGAAAATTCATTTCTGGAACAAAGCTTCAATATTACACTTGATAACCTTGGTAGCTTTTTTCAAACTGTTTCCTTTGGGCTAAATCAGCATGCAGCAGTCTAACGCAGATCATTTCAAACCCCTTTTGACGAGATTTTACTAATCGCTGTGAACTAAGCAAGAAATTTAAGTTGGTTGCTTAAGCTACTGCAGATTGCATATCATCCTTAGGTGTTTAGCCTTACTGTTGACAATTAGAGGTTCTGTCTTTCATCTTCACAGTTTGGGGACTCCCAGCAGCTGAGGCTCGTTCGAATCCTACGAAGTACCGTAATGGTTCGTGTTGGAGGCGGATGGATGGCGCTTGATGAGTTCTTGGTGAAAAATGATCCTTGCAGGGGTAAGGAGATGCTATGTTATGATAATAATACCATGAAAGTATACCAATTTTGTATTACTTCCCAGCATCAAAAACATGCTGGGTCTAATTTTGGTTATTTATTACGATAATGAACATTTCACATTGGTCTCTGTCAGCCTAAAGTTCCCAAAGAACTTTCGGCAATCATGTAAACCATGTTCTTCTCATTTTTTTTTCTTACTTCTTCTGGATAATTATGAGAGTGATAGACAGGAAAGACTAGAGTAGATGTATTCATTTTTTAATGAAATGCTCCCATATGCAATTTTCAAAGTCAGTAATTACATCAACTAGGGAAAAGAGTTCATCTGTCATTAAATAGCGAAGTAAAATGAAAGGAAACTGAGGTGAAGAAGACTGAACATGCTGGATGGTAAAAGTTTAAAAGTGAAAGTTTTTTTTCCTTTAAATTGGGGGAAGGTAAGGAAAGTAATACCTAAACATTTAAAAATTAATTATCAACTGCTAACTTGACGCTTACTTGGAAGCTGTAGGTTAGCACATTAAAAATATAAACATATGCTACTGTATAGCTCACTCCATATCTACCAGCCACAGAGTCCTTGATTATCTTTTAATTTTCCTTATCTTTCAGATCCCATAGTCGATTTTGGAATTCTTAACTGATTTACCTTACAAATGGTCGTTTGATTGCAGTCTCTAGTTAGGTCCCCTTTACTTAGTAGGTCCATTTTTCTTTGAAAAAAGGAAACAATAAAATTCTGTGATTTTCTTTAACCTGTGAGCTCATTTTGCTCCTCTTAAACAAACAACCACAGATGTTTGTGCTGATACTGATAGGCTACCCTGCGGGAGGCCGGGGTTCTTCCAGTGGGGCCTGTTTGTTAATATAGTGCTGGCACCTGGATGCATAGGTGTATCAGAGTGAGCCCTGCTCTGCCAAGGGCACCTTCGATCAGCATACAACCCTACAGGTAGCTCTGCTCTCTGCAAGTCACAGATACACCCCAAAAAGGGGCAAAATAACAAAAACTCCCTTTCTTAGTAAATGCAGCCTGAAGTAATGTACCTTCATTTATGAAGCAAAGAAATGAGAATGTGTAGCATCCTGTCGAGTTGCTTAGAGAGGCTATCGTGGCTGCGGCCAAGTCTTCCAAATAGGTTTTTCTTATGGAGTCAAATCTCAGAGTGCTTCTTTTCCTGATGCAACTTTTCTTCTAAAATGTGTGCTAAAAGCCGGATCTGAGCACCCTTTGCATATTCAACTACTGTACTTTGTTTCTTCTCTTGCTAACAGTATTCTTTAATGTGATTGGTATCCTGTGTCATTTTTTCTAGTTCATCATCATGGGAGTAAAATGTTACGTTCGGAATCAAACTCTTCAATTACTACTACTCAGCCTACTATAGGTTGGCAACCCCTCTCTTTGCCTCTCCCCTCTTACCTTTTCTCTTTCCTACTTTTACATTCTCGCTTTAATCATTTGTTTTAAGATAACATGCTTCATCCATCGCGTATGGCTTAACTCATATCCAACTGAGCTGGTGCTTCCAAATTTAAATTCTGAACCGTTGACACACTTCCGGTGTGTTGCACACGTAGGTGTTCTGTAAGTGATCAAACACATGCTAACACGTTGCTCATTGGGTTCTTGTGGAGTGTTCTCCGTGTGCATATGTGTTTGTATGAGTGTTGCATCACTGATTATCTCCTATCCTTGGGTCTGGTGTTTGTTATTTGCATGTTGGTTAAACAGACTTTTTGGAGGCATAAAATAAAAATACTAGTTGCCTCATTTAAGTGAAGAACCTGAGAGTTTATATGTTGTCATCATGATTAACAAGCCATCTCTCATTCTGTGTAATTCTATTGTTTAATTAATTCCAGTGTTAAAAAACTGGCATTCTCCTTACCTCAGTAGTACATGCAAAAGACACAGTCCCCGCCTTACTGGCTTGTCTTCTCAGTGTGCAGAAAGGGCGATGAAACCATGTGGGCATCAGTAGCTGGTGGATTAACAATATTTTAGCATGAGCTTTCCATTTTCATGCTGACTCTTTCTTTAATAGTGGTTATTCTTGCTGGTGTCTAGTGTTAGAATAAACACACTATTTTTTTTTCTTTCCCAAACTTACTTGTATCCAAAAGGAATGCATTGTAAAGGAATGCATTTAACTTTTTGTTATGCTGAGTTGGAGTTGGCATGGCAAAAAGATGTTCTTGAAATCCTCAACTTAATCTGTGGTGCCAGCTGGTTGTTCTTCCCGTAAATTGATTGAGCGTCTCTTTTTTTCTCCCCCTTCCTCTTTTGCTTGTGTACCTCGTTGTGTGCCACGTAATCCAGCCAAAGGAAGGACAAACATGGAACTTCGGGAGAAGTTCATTTTAGCAGATGGTGCCAGTCAGGGTATGGCAGCCTTCCGGCCCCGGGGCCGAAGATCGCGGCCTTCGTCACGAGGAGCTTCACCCAACCGCTCAACATCTGTGTCCAGTCAGGCTGGCCAGGCGGCCTCTCCACAGGTCCCTGCCACCAGCACACCCAAGGTAAGACTCAGCTGGGAAAGGTTGTCTTTCTCCCATGCAGTCACTGTCTCCGGTATACTTTTGAATGTTTTGGGACCCCAGCATTTGAAGGACCTGTCTTCTCCATTTGTATCCCTTCTCACAATATGATGCACGAAGGATTTAAAAACATGTATCTACATATGTGCTTTTGCCTTGTGGCTCATATGGAGACTGTCTATTTAGGGGCTTTGGTTACCTTTCAGATTGGTTTTTCTTTTTAAATAAAGCTTTATTTTTTTATTTTATTTTTTTGATGTATATAATTTGCCATCCAATCTTTCCACTTATTTTTAATCGTTATCATTCTTACTGTGAAACATTACTCTTTGCTATGAATATCTCTTTCTGTGGTTTGTTTTTTATCTGCTGTCCTTTACATTTGATTTGCCATTGTTCCATACAGATTCTCCATCCTTTAACACGCAATTATGGTAAACCATGGTTGACAAACAGCAAAATGTCAACTCCTTGTAAACCAGCAGAGTGCTCAGACTTTTCCGTGCCGTCTGCAGAGGTATCGTAAGGCCCAGATTCTAGTCTAACAGTCTTCTTTAACTGAAACTGTCACCCACTAACATTGCTTTACCTCTCCCTTAACACATGCACTTTTGATAATACCACGTCTTTTTACAGACTTCTATAAAATAATAAACAACTCCGCATTTCTGGGAAGACATGAGAGTGTCTTTTCTCTCTTGGGAGAGTGAAATACAGGAGATTATATTAGACTTATGTCAAGTTTCTTTTAGAGCTCATGGTATGCTTGTGCTTCTAGACATTATTTGGGCAAGAAATGCAACAATACCCCTTCAGGTGAGAGTGAGAGGCAATGTCATTTACAAGTATTTGCTTAAAAGAATATTTATTAAGTGTAGACTGTGAGCAAGGTCCTTCCAAATGTATGCTACATTTATTTCTGCACAAGAACACTGGGTGGGTAAGACATAAAAGCCTTTTAGTTTTCAGTGGCGGGGGGGTGGCTTAGGTATGAAAAAAGTTATCTGGCATTTTCAATAGGTATGTGTCTTTATTAGACTTTAAGGATTATTATTTAAGTGTGCTTCAGCTTTTTATATGGCAGGATTTATGGAGATAAGATATTTAGGTCATGTAAAATGTGCCCAATTAGCTCATATATCAGACCATTTCATTCAAGTGAAAATCAACCAAATATATTTGAAAGAAAGTTCTCTGTAAAATGACACACACATAGGTATCAAATGATCACATACTTGATTAGAGGTACAATAATTGGGGTGATGTCCCTAAATAACTTTGCTTGAAATGAAGTCCAGGACCCTTTTATGAAAGTCATATATGGTACCTGTAAAAAGCCCTGTATGCTTTTCAAAACACTTTCTAATCTATTATTTAATCCTCACATCAGTAGTAAGAGGTAAGCAGAGAAAATTTCATTACTCTCATGATTCAAAATGTCATTACTGGTAATGGTAGAATTGAGGCAGAAACAATCCATTCTTCAATTCTTCCTCATTCCCTGACCCTTCATTTCTACCCTGTCACTTATGGTGAATCTAGTGTAACAAAAACTGAGAACAGTTCAAGAGGCCTCAAGCAACATATATGTTTTAAATATTTAGGGCTATGCTGCTATGTGCCAATTTTTTTAAAACTAGAGATTCCCCCAGATTAGAGTTTAAGTATGTTATTTAAACTACTATAAAACTATGTTTCGTTTCAAATAGCCTCATTAGACAAAACAACCAAAGAGAGAAAACAACTAAGGTATATACCTCTATGGAGGGGTCTGTGAGAATCCTAGGTAGGGTTGGTGACCCTAAAATAAGAGCAGTCAAGGCCTTCCAAGAAGAATGATTTTACATGGCAATGAATTCTGCCACCTTGGGTGATATGTTTCATAATTTGGGGGTCCTCACTCTTTTGTGGGTTGTCAAGATTCTTTTAAACTTAGGAATTTAACTAGATGAAAGTTGTCAGATCTTGGGCAGATCACTGCCCTCCTCAGGCCCTCATTTTTCACATTTGCCAAAAAAGTTGTGATTAGGGGAATGTAAGGATTAATTATCCTTACATGGATGAAAGTATTTTGAAAATTTAAGGTTTTTTTAAATGTTTATTTTGAGAGAGAGCGAGTAGGGGAGGGGCAGATAGAGAATCCCAAGCAGGCTCTGCACTGTCAACATGGAGCCCATCACAGGGCTCAGTTCACAATCTGTGAGATCATGACCTGAGCCAAAATCAGGAGTCTGATGCTCAACCTACTGAGCCACCCAGGCGCCCCGAAGAGTTAAGTTATATACGTATACAAATCACATATTAATTCTGTCCTTAAATGTATGCATAGAATACATATGTAAAGAATTTTGAATATTACATTTATATTAAATTGCAACTCTAATATATCAAAATGTCTTACATACACATTTACAACTAATATGAGAAAAACTAATTTTTAAAAAAAATGGACACATGGGGTGCCTGGGTGGCTCAGTTGGTTGAGCGTCCAACTCTTGATTTCAGCTCAGGTCATGATTCCAGGGTCGTGGGATCAAGCCCCACATTGGACTCTGCACTAAGCATGGAGCCTGCTTAAGATTCTCTCTCCCTTTGCCCCTCCTGCCCACTCATGTTTGCTCACTCTGGTTTTAGAAAAAAAAATTTTTATTTAAAAAATGCCCATATACACCTGTTGGGATGAGCACTGGGTGTTGTATGGAAACCAATTTGACAATAAATTTCATATTAAATAAACAAATAAAAATAAATAAAAATAAAAAATGCCCACATAATTTGTACAGGTTCATTTCCTCTGAGCAGCTCCCTGTGAGTTCATTGAGGCAAGTGACATCCCTTATACTTCATGGGAGATTTGCTTATTTTGTTAACTTTGGGGAAATTTTCAGAATGTTGTAGTGGTCTGGAAAAAATGCAGTGATTTTAGGCTTATAATAAAATCTCATGGTTGTGATTGCTTTAGGCATTCTCTGTGAACTCCTATAAGAATTTTTAAAGAATTTTCCCTAAGTGTTGCCCACGTGTCTCCTGCATAAAGACCATAGAAGGAAATGAAAGTAGATGAAGTGATGTGGTACCAAGTTGTAAAATGTCACTGCCTCTTTTTTGCAGTTAAGTTTGTTTAAATGAAGACTGTTGAGGCATCATTTACTTATTGTTCTGTCAGTTTTATTTCTGGCTGGTTCCCTAAAAGCATTGGAGGCACCAGAATATTCAAGCACAGCTTTTTCAGAGTCCCATTCTCTCTCTGTACCATGCACTCCCTACCTTTCTGGCAAGACTCTTCTAACTCCATAATGTTCACTGACAACCTGAAAGATACTAATGTGCTCACGGTTTAATTTGCCTTTTTTTTCCCCTTGCTATCCTTTGGGGAGCTCTATTTCTGTGTTTTCTCTTCCATATGAATTCCTTTTTAACTCAGGGAGGGAATAAGGAATGAGTGGGAAGAAGCAAGTGGAGAGAACCCCATGCCACGTCTAATCGAAAAGCCTCTCCCACTCCCCCTCCTGAGGAGGCCCAGTGCAGGGGCTTCCACCAATCTGTAACGTGGTGTCAGTGGAATATCGTGGAACAGGAACGATTTCTTGAAATGTCCTTTCACTGATTAAATACAGGGAACACCAATACAAGGAAGCAAGCTTCGACTTCCAGGATATTTATCAGGGAAAGGCTTCCACTCTGGGGACGACAGTGGCTTGATAACCACCGCAGCCGCCAGAGTCCGAACACAGTTTGCTGGTAAGTGTGATGTGGCTCTTTCTGTGATAGCTTTTTGCGGTATGATCTGAAGGTGAAAGTCCCTGTTCTTCTTCATGGCGAATGAAATAACAAATTGACAGTGCTGTATTCTTTCAAAACGACACATAGCCCTGTCCTCCAACAATGGTAGGGGATAAATGACAAGAAAATCCCTTTTGGAAAGTATCAAAGGAAGATGAACATAAAAAAAACTAGAGCAGTATCCTACCCCTTTACGCTGGAAGCCTTGGCTCTTCTGTCTGCTTACAAGTTTCCTGGGCTCCATTTTGGGTGGTTGGAAAAACCCAACTGGACTGGGCCTTACACCCGTGCTAGTCCTGCTTCTTCACAGAATAGTGAACCTGGTCCCTGGGGTTGTGGGCTCAGTAAGCATGAAGTTTCTTTAAAATTTCAAGACTTCTCTTTTAAATTCCTCTGTGCTTCTAATTACTTATCCTCGGGTAAAGCGTTTGCCCCATGTCTGCCCTGCACACATCCCTAGGTACACATGTTAAACTTTGGAAAGCATAATGTTAAATTCTAGGTATATTCCTTATATCTGTTTGTAGGAAATGGAATCCTGTCTAAGCCCAAACCTACCTTTTGTCTGTAAGCCTACCTTTTTGTATATTACATTGACTTAGAGTGAGGCTACCGACCCTAGGGAATGCAGAAAGGCCACGAATCCACAAGTGTCTGCTGAGTGCCTGCTAGGTGACAAAAAAAATGTGTTGAGATTAAAGGTGGCATTAGGTTTCAAGAATGTGTTGTCAATGGACCCGGTAATGAGGGTGGTTCAACTCCGTCCTCTCTCCTCAGATCCCAAGAAGACTCCCAGCCGACCAGGAAGCCGAGCCGGAAGCAAAGCTGGCAGCAGGGCCAGCAGCCGCCGAGGCAGTGATGCGTCAGACTTTGACATTTCGGAAATCCAGTCTGTGTGCTCAGATGTGGAGACTGTCCCCCAGACACACAGGCCTACGCCCCGAGCAGGTTCTCGGCCCTCCACAGCCAAGCCTTCCAAAATCCCCACGCCCCAGAGGAAATCACCTGCCAGCAAATTGGACAAGTCCTCAAAGAGATAGTGCAATTGGTTCCACCGCGGCCCTTCCTTGAGCGTTTATTATTTAAGTTTGAAAGATGTAAAATATGATGTAGAAATTATTATGAAATAATTGCAAGGAGTTGAGTTTAAAATTCTGCAGATGGCCTTATTTGTGTATTTGTCTTCTTATTTTATCTGTATAATTTCTTGTCAGATATTCTGGGGGTTAAAGTCACATCATATGTGAGGGGGAGGAAAGAGTCTAACATGCACTAACATTTCCGCACTGTAAGGTGTGGAGCACACACTAGAATCGGTGACTGTACCTACAGGTAAGTCCTCATCCTCTCCGACAGCCACAGCACGACAGCCGCAGCTAACGTTAAGGATACCTCATGACATTTTCTTGCTTTTGTAGACACTCTGAGAAGCCAAAAGACACACACCGGGCATACATTTTGAGATCATTAAAATGTAAACTAAAAGGGGGAGGGCAGACAGACGAACACAACCACGTACAGTTCTTTAAGCAGTGTCTGACAGAGAACTCACAGGAAGTTACTTTAGGCACTTGCCAGTGCTATGACATTCGAGAACCTTACAGCATTTCTGTGCCATTGCTTCACATGAGGCCAGAGGCGTCCCGGATATTAGACCTATTATACTGTAAGAATATAATTATAAAGTGCATTCATATAAATGTGAGGTTTTCTTTTGCTTGAGTGGACAGTAGCACCTGTATCATTGAACTCATTTTGTATCAAAGCAATTTTGCTTGCAGAAAGCTATGAAATAAAACATGTCCCTTAACTACATTGCTATGGAATTAATTTTTTTCCCCAGGGAAAATCCGTGTATTTTTTTATGAGCAATATCAATTTGGAGTGACCAAAAGATACTTAAAAATGGGTTTATTTTGATTTCTCATCTGAAATAATCATGTTCTGGTATTATATCTATATTTAATAAATATATACATTTTAATTTATTATGTATACTCACATACTATAGAAAGATATTAGTATGCATTTAATAAAACCTATTCACTTGAACATGTGGAATACCTGATTATTTAAAGAACTTTTTCTATTGTTTGTTTGTTTTGAATAAAGGTTGTACGTCTGATGTATTCTTACTAATAGTGTGACAGGGTAAGTTTGGGGGGCATCAAAACACAGGGACACAATAAGGTATGTACTAAGAATGACATTAACATATATTCAGTATTCTACAAATATTTTTAGTACCAACCGTGTGCAAGCTCCTGTGTTCCCCTGAGGCTGCAGGTTCCTTGCTATCTTCTATTCAAGGGGGAAACAGTTCATCAACAAGCAAATCAGTCAAATCACTAAAAAACGTGAATTAAAACCAGGGGATGTGTGACAGGGTGCTGATTTTATTATTAAGACAATATAGTGATATTTTTCTGGCCTGTGTACATTTAAAAATCGAGTGATCAAATTTTCCTAAATACAAAAAATGGCCGTTAGAAGAATGGCCAATCCTGATTAGGGCGTGACAGGTTATGACTCTCCCCAGAACTCCGTAAATTTATCTCAGCAAATGTTGTTGAGGCTCATGGGGATAGTATTATGTTTTCCCTGCTTGGCCTTGTTCACAGAGGCCAACAGAGAAGGGCCTGGAGTCTCCACTGACAGAAATTAGGTGCCGCTTTTAAGTGATAGTAGTTCCTTTTCTCGCCAAGCATGGGTCTCAGGTGGGAGTCCTTGATGGAAAAGGGTAATCCTAACCTAACAGATCACGTGTTGTCATTCATGCATTTATAAACATGTCATCCGAGAAAGCAGTGGGAATTGTCCTTATTCCTTCGGTGATTGGCGTGTGATCACATTTCTACTTCAAAGACAAATTTAAGGGAATGTTTTTTATCTCAGCCTCTTTGAATGCCACCCCTGTTAAAGACCTGGGGATTTTGCTCTCTCTCTCTCTCTTTTTTATAAGTTAAATAAGCTTTTGAAGAAAGACAAGTGGTTTAAAATACTTCAGAGAATTCTTAAGGAACTGCTCATAGTTATCAGCAGTTGCCCTCATGGGGAGCTTTTCAAACTTTGATGCCTGATCTTTGTTTCCTCTTAAACTAATCCTTTACCCACAGGTTGACTTCTGAAGAGTCCCCCCATAAATTTCAGGGAATGTAGCAGACACACCTCTTTCCCTACACACACACCTTCTTCCTTTTCCTTGTCTCTTCTTTCATTTTTCTCTCTTTTTCTTTAAAAAACATGACATTGAGGGGCGCCTGGGTGGCTCAGTGGGTTAAGCGTCCGACTTCAGCTCAGGTCACGATCTCGCGGTCCGTGAGTTTGAGCCCCGTGTCAGGCTCTGGGCTGACGGCTCAGAGCCTGGAGCCTGCTTCCGATTCTGTGTCTCCCTCTCTCTCTGCCCCTCCCCCGTTCATGTTCTGTCTCTCTCTGTCTCAAAAATAAATAAACTTTAAAAAAAAAAAAAAAACCATGACATTGAAATGAATCTCAACTCTAAAAATCTTTTTTTTTTTAATATTTATTTTTGAGAGAGCACAAGTGAGGGAGGGGTAGAGAGAGAGGGAGACAATCTGAAGCAGGCTCCAGGCTCTGACCTGTCAGCACAGAGTCTTTGTGGGGCTTGAACTCCTGAACCATGAGATCATGACCTTAGCTGAAGTCAGACACTTAATGGACTGAGCCACCCAGGTGCCCCATCAACTCTAAAAATCTTAAAAGTTTGGTTCTGTTAAAAGATAAATTAATTTTTTAAAAATATTTATGTATTTTGAGAGAGAGCATGAGTGAGGGAGGGGCACAGAGAGAGAAAGAATCCCCAGTAGGTTCCCAGCTGTCAGTGCAGAGCCTGACATAAGGCTCGATCTCAGGAGCCATAAGATCCTGACCTGAGCTGAAACAAAGAGACGCTTAGCTAACTGAGCCACTCAGGTGCCACAAACTGAGGAATTTTTATAAAACTTTTAGGAGTTTTATAAAACCTTTAGGAGTTTTGTGGTGCCTGGGTGGCTTAGTTGGTTAAGTGTCTGGCTCTTGATTTCTGCTCAGGTTACTATCTCACGGTCTGTGAGTTCAAGCCCTGTGTTGGCCTCTGCGTTGACAGTGTGGGGCCTGCTTGGGATTCTCTCTCTCCCTCTCTCTCTCTCTGCTCCCCCACTTGGGCACTCTCGCTCTCAGAAATAAACATTTTAAAAACAATGTAGGGGTTTATTTGAGCAAAAATCTATTGGAATCAGCACCAAACTGGAAGTGGTTGGGAGTGCTCCACTGACAGGAGCTCGGGAGAGATAGAGAGTAGACAAAAGCAAGGAAGGAAGGAAAGTAAGGAAATTATTGATTGACTATAGCTTAAGCCCTAGTTGGCCGTTTGTAATTGGTTGTCCTTGGTATTTTGATTTTTTAAAAATTTTTAATGTTTTATTTATTTTTGAGAGACAGAAACAGCATGAGTGGGGGGAGGGGTAGAGAGAGAGGGAGACACAGAACTCAAAGTGGGGTCCAGGCTCTGAGCTGTCAGCACAGAGCCCAACGTGGGGCCCGAACCCATGAACGGTGAGATCATGACCTGAGCCAAAGCCAGACTTAACTGACTGAGCCACCTGGGCATCCCAAGGTATTTTGATTTTTAACGTTGAGGCATTTACAGGCTTAAACTTTGGTTTGCAATTAAGACATTAGAGCCACCTTGGCCTAAAGGTCTCCTTGTTTAAATAACAGTTCTTAAGCACTAGGGAACCATGGGGTAGCTTGTTTATCTTAAAAAATCAAAACTTACTAGTTCTGATGTACTGCTACCTTGTTTTGAAATAATGGAGCATCCTCTTTGATTTCAGTGCAGAACTAGATGGGCCTGGCCAAATATCAGATCTGGTTCCTTTTATGGCACATGCTGGTGGAAGGGCTTGGGAGGTGCCCTGTGACTGTCAGGAATTGACCTGTAAAGCTGAAAAGGAGGAGAGACTAGGAAAGGATGTTGCTCCCCCCTCCCCCCGCCTTTTTTTTATCCTTGTAAAACTTGCTTTCAGCATTTACAAGGGAAACTGTAATGTAGTGCAATGATTTACTCCTTTTTTGACAAGATGCTTTGAAATGCATGTGCTTTATTGTCAATTGGGTGAGGAGATAACCACCCAACAGTACAAGTGCCCAAGCTGTTGTGTGTGTATCTGATGACACTGCCACTTGGCCGTGACTTACCTTTGGGGGTCCCACAAAGAAGGCAAGGATGGACACTGTGTCTTTAAGTACTTTAATAAGTTCCCTTCAGTCATGTTAGGGATTGACTTCATGCTTATCAAAATCTACTGGGCAGAGAATAGAGTCATGGGTAACACGTTTGTGCAAGAAATAGTTCATATGACGAAAATCTGACAACCTACCGAATTCTAAAGCTTGGGTTGATTTTATGTAATTTCAGAGCCTATAGAAATGTTGGCTATCTAGTTAGGATGAAGGATGACAAAAACGGAATTCTTTCTGCTTCCAACATGCTAAGACTATATGCAAAGCAAAATGTGTTCAAAGGGATTTTGTATTGTTTTACCACACTTCTATTATACTCCATTATTTGAAATTAAAAGACTGCATAGGATATGAGAATAGAGATTAAGAAGCTTTCAAAAGTTATCCTCACCTAAAAACAAACCATTCGTTTAGAATATTACTAAAATATAACTACTTTTACCCCAGGGCAAAGACTAGGATATTTAATTCCCAGGGCCTTATACTCTAACTTCCATGCCCGTGGTCTCCAGCCCTCTTTGATGGCATATTTCTATCAATAAAAGTTTTTTGAACAAACCCTTCCAATATATGCATGTTAATTTCTTCCAAGGTATTTCTTGCATGTATTTTATCATTAGCTAATTTTGCAAGGCTCAACATAATCTTAGAGTATGATCTATCTTTAACAACATCAATATAGGTATATGTACATATTTGAAATAGACAACGTAAATGTTTGTGAAGGTTAGTTTCCTCCTCTTTCTTTTAAACAAAATGGAATTCGAAATAGATATCCTATTTTCCCACATCCCCTGCGGTCACCTTGTGTACAACCTGCTTTAGAGGTCACTGTTCTACACTATTTTCTTTTGCCACTACTCACCCATTTTTCCACAGGGTAGAAGTATGTTCTACAGTTCCTTTCTCCTCTGCTCCTAGTTAAGCAAAGATACATGCCTTTGCTAGTGGTTATCTGTGGTTGTAGCCCTGCTTAGCTAGTCTCCAAAAATTCAGGGTTGGGGAGGGGGAGGAACACATCATTATTTCCAAAGCCCATCATGGGGGGGGGCCTGAGTGGCTCAGTCTGTTAAGCGTCCAACTTCGGCTCAGGTCATAATTTCATGGCTCGTGAGTTCGAGCCCCATATTGGGTTCTGTGCTGACAGATCACAGCCTGGAGCCTGCTTCACATTCTGTCTCCATCCTTCTCTCTCTCTGCTCTTTCCCTGCTCATTCTCTCTCTCTCTCCCTCTCTCTCTCTCTCTCTCAAATGTAAATAAACATTAAAAAAATTTACAGTATCTCATCAGTGATTAATTTGGAGTTGTTTCTCCTGGGAAATCTTTTGCTTCTTCAGATACTTGATTATGCCCATATTGATTCTTTTAGTCTTAACATTTGTATGTCAACTTTGGTCTGTAAAGCTCTTAACATAAATAAATATCTTACTGAGGTTCTCAACCAGTCATTGAAATAGGAGATAAGTATTATTTGCATTTAATGAATAATTTGAATGAAGCTAGAAGGGGGGGTTGTTTTTCCAAGCTTACACAGCTAGAACATGAGTAGATAAATATTTTCATACTGAGACCAATAGTCATTCCACTACACGTCACCATTATGTCAGGGCCTACACATTCTTTTCTAAAGATGGCACCTTCATAAAGAAGACACGATCGTGACCTCTCTCAGGAAGCCACACCACATCTGGATTTTCCAGAGCAGCAAACTTCATCTTAAGATAATTGGAGTGTTGGAAATGTCTTGTGTTCCATAACTAGACTAATTTTCCATTGTTTCATGTCTCATCAAATTAGCTAGTTCCAAAAAAAGTAGCAACCTTTTAAAATTGGCTTGCTGAGGAAGATGGTCTGTTTTGAGATAGCTAATATTTAACATCCCTTTTCTCTCCAACCACTACAAGATGCGTAAAATGTTTCCCTGTAAAGTTGATTCATCGCTTAGTTACCAGAGCCCTGATTCTTCTTGCTGCCAGATAAGTAATCTAAATGCCTTACCTGAATTAAACTTTTGAATATTCTGCCTTTTGTTTAAGTTCATTGAAAATATATGTGGATAAATATTGTAACTCTTCATTCACCATGTCATGGTATAGTATTTTCAAGGCAAGTGTTTTTCAAAAATTAACTTCAGGTGTGGAAACATATATAATGTGACCTAAACAAAAAATATCTAATTAAGATATGTAAGGAATGATGTACATTCAGATTTTCCTGCTTCATTTTTTACTTAGTTTGACAATAGGGCTTTACAAGGTGGTCCTAGGCATTTATCCTGGATCTATCACTTAAATATATTTCAGATTATGTTGGTACTTTCACGCATATGTTCTTTTGCTCATCTGGCTCTCACCCTACTCTGAAAATGCATCTTTTAAATGTCAGTTTATATAAAAGTGTCAGAATCCTTTGCTTTTGTCGAACCGTGTATAAAAGGTAGTTAATTCAGTGAATAATTTTGTTTAGTACAATCCTTTGATTTATATTGACTGCATTTTGGAAGTGGGATTCTTACACATTTAGTGATATGTTTCATTATCAACTTCTATTATAAAGCTATGTTTGTTAACTGTAGAAAGGTTAGTAAATGCACAAAGGTACAAAGAGGAAAATAAAATTGCTAATCACCCCACTACTCAGAATAAGTCACTGATAAATTTTGTAGGTAGTTGTTATTTTGTTTAAAATTTTTGAAGTCATATTGTACTTTCTGGTTGGTATCCTTAGTTACATACTTAAACTAAAAAAAGTCAAAGACGCTTGAGTTGTTTATCTGTATTTTAGTCTTTAGAAGTAGAAATAGAATGATACCTATATTGCTTTCCTTTTCTGGACAATGATTTCCCTAAAACTGGGTGATTTCAAACAATATATCTCAGAGTTTCTGTAACCAAGAATCTATATGAGTCTTAACTGGCTCCTCTGCTTTCATGATCTCTTATGAGACTACGGTCAAGGTTCCCACTGGGGCCTCATTCATCAGTGTCACAGTTGATTTGGGACATGATCCACTCTCAAGTTCACTCATTGGTTGGTTAGTTTGTTGTCAAGTTAACTCATAGACTGTTGGACTAAGGGACTCTGTTCCTCGCTAGCTGCCAGGCTAGAGGCCACCCTCAGTTCCTTGCCATGTGTGCCCCTCCAACACAACAGCTTGCTTCATCAAAGTATGCAAACTAAAAAGACCAATAAAGTCCAACAAGATGAAGTCACACTCTCCATGACCTAAGCACAGAAATGACATCCTATCTACTTTTGCCATATGTTATTAGAAACAAATCACTAGGTCCAGCCCACACTCAAGAGCCTGACTACCAGGAGGCAGGGATCACTGGAGGCCATCTTTGAAGGCTGCCTACCATCATACTAAATCATAAAAGCTGTATTCTAATCTCTTGACCCACTTATGTAATGAAGAAACAGGTTTTAAAATCTCTAAAAAATCTCAAAGTCCTTTTCATCACACGTGAAGAGTGTGACATATCAAAATTCAATTGCCGATTCAACATAGTCTAGTTTGGAAGAGGAATGTTTCTCCAAAGCTTCACTTTCTTAAAAAGTGTCATATTGGGAAATAAATAAGACAATCATCCAGGCAAAGATTGTTTATCCCAGGCCACAGGAGTGTTATCTGACATTTTCAACAACAAAAACAGGGTAGAGTACAAATGGACATGAGTGGCTCCCTAATAGGGACAATGGAGAGGCACTGGGAAGTTAATGAACATTCTTCAAATACAATGAGAGGATTGATGGAGTGAAGACTCTAGGCTGGCAACTCACTAGAACCCACCTCACCCCTTGGTTAAATGTTGCCTTGCCTCAATTTCCTTCGTCTTAATTCCCCTTCCTTTGTAACTCTGGAGGCTCTAGGTTGCTGTTCTATGGATACATTAGATTTGCTCTACTGGAGAACACCCAATGTTCACGGCTGGGAATATGTGCTTGTCACTGGCACCTAAATGTTCCTCTGCTGGCCTAGAGCTCCAAGGAATTAACTAGTTGGTCGTAGTATCTCGTTCAAGTTTTTTTTCCAAGGGATCTTACATTTGCAGCGTATGCATTTTAAGAGACACATACCCTTTTGTGAAGCAGGGGAAAGTTTGGCAAAAGATAAAACATGCTCTTATGGGCCCTCCCTCCTTGTATACATGTCTCAGTGTGGTTTGACATTTGCTTGGTGCCAGTAGGATCACTTTCATATTCAGAGGAATGGCTTCATAGCATTGTCTAGAAAACCGAAGTGCACAAAACACCTCAAGAGCAGGCACAGTTTTGTGAACTTCAAACCAATGTTTATCCAAGAAATGTCATGTAGAATGAAGCAACACTAGAGTTTTTCACAGTAGGTATACGCCAGCTTGCCTCTGAGTTATTGTTAACCCAGAGACAATCCAGATAGCACTTTTCATACCAAACACATACATTGGTTTTCAGGGGACAGAGCTATTCTTTAGTTTTTATTACTTCTATTACTTTTTTCTTTTAGCTCTTTAATTATACCTTATCATGTCATGCCATTTTAGGCATATCACACAGGTTTTTAATACAAGCGTAAGAAAATGTTTGGTTGGGGTCTTTCAATATATCAAGGCATAAGAAATGTCCTTGGACTCTCTGGATCTCTGAAGACATAGCTCATATAGCTAGTGTCTGATGATTAAACTTTTCCTACATGTACCTGTTCCAGAACAACTGGATCAATAGATCCAAGCAAGCTCCATCCTCTCCCCTAGCTGCTGTACCAATTCCCCTAGGTGCTGCGTTTCTAGGGAAAAGCTAAAGGAATATTAGAGCCATGTTGGAGTTTGACTCCTCCCACCCTCACAAGGCTGTTGGCAGATAGCAGTGGTATGAAAGGAATGGGGAGTGAGCTGAGGCTCTGAGAATTACATGCTCAAAATCACCTAGTTAATAAGTAGAAGAATCCATGTTTACTAGCCAGTTCTGGTTGAACCCAAAGCCCATCTATTATACCAAGCTACTGTGTGAGTGGTTATTTCTTGGCGTTATTGTTCGTGTCCTGGCCCACATCTTATTAATCAGTTTCTTGCTTTATCTGTTCTTAATTTGAGTACTTTAGGAACTTAAAAAAAAAAACTAAACTAAAAACATATTATTCCCCATCCTGCTTCTCCTGCCAACAAAAAAGTAAAACATTTTAAAAAACAGAATTCACCTGGTTCATACAAACATTAATTACCTGACAGCTAAATGTGGGGAAAGATTAGAAAGAGAAAGGCAAAAAGAGAGAGAGAGAAAGGCAGAAAACGACAATTGGGAAGCAGCAAGGAATGTGGTCCTTTTACACTATGATGTATATTCAAAATGCACAATTTGTGCTCAGCTTTGCAAGGAAATCCTTAGCTTTAGAGGATAATATATAAACGTGTTTAGGATTAAGCTGAATTATGGCTCCAACTGGATGGAAGAGTCCATCTTCTGTGCCAAGGATCAGTGATCTTGGCTTACAGTTGCCTCTTCTCTTTGGTATGTCGGGCTTAGGTCTCTTAAGATCAAGGATGGCCTTTGGAGAGAAGTCCCTTTTCTTCCCCACTGCCAGATAGAAAGCTGTTCCAAACCTATATATAGAACTTTAAATGCCAGAACTGAACTATGTGACGTGTATCTACTAACAGATTTGTGGACAAATATTAAGGAAAAATGATCACCTGATTCTAGAACACATGTTTGAAAATGCAAAATAAAGCTGATCTGCTTTTCTACTAAGCTCAGAATATTGCAAAGACCTGTTATCATCTTTATTACCTCCCTTGTATGGCCTCCCTGTTAGGTAGATACACTAGAGTGATTAGCCATCTGGTCACGCATGTCTGTTAATTGACCTGAATGTTAGTTACCAAGCAACTGGTGGTAAGAAAAACCCCTTCCCTCTGATATACTGCAACACAGAAGGAATCTCTTTTAGCTTTAAACCTAAAATTCCTCAGTCATCCTGCCTCAAAGCTTGAGTTTCTAAATCACAAAATATTTTTAAAAACAAATATATAGATTAAAAAAAAGCATGTTGCTTTGTGACCAATGACAACAAAGAAGTCAATATATGGTTGATAAAGATTTAGAAGAGTACAAAAACAATCTGGATATGCTAGATTTCCACCTACAAATCAAAGCTACAATTTAGCAAGTTTTATAAATTTAGGAACAAAGAAACCAAATGCAAAATATAAGAAATTTATCCACAGCATATAGAGGAATTGGTTGTAACTGAGTAACTGACAGCTCTGTGGAAGTCAGTTGGTGATGTTTCAAATGATCTTGAGCTTTATTACTGGAAATATAAGGCCCAGCACAAGAGAGGAGAAAGTCCTGCTTCACTGTGGCACATCTTAACGTGGGCAGCTTCAGGTAAGGGACTAGGATACAGCATAGAACCCTATTGGAAAAGGCTGTAATAATATGGAAGAATAAGAGTTTATATTGTGTGCTTAATATAAATTCCTTCAAGTTAATTATTCTAAAGAAATTTCTTTTTGCAGGAGAATCTGCACAGTTTGTATGCTAATTACTTTGATTATAACAGATCAGTGAAATCATAGTTAATAGGTTACTTAGCACAACTTTGATGAAAAAATTCACTTAAATTATTACATGGACTGACAACAATTGTTTTCCAACAACTAACATTTATTCTCTATGATGAATATAGTCTCTCAAGACCACAGTTATTGTAGTTCAGAAATAACTATTGACACCTGTGAATACTCTGCAGCTGCTCTTTGTACTTTTGAGACAACAGACCTAGGAGCCAATGTCATGATGACTGGATACAGAATATAGAGAGAGTAATCATCAGTTAAGCATCCTCTAACTGTTCTAAACATTCTCTAACTGATATCCCCCTTCATCCTCCAGGACAGGTTAACAGCAATCTTAGTGTTTTACCCTAGTGAAAACAGTCTTCTCTAAATTTCCATTAACATTACTCAGAATTGTGGCTGATTCCAACCATCACTTTGACTAGGCTGAACGACATTATTTGGGGCTTTTAAGAGCTACAATAATAACGGTTTCCCTGTAAGGCAGGTAATATTATCTCATTTCGGAGATGGAAAACACAGAGGTTAAAGAAACTGCCCAAGGTCACAAAGTAACAAAACTCAACCTAAGCTGTCTGACTTTAGTGCTTCCTCAGCTTTCTTTAAATATCTGAAGGACCACCAATGGGTAGAAGACAGATTTTTATTTCATGATGAGAAAGAACTTTTATTCATTTAACTGTTCTAAGGTGGCTGCCTTGGGAGTAGAGTTGTTATATAAGATATAGGACATCAGCTAAATTTGAATTGCAGATAACGATGAAAATTTTTAGTCTGAGTCCCAAACATGGCATAGGATGTTCTTATATTAAATATTATTAATTGTTTATCTGAAATTCAGAGTTAACTGAGCACCTTCCATTCTTATTTGCTGAATCTGGTTACCCTGCTTGGGAAACGTTATGTTTCCAGGTGCTGGTGATTAAAAACATGTATGATCACATGCAGACGTGTTTTTGAGGCTCTGAGGGGCAGAAGAAGCAGAGGTGGGGTGTTTTGGAGAGTGGAATCCAGATTTCATCATCTTCATGGGCTAGGGGTTGGGGAGGAACAGAATGACTTTACAGTTTATGGCTTTGAGGAACAATAGCTTTTTATGGTCTTTCCATTTTCTCTGTTTCTTGTTCCTTTGGCAGGATCATCTCACTGCTGTCCAGCCCCTGGTAGGTACAGGGGACAGTGGAGATATGAAAGAGAACATTTTGCTCCTTATTGATATTTCTTGAACTGATTGGTGGTGGAGATCCTTGGAAATATATTTATATGGAGGGTTGTGTTCCTACCACGAATTCTGGAATTTTCACCACCAAGATGCAGTATCAAGTATATTTTCTGTTTTGTTCCCTAAGGATAAAACACTGGGAGTATTCCTCTTAGAGGTAGGGATTAGAATAGTTCTGGCAGACTCTCCAAATCACGTAAGTAGATAAGTTATAAGTTGGCCTTACTTTGAAGTTGATGAAACCATTGCTTTGGAAACATTTCTTAATGTTTCTGAATGAAACCCTTTAGGACAATTCTTCCTTAATGGACAGCTTCTAGCCCATGGTATTAAAGACTTGTCACATGAAACCTTTAAGTAGCTTCATGCTAATAATTGACAAATAATGGAAGTTCAACTGGGGCCCCTTTCAAATTTGGTTCTCCCACGCAATGTAATCTGTTTACTGGAAACAGTTGTTAAGACTGTAAAAACAATCTCTGTCTGGGTGCCAGAACAGAATGCAGGCTGCCCAAGGCATAAAAACTCAGTTGTGCATATGCGCGG
Organism: Prionailurus bengalensis; assembly: GCF_016509475.1. Lineage (NCBI taxonomy): Eukaryota > Metazoa > Chordata > Mammalia > Carnivora > Felidae > Prionailurus > Prionailurus bengalensis. The sequence continues at coordinate 53,333,281 of NC_057349.1, read as the reverse complement.
AGGTAGCAATATTTCTATAGATGTATTTTTAGGTTACAATTATGAGAAATACTTGAAAATTCCCCTAGAGAGGTGAAACCAGAGCCATAACTTCTTGGGGGGAACAGCTATACAAGAAATATGCCCAGTTTTATAAAATGTTCTCATTATTTCAACTGGTGGAAGCCTGCCTTACCTAAAAATAAGATTCTGTTAAGGCACCTTACCAAAAGCAAAACTGAAAAAGCATGACAATCCAAGAGATGAGTTTTTAAAATATAATTTTAGAGTGGGAAAAGCCTTTCTAAGCAAGATACAAAATATAAGAATCATGAAGGAAAGACAGACAAACACCTGCTCATCACAAAAACTACCACAGAGTCAAAAGACAAGTTGGGGAAAATATTATAATGGCAAAGGCTAAAATGTTCTTAATGGACCAGAAAATACAATTCACATTCGAATATAAATGTCTGGGGCATCTGGGTGGCTCAGTTCATTAAGTGTCCAACTCTTGACTTTGGCTCAGGTCTTCAGGCTCTGCACTGACAGCACAGAGTCTCCTTGGGATTCTCTCTCTCCCTCTCTTTCTACCCTGTCCCCGTTAACATGAACACACTCTAAATAAATAAATAGATACATAAATACGAATATAAATGGCTAACTCTACTCAAATATAAGAGTTATGAGATCACATTCTCCCCTAGTAGTTTGGCAAATATAGAAAAGTCTGATTGTATACAGTGCTGGCAAGAACATGACAGAACAGACCCTCAAAATGCACTGTTGCTGAGAGTGAAAATTGAATGGCCTCTTTAGGAGACAATTTGGCAATATCCATCAGAATCTTAAATGCACGTATACTTTGACCTAACAATACTGGTTCTGGAAATGTATCCAACAAGAACGTGTGCTACACGGGACAGTTTTCCAGGAAAAATAATATTCCCCTAACCAGACCCACTTTGCTTTGCCAACCAAAGACCAAAGTGATGAATTAGCATTGCCTGGGTGTAGAAGGAGAGGGAAATAGAGAAGATATCCGTGGTTTCAAGCCTGCCGGGATGCTGGTCAAGCTAAGCTGGGGTCCAGAGCGAGTGTACAGTTTGTAAACTGAGTCTCCACAGAGAAAGCTGGTGCATCAAGGTGTTAGTTGGGGACACTACATTTCAGTATGGGGAGAGAGGACTCGATGTACATTAACTTCTTTCGCAAAGAGTGGCATTTGAGACACTCCAGGATTCTTCCTCTTTGAATCTAGCTTATTTAGTTTACAGCTTATTTTTTGCTCTTTCCCCTTTGAGTCCTATGTTCTCTGCTCCTCCAGGGTGACATGGCCTTCACTCCCTCCTGGGACTGTGGTTCCCTTCAGATGTAATATGCAGCTCAGTGGGAACATGTCCAGGCCCTAATCCCATGGATTCCTCCATCCTCAGCAAGATGCTGGGCCTCATGCAGCCCCGGGCAGGCTGGCACTCCCCTGCCTCCAGCTCTGCAATTCTCACGCCTTTGCATGCTGTCTCCTAGGAGAGTTTCCCTTTAATCTCACATTCGTCTCAGCCAAAGACAAATGGGTACCACAGACACTTGGAAGAAAGCCACTGTTGATGTGTCTATTAAATATTAGGCCCCAAGAGGCCCACAGAGGATCAACCCTTGCTCCACTGCCTCTTCTCTGTCTTTGGCTTTGCCCGTCCTTAGATTTATTATTTTAACAACTTAATTTTTAATAAGCCATACATTTACTTGACTCAAAATCAAAACTATTACAGCGGTGTCACAAGAAGTCTCAATCTCTCTTCCCTTCATCCCATTTTATTCATTTTGTTTATTTTCCCACTGGTTCTTGGTATGAATACAAGTACATACACATATACACACGCACACACACATACACACACACACACACAGAAATATGTATACACACAAATACAGCAAGAAATAAGAGATTATACAAACTTTCATTCCTCTTCCTTGGCCGAAAGTATTTGCATCATAATATAAACAATACTACACCTTGCTTTTTCTAACCTAAAAATATCTGGTTATATATAATTTTTATTTTTCACTGTGGCAAAATACACGTAATCCAAAATTTACCATTTTAACCAGGCAATCATACAAGTTGGTCTTTTTAAGACTAGGTTATTTCACTTAGCATAATGTCCTCAACATTCATCCATGTTGCAGCATGTGTCAGAACTTCCTTCGCTTTTTATGGCGGAACAATATTCTACTGTGTGTACAGACCACATTTCGTTTATCCGTTCATCCATCAACAGGCATTTGGATTGTCTCCACCTTTGGGTTATTGTGAATAACGCTGCTATGGATGTACATATATCTTTCCAAAGCCCTGCTTTCAATTTTTATTTTTTGAGTATATCCCCAGAAGTGAAATTGCTGGATCATGCAGTACTAGTTTTAATTTTTTGAGAAACCTCCATACTGTTCTCCGAAGCTGCTGCACCTTTTGTATTCCCTCCTGCAGTGCACAAGAGTTCCCATTTCTCCACATGCTTGCCAACACTTTTGTTTTGTTTGTTTTTGACAGTAGCCATCGTAATGGGGGCAGGGTGATATCTCCTTGTAGTTTTGATTTGCACTTCCCCAATGGCTAGTGGTCCCGAGCATCTTTTCATGTGCTTGTTGGCCATTTTGTCTCATCTTTTAACTAGTCTAGACCTTGAGTAACTTACCAGATTTAATAGCAACAGAATCACTGGGCCCCTCTACTAACTAACTACATCTTTCTCTGTAGTAGTGGGATATTCCATAAAGCTTCATTTCCCTACTCCTTTCAGCTGCCTGTGTAAAATCTTCATCTGCTTCTGAGGCTGGTTCTTGCCCGTCTCCACTAGCTGTGATCCAGTCTAACACAGTCCTTGAGATTCTGCAGTAAGCGGGCACCACAGTGAGGAAGAGATGAAGTCAGCCAGTTCTGGGTCCCCTGAGAATCTCCATTGTTTAAACAAACCCCACGGACCTAGATTTTTACTTCTGAGACCTAGATCTCTTGTTATCTGCTGCTTCCCATCTGCCAGGTCTCACTTGTACCTGGTATGTTTCCTTGGAGATGATCAATACTTCCACCTTCCCCAACTAATTTTTTTTAACGTTTTATTTAATTTTGAGAGAGAGAGAGAGACAGAGTGTGAGCAGGGGAAGGGTAGAGAGAGAGAGGGAGACACAGTATCCGAAGACACAGGCTCCAGGCTCCGAGTTATCAGCACAGAGCCCAATGCAGGGCTCCAACTCACCAACTGTGAGATCGTGACTTGAGCTGAAGTCGGACGCTTAACTGACAGAGCCACCCAGGCACCCTATCCCCGCAACTAACTCTTGAATATGAAACTCACCTAATGCTCCAAATAACATGTGCTGATCTTCTCAAACTTTCTTTCTCAAATCTTGCTCAAATCAGTGGTTCTCGGTTTTGGTTGCACATTGGACTCAGCTGGGGAGATTTTTAAACAACTGAGGGCTGGGTTCCACCCCCAGAGGCTTCTACTTAATTGGCTCCATTGCAGCCCGGGCATTGGAATGCTAATGTACAGAGTCAAGGTTGAGAACTACTGACCTAAATTTTACAAAAAAAATTAATCTTATTAATGAATGTTATTAATAAATCTTAATAGTTCTCTGTCTCTTGGTAGTATCCTAGATTGGGCTGTCCCTATGGAAGTTATCATAGTTAGCTCTCTGAGGTTTTACCCTCTGTTAATTATTTTTTGCATCCCAGGCTTCTCCTATGATCTAATCACTCAAGGATCTTAATTCCATTTGTGAAAGGAGTATGCCCCTTTCATCTTTTCCTATCTCTCTAGTCTGCCAGTAGAAGAAAATATCTTCTGTACCCCACCCTGGAACCCCTTCTACAAGCAGGAAGACACAGTGGCAAATATTAGGTCCAAGACTTGTTAGAAAACCCTTGGGAGTCTGATTTCTATGATTCCAAAATTCTACTAGAAGCCACTTATTTCTAGGGCACCTGGTTGGCTCAGCTGGTTAAGTACCCGACTTAGGCTCAGGTCGTGATCTCACAGTTCGTGAGTTTGAGCCCCATGTTGAGCTCTGCTGCTCAGAGACTGGAGCCTGCTTCAGATTCTGTGTGTCCCTCTCTCTCTGCCCCTCCCCTGTTCATGCTCTGTCCCTTTCTCTCTCTAAAAAAATAAACATTAAAAATTTTAAAAAGAAGAAAATGCTACTTATTTCTGAATATATTGAGCTGGCATCTGCTGTTAGAGACACATGTGCAACTGGGAAGGCAAGAAACCTCTGAGTCCAGCAGAAAAATGGTAGAAATAATACAGAAAGAAGATCGGCAATCTGAATTATTTGAAACTAAGTTGACTCATCTCTCATTAGAAACTTCAGAATTTTTGCTTTTAGATGAATTCATGTGATTCCTCTCAGGTGTACCACCTCTAGAATCTGTGATTCTTGGAACTTTCATTCCTTAAACTCAAGATGTCATCGAGAGTCATCCAATTATTCTGCTATGAAAAGGTAAGCACAGTTCATTTTGACGCTATATTAATTAGGGTGTGTGTTGTCTGCTTACTGGTCAGAGCCAGGGGGAAGACCTTTTATCCAAAGCACCTTCTCCTGTTGAGTCATATGAGCTGCTTTGTGGAAGTTGTCCTTGCTTTATTTTTTATTTTTTTAAATATGAAGTTTATTGTCAAATTGGTTTCCATACAACACCCAGTGCTCATCCCAACAGGTGCCCTCCTCAATAGTCCTAACCCACCCCCCATCAACACTCAGTTTGTTCTCAGTTTTTAAGAGTCTCCTATGTTTTGGCTCCCTCCCTCTCTAACCATTTTTTTTTCCTTCGCCTCCCCCATGTCTTCTGTTAAGTTTCTCAGGATGCACCTAAGAGTGAAAACATATGGTATCTGTCTTTCTCTGTATGACTTATTTCACTTAGCATAACACTCTCCAGTTCCATCCACGTTGCTACAAAGGGCCATATTTCATTCTTTCCCATTGCCACGTAGTATTCCATTGTGTATATAAACCACAATTTCTTTATCCATTCATCAGTTGATGGACATTTAGGCTCTTTCCATAATCTGGCTATTTTGAGAGTGCTGCTAAAAACATTGGGGTACAAGTGCCCCTATGCATCAGCACTCCTGTATCCTTTAGGTAAATTCCTAGCAGAGCTATTGCTGGGTCATAGGGTAGATCTATTTTTAATGTTTTGAGGAACCTCCACACTGTTCTCCAGAGTGGTTGTACCCATTTGCATTCCCACCAACAGTGCAAGAGGGTTCCTGTTTCTCCACATCCTCTCCAGCATCTGTAGTCTCCTGATTTGTTCATTTTAGCCATTCTGGCGTGAGGTGGTATCTGAGTGTGGTTTTGATTTGTATTTCCTTGATGAGGAGTGATGTTGAGCATCTTTTCATGTGCCTGTTGGCCATCAGGATGTCTTCTTTAGAGAAGTGTCTATTCATGTCTTCTGCCCATTTCTTCACTGGGTTATTTGTTTTTTGGGTGTGGAGTTTGGTGAGTTCTTTTGGATACTAGCCCTTGTCCGATATGTCATTTGCAAATATCTTTTCCCATACGGTCAGTTGACTTTTAGTTTTGTTGGTTGTTTCCTTTGCAGTGCAGAAGCTTTTTATCTTGATGAGGTCCCAATAGTTCATTTTTGCTTTTAATTCCCTTGCCTTTGGGGATGTGTCAAGTAAGAAATTGCTGAGACTGAGGTCAGAGAGATTTTTTTCCTGCTTTCTCCTCTAGGGTTTTGATGGTTTCCTGTCTCTCATTCAGGTCCTTCATCCATTTTGAGTTTATTTCTGTGAATGGTGTAAGAAAGTGGTCTAGTTTCATTCTTCTGCATGTTGCTGTCCAGTTCTCCCAGCACCATTTGTTAAAGAGACTGTCTTTTTTCCATTGGATATTCTTTCCTGTTTTGTCAAAGTTTAGTTGGCCATACATCTGTGGGTCCAATTCTGGAGTCTCTATTGTATTCCACGGTCTATGTGTCTGTTTTTGTGCCAATACCATGCTGTCTTGATGATTACAGCTTTGTAGTAGAGGCTAAAGTCTGGGATTGTGATGCCTCCCACTTTGGTTTTCTTCTTTAATATTACTTTGGCTATTCAGGGTCTTTTGTGGTTCCATACAAATTTTAGGATTGCTTGTTCTAGCATCAAGAAGAATGCTGGTGCAATTTTGATTGGGATTGCATTGAATGTGTAGATTGCTTTGGGTAGTATTGACATTTTAACAATATTTATTCTTCCAATCCATGAGCATGGAATGTTTTTCCATTTCTTTATATCTTCTTCAATTTCCTTCATAACCTTTCTATAGTTTTTAGCATACAGATCTTTTACATCTTTGGTTAGGTTTATTCCTAGGTATTTTATGCTTCTTGGTGCAATTGTGAATGGGATCAGTGTTTTTATTTGTCTTTCTGTTGCTTCATTATTAGTATATAAGAATGCAACTGATTTCTGTACGTTCATTTTGTATCCTGAGACTTTGCTGAATTCATGTATCAGTTCTAGCAGACTTTTGGTGGAGTCTGTCGGGTTTTCCATGTATAATATCATGTCATCTGCAAAAAAACGAAAGCTTGACTCATCTTTGCCAATTTTGATGCCTTTGATTTCCTTTTGTTGTCTGATCTAGCACTTCCAACACTATGTTAAACAACAGCAATGAGAGTGGACATCCCTGTCGTGTTCCTGATCTCGGGATGGGGGGGGGGAACTCTCAGTTTTCCCCCATTGAGGATTATATTAGCTGTGGGCTTTTCATAAATGGTTTTTATGATGTTTAAGTATGTTCCTTGTATCCTGACTTTCTCGAGGGTTTTTATTAAGAAAGGATGCTGAATTTTGTCAAATGCTTTTTATGCATCGATTGACAGGATCATATGGTTTTTACTTTTCTTTTATTAATGCGATGTATCACATTGATTGATTTATGAATGTTGAACCAGCCCTGCATCCCAGGAATGAATCCCACTTGATCATGGTGAATAATTCTTTTTATAGGCTGTTGAATTAAATTTGCTAGTATCTTATTTAGAATTTTTGCATCCATATTCATCAGGGATATTGGCCTGTATTTCTGTTTTTTTGCTGGGTCTCTATTTTGTTTAGGAATCAAAGTAATGCTGGCTTCATAGAATGAGTCTGGAAGTTTTCCTTCCCTTTCTATTTTTTGGAACAGCTTGAGAAAGATGGGTATTATCTCTGCTTTAAATGTGTGGTAGAGTTCCCCTGGGAAGCCATCTGGTCCTGGACTTTTATTTGTTGGGAGATATTTGATAACTGATTCATTTTCTTCACTGCTTATGGGTCTGTTCAACTTTTCTATTTCTTCCTGTTTGAGTTTTGGAAGGGTGTGGGTGTTCAGGAATTTGTCCATTTCTTCCAGGTTGTCCAGTTTGTTGGCATATATTTTTTCATAGTATTCCCTGATAATTGCTTGTATCTCTGAGGGATTGGTTGTAATAATTCCATTTTCATTCATGATTTTATCTGTTTGGGTCATCTCCCTTTTCTTTTTGAGAAGCCTGGCTAGAGGTTTCTCAATTTTGTTTATTTTTTCAAAAAACCAACTCTTGGTTTCGTTGATCTGCTCTACAGTTTTTTTAGATTCTATATTATTTATTTATGCTCTGATCTTTATTATTTCTCTTCTTCTGCTGGGTTTGGGCTGTCTTTGCTGTTCTGCTTCTACTTCCTTCAGGTGTGCTGTTAGATTTTGTATTTGGGATTTTTCTTGTTTCTTGAGATAGGCCTGGATTGCAATGAATTTTTATCTCAGGACTGCCTTTGCTGCATCCCAAAGTGTTTGGATTGGTGTATTTTCATTTTCATTCGTTTCCATATATTTTTTAATTTCTTCTCTAATTGCCTGGTTGACCCATTCATTCTTTAGTAGGGTGTTCTTTAACCTCCATGCTTTTGGAGCCTTTCCAGACTTCTTCCTGTGGTTGATTTCAACTTTCATAGCATTGTGGTCTGAAAGTGTGCATGGTATGATTTCAATTCTTTTATACTTATGAAGGGCTGTTTTGTGACCCAGTATGTGATCTATCTTGGAGAATGTTCCATGTGCACTTGAGAAAAAAGTATATTCTGTTGCTTTGGATTGCAGAGTTCTAAATATATCTGTCAAGTCCATCTGTTCCAATGTATCATTCAGGTCCCTTGTTTCTTTATTGATCCTGTGTCTAGATGATCTATCCATTACTGTAAGTGGTGTATTAAAGTCCTCTGCAATTACCACATTCTTATCAACAAGGTTGCTTATGTTTGTGATTAATTGCTTTATATATTTGGGGGTTCCTGTATTTGGCACATAGACATTTATAATTGTTAGCTCCTCCTGATGGATAGACCCTGTAATTATTATATAACGCCTTCTTCATCTCTTGTTATGGCCTTTAATATATAGTCTAGTTTGTCTGATGTGAGTATGGCTATTCCAGCTTTCTTTTGACTTCCAGTAGCATGATAGATAGTTCTCCATCCCCTCACTTTCATTCATGTCCTCAGGTCTAAACTGAGTCTCTTGTAGACAGCAAATAGATGGGTCTTGTTTTTTTATCCATTCTGATGCCCTATGTCTTTTGGTTGGAGCATTTAGTCCATTTACATTCAGTGTTATTATAGAAAGATATGGGTTTAGAGTCATTGTGATGTCTGTAGGTTTCATGCTTGTAGTGATGTCTCTGGCACTTTGTGGTCCTTGTAACATTTCACTCACAAAATCCCCCTTAGGGTCTCTTGTAGGGCTGGTTTAGTGGTGACAAATTCCTTCAGCTTTTGTTTGTTTGGGAAAACCTTTATCTCTGCTTCTATTCTGAATGGCAGACTTGCTGGATAAAGGATTCTCGGCTGCATATTTTTTTCTGTTCATCACATTGAAGATTTCCTGCCATTCACTTCTGGCCTGCCAAGTTTCAGTAGATAGGTCTGTCACTAGTCTTATTGGCCTCCCTTTATATGTTAGAGCATGTTTATCCCTAGCTGCTTTCAGAATTTTCTCTTTATTCTTGTATTTGCCAGTTTCACTATGATATGCCATGCAGAAGATCGATTCAAGTTACATTTGAAGAGAGTTCTTTGTGCCTTTTGGGTTTCAATGCCTTTTCCCTTCCCCAGATCAGGGAAATTCTCAGCTATGATTTGTTCAAGTACACCTTCAGCCCCTTTCTCTCTCTCTTCCTCTTCTGGAATTCCTATTATATGGATATTGTTGCGTTTGATTGCATCACTTAGTTCTCTAATTCTCCCCTCATACTCTTGGATTTTTTATCTCTCTTTTTCTCAGCTTCCTTTTTTTCCATAATTTTATCTTGTAATTCACCTATTCTCTCCTCTGCCTCTTCAATCTGAGCTGTGGTTGTCTCCATTTTATTTTGCACCTCATTTATAGCATTTTTTAGCTCCTCATGACTATTTCTTAGTCCCTTGATCTCTATAGCAATAGATTGTCTCGTGTTGTCTATACTTTTTTCAAGCCCAGCGATTAATTTTATGACTATTATCCTAAATTCTTGTTCCGTCATATTGCTTAAATCATTTTTGATCAATTCGTTAGCTGTCTCTACTTCCTGGAGTTTCTTTTGAGGAAAATTCTTCTGTTTCATCATTTTAGGTAGTTCCTGCAGTGGTTCCAAACTGCAGGGCACTTCCCCTGTGCTGTCTGGAGCAACTTGTGTTTGAGGGCGGGGCTGAAGTCAGACCTGATGTCTGTCCCCAGGCCACCACTGAGGCCACAGTCAGACTGGTGTGTACCTTATCTTCCCCTCTCTCAGGGTCAGGACTCACTGTGGAATGGTGTGGCACCTGTCTGGGCTACTTGCACACTGCCAGGCTTGTGGTGCTACTTCGATGGGATCTGGTGTATTAGCCATGGTGGATCCGCAAGGTACACAGGGGTGGGAGGAGCAGGCTCAGCTCACTTTGCCATCGGTAGTCCCCTGTGGGAGGGGCCCTGCAGCATTGGGAGGGAGGCTGACCCGTCAGAGGGATGGATCCACAGAAGCACAGAGTTGGGTGTTTGCATGGTACAAGCAAGTTCGGTGAACTGGTTCCCTTTGGAATTTTTGCTGGGGGATGGGAGAGGGAGATGGCGCTTCACAGCGCCTTTGTTTCCCGCCAAGCTGAGCTCTGTCTTCCAGGGCTCAACACCTCTCTCTGCTGGTGTCCTCTTGCCCTCCCACTCTCTGAGCAGAGCTGTTGACTTATAACATTGCAGATGTTAAGTCCTGCTGGCTGTCAGAACACACTCCATCCAGCCCCTCTGCTTTTGCAAGTCTGACTTGGTGGCTCTCCCTTGCCGGGGGGCTACCCCTCCACCACCCCAGCTCCCTCCCACCAGTCTGTGTGGCACGCACCACCCTCCACCCTTCCTACCCTCTTCCATGGGCCTCTTGTCTGCACTTGGCTCTGGAGACTCCGTTCTGCTAGTCTTCTGGCAGTTTTCTGGGTTATTTAGGAAGATGTGGGTGGAATCTAAGCGATCAGCAGGACGAGGTGAGCTCAGCGTCCTCCTATGCCGCCATCTTCTCCAGTAATCCTGTCCTTGCTTTAATTCCAACAGCAGCACTGGTTCCATGTTGCTTGAGCCACACAAGGACAGAAGGTGTCATGATAGACAAGCCTCTAGGCAATGAGTCATCGGGTCAGACCTCTCTCAGGAGTCAGAGGTAAGTGTGCTCAGCACAAAACTGCAATCAATCAGGATGCAGTTAACATGCTAAGTGGAGCCCTTCCTTTCCCTGGAAGGAGTAAAGGACTGTCTAGTTGGCAGTCTCTGCCAGGCCTTTAAGAGGCCCTTGTCTCAGGCCGTTTGGGCTGTTGTACCAAGTTACCACAGACTGGGTGCCTTAAGCAGCAGACTCTTGTTTCTCACAATTCTGAGGCCACAAAGGGTTCTTGGTGATGGCCTGTTCCTGGTTTGCAGACGGCAGCGTCCTTGCATCTTCACCTGGTGGAGAGCAGAGAGGCAAGCTCTCTCGTGCCTCTTCTGAGAGGGCACAATCCCATCATAAGAGCCACACTCTCATGACTTAATTTCCTCCCAAAGGCCCCATCTCTGAATACCGTCACTGGGGTTAGGGTTTCAACATATGAATTTGGGAAGGACACAAACATGGGGTCTGTAACAGCTCTTCTCAGGGTTCTATGTTAGTGTTGAGGAATCCTATTGATGAGCTTATCCACTGCTGTCCATCTGCCAGCCTGCCTGCCTGCTCCAGGATCCATCATCCTTGTGCCCAGTGGACACCCCCAACAATTCAGATTAACGTACTCAACTGCTCATCCCAGACACTGAGTTTCTGCCTCCTGCCGAGCTCCTTCCCAGGTCACATTGCTGCATGTCATTCCTTGGTACCTGCCTCATTTTAGTGAGTCAGCTCAGGCCCAGGCCCCAGCCCTGCCCTGGCCTCACCCTGTAGGTGCACATGTTCATGCCTGACCTTGGTGGTGATGAAGAGCAGCAACATGGGGCAAGGGTTAAGATTCAGGTTCAGATGATTCTCTGCCACCTGCTATCTGTGAGACCTTCCCAAGCCTTTTATTTTCCTCAGGTGTAAAACTGAGAAAAAACAGTAATTACCTAGTAGGATTGCTACGATGTTTAAATGAGATAATCCACATAAAGCCCTTGGCACATTGTGAACGCTCAATAAATGCAATAAATGTTATCTGCCTTGTTTCAATTGCAAGAAAAATAACCAAGTCAATCTAGCTCTAGAAACAATAGGGCTTGTTGAAAGGCTACAGAATTTCATAGAACCTAGTTTCTATTGCAGTAAGGACGGATGGGTGTCCAGGAACTGGGAAATCACAGAATCTCCAACATCCATTTTTCTTTTTTCCTTTTAATAACAGAACCCTAGCATTGAGGTGAACTCATGGCCTTCCAGCAAAAGATAATATTTTCTAGACATTCTTGCAACTGGGTGTGGCCATGTGACCAACTTCTGGTTTGATGTGGAAGTGTTGTATGCAACTTTGTGACCCTAAGGGGGCATGTTCCTTACTCCATCCTTCTTCTTATGGATGTATATGGTAGAGAGTTATTTTGGACCACGCAACCCTAAGGATGAGGCCACAAACTCCAAGGAGCCTGTGTCCCCAGCAATGAGGTTTTGCTATATCAAGTGTGGACAATTTTTGTTCCAACTATTACCTGGGAGAGAAAAACAAGATCTTCTATCTTATTTAAGCCATTTTATTTTTGTCTTTATTGTGGTGGTTGAACCTGTGTCATAATAGATAAATCACTTGCTCTCATTGGCTTATGGAACTATGGCTTCCCTTGACCCAAAATAAATACTACCTTGAAGTGCAGGCACTCAAAATTGTATATTCCATTTCCAAGTTCCAACAAGAAGGAATCTGATTGGCCAAGCTTGGGACTGACATTCAGCCTGTCCCTGTCATCTATGGTTTTGGGATGTAGTGAGAGAGGAGGAGGGTCTTGTGGTGTAGAGAGCTACCCTATACAAAGACCATCAATGTTGCAGTTTTATTAATAATAGAATATGAATTGTTTCTGGAATGGTAAATTGCTTCCGTTAAGTTGTTAGCTTAAAAAGTTATAATTATTGGAGCACCTGGTGGCTAAGTCGGTTGAGCGCCTGGCTTCGGCTCAGGTCATGATCTCTCGGTTTATGAGTTCGAGCCCCACGTTGGGCTCTGTGCTGTCTGCATGGAGCCTGCTTCGGATCCTCTGTTTCCCTCCTCTTTCTGCCCCTCCCATGCTCATGCTCTCTCAAAAGTAAATAAATATTAAAAAATTTTTAAGTTACAATTATTAGTAATAGAATATGGGTGTTAAGATAATTATTGGCCTTCCTAAACCCTAAGATATAATGCATATGTCCAGAAAACAAACTTTTGGTAATGTAACAACAACAACAACAACAACAACAACAAAGCTTCTAGGAAATGTTGTAGATCAGAAAAGATTGAAGACAAATCCCCAGAATCTTCTACTTGTGTAGGATGGTATTATAATCACTGGATAATACACATTCTGCACAAATAAAAAAACTCAAACGTTAAAACATGCTTCAATTGTGTTTACTTACTGAATTGACAAAGTCCAAAAGTATACCTATAGATTTTATAAATATTTTTAGCCTAAATTAACTAGAATTAGCCAGAAAATTCAATATGTTCAGGAAAATTTAAGTTACTCAAGATTTTGCTGTCTGTGAAATTTTTTAGCTGTGATATTATCAAAATGATTTTTATGCTCATGTAAGTAAACTGGGTGCTGTAGGTACATTTGGCTCCCATAACTTCACACTTAAGTTTAAATGTCATTCCTAACCTCTGATCAGTATCAGAGGACAGTGTGAGATTACTGGGGATATGGTCTCTGAGATTCTCCTTGTCTTTAGCTGTGGAGCCCTTTCATTTCCATCAGGCCTATACAGTAGCATTTCCAAATGTGTGTTCTGTAGACCACGGGGACCCACATACACCACAAGAAAAGTGAAGTTCCATTGTAAAATAAATTTGGAAAATATGCTGTAAGTTATAGATCCCTCTTAGAGGGTCATATTGCCATACATAACGAAGGCTCTGAGACATCCTGCTGAAATGAAATGTGTAACATCTGTTGACCATTGTTTAATCCTGTGTTTCCCCCGAGTTTCGCATTTGGGAAAATGCTGTGAATATGTATATATTAGCATTGGGTGCAACAGATGCAATAATGAGGCCACGGATAGAATTGTAAGAACCAGAGGTCAAAGTAGCATAATCAGAGATGAGGTTGCCCAAGAAAGATATTATACTCATGCTTTTAAGCTGGGAAGGGCTACAGATATGTTTAAACAGAGCAAAAGGTGTGAAGAGATATGTACACATTAGTCTTTATCACCAGATATGCCCAGGCCTGAAAACAGCCATTTGTATACTTTGTCATTTACAAGGCAATACATATGTATTTAAACTTTTACTCAATCCCCATATTAAACCCATAAAAATAAGTGTTACTCTATTTTGGAAATGAGAAAGCTGAATGTTAGAGTGGATGGTGATCGGCCCTTCAGGGGAATAGACACACTGCAAAGGAAAAATGAAGCCAGGATCCTTGGGCGTGCGGGTCGGGGGGGGGGTGGGGTGGGATGGGGGAAGTGTATATTCAAATAAGTTTGGAGAGGCACAATAGACCATTGAACATTCTAAAATATTGTCACAAACAACTCATTTACCTTCAATTTCACTTGGCATGTGTCAAACTTACTTGCCTGCAAGACATGTTTTAAAGTTATTTTTCCCATATTAATTTCCTATCAACTTTCTGCGGAATATACTTTGAAAATGGCTGCTCATTATCACCAGCATTGGTTCCGTACTGGCTAAAGATAAGAATCATCATGGCTGTAGCCCTCCCATGATTCATGGCTTGTTAGTCAGGCTACATGACAGAAATCGACGAGGATTCCTGGAACTGGATTCAAGTTTACTTTTGTGGGTTCTAGAAAGAACACCCTTGCTATGTAATTAGTATCAACCTGATTCCCCTCCCCACAGCAATCTGCCCGAATTACGTGAACGTGACTTTGCTCACAGGGTTTTTCTGTTGTGAGTCCTTTCCAAAAATTGAGCCAGGTTGACGCCTGCCACGGATTGCTTAAAGTATTTGGAACCTTATATACCTTCTGAAAAATAAATGGGAAGCTTGGGCCAAACTTTAAAAATGAATATTCCAGATGAAAACAAACTGATAACCATACCCAGATGTTAATTCAGTGAATACATCTCATGTGGTGCCATTGTAATGGCACATTCCAAGTTTTTGGTGGGCCAAAGTGCGGAATGCTTACAGTCTCCCAGACTCCAGTTAAAAGCCACATGTCCTTTGTTGGGGAAGTCCTGCTTCTTTCAGTTGCCATATTTAATTAGACCAGTCTCCAAGCAGTCTATGAACAGTCATTATAAACACATTGAAGGATAATTCCACGAAAGGTACCTAACAGCATACCGTGAAAATGCAAATACAAAAAGGCATAGAAGTCACAGACTTCACCCTGGAAACAGGTTTCGGTGGGGAGGAAAAGTTAATCCCACTTCACTTTTCCTTGATTCAAATTTTCCTTTAATTCATATTCATCCTAAGTGACTAACTGAACAGAAGAGGGAGTAACTTCTAAGGAATATTTACATGTCTGATCTTTTGAGTTTTTTCCCCCCAGCTTTATTGAGATATAATTTATATAATAGCATTGTGTGAGTTTAAGGTATACAATGTGTTCATTTGATACACTTATATATTGCAAGATAATCACCACAGTAGAATTAGTTAACATTTCCATCACGTCACACAATTGTCTTTGTATGTATGTGCGTGTGGTGAGAACAATTAAGATTCACTCTCTTAGCAACTTTCGGTAAAAAATATAGTATTGTTAACTGTAATCATTATGCTGTACATTAGATCTCCAGAATTTATTCATTGGCATATAAAATTGTAGAAGTTTAAGGTATTCAGTGTGATGGTTTGAAGCATGTATATGCCGCAAAGTGTTTTCCATGATAAGTTTTTTTTAATACATCTATCACCTCATATTTGGTTGTTATGGTGAGAACATTAAGATTCTACTGTCAGAGCAACTTCCAAGTATACAATACAGTATTGTTAGCTACAGTGACCATGCTGTACCTTAGATCCCTGAAATTTATTCAACTTATAACTAGAAGTATATACCCATTAACCAACATCTCTACATTTCCCCAGTCCCTTGGCCCTTGGCAACTACCATCCAACTCTCTGTTTTTATGAGTTCAGTGTTTCTTAGATTCCACATGTGAGTGAGATCATACGGTATTGTCTTTCTCTGTCTGACTTATGTCACTTAGCATAATTACCCTCAAGATTTATCCATCTTATCACAAATGGCAGGATTTCCTTCTTTCTCATGGCTGAATAATATGCAATTATGTGTATGTCTATACATCTGTATCTATCTCACATCTTTATCCATTCATCTGTTGATAGACACTTCGATTATTTCTATATCTTGGCTATTGTGAATAATGCTGCAATAAACATGGGAGTGCAGATTTCTCTTTGAGATAGTGGTTTCATTTCCTGTGTGTATATATATACCTAGAGCTGGGATTGCTGGAGCATATGGTAGTTCTATTTTTAATTTTTGGATACTGTTTTTCATAGTGTCTATACCAATTTACATTCCTACCAACAGTGCACCAGTGTTCCCTTTTCTCCACACTCCATTTCTCTGGCCATTTTTTAATTTAATTTAATTTTTTGTTTCTGAAAGCAAGTTTTGTTTAAGTAGGGGGTTAAATACATTACATAACATTAAAACTGAAGAAAAGTTAAATAAAAAACCAGCGTGTTACTTCACATGACATTGGGGTAGCTTTTGCTAGTAAGTTGCAAGGTCTACAGCCAGCTACATGACTGATACATCAGTTTGAAATTTGTTCCCTTGTCAAAAGTTTAACTCTGATAGAAGGTTGGTCTCACATTCTGGTGTTTGGATGTCAATTAGCTACGGATATGTCTGGTCAAAAAAACCTTGGTGGCAAGCCAGATGTCCTATCACACTTCACTAGAGAGAAGATGGTGACTCTAAGCCCTGTCTGCAGCAGGTTGGAGACACCAGGGATCTTTCTTTGACTACCAAGGACTCCCTCTAGCAGCACGACTGCCACCGACGTCTTACCTCATCCTGTCCTCTCAGCTCTGCCGCGGGCTGTTCAGGTGGTGACATTCTCTTAGGTCAGGGAACTCTGAAGAGGAAGAGCTGATGAGCTTCTGGCCAGATGTAGCCTGCTGTGATCTTGGGGCTTTGGGCTTGACTGAAACATCACATTACTGCTTGGTTTCAGGCCAGATACTGCCAGACGCCTACTGCTTGACCTCTGTTTAAATGAGGGACTTCAAGACTAGACAGCATGGCTCTTTTCAGTTTATCGGATGAAGGAGTTACACTAGTCCAAGTTAAAAGCAGACCCCAAATGGTTACATTATACAAGCTGTGAGGTTTTCAAACTTATGACATGGGATAGAAGGGAAATTCTGCTCATTGCAAGGAAATCCTCACTTAAGCTTCAGTGAGCCAAAAGCACTTAAAACCCATGAAACTTCAGCTGGTCGTCCTTAGCCAGTCCAATCTCTGTGAGGGAGGAACTGGCATATATACTTGTACTGGTCTCCCAGTAGCTGAATTACTTCTCCATATTCTGGAAGCTCACTTATAGTACCATTGCAGGCAAATTTCTTCTTAAATGCTTTCATTAGTTTCTTTTTATTTATTTTTTATTTATTTTTTATTTTTTTAAGTTTATTCATTTTTGAGAGACAGAGAGAGACAGAGCATGAGTGGGGGAGGGTTGAAGGAAGAGGGAGACACAGAATCTGAAGCAGACTCCAGGCTCCAAGCAGTCAGCACAGAGCCTGATGCGGGGCTTGAACTCACAGACCGCAAGATCATGACCTGAGCCAAAGTTGGTGGCTCAACCGACTGAGCCACCCAGGCACCCCACTAGTTTCTTTTTATCATAATCATTAGTGATCCCTTAGATAGTACTAGGGGTCTTCCTGTTGTTGCTCTGTTGAATTCCTTTTTAATATAGATTTTTAAATGTTTATTTATTTATTGAGAAAGAGACACACAGAGAGAGAATTCTAAGCAGGCTCCACACCCAGTGCAGAGCTGACAAGTGGCTCTATCCCAGGACCTTAAGATCATGACCCGAGCTGAAATCAAGTCGGTGTCTTACCTGACTGAGCTACCCAGGCACCCCTCTCTGTTGAATTCTCAGGATATAATCCTCAGTTGTTTGAGTTCCTTACATATTTTAGAAATGAACCACTTATTAGGTATATGATTGACAAATATTTTCCACCCTTTCTCTGACCCTCTGTAGGTTGCTTTTTCATTTTGTTGATTAGTTCTTTTGCTGTCCAGAAACTTCATAGCTTGATGTAGTTCCACTCGTTTTTGCTTTTGTTGCTTATGCTTTGGTGTCATATCAAAACAATTATTGCTAAGACCAGTGTCAGGAGCTTTTTTCCTATATTTTTCCAGGCATTACAGTTTAAGGTCTTAGCTTTCATTTTCGTAAGGTTGTTGAAGATAAGGGTCCAATTTCATTCTTTTGCATGTGAACACCCAGTTTTTCCAGCACCATTTACTGAGGAAACTAGCCTTTCTCTGTTGGATATTCTTGCTTCCCTCGTCAAGTATTATGCAAGTGTTTATTTCTGGGCTCTCACTTCTGGTTTTTAAGTCTATGTATCTGTGTTTATGCCAGTACCATACATACTGTTTTGATTACTATAGCTTTTTAGTACAGTTTGAAATCAGGAAATGTGATGCCTCCAGCTTTGTTCTTCTTTCTCAGGATTGCATTGTCTTTTTGAGGTCTTTGGTCCCATATGTATTTTAGGATCACTATTTCTATTTCTGTGAAAACTACCTTTGGAATTTCCATAGGGATTACACTAAATTTGTAGATTGCTTTTGTTAGTATGGGCATTTTTTTTTTAATATATGAAATTTATTGTCAAATTGGTTTCCATACAACACCCAGTGCTCATCCCAAAAGATGCAGTATGGGCCTTTTTAAAAAGTAGTCTTTCCACCAGTGCCCTGAGATCAAGACCTGAACTGAGATCAAGAGTTGGATGCTTAACTGACTGAGCCACCCAGGTGCCCTGGTAGCATGGACATTTTAACAATGTTAATTCTTCTGATCCATGAACATGTGATATCTTTCCATTTATTTGTGTCTTCTTCAATTTCTTTCATTAATGTCTAATATTTTTTGTCTTATAGTTCCTCTCTTAAATTTATTCATAAGTACTGTATTGCTTTTGGTGCTATTGTAAATGGGATTGTTTTCATTATTTCTTTTTCAGTGAGTTCACTGTTAGTGTATAGAAATGGAACTGACTTTTATATGTTCATATTATATCCTGAAAGTTTACTGAATTTCTTTAGTCTAACAGTTTTTTTGGTGGAGGTTTTTAGGGTTTTTCTTTCTGCACAGATTATGTCATCAGCAAAGATGATTTTATGTCTTCCTTTCTTATTCTGATTTGGGTACACTGAAAGCTGGAGGCCTGCAGCCATGGCCTCAGGGTCTTGGCACTGGTGCACACACTGCATTATAGGCTGGTGATTAGACTTGGTCA
The DNA here is from genome assembly GCF_016509475.1 of Prionailurus bengalensis. Lineage (NCBI taxonomy): Eukaryota > Metazoa > Chordata > Mammalia > Carnivora > Felidae > Prionailurus > Prionailurus bengalensis. Next base: position 53,314,126 of record NC_057349.1, on the reverse strand, counting down.
GCAGGGTGCAGGTGCACAGTAGTTGCAAGCAAGCCCAGGATGGAAGGCCAGTGACATGAGAGGCCTACATCCAGGCCCAGGAGCAGCTGCAAGGGCTTTGGCTCTCCGTCGTGCCCCTGTAGCTGCAGGATCTCCCCACTGGCATGTATACAGCAGAGGAGACTGGTGATGGGATTCAGGGCAAGGGTGTGCAGGTGCACAGCCAGAGCTGCTAGCTTCAAGCATGCACTTGTGAATGAGGGCCCACTACAGGGACTATAGCCTTGCCTTTTGTACTTCTATAGCTGCAGAGGCTGAGGGTTGCTAGTGGGGATTCTAGGCTCTGCTGGGGGTGGGCAGGCTAGGAATTGGAGAGGAATCACGTGGCTGGAAAATACCTGTGGGATGAAAAACCTGTAAAATCTGCAGGCGATGTACAGCGACTGTGCTTGTCATTGAATTTTTCAGTGGCAAAAGTTGCTGGGATCCTTGGCAAAGCAGGTCACTGGGAACCTCCTGGTGCATGGCTGATACTGGTAGCCCTTGCTCTTCCTTATTCCCGACTGTCTCTCTACATCTAGCTTTGCCGGTGTCTAGGTGGAGTGAGGTAGAAGCTGGTATCTGGAAAGACTGTAGAAGCTGGTTAATCATCTGCTTTTCCTTTCCCAGCAAGAGAACTTTCTCTAGCTAGAGCATTTCCTCTCCAGAATAGAACAGTGCTGGCCTTGGGGTGTGGGGTGGGAGGTTGTGAAATGATGTAGGATGAATGGAGCTGTTCTTCCTTCCCTTTAAATGCAGTTATTCTCAATGTTTTTGTTCTATGGTGTTGCTGAGGTTTCTAAAATGGACTCCTGAGCTCCCCCAGAGTTATTTTGGCTTGTGGATAGCTATGTAATTGTTGATCTTTGTGGGAGGCAGAGGCTGAGGTGTCACCACCTAAATGTTTTCTTTTTCTCAAGTTTGTTTATTTATTTATTTATTTATTTATTTATTTAGAGAGAAAGAGCAAGCAGGAGATGGACAGAGAGAGAGAGAGAGAGAGAGAGAGAGAGAGAATCCCAAGCAGGCTCTGCACTGTCAGTGCACAGCCCAATGTAATACTCGAACCCACAATGAGATCATGACCTGAGCTGAAGTCGGAAGCTCAATCGACTGAGCCACCCAGGCACCCCCTAAATGTTTTAAAATAAAAATCCATAGGGACACTTGGGTGGTTCAGTTGGTTAAGCATCTGACTTCAGCTCAGGTCATGATCTCCCAGTTGGTGAGTTCAACCCCTGCATTGGGCTCTGTGACGACAGCTCAGAGCTTGGAGTCTGCTTCGGATTCTATGTCTCTCTCTCTCTGCCCGTCCTCAGTTCATCCTCTATCTCTCTTTCAAAAATAAATAAGCATTAAAAAATCCATAGATCTATAATTTCTTTCTGTTCTTTTCAGCTCTTGTCTCACATTCATAGTTGACAAAGATAGGATGTCACTTTATTACAAATTCTTTCAACTTCTGAAAGTCTCAGTTTTTTCACACTCAAAATAAGAAGATTAGATGCATGTAAGGCCCCTTTGTTCTTTAATTTTGGTGCACTTTCTGGCCCACAGTGAGTACTGGATAAACATTTGTTAAATAATTCTGGATATTCAGCCACATACACTGACCCCTACCAAACACAATATTCTGCCATCTAGCAGACCCATGTTAATACTGTGGTTCCACAATTTATTAGTTCTGTGAACTTGAGCAAATTGTCCTTTCCAAGTCTTTGTGGCCATTCTATGATATGGATTAAAATATGCCCCCTCCATTAGGTTAGTAGAGCATGAGCTGAGGCAGCCTCCATAGCCCTCAGTTTAACGCCTGTTACAGAGCAAGCATGCAACTATTATTATCTTAACAGGCACTAATAAGAAATCATTCTCACTAACTGTAGTTCTATGGGAATTTCCTAAGAGCCTCTGTAAGAATAGTTCTCATTATGGGTGCTTGTCAGCCTCGCTTGGCATCCATTACACTGGGCAATGTGTTCACAGTCAGAAAGTTCTGATATTTCCATGTTCCTAGTTTCTAGAGAGTCTCTTGCCTATTATGAATCCTCTGACTTCTTCACTTCTCCTCGCCATCTCTGCCCCATCATCATCCACGAGCCCCTGTGCATCTCATTCTCGCTAGCTTTGCATCCTGCCCTTTCCTAATGTTAGCACTCACTTACTCTCCTGGCTCTGTCACTCTTCTCAGGCTCTTTCACTGAGCTGGGTTGCTTCCTTCCCTGGGAAGCGATATGGAAAATGTGGATAAGTAAGAAACATATATGCTTCAGACTAGATCTTCTTCAAAGAGCAATACTAAGACAAATAGTTAACATTTCAACAAAACTTATGGAAGTAGGAGTCAGTGGGATCATATTTTTAAAGTGCTGAAGGGGGGCAAAAAAACCATGCCAACGTAAAGTTCTATATTCTGAAAAAAATCCTTCAAAAATTATGACAAATTAAAGACATTTTCAGACAATTAAAAGTTGAGCAAAGTTGTAACTAGCAGAACTTGAATACAAGAAGTCTTTTTTTTTTTTTTTTTTAATTTTTTTTTCAACGTTTATTTATTTTTGGGACAGAGAGAGACAGAGCATGAACGGGGGAGGGGCAGAGAAAGAGGGAGACACAGAATCGGAAACAGGCTCCAGGCTCTGAGCCATCAGCCCAGAGCCTGACGCGGGGCTCGAACTCACAGACCGCGAGATCGTGACCTGGCTGAAGTCGGACGCCTAACCGACTGCGCCACCCAGGCGCCCCTAATACAAGAAGTCTTAAAGGAAATTATTCAGAGTAAAAGAAAATGATCCCAAGGATCTTCAGGAAGAAAAGAAGATCTCCAGGAAGGGTAACTGAAGGTAAATGTGGGAAAAAAATATTTGCAACTTAAAGCAGCAATACTAGTAATGTCTTATGGGGTATATAACATTTGTGAGAGAAAAATATTCAAAAGCAACAGCACAAAACCAGGAAAAAGGTACATGGGGTTAAACTGTTTTGCACTATTGACAAAGTGGTGAAAGTACTGATTTAAGGTAGATTGTAGTCAAGAGTGAGATGCATATTAGAATCTTTAGAGTAACCACTAAAAGAATAATATGATAATGCTTAATTAAAAGCCAACAGAAAAGATAGGGTAGATTACTGAAAATACTTGATTAAACAGAAGTTTAGAAAGCAGGAAAAAGGAGTTAAAAACAAGAAGGTTAAATAGAAACAAAAAGCAGGATAGTAAACTTATGCTATTGGTATAATAGTAATTACATTAGTTAGTAATTAAAATTGTTAGTTATTACATTAAACATTAATGGACTAAATACTATGATTAAGAGACCAAAATTGGTAGACCAGATTTAAAAAGTTATCCCAAATATTTTGTGTTTGTAATTTACACATTAAATATAAGGACCTAGATAGGGTGGAAGTAAAAGGATGGTAAAGATATACTAACACTAACCAAGGGAAAGCTGGTACAGCTATGACTCTCCAAGTACATTTAAGGCAAGGTAACTAGGGATAGAAAGAGGGATATTTCATAATAATGCAAGGGTCAGTTCAGTAGGAAATCATAATTCTAAATGTGTATGTATCTAATAATATACACTTAAAATATATGAAACAAAAATAAAAGAACTATATAAATACACAATCATAGGTGTAGATTTAAAAATACCTCCCTCAGCAGCTGATAAAATAAGACAAAAAAATCAGTATTCCCAAACTGTAGCATACATGATACTAAAGTCAGAACCAAAACAGAACATATGCTGGAACAAACACCAAGTTTCTTTTCTTCTTAAAAATTTTTAATGTTTGTTTGTTTGTTTGTTTGTTTGTTTTGAGAGAGAGATAGCATGAGCAGGGGAGGGGCAGAAAGAGAGGGAGACACAGAATTTGAAGCAGGCTCCAGGTTCTGAGCTGTCAGCACAGAGCCCGATATAGGGCTCGAACCCACAAAGTATAAGATCATGACCTGAGCCGAAGTCCAACGGTTAATCAACTGAGCCACCAAGGTGCCCCCAAAACCAAATTTCAACCAATTAGAAAGGATTACAATAATACACAATATATTCTCTGATCAAAGTGGAGTTAAACTAGAAGCAAAAACAGAAATATAGATGCTGTCTTCAAAAACAGAACGATAGATTTCAGCAGAACAAAGATCTCCAATTGTTTAGAAATTAGGCAACATATTTCTAATTAGCTCATAAGTCAAAGAAGAAATCACAGTAAAAATTAAGAAAATATTTTGAAGGGGTTCCTGGGTGGCTCAGTCAGTCAACCATCTGACTTTGACTCAGGTCATGATCTCCCGGTTCACGAGTTCGAGCCCCGCGTTAGACTCTGTGTTAACAGCTCAGCTTGGAGCCTGCAGCCTGCTTCAGATTCTGTGACTTCCTCTCTCTCTGCCACTCTCCCACTTGTGCTCTGTCTCTCTCTCTCTCAAATATAAACATTAAAACAATTTAAAAAAATATTTTGAAGTGAATGATACTGAAAATATGGCATATCAAAACATGCCAAATGTTGCTAAAGCAGTGCTTAGATCTATTGCTTTAAAGAAAATATTAGAAAAAAAGAAAGGTTGAAAATTAACGATCTAAGCTTCTGTTTATCAAAAGTATTTGATTAAAAATAGCAAATTAAACCCAACGATAGTAAAAGAAACAAAACCATAAAGACAAAAGTAGCATCAGTAAAATAGAAAGCAATTATAAACAGAGAAAATCAACAAAATTAAAAGTTGTTTCTCTGGGGGCACCTTTGTGGCTCAGTTGGTTGAACATCCAACTCTTGATTTCGGCTTAGGTCATGATCCCAGAGTTATGGGATTGAGCCCAGTATCAGGCTCCACACTGCGTTAAGTAAGATTCTCTCTCTCTCCCTCTGCCCCTCTCCCCTCGCATGTGTGTGTGCTCTCTCTAAAATAAAAATAAAAATAAAAATCCAAGCCAAGTATTGTTTATTTTTCTTTTTGTAGAAATGTACAAGTTGAATTTAAAATTTGTGGTACCTGGATGTGTCAGTCTGTTAAGTGTCTGACTTCAGCTCAAGTCATGATCTCACCATTTACAGTTTGAGCCCCCTATTGGGCTTTGTGCTGACAGCTCAGAGCCTGGAGCCTGCTTTGGATTCTGTGTCTCCCTCTCTCTCTGCCCCTCCCCTGCTCTCTCTCTTTCTCTTTGTCTCCCTTTCTCTCAAAAGTAAATAAACATTAAAAAAAAATGTTTATGGAAATGCGTAGAATCCTAAGACAATTTGGAGAACAGAATTGGAAGACTTGTACACCACCAAATTTTAAAACTTATGAAATTATAAAACCATAAAACTACCATAATTAATTCAGTATGGTACTAACAAAGGATAATCAAATATACCAAAGGAACACAGAAAGCCTATTAGAAAGTCCAGAAACAGACCCTCGCGTAGAGGTCAACTGGTTTATAATAAAGGTACCTCTGCACCTCAGGCGGGAAATGACAGTGTTTTCAATAAATAGTAATGGATGAATTGGATTATAAAATAACTTGCTCCGTAGTTCATTATATACACACAAAAATGTATTTGAAATGAATCATAGACTTAAGCATGAAAAGGAAAACAATAAAGCTCTCAGAAAGAAAAACATAGAAAGGTATCTTTTTACGAAGTTCAAGAACTCACAAAACTGCTTGATAGTGATGGAAGTTGGAGAGTGGCTTAATCCCCTTTTGGGATTAAGAAAGGGAAAGTGGACCCTCCGGGATGCTAGAAATGTTCCTTCTAGCTTTGGATCTGGTGGTTTAGAACAGTTAGGCATCTGTAAAATGCGTCGTGCCATACACTTGGATTGGGGCACTTTATTCAATAAAAAGTAGAAATAAAAATTAACAAATGTATCAAAGAAGAAATCTCGATGGAAATGAGAAAACATTTTGATATTTGTTCTCCTCTTCCCACCTCCCACTCTTGTGCCCCAGCACCAGGTGAACCTTTGTCAGCTCCTTTTCTCCATATTGAGTAAAACACTTTCAAAAAGCATTTAAAGAACTAAATCTACATTTCTGTGAGACTTCTCTTATAACTCTAAGTAAACTTGGAAAAAGTTCTCAGATAATCTAGTGACTTGTCAAAAGCTCAAATTTGTGTTAACACTGATGAGGGAGCTCCATGAGTCAAATATTGACATCAGGGTTGCAGTTGGATGGCTCAGGAGGTTAAATATCAGACCCTTGATCTTAGCTCAGCTCTTGACCTCAGGGTCGTGAGTTCAAGCCCCACATTGGGCTCCATGCTGGATGTGAAGCCTACTTAAAAAAAATAAATAAAACAAATATTGACATCAAACCAAAGTAAAACCACTTGGGAGTTTAATCACTGTCACATATTCTGGGAGTAATGCCGTCACTATGCTAGGCCCAGGGAAATCCGTAACAATGAGATGAAGCTTCTTTCTCCAAGGGATTCACGCTCTACTTAGAATAACTGAGATTTCTATAGTTCTTCTTGTGTGCAAGGAATTATTCTCAATGCTTTGCCTGCAAGTGAATTCATTTCATTCCTCCAGGGACCCCATGAAATGGGTTATCCCTCATTGTACAGATGACAAAACTAAGGTACTGAGAGGTTAAGTATATCTAGATCACACAGCTAAGACAGGGTGGAGCTGGATTTGAACGCAAACATCCTGGTGCTATTCCCTGTATTTTACCCCCTTTGTCCTATAGGAGAATGAATGCTTCCCGTCCCTTAGGGTTGGGTGAGTGTATTTCGGGGAAAGGACCCCTCTTTGGAATTCCTTAAAAGCCCAAGAGCAGCCTACACCCAGAGCTGTGCAGCCAGGAAAGGGGTTGTCATGTCATTCCTGTGGAGGTCTGGTCTGCAGGAGGTGGCCTCTGCATCTGTATTTAATCTCTAAAATAGAATGGGTATTCCTGAACCAGGCATCCTGTCCACCTCAGGTTTGGAAGGAATGTTTTATCTTACATGAAGCAGTTTCTCATTCTAGAACCTCAGCTCTGTGGCACGCAAGGAGGGCTAACTGGCAGATTTTCCTAAGAGAATTTCTGGGGAAGGCTAGAAATTGAATCTTCCTCCTTCCGGCACACCAGCACCACTGACAGCATTTGCAAAATTCCCGGTAATTAGATTAATTTGCCAACACTGCAGATTAAAGGATATTTTAAACTTGATTTTATCTTACTGCATATGCTTTGTTTGCTTCCTTATCAGTGCTGTGGCTTAATTTATTTTTTTCAATTTTACACAGGCCTTTCTTTTCCTTGAGAAGTCTGGGAGGTACCTCAAATGAGAGCTTTTTGTTCATCTCTGATTCTTAAAAATTGAGTTATATTTGCCATATGACCTTGTGTTAGTTTGAGGTGTATGACATATAGATTTGATACATTTATGTTGCAGTATGATTACCATTGTAGCATGACCTAACATGCCTATCACATCATAAAATTATCATTTTTTCTAGTGTTGGGAAAAATGAAGATCTATTCTCTTAGCAAGTTAAATGTTTATAATACAGTTCTGTTGTCTGTAATCACTGTGCCATGTATTAGTTTTCCAAGACTTATTTATCTGCTAGTTGACTCTTTGATTTTTGGATACAGGATTTTTTCTTTACATTTTTGGTACAAGGTTTCTTAACCTCAGCACTATCAACATTTGGGGCAATAGAACTCTTTGTTTTTGGGGTCATCCTGTCCTGTGCTTGGTAGGATGTTTAGCGGCATCCCTGGGTTCTACTCACCTGATGCCAGGATCACCTACACCCCCAGTCGTGACACCAAAAATGTCTCCAGACAGTGTCACCTGGGGAAGGGCAAGTCAACCTAGATTGGACACTGCGTTAGTCACTGGTTCACAACTGCAAGGCAGCCAAGTACAGTTAGTTATAAAGTTCCAGACATTGTGTGTCTATGTAACCAACCCCAGTGCATCTCCCACTGGGTTGTGTGAGTTCTCAAGGGCACAGACTCATGTAGCTTCTAGCTCTGGGCCTGACACAGAGTCTGCAGAAGATTTTTGTTGGATGAATAAAATAAGTCAGTGATGACTCCATAAAAATTCCTTTTAATGCTATGAATTTGAAGCAACTGGATGTCAGATAAACCAAATGCTGTGACTGGTCTATGTAATTAAAACAATTTTTTTTAATGTTTGTTTTTGAGAGAGAGAGATAGAGGGAGAGAGACAGAGAGAGAAACAGAGACAGAGTGTGAGCTGGGGAGGGGCAGAGAGAGAGGGAGACACAGAATCTGAAGCAGGCTCCAGGCTCTGAGCTGTCAGCACAGAGCCGGATGCAGGGCTCGAACTCACAAACTGCGAGATCATGACCTCACCCGAAGTCGGACATTTAACTGACTGAGCCAACCAGGTGCCCCATGGCCTGTGTAATTTTACACTAAATTGATTGCTTTGCATTCATGCAGTTGTATATTCTTACATTCTTTGACTCAGCAAACACTTATTGTGATCTCGCTATATGTAGGCAGGTTGGTCCAATGGTTCATGGCATGGGCACTGGTGCTGAATTGCCTGGGTCAAGCCCTGTCCCTGCTACTTGGTTTTGTGACCCCAGGCAAGTTTACTGATGTCTGTGCTATAGCACATACCATATGGAGTTATTCCCAGACACTTAGTAAGTGCCATATGTGTTTGCTATCATTATGCCCTCACTGGAAAGGTAAAAAAAGGTAAAAAAGGTAAAATATGTGCATCAGAATTGCTCTAATTTGGGGCAGAATGTATTATGTATTATAAGAGAGTTCAAACCCATCTTTGTGTGGAGAGTGGAGAAAACAGAGATGGCCTCATGACAGAGAAGACATTTGAGCTGTGTCTTCAAACGTGGGTGAGTAGAATAGAGCGTCAAGCAAGAGGGGCTTTCAGTAGGAGGCAATAGGGGAGCAAAGTTGTGGGGACACGTGAAGGGAATCCTGGTGGTGCTCTTGAATTGGCGTGTGGGGAGGTGGTGGAAAATGATTCTGGTAACCCAGGGTAGGGTCTGGCTGAAGGGCTGCACATGAGATTCAGTCTGCTCCTCATGGCACAGCAGTGAAAAGGCTGAAACCAGTGGGTTTCAGGTCCCACTTTCATTACTGATTAGCTATGTCCTAGGCATGTCGTGAAGCTTCTCGGAGCCTCAGACTGTAACCTCAAAATGGGAAAAATAATGCCTACCTCACGGAATTGTTGTGGGAATTAGTGCAAGCAATGAATATAAAGGGCTTAGTACAGTGCCTGTCATCAGCATTCATTATTATTCTGGGATAAATGGAAAAGAAAAGAAAGAGGGAAGTGCCAGAAGTGTGCTGGAAGAGAGAATGCTGGCTGACTTACACTGGGTCCCTTACAGGCTTTGCCAATGACAGAGCCAGGAGGTAATGGCTAGAACATGAGGCTGGATGACATTTACTTGATGAGGGACTTCCCCATGCTACGCAGCACTGCATACAGAGATAAAGTAAGTAGGGTCCAACCATGGCCCTCCTGGAAACCACATTGCGGTAGGGGAGACCAGACCATTAAGAAATGGTGGCAGTCTGATGTTGTAGGCCATCCTGTCTCTCCTTCTGAGAGTACCTTAGTGGATATAAACACAAGAAGTGGGGGTGGGGCTAGGAGAAGAGCTGGGATGTGGGCAAAAACTAGGCACCCTTAGGCCAACTGTTAAATGAAATTGTATAATGCCCTGTTGTCATATGGCACAGTCACTGTGGGGGTGGGGGGGGTGGGCATTGAAAACACAGACTAGCAACAACAGCACATAATTAAAAGAAACTGAAATCTTTCCTATCATCTCTCTCAAAAGACTAAGTTGTTTTGTTTTAAGAGAGCAAACAGGAGAGAAAGGAGTGTGCTTTCATAAAGCACAGGAAAACTTGAAACTTCTTTTCCCTTATATTATTCATATCCAAGTTCTCTACCTACTACAACAGCTGCAAAGTCTCCTCTCACTTCAGACTCATCTCCAAGATTGGCTACTCTAAACCTAATTGATGTAGAAGCCCTCTTTTCCCTCCCCCATCTGCCCTGGCTCAACTATCATGTGGGTTGACTTCACCTTCCATGAGCTTTCAATTGCTCTTGGCTTTCCCACTCTCTACATTTTGTGCAATCAGCATCCCGGAGCTCATCAAGCCAGTCAGCTTCTTTGCTACTTGGGAATATAAAATAAGAACAGAAGTATGCCTAGAATCCTCCTTAGAGACAGACACAGGGAAAGAGCCTACAAATATACATTGAGTATTAGTTTTTGATCCTGTTTTTTTTTAATTAATGTTTATTTATTTTTGAAAGAGAAAGTGAGACAGAGTGTGAATGGGGGAGGGGCAGAGAGAGAAGGAGACAGAATCCAAAGCAGGCTCCAAGCTCCGAGCTGTCAGCACAGAGCCTGACACGGGGCTCGAACTCCTGGGGCTCGAACTTGCGGACCATGAGATCATGACCTGAGCTGAAGTCTGATGCTTAACTGGTGGAGCCACCCCAGGTGCCCCTGGAGATCCTTTTAAAAATCCTCATTTCAACCTTTGTTCTATAAATGGAGAGTTCAGTGGTGCTATTTTTTTAATTTAATGAGATTCACCCCACAACGAGGTATCTAGTTTTTCATGGAGCGTCTTACCTATTTTTAATTTTTAAAAGCCTTTCCAAAACGTGATAAACTGTCTTCCTGGGCCTTGCCACAGTTTGCCTCCAGACACAATTTCATGGCTTACTGGGTAAGTTTGTGGTCGGCTGGAAAGTAAATGAATTGCTTGTGGAGGAACTCGTTTTTCAGGGCCTGTCCATTGAAGAAAGCTGTGTGACTTTTCTGTCACCTTGGGCACTCTGACCTGACTAAATGCTACACAGAGTTCATTTTCATCTGTCATCTCAGCCCATCTCCCTTGGAGTCGAATACTTATTTGTAAAATTTTCCTTCTGCACGTACTTTGTTTATGATATGGATCCTTTAAACACCAAGGCTGCCAACTCAATTCTCCTCAGCATATGGTCGTCCTTTAACAAAAATACACAATTACGCTTTCCACAAATAGACGGTAATTGGGTGGTGTGCACTGAATGGCTCTTGACCTCCTCTTGAACTCTACGACCAGTGTGACTTGCGTGTCTCAGCCAAGGTTACCTCGCAAGGCTCTGTTATTCTGGGATTCCTGGCTGCTGGAGGAAAAGGGTTTTGAGGACGTCTCAGTGCCTCTGTGACCTCGGGTCTCTGGAGGATATTTCGTCACATGTGGTCCTCTCCAGAGTTCGAAAGCCTCCCTGGACCAGTGGGTGCACTTATGAGACAGAGGGCAACAAAGGCTTTTAAGCTTTTTTATATGCTTTTAGCATTGAAGGATGCTGGATACTTTTGCCCCATTAAAAAAATTTTTTTTAGTGTTTATTTATTTTTGAGAAAGAGAGAGACAGAGTGTGAGCAGGGGGTGGGGCCAGACAGAGAGAGAGAGGGAGACAGAATCCGAAGCAGGGTCCAGGCTCTGAGCTGTCAGCACAGAGCACAATATGGGGCCCAAACCCATGAACCGTGAGATCATGACCTGAGCCGCTTAACCGACGGAGCCACCCAGGCACCCCTGCATCTTTTAAATAACAGACTAAGAAGATTTCATAATTCTCTTGTTGTTCATCTTTTTACCAAGAAGTCTATCCCACGTGACACCAGATGATTGTCTCTGGCTTCTTAGTGAGATTCCTTTCTAAAACTGTAAGGATTGCCATTGTAACCAGGTCCTTGATGAATAATACCGCAGGTCAGAGCTGCTTGACACACGTACTTGGCTTTCTAGGGCGCTTTGGGGTTTGTAACTAAAGCTGGAGCTTACGCAGCATGCAGCTTTCAGGGCCAATGGAAAAGAGCCTGCAGGCAGCCGAAGTAGGAGACGGTCTGGGTGTTCAGTGTGAAGATGAGAGACTGAACATGCAAAGGGACAAGGGTCCGACCACCTATAAAGATAGAACTTTGACCCACAATCTGTGGTGACCTCCAGGAGGCCAGATGACAGCTCTAACTTCCCCACAGGTGGGAAGAGGTTCTGACAGTCCCTGAGGAGGCAGCAAGACTCTGCTCAGTTTCCCATTGTGTCCACCTGTAACTGCCAGAGCCAGCTACGGATAAGGAAGAGCGTTCTTCTGTGAGGCCTTATGGAAGGGACGGTTGCAGCACAGAGGCTTCTGTAAACATAATCTGTTCTTGAAGCATCCTGGGAAAAGCCTATTGCCCAGCCTTGAAAGAGATGCCTTTAGACTAAAGTGCTTCCCCCCAAAAGTTCCTTTATATTATCCAGCAGGGTCAGTCTAAAGAAGTAATAATGCTAACTAACCATGATGCCACTGCACCGGGTAAAATGTCTTAGTCACTAAAGAGAGCCTGGGAGAGGGAACCTCTAGGTGCCCTTGGCCTTGTCCTGGCTCCTCAGGGTGGGGGGGGGACTTCCCCTCTACCTAGGACTGTCATTGCAACCTTGTCCTTCCCCCAATAAAAGGAGCAGCCTATGTCCAGTATTATCAGAACCCTGTTTTCCCATTTCTATAGTAGCAGGTGGTTAGACTTATGCCTAGTGGCTGTTATATTACCTACTTGATTTCTGTTACCCAAGTCAAATGTATTCAAACATGACGTAGAAACAGTCCTCTATCGGTGGCTGTCTAATGTTATGGTATGTAGGATGGACTGGATATGACAAACCCCAGGATGAAGGAGATCAGGCCCAGCCAGGTTCCTTGTCAGTCACTCTGGGGAAGGAGGTGATTACCAACCAGCCTTGCACCTTAGACCAGTTACTTCTCTGGACCTTAGTTCTCTCATCTTTAAATCTGGTGAGTAATAGTTATACATTGTATTTATCTAATGCTCACTATTTCTCAGGCACTGTTTTAAGCATATCATATATCTGTTGACTTACTGAGACCTCACAACAATTTTAACTTCAGGCTCATTACTTCATTTCTCCAAGATTGCGCATGTGAGTGCGCGTGTGTGCGTGCGTGCGTGTGTGTGTGTGTGTGTATGCTTTAATCTGGAAAATATAGATAATTTTAACAACATCTAAGAATTGATGTAAATATTCAAGTGAAAATAAGTGTAATAGGTCCTACACATAGTGAATCTGTGTGTGATAAATGGATATGAGAAGTACTGTGATGTTCATTGTTCTTTGCTGGATTTATGGTATATGGAAAACCCCCTCTCTCACTTGAGAAATACATCAAAGGAGCCTGATTTTTTTCCTTAATGAATTAATAAACTTTCTTCATAATGTTAAGCAGTGCCCTATCTCAGTGTATTAGGTTTGGGGTCTTGCTCCTTCAACTAATTATTTAAATCTCCTTCTATAATGAAACACAGAAAAACTAAGCTATTTGCCATTGATGGGCCCATAACTAAATGGATATATGTAAAACAGTTACATCGTGTTTCTGAGGACGCAAGTACCACGAGGACAGGGGTTTTGTCCATTTCTTTTTCCCACTGCTGTATTCCCAGTGTTTAGAATAGCTCCTGGCACCTCATAGACAATAAATACTTATTGAATGAATGAATGAATGGATGAGACAGGAAACACGAATGCATGCCCTTTTATCTTTGTAGAATTGCTCTAAGCAGAGCTATAAGAAGCTTAAGCTTGTTATTTTTTTACCAAATGAAATAATGCAAATGAATGAATGAATGCTCTTTGTCAAATGAATGCCCGTTAAAGAGTTTTGAAAACTATAAAGCACTACAGAAGTAGAGGCTATACTTTGATTTCCTGCTGGGGAGGTGGTTGGGGAAAAATTTTTCTATAGGAAACAATATCGGGCTTTCTAAGTTTGTTCTGAGTTTATTTAAAGAAAATGCATGTAAGCAATAACTAGAGCACTGGATTCTATTTGAAAATTGAAAAGGGTCCAAGAAGTAAAATGTGAAGAAAGTCTGGCTTCTCTGATAGTTTGCTGGGTGTGTGGCAGATGTGTATGTAATTTTGCATAATTGTTTTTCCACCAAAAGCCAATACTAATCTTTTAACAGCTTCTTACCACATTAGACTCAGTCTTTCACTTTCTATCAATTCCATCTGAAGAGTCAATTTTGTCTGTTTGAAAAAAAAAAAAAACAAAAAAAACCCAGAATGACGCTCACCCAGATGTTCCGGGAGGTGCAGGGAGCTTGTGGGATCAGCGCCCTCTATTCCTCACTTGATGTGTTGAGTGCTATCCTTGCAACAGGCTGGAGCCCATGGCAATGTGACACTACCTTTGACTCTTGGGCCTCTACTCCATGTTTACAGTTCATTAAAAAAAAACCTTGTTGTCTATGCAAGTTGGGGAGACCTCGCTCTCTGTAGACACCTCTACAGTGTTCAAGAGCCTATTCATACAAGTGTGAGTTGTATATTTTAATGCTGATAATATACAACTGGTGATGAAGTTGTTTTTTGCCCCTATCCATTGGTAATTTTAAAATACGATTTATTTAGAAGGAAAACATTTCAAACAAACTATATTAAGTTCCTTTGGGTGAGGAGAACTATATCCTTGTGTTACATTTGCTATTGTTTTTTCATTTTATCCCTCTCTATTTTATCCTTATTTCTATGACTTCTAGATAGTTCTTTGTTTTAAGAATTGTCACTTTTTTCTTCAAACCCCCAACATGAATGGGTTATTGCCCACAAGATCACTCTGTTGTTATAATTTAGTTTCCAAACTTTTCCCAAAGATATACCTTAAGATCTTTTCAGGAAACCCGGCCTATTTCAGGTGGCATTGAGGGCAATTTTATGAGTGTTCTGGTCTGGATATTTCTCCCTTTGATCTTTTTAAACTACTTATTATATCCGGAGAGTGGGAATTATGAGAATATTAGCAAGGAAAAAAGCAGAGACCAAAAGGAATATCTTCTGGGTGAAGGTCCTCTGGATTTTATCCTCTGAATACGTTAGCCTGCTGTCTGCTGAAAGGGTCAGAAAAACCGCACCCAATTCCCTGGAACAATAAGGGATTCATTAATTCAAATTACAGGATGTCTTGAAGGAGGGCAGGTTTCAGGCATAACCTATTAGGCTCTGTCTTTGCTTCTGTGTGACCCCCTTGGCCCTACCAGCCACT
Source organism: Prionailurus bengalensis (assembly GCF_016509475.1). NCBI lineage: Eukaryota > Metazoa > Chordata > Mammalia > Carnivora > Felidae > Prionailurus > Prionailurus bengalensis. The sequence continues at coordinate 53,299,036 of NC_057349.1, read as the reverse complement.
GAGAATCAGCTTTATCTTTGAGCTGGTAATGAGAGGTGACAACAATCCTCAGTATCCCTTCTAGACAGGACAATGTTCCCAGAGAAAGCACGGATCTTTTTTGTTCTTTTTGCGTTTCCTCTTAAGACCATATCTTTCCCATGTGGCCCCCAGAGGACCTCTCTTGGTGAGTGAGTGGCCAAAATTGCCTCACAGGACTAGTCCTAAGCCAATCAACAGCAATGGGGATGAGATTGCCATGGAAGGTTGGTGAAGCCTTTGGCTTTTTGGAGGAAGCAAGTAACTCAGATGCAAACAGGGTTTAGTCTAGGCAACTAAGAGCTTCAGCTATAACTTTGTAGGGCAATCAAGGAAAGAGTCTTGAAAGGCAAGAAATGTAAATGGAGTTCTTGACTTGTTCCAGGTATATATGGATGGGTCCAAAAAACACAAAGCAGTCTCTTAAATATTTGAAGTAAAGAAGAATTAGGCAAGACTCTGAGGCATTGGGATTACAGAGCTGAAGTAGATTTATATCTTTGGTCATGCCATCCAGGAGAATGTTCTAACTCTAAAGTTTGATAGACCCATCCATCTTCCAGTTAGCAAACCAGTAAATAAGACAAGTAGGGGAAAACTTTGGTGGTTAGTGAGTATTAATGACTTTAGTGTAAATAGAGCTTCTGACTGATTTATTGAAACATTTAATCTACTTTTCTAATTGCCGTTCTTCACTATTTAAAAAGTATTGTTAAATAGTCCCTTTCAAACTGTCCTGTTGTGGGTAGTGAAATAGGTCAGTGAAAAAAATCTGATAGAATAAAAAATGCACTTTTAGTTTGCTTCTCATTAAGGCCGAGTGTGCTGGTGAGGCGCACTGGTGAGCTGGTATGTTTGGGATCTGACCCATGATTCTGATGGTCATGGTGATTATAGGTAGTGGAGCCTCTTAAAGACTTCTTCTCTAAACTGCTACTAGTTAAGTGCTGAACTATTTGACATGTCTTTTATCATGTCCATATGATTCATTGCATGTGATTAACATATACCTTTTTTCCAAATTTTACTCTTAATTCTCATTAAAAAAATTTTTTTAGATTCTTTATTTATTTTCATTTAATGTGGAAAACATATAAGGCAAGCCTCATAATTGATAGTGAAAAATAACTGTACCAAATATTCCTGTTCATGAGGCCCTTTTTTGGAAAGAGCAAAGAAACGGAGAGGGCTTTGGTGAAATTCAATTGAACAAAGGCCCAAATATGGAAAATGAGTACTTTCTGAGGTAGCTTTTTATGATTTAAAAAGAAAAATGGAGAGGAGAAGATAGCTTTGCAATTGACCAGTTCTAAAAAGGCTAAAAAATAAACAAGGCTTCTTTTCTTTTGTGTGAGCATCTGGCAAAATCTTACTAATTTCTTTCAGGTAGGGAGGCCTGCCAACATGAAAAAAAGAGCAACTTAAATTTTCTTCTGCATTTTGTAACTAATGTTATTTGGCATCCTTTTAATTTGGCAATGGGCTGCATGTGAATCACAGATTACTAAAGGGGGTGATTGGCATTAATTCTTACTCAACAGATAGTCATTGTACAACTGTGAAAACTCACTGGTTCAAAGATGCTGCAAACTAGTACTTTACCTCAGGCTTCCTCACTTGGTTTTTCTTTTCTTTTTTTTCTGTGCATGTCTTCTATAACATGTTTCAAAAACCCTAAAATGGACCCAAATGACACAAAATCTGGAAAATATGCTTTCTTAGCCAATTCTGGTTTGCCTCAGTAGTTGTTTTGAAAACTTTCTATGCTAAGTGCAAACATTCATATACCAAATTCCATGGGGCCTTCATCATTTTTAATGTGAAAAGAATCTGTTTTTGGTTTCTTTAATCTTTTATGGCCAAATTGGGTCCAGAAGATGAAACTGTGGACCTACACTTTCCAACTAAACAAAGCATTGCAAATAGACAGGAAATGTGTGGAGATCCTGTGCAATCAAATCTCCAAAGTATGCTTTCTTTTGTTTTGAAACAAAGAGATCTATTTAATATGCGAGAGAAACACCACCCTCTAGTCCTAAAACCACTGAGAGAAGGAAGTAATTTCAGAGGCTTAAAGTCTGGTGTTATTTGAGATCTACTTGGAACAGTAGACCTGTATGGGAGATGTAATGGCTCACCTCTTGCTTGTGATCACAGCCACTTTTGTAAATGCCACTCAGGTGAGTAAAAAAAACCCTTTTCATGTGGCCCATTTCAAGGCTTTGACATTATACGAGCGTATTTATTATTTTCTCTGAAATAAGGGTTCTTAAATTGTGATATGTGGATATCCAGAAGATTTATGAATGAGCTTCAGGAAGTCTGTGAACTTTCTGGAATTTTGAGTTCACTTTTCTGGGTAGAGAGATCTTGATTCACAACAGATTTTGAAAGGAGTCACTGATCGTCCTCAAAAGTTAATGACCGGGGCGCCTGGGTGGCGCAGTCGGTTAAGCGTCTGACTTCAGCCAGGTCACGATCTCGCGGTCCGTGAGTTCGAGCCCCGCGTCCGGCTCTGGGCTGATGGCTCAGAGCCTGGAGCCTGTTTCCGATTCTGTGTCTCCCTCTCTCTCTGCCCCTCCCCCGTTCATGCTCTGTCTCTCTCTGTCCCAAAAATAAATAAACGTTGAAAAGTTAATGACCACTTCTTAAAGACTTATATTCAAGATATTTTGAGCCTGTGTTTTAAGATTTTTCTTTCCCTGTGTAGATTTGAATACTGAATAGTAGCTAGAATTAAGTGAGTTCTGACTATGTATGTATACTTTTATATTTCTCATAAAAAATTATATATATATTTTAAAGTTTATTTATTTTGAGAGAAAGAGGAGAGCATGTGTGTGAGTGGGGGAGGGCAAGAGAGAGGGAGAGAGAGAGAGAGAGAGAGAGAGAGAGAGAGAGAATCCCGAGCAGGCTCCATGCTGTCAGCACAGAGCTGCATGCAGGGCTCGATCCCAAGAACCGTAAAATCATGACCTGAGCTGAAATCAAAAGTTGGTTGCTTAACCAACTGGGCCCCCCAAATTTTATATATATATATTTTAAAAATTTTTTAACATTTATTTATTTTTGAGACAGAGAGAGACAGAGCATGAACAGGGGAGGATCAGAGAAAGGGAGACACAGAATCCGAAACAGGCTCCAGGCTCTGAGCTGTCAGCACAGAGCCCGACGCGGGGCTCAAACTCACGGACCGTGAGATCATGACCTGAGCTGAAGTCGGCCGCTTAACCGACTGAGCCACCCAGGCACCCCCCAAATTTTATATTTTAATCCAAGTTATATTTTCAGAGTCAAACAGTTCCACAATGTTTATTATAAAAATATAGCACTCCTCACCTTAATTTCTACTTCACAAAGGCAAACATTTTCAACTTTCTTCGCTATTTCTTTTGGAGTTTGCCTCCATCTTTCTAAACAACATAACTAGGGGCACCCCTCTCTACCCCTCCTCTGATTGCTCTCTGTCTCTCTCAGAATAAATAAATAAACCTAAAACTTTGTTTTGAACATATAACTATATTGAGAGTTTTGGTTTATGCAGTGTTAGCTATTTTCTAGTGACGTCTCCTTTGCAGAAGAGGATGGAGTTCTCATAGCTCCCTCTCCAATAGGCCTAGGGTATTGCAGATGTTACAAATGCAAGTCTTCACACACTCACACAACTTCCCCTCTCCCAGCCCCCCCATGTATTTATATAATAATAGTTCAGTATACATTGCTTATATGATAATTCTCATATAAAACTTACTAACCGCTAAGTCACCTAATGTACTATTACATTTCTCATTTTGCATAACTTTATTTTCTCTTGGAGCTAATAATTTTTTAAATTGAAGTATGATTAATTAATACAACATTATATTATATTAGTTCGGGTATAAAGCATAGTGATTTGACATTCCTATACACTACTCAGTGCTCACCACGATAAGTGTAGTCACCATCTGTCACCATACATTATTATAATAGTACCAACTATATTCCCTAGGCTGTCCTTTTCATCTCTGTGACTCATTTATTTTATAACTGGAAGTTTGTACCTCTCAATCATTTTATCTATTTTGCCCCTCCCTCTGGCAACTACCAGTGTGTTCTCTGTATTTAAGAGTCATTTTTTGTTGTTTCTTTTGTTTTGTTTTCGGAGTCCACATAATAGTTTTTGTAGTGTTCAAGAAAAATACTCCCAAAATATTTTTTTGCTGTGTTTTCTCTTTAAAAAAATTATTTATTTATTTATTTATTTTGAGAGAGAGTGCACACATGCATGCAAGTGGGGGAGGGGCAGAGAGAGAGAGGGAGAGAGAGACTTCCAAGCAAAGCCTGACATAGGGTTCGAACCCATGAATCATGAGATCAAGACTTGAGCTGAAATCAAGAGTTCAAAGCTCAACCAACTGAGCCCCCCAGGCCCCCCATTTGCTGTGTTTTTTTCTTATTTATTCTCAGACTGTCCTCCAGAGACATAGATCTCTTAAAAGGTGGTTACCTATCAGGTTGTCTGTCACTGTCACCAGTTCTTGGAGGATAGCTCCTGGAGCCTTGGGTCCCTATGGCTCTCTTCTGGGCCTATTGTCCTTGGGTTTGCTTTCAGCATCACCTTGGACTCTTTTCATCTCTCTTCTGGTTGGATCACCTGCTTAATGGATTTATACTTCTTTTTCTTGGTTTGCTCCCTCATTTTCTTAGAACATATTCTTTGATAACTTCCCAAGAAAGTTTGCATGAATAATGAATGTTTTGAGAGCTTGCATGTTCCAAAATGTCTTAATCCTACCCTCACAATCGATTATTTGACTTATTATAGAATTCTAGGTTGGAAATTATTTTCTCTCAGAATTTTTGAAAATATCTAAGCCATAGTATTTTATTGAAAATAATTAGTTTGGTGGATAGAATTATTATGTAAAACAAGTATTTATATAGTACATTTTTATGGGTAGAAATTAATAATATCTTTGTAAAATAACATATAAGATATCATAAGTGAAATCATTTTTCTAATTTTAGGCAGCAAAAAAAAAGTGATTTAAAATGTGTAGATTTTCCCTACCCCTACAAACACTATTAAATGTTAACTTCTGCTGAGTAATAATTTTATTAAATGTCACAGGGTTTAGTTTATAAGTGGCAATTTATAAATACTGTTGTTTTTTTAAAATTTTTTTTTCAACGTTTATTTATTTTTGGGACAGAGAGAGACAGAGCATGAACGGGGGAGGGGCAGAGAGAGAGGGAGGCACAGAATCGGAAACAGGCTCCAGGCTCTGAGCCATCAGCCCAGAGCCTGACACGGGGCTCGAACTCCCGGACCGCGAGATCGTGACCTGGCTGAAGTCGGACGCTTAACCGACTGCGCCACCCAGGCGCCCCTATAAATACTGTTTTAAGACAGTTTTCTTTAGTATAATTAACAAATATCAAAATAACTAAAATAACTGATCTTTTAAAAAATTTTATTTGAGAGAGAGAGAACACATGAATAGGAGGAGGGACAGAGGGAGAGAGAGAGAGAGAGAGAAAATCTCAAGCAGGTTCCACACTTGGCACAGAGCCCGACATGGGGCTCTATCCTACAACCCTGAGATCATGACTTGACCCCAATTCAACAGTCAGATGCTCAGCATACTGAGCCACCCAGGAGTCCTGAGATAACTGATCTTCTTCTTCTTTTAAATATTTATTTATTTTTGAGATTGAGAGAGAGAGAGAGAGACAGAGACAGAGACAAAACATGAGCATGAGCAGGGGAAGGGCAGAGGGAGAGGGAGAAGGGGACAGAATCCGAAGCAGGATCCAAGCTCTGAGCTATCAGCACAACGCCTGACTCAGGGCTCAAACTCATGAACCATGAGATCATAACCTGAGCCAAAGTTGGACGTTTAACTGACTGAGCCACCCAGGCACCCATGAAATAAGCGGTCTTCTATGCAGTGTACCAAAGTCATAGGATACTTTCTGTTGGTAAGAATATGTGAAACATTTGTGAAACAAATGTAACATTTTAATCATGTTCCTAAAAGTAAATGATAAAATTGTTCCTTAAAAACAAACCATATTCCATTTGACCTTTCATAGTTATTCAGTGGTAAAGATACAGAGTTAGTCAGAAACTTGATTATTTTTGAAGTAACATCCTTCAATACTCATATTTTTAACTGATTTTTTTTCTTGTGACCAAATATAAAACAAAAATCTTACCTCATCCTTAATTAAACTTAAATTAAACTTCTTTTCAATCCTTAAACTTCTTTTCAATCTCTGTATCTCCAATTAATGAAAGTGAAAATACAAATAAACCAACGCCCCCTGCTGTCTTTATTCCCATTCGTTTGTTTTTTTTTTTTTTTTTAATATATCCATTTTGATTTGAGTCAGGAAAAATGTTGAGAAAGAGCAAACACTTTGAATAACTCTCATGTTAAGGTACTATAGTAAGACATTAAAAAGGAAAAAAATGACCATTAAGGCTGCACTTTGAACACAATCGGTGAAAAATGAGTAGCTTTGACACTTGGCAGCCATTTATCATCAGCTTGAGCTAGCATTGATTTCAAATATATTCCTGTACATCATATGGAGAAATGTGTATTACCCAAAATTAAAGGGATGGGAATGGGTGACAATGGATGAGACGATCTAAATATAGCATAGCCATTATTACTAATCACATTCCATCAGAAAACTATTCCCAAAGGAAACAATTAAAATTCAGAAGGCCTGGAACATATGAGGACTCCATTTGGCCAAAGCCACTAAAGAATTCTGGGTCTGGAATCCCAAAGACTCATCCCAGATAAACTTGATGTCTGTTGCTGAGGCTGATCTTTAAAATGGTTTTTGAACAGGTCTAATTAAGGCTTTTAAAATTATTTTTAGGGGTACCTGGGTGACTCAGTTGGTTAAACCATCCAACTCTTGGTTTCAGCTCAGGTTGTGACCCAAGTCCTAGGATAGAGTCCTGCCTTGGGCTCTGAGCTGACAGCACAGAACCTGCTTAAGATTCTCTCAGCCCCTCTCCTCCCCCCAAATAAATAAATTAAACATAAATAAAATAAAATAAAATAAAATAAAATAAAATAAAATAAAATGAAATAAAAATCTTTAAAAAGAGAACATTATTTTCGAATTTAGTTAGGAAAAAAAAAAAACTCTTACTGACTCTTATTTTGTAGGTGAGAATCTTAACTTAAAATCCAACAGCCGGAAATTACAGGCTATTTTACTCTGTAGCACAATGTAACCAAGATTAACTTTCTAGGGATAAATATTTGAGAAGACTACAAGTAAAAATAAAAATGGCTTATAATGAGTTTGCTGCAATTACTTTTACTGTTAGTTATTTGGCATCAGAATCTAGAAGACTTTAAAAAATTACCCTCCAGAAGTCTCTTTTTTTTTTTTCCCTAAAAGCTCTTTAAGTATATTGTTTTTCACTGTTTTGCTTGGTAAGGAGATAAATGTATAGTTAAATTATCTGGTTCAAATGGTAGCAGCGAACTGGTTTTAGGTGTTATGCTCACACATATACAGCAAGAACAAAGTGGGAGACTTGAAGCTGGACTGCATGCTGAGCAATGTACTCATTGTTGGCCCCATCAGTTCATCTTTGTATCAGTAGATAGGAGTCCTACCACTCAAAAGTATCTTAGATAAAAAGGAATTTTTCCTTGATACACATCAGTAGTCTTAATCAATGACTGACTAGTTAGGCCTGTTGATCTCAAAGAAATTTATTATTAATGGTACTTGCTAAGCAGTCATTGAAAACTGATTCCAACATTCATGGTTAAAAAGGAAGGAAAATGAAAATAGGCATTCACAGCATGCATAAAAACCACAACAATGACAATGTTAAAGTACTTTTTAGGAAAAGTTACAACAAAGATAAAACCACAATAAGATTTCATAGGAACTTAGGATGAGTATTCTTCCAACAATCTCAGAAAAACATGCAACCAAATTCCTGCTCTGGCGTGTTGTCTTACACAGGTGCTCACAGGCACTGCCTTCACCATGTGTGGCCTGCGTGCATGTGATTCAGGTGCATTCATCTTTTGCATGAGACAAGCATTTCCGGCAAGGTGCAGTCTTATATTTACATCCTTACTTTACACTTTTTTGTTGTTTCTCTTAAGCCTTTTCAAATGAATGTTTCCATAGGGAAGGCTGGGATTACCCCTCAAGATCTGCAAGTGAATGATGAATGTCATCCTCAGCCACAGTCATTATGTTCTGGAGTCTTCATGCCCACAAAGCCCCACGGAGAGAGATGAAGTCTAACCCTTCATCATTCATTTCCATCAATCAACTGGATCCTACCACAAAAATTGGAATCCTAGACTTGAGAGAACACAGTCTGATCTTTAAACTCTTCATCTTCATCCGATTCTTATTCAGGTAAGTGATAAACTTTCAAAAACAGTGACAAGTTTGATGTCATGTTTTTACCTTTCATCAATAATCTATGTCTTCAATTGCTGTTTCATCTGAATAAGGTTGTTAGCTTTTGCAATGACAGGTACAATAATTCACCTGAATGTGTATTATTTTCATAAACTTAGCTTCTGAGGATTCAAGTTCGTGCTCAAAAAGTGAAGTAGAGTAAAAACAACATTGCACTGTGTTCTCTGTGATATGACCACTGATTCAAACCATTTTTATCATGCAGAGATCATTCAAACTGCTCATCAATGTAAGAGATACCAAAACAGACTCTGTGGTTGATTGCTCATCATGTCTTGGTGTAACCACTGCTCTAAGTCACAGTTTGACTCTCTGTCTCTCTCTTTAGCTTAACCCCTTGAGCATCACTTTGAACGGTTTTTCAACTTTCTTTGTTCTCCAACTCAAAATAATTTTACATAGGTAAGTCAAGAATAGACTGTCTATGAATGTGGATTTTTAATCATTACTATGAATTCAGAAAGCATTTTCACTAGATTCAGTTGGGAAGATTGCAAATCCAAAATAGTTAACAATTTCTGGATTAGTAAATTGAGTAGGCTGCTTGAACACCTTTAATGATGTTTGGCTAATCAGCAAATAAGACAAAGAGTAGATGCCAACTGATTAAGCCGCAGACTGCACCCAGCATCATCACTCATGGTCACATCTTCACAATATTTTAAATAACAACTCTATTGAGGTATAATTCACACACCATAAAATTAATCTATTTAAAGTACACAGTCGAGTGGTTTTTAGTATATCCACAGAGTTTTGCAATCACTACCACTATCTAATTCCTCAGTATTTTTGCTACCTTGAATCATTTGTAGTCCTCTCCCACATCCCAAGTCCTTAGCAACCGTAAATCATCTTTCTGTTTGTGTACATTTGCCTATTCTGGGCATTTCATATAAATGGTATTATATAATAAGTTCTTTCTGCGACTGGCTTCTGTCATTTAGCATAATGCTTTAAAGGTTCATTCATATAGTAATATCAATACTTCTTTCATTTTTATGGCTAAATAAAATCCCTTTGTAAGAATATAACAGCTTTTCTTATTCATTTATCATTTAATGAACCTTTGGATTGTTTCCATTTTTTGGCTGTTATAAATAATGCCGTTGGGGTGTCTGGGTGGCTCAGTCGGTTAAGTGTCCAACTCTTGACTTTGGCTCAGGTCATGATCTCATGGTTTGTGGGATCAAGACCTGTATCATACTCTACGTTGACAGCACAGAGCCTGCTTGGGATTCTCTTTCTTTCCCTCTCTCTCTGCCCCTCCCCTGCTTATGCTGCTCTCATTCTCTCTCAAAATAAATAAATAAACATTAAACAAAAAAATAATGTTGCTATGGACATTTGCATAATACATTTTTATGTGGATGAATGTCTTCTATTCTTTTGCATATATACCTAGGAGCAGAATTGCAGGTCATACGGTAACTCTATGTTTAACAGTTTGAGGAACTACCAAACTGTTTTCCAAAGGAGCTGCACCATTTTACAATCCTGCCACTGATGTATGAGGGTTCCAACTTCTCCACAGCCTTGTGAATACTTGTTATTGTTTGTCTTTTTTTTTTATAGCTGTCCTAGTGGATGTGAAGTGGTATCTCAGTGTTTTGATTCGCATCCCCCAGTGATTAATGATGTTGGATATCTTTTCATGTGCCTACTGGAAATTTGTGTATTTTTTTTTGGAGAAATGCCTATTCAAATTTTTTGCTGATAACTTAATTGGTTATTTGTCTTTTTATTGTTGAATTGTAAAAGTTCTTTTAATATTTTACATACAAGTCTCTTGTTAGTTATATGATTACAGATACTTTCTCCCATATTTTGAGTTGTTTCCACAGAATTTTGAAGGCACTTTTTCATTGTCTGATATCAGGTTTAGTATTTAGTCGTCCAGTGCCTTTATAATTCTTGGTCTTTTTTACAGCACCTATTCTCTCTCCTCTCCCCCTTTCTCTCAGCTTTTAGGACTTTCATTTTGTCTCCAGTACATACTAATTTCTGGATAATACACATTAATGATAGTAATAAAAACCCATTGTGTTTGAAATAAATATTTTATTATAGTAATTTCCAAATATAATAAAAAATAAAGAGAATACTGTAATGAATACTTGCATACAATGTTGTTTAATCATATAGATTAAATAATTATAAACATTTTCCAGGCTTACATCAACCATCCCTTTTTAAAAAATTTTTTTTTGGGAATATTTTAAAGATAATACAAGGCATCTATTATTTCACCCATAAATCCTTCAATATGCATCTCTAAGAGATAAATTTTTTTTTTCAACGTTTATTTATTTTTGGGACAGAGAGAGACAGAGCATGAACGGGGGAGGGGCAGAGAGAGAGGGAGACACAGAATCGGAAACAGGCTCCAGGCTCTGAGCCATCAGCCCAGAGCCCGATGCGGGGCTCGAACTCCCAGACCGCGAGATCATGACCTGGCTGAAGTCGGACGCTTAACCGACTGCGCCACCCAGGCGCCCCTCTAAGAGATAAATTTTTTAAACATACTTATGATGTCATTATTACCTCTGTAAAAATAAATAATAATGCCTTAATATTATCTAGTTTTCCATTTATGGTCACATTTCTTCTATTGCTCAAACATTTTACTTACAACTGGATAACATAGTTTATTCAATCATTCTCCTATTGATAGACATCTGGATTGTTTTCAGCATTTTGTTATTACACAAATAACTGTATAACAAATATCCCTGTGCATATGTCATTTGGCATATTTGCAAGTATCTCTTTTGGATAGAGTCCTAGAGTGGGATTGCTTGGTCTAGTGATAAATACATATATATTTTGTATGATATAGCCCAATATCTTTACATGAGTGTTGTGTAATTTTGGATTCCCTTGGTGCAAACATTAATCTTGAAACACATGTCTTTTGGTTCTGGGAAATTTATTGAATTCTTTCTTTGATTATTTCTTTGCTCTTATCTTACTTTTTAGAATTCTCAGAATTGGGGTATTTTCCCTTTTATTCCAATCCTTCAATTTTGTTATCTTTTGTCTTCTATTTTCCATCTTCTTGGGTTTCCCTTGTATTTTCTGGGAGAAATTTTTCTACTTTATCTTCAAACCTGTCTAATAGATTCTATTTCCAGCTGTTGTATTTTAATATTCAAGAGCACTTTAGTTTGTTTTCTAACTCCTCTCTTTTATAGGCTTCTGTTCGTGTTTTTCAACTTATTTTCATTCTGTCATGTATTCAACAAATAGTGAGCACCCATTATTATGTCCCAGGTATTTTTCTAGGCTCTGCATAACTGGCAGTGAATAAACAGATAAAATCTCTGTGCTCAGGGAGCTCAAACCCAAAAAACATATTTAATGTGTCAGTTAGGTAGTTATAAGTCCATGAAAAAAACAAAGCAGAGGAAAGGGAAGATGAGAGTCCCTGGAAGAGGGGCTGCAGGGTTACATGGGAGAGTCGGGAAAGGCTTCAATGATGAGGTGATATTTGTGAACAGACTAGAAAGAAGTGAGAGAGTAAGATGTGGTATGGGGAAGAGCCTTTCAGGCAGAGGAAATGAAAAGTATAAAGGCCTGGAGGCAGGAATATGGAAAGTTTAGGGAAAACCAAGGAGACTAGTGTGTCCAGAGCCCTTAAGGGAGAGAGAAACCAGAGATGAAGTCAGAAAGGGAACAGGGGTGGAGATCACAGAGGATTCTGAGCAGAGGAAAGTCATGATCTGACTTATACTTTTAAAATATCATTCTGGCTGCCCCATGGAGAATGGGCAACAGGAGGGCCATAGTGAAAGAAGGAATAGTTGGGAGGCTTTTGCAATAATACAGGTGAGAGGTAATGGTGACTCAGACTTGACTAATTGAGTAAGAAGTGGCCAGATTCTGAACAAGAGTTCACTATTGAGGGTTCAAGAATGAATCCAAGGTGTTAGGACCAAGTACAGAAAGAGTGTTGTTGCCATTTATAATTATGAGGATGATATAAGGAGAGCCAGGTTGGGAGGGAAATTTAAAATTTCAGTTCTAATCATGTTCAATTTGAGATAAAATTAGAAAGCCAAGTTCATTTATGAAGAAGTCAGTTGGATATAAGAGGTTTCAAAAGAAAAGTCTGGGCTAGAGATATAAATTAGTAGTGCAATGTCTCATGATATTTAATGAAAAGGAAAGAAAAGAGCTCCAAGAACTGAGTTTCAGTCTACTCCAACATTCAGAGTTTGAGAAGGTGAGGAAAAACCAGCACAGGATGCTGGTTATGCTTGGTTGGCCTAGCAGGAGGAAAACTGAGAGTATTATCCTAGAAACCAAGAGAAGAAAGTGTTTCTGGAGGGAAGAAGGAATTAACTATATCAAATACTGCTGTAAAATTGAGTAAAATGAAAACTGAGGATTAACCTTTGCATTGACACAGAAAAATTCATTCTGACTGAGTGATAAGGGCCAAGATCTGATTGTAATGGAATCAAGGGGGAATAAAACAGAGGAACTGGGTACAGGTACTATAGATGTTCTTTTGTGGGTTTCACTGAAAGGGTGGCAGCATAATGCAGTGATAGCTAGAGATAGATATGAGTTCAAGTATAGTATCTTTTGTCCTCCTCCTCTTCCTTCTTTTTTTAAAATTATTTATTTTTGAGAGAGAGAGAGAGAGAGAGAGAGAAAGAGAGAGACATAATCTGAAGCAGGATCTAGGCTCTGAGCTGCCTGCACAGAACCTGATGTGGGGCTTGAACCCACGAACTGCTAGATCATGACCTGAGCTGAAGTCAGCCACTTCACCGACTGAGCCACCCAAGTGTCCCTCTCCTCCTCCTTCTTAATTGCGGTACCAATAGGAATCATCTACCTGAGAAGGAAAATTGATGGATGCAGTATAAGGGAGAGGGCAACTATATTCCATCTGTTCTTGAGAAGGTAGGGGTAATGGTGGAATCCAGTAAACAGTGAAGGTGCTGGTCTTGGACTAGAGCTAGGACCACTCATTCATTTTTAATGGGAGTAAAAGCAGAGTGTAAAAGTACAGATGCAGGGTAGACTAGGAGATTTGGTGATAGTAGCATGTAGAAGTTCTCTTCGGACTATGTCTATTTTTATTTTTTTTTATGTTTATTTTTGAGAGAGAGACAGAGAGAATGTGTGTGAGGGCAGGGAAAGGGCAGAGATAGAGGGAGACAGAGGATCTAAAGTGGGCTCTGTGCTGACAGCAGAGAGCCTGGGGTGGGGCTCGAATTCACACACCATGACCTGAGCTGAAGTCAGATGCTTAACTGACTGAGTCACCAGGCACCTCTAACCATGTCTATTTATTTGGTGAAATAAGAAGCAAGGGCATCAACTGAATGTAAGGATGGTGATGGAGATGTTGAGGATTGAGGACAAAGGAGAAGGCATAAAATACTAATCTAGGAAAGCAGGAGTGAAAAAGGAAGAAGAAAGTATTTTGGTGCTGCAGATCAGTCCTGAAGGCCCATGTGGGGTTATTGATCACAAATTTAAAGTAAGGTCAGTTAGCATGGCTGCCTGATTTTTTTCCAGCCATGTTCAACTGCAAAGGTGCCTATGTGGAGTAGGTGGAACTGGACTTGGCCAAGAGGGCTTGGCAAAATGGAAGAGCAGATCACGTATGCAAAGTAGTAATGAAGGACTCTGGGAGCAGGTGGGCTGGAGAAAGGATCATTGGAAGAGGGCAATTCAAGGAAGTGAGCAGACAAGATATTGGATTGGTCTTCTGCATGTTGACATTGCCAGGCGTTCTAACTGAAGCAGTGTAGAATAAAGTGGCCACAAGTTAGATGCCAGAATTGTCATGGAATGAGAAGCAACCCAGAGATATAGAGAAATCTAATAAAGATGGTAGACAATAGAGTGTGTATAACTGAGCTTCAGAGGAACTGAAGGGTTAGGTTCAGAGGAACTGAGGGGTTAGGAGGATGAACAGATAGAAATGGAAATAGTGATGAGAAGCAGAAGGGTGACCCTTCTTTCCTCCAGGCTCTTTGGTGTGTGGGATGTGGGAGATAAGCAGCCACCACTTGCATTGGGCATATAGGAAGCTATGGCTTTAGGATAAGCCTTTTCTTTTTGAGAACCAGAAAATGATGGGAATTTTCAGAAAAGAAGTAGAGAATGGAGGATTGAGTGATTGCTGTGATTGAGTTTGTATTTATTCCTATGTTCTAGAGGTCACAGTAGATGTTTAAGGCTTGGAAAGAGTACAATTGGGCCAGTTTAAGGGAATACAAAACCATTGGGCTGAGATTCTAGTATTGCTGCTTTTCTCAGTTATGAAGGACCCCAGACTCAGGCCTAATGGTAGTGAAATGTGGGAGGGGGACAGTTTCTACCATGAGCATACAGAACTTTGTGGAACCATCCTATAGCGGTATGGAAGATGGTGTCAATGGGAACATGTAGAACCTCTTGAAAAGGGGATGTTCTTAGATGGAACATGAGAAACTCTGAGGGAGCCCTGTTCACTCAAGTTAATGGTGCTGTGTAGGTCAGGAAAGAGGCAGAGTCACTGGGAGGGGATGGAACTCTGTTCTCTTAGCAGTGTCTCCTCCTATCTCTTTTCCCTCAAATATCATTTATTTTTTTCTCTTTTATGTATTTTTATTATTATTTAATGTTATTACTTACTTATTTACATCCAAGTTATTTAGTATATAGTGCAATAATGATTTCAGGAGTAGATTCCAGTGATTCATCCCCTATGTATAACACCCAGTGCTCATCCCAACAAGTGTCTTTCTTAAGGCTCCTTCCCCATTTAGCCTATCCCCCCACCCACACCACCTCCAACAATCCTCAGTTTGTTCTCTGTATTTAAGAGTCTCTTACATTTTGTCCCCTCCTTGTTTTTATATTATTTTTGCTTCCCTTCCTTATGTTCATCTGTTTTGTATCTTAAATTCCACATATGAGTGAAGTCATATGATATTTGTCTTTCTCTGACTAATTTCTGTTAGCATAATACCCTCTAGTTCCATCCGTGTAGTTGCAAATGGCAAGATTTCATTCTTTTTGACTGCCAAGTAATACTCCATTGTATAGATACACCACATCTTCATCTATGCATCTGTCGATGGACATCCTCAAATATCATTTATAGTGAAGCTTTTTGTTGTTTTTAATATGTTCCCTATATTGTCCGTGTTCCTCAAGATTCCTTATTCATGTTTGTTTTGAATTTTGTTTCTTGAAACTGAAGCAGAAATATAAATGGAGACCCATATGCTATATCTGTGTAAACATAAAAACTTTAAGTAAAGCTAACAAAGTGTTAACAAAGTATGTTCAATTCTTCTACCTCAACAACTATATATTCATAATAACCTGGAAATCCAGGACCAAATTTATGGTGGTAATCCTAATATAAAAATGTATTAAATCAATATCTTTCACACCTTAAGGTAACACAATGTTATATGTCAACCATATCTGTATTTAAAAAATCAAATTTAAAAATGTTTGGGAGAAGGGAGCTGGGAATTCACTTCTTAGTATAGATCTCTACTAAGGCCCACATGTTTTCAGAACTCTATTCCTACACTTAGCAATGCCTGGGGTGCCAATATTCATTCTCCTTCCTCTCACCTCTCCAGTGACTACACCTCCAGTCTTCTACCTGAGTGCTGTAAGGTTAGTCTCCATGCTACTCTGGCTTGGAAGGCAGGTCCGGACATCTCTCTACTCCACTGCCTAACTTTTATCAGATTCTTCTGCTTTTGGACCCACCTGAACTCCACTGGGTGCTCCTAACCTCTCATCCATTCTGCTTTGATTTGACTTGCTTCTGGGTCCTGTGTCCACTGCTGGCCAAGTTTTCACCTTTCCAAAATCGTGTCCATCTGCTTTCCAGCTTCGAAAATCCTTTTGCTGTCATCTCTTCTACGATTCTGTTTCTACTAGTGAGTTTTTGCTTGAAAAATTTTACTGTGATTTTGGTAGACTTTGGAAGATGAGATAAATATGTCACTTTAACTGAAATTATTAACCCTTCTGTTTCATTGGTGCTGGGCTTCTTATCATTGTGATGACTATAGAAAGCTACTGTATTGGTGCATACAATGATAACAGTGACAGCATACTGTCTTGGAAGAGAAATGTTTGGAGTCCATATTTCAACACAGTGCAAGTTTTCAAATATTTCTCACTGACCTGATTTGCTGACTGAATCATTCGGTTTATTTGAACACAGTAGATGAATAAGAAGACTCAAGAGTCAGATCCGGTTTGTGAGGATGCCTGATTCTCCAAACTATCTAGGGAGTGTAACGGATATTTATTTTGTGTATCTGCCCATAATACACCACTATTTTCTGGCATTCAGTTTGATTTTTCCACTGGGAACTACCCCTCCCCAACTCTCGGTCCAAGTGTTTGTGTGAGCCTGGATCTGGGAGCTACACACAACCTGGCTTGTTCAATGAGTACACTCTCTGGATATAGTGGTTGGTTCAGGGAGATCACCTAATCCAAATCAGTCCAGTGTGGTACAGTCTCACTGTGGTCATTGAGCTGGCAGACTTTATAGCCAAAGGTGCTACTGGCCATCCTGTCCCACAGAGACATGCCTGTGCAAGAATGAAGGAAAGGAGAAGAGAGATTGAGATTGAGGCCTAATGATGTTACTTATTGCTAGAGCCCCTAGGTTTAAGGTAGCTTGTGTTGGGTTTCTGCTTTGTACAACCACAGAGGTCATAACCATATTAGAATATTTACAATCTTGGATGTCGTGAGAGAGAGAGAGAGAGAGAGAGAGAGAGAGAGGTCCAAAGAAATCATGGATCCTTCTGACTTACTTAAATATAAATATAATGCCATGGTGTTCATAGAAATAAGTAAAGCTAAGTTGTTCATGTGAATATGGACTTTTTTTATGTGTGAATAAAACAAAAAAGCACGATGCTAGAGGTATGACTCTTTGAAAAAGTTCTTCTCAAAGTCTTTGAAGATGATTTCATCTAATGCTAACAGCTCACAGGGGAATTTCAGAGGTTAAGAAAAAGTGAACATTACATGATTCTACCAGATGTGGGATAAAGGAATAATTTTAGAATTTAAATAACTAAAAAGTGCCTCTGGTGTGCTTCTAATGTTTCAGTATATGCAAATTAGATTTTATATAATGCATCTCATAATATGGCCAACAATGGAGTGAAATTGAGCTTTAATTGAAAGCAGAGCTAGAGGAAAGCTGGGGTTGGGAAGCACAATTTCCAGTTCCAACAAAAGCCATTTACACTGCATATGAAAACTGGGCCATAATTTTAAACAAAATCAGAAATAGATCAATAGGAAGGAATCCATTCCAATGTTGAAAGCATATTGAGAGACACAGGATAAAATCCTATATATTTGGTAATTATTTAAATATAAGTAAGAGAAATTATGATACAGAATTTTAAAAATTGTCCATAGCAAAGCAGTTCATGGGAAAAGAAGTGGAATAATGCTAGACTGAGAAGCACAATTGATATAAAATACTATTACACCACACGTCCCTTTGGCATGGATCTGTGTTCCTAAGTTATTTTTAAATTGCATTTTTTTTCAGTTTTTGCTTTACATATCAGCTTAGAATCGTAATCCAAGCAAACATTACACTGAGACCTAATTATAGGACTATAGAAATCTTCCCCCATACATTACCCATACATTACCAAACGGCTATTTACAACAGTTCCTTTCATCCAGTAAGTCATGCTAGACTCTCAAGAAAATATTTTAAGACCTACCAAATGACAAAATGCAGTTTAAAGAGACAGAACAAGCATCAGAACCAGACTCAGATATAGCAAAGATGATGGAATGATCACAGTGGGAATTAAAAAACCAAACAAACCTGTGATTAATATGCAAAGAGTGCTAATGGGTAAAGTAGACAGCATGTAAGATCAGGAGAATGTGAGCAGAGACATGGAGATTCTAAGAAAGAACCAAAAAGCATGGTAGTGATAAAAAACAAACAAACAAACACTAGAACAGGAACAGAGAATACCTTTAACAGGGTTATTAGTAGATTGGGCATAGCTGAGGAAAGAATCTTAGAGCTTGAGGATATATCAATAGAATGCCTAAAACCCCAAAAGCAAAGAGAACAAATATTGAGAAAAAGAGAACAGAATATCCAAGAACTGTGGGCCAAGTACGAAAGGTGTAGCATATGCATCATGGGAATGTCAGAGGAGAACAGAGAAAAAGACAGAAGAAATATTTGAAACAATAATGACTGAGAATTTGTCCAAATTGTCAGACACAAAACCACAGATCCAGGAAACTCAGTGAACATCAAGCAGGATAAATACAAAACAAATAAACAAAAACTACAAACACCCCCAAAACTATAACTAGACATATCATTTGCAAATTACAGAAAAGCAAATATTAATAAGGAAAGATCCTGAAAGAAGCCAGAGGGAAAATACTTTATCTATATAACAAGAAAGATAAAAATTACATTTGACTTCTCGGAAATGATACAAATAAGAAGAAACTGGACTAAAATATTTAAATAGCTGAGAGAAAAACCCCTCAACCTAGAATTCTGTGAAATTATCCTTTAAGAGTGTAAGAGAAATAAAGACTTCCTTAGACAAACGAAAACTGAGGGAATTTTTTGCCAGTAGACTTGCCTTGCAAGAAATATTAAAAGTTATTTAGAAAGAAGAAAAGTGACATAGATCAGGAACTTGTGATTCTGAAGGAAGAGATTCAAAGAAGGAATAAGCGAAAGTAAACTAAAAACTTATTTTTCTTATTCTTAAATGATCTAACAGATAACAGTTTTTTTCAAATAATAACAATGAAACACAAGCTGATTCTTTGAAAAGATAAGCAAAATTGATATACCTCCAGTCAAGCTAATCAAGAAAAAAGGAGAGAGACAACACAAATTACAGTCCTATATCTACTAAAGAAATTGAATCAATAATTAATAATTTTTTAAAGCAGAAAGCACTAGTCTCAGGTGGGTTACCCGGTGAATTCTACCAAACATTTAAGGAAGAAATTATGCCAAATCTCTACAATTTCTTTCAGAAGATATAAGCACAGGGCATATTTCTTAACTCATTCTATGAGGCCAACATTACTCTAATATCAAAACCAGACAAAGGAATTACAAAAAAAGAAGGCTACAGACCAATATCTCTCATGAACACAGATGCAAACATCCTCAGTAAAATATTAGTGAATCAAACCCAGCAATGTATATAAATAATTACATGCCAAATCCAGGTGGGATTTATCTCATGTATGCAAAGCTGGTTCATCACTGAAAAGTCAATTAATGTAACCCATCACATCAACAGGATAAGAAAAATCATATGATCATATCAATAGATTTAGAAAAAGCATATGACAAAATTCAATACCCATTCATAATAAAAACAGTTAACTTGGAATAAAGGGGTATTTTGTCAACTTGATAAAGAATATCTACAAAAATCCTAGAGCTACTGTTACATTTAAAGGTGAGAAACTCAAAGCTTTCTCTCTAATATTAGGGATAAGACAAGGGTGTCTGCTCTTACCACTGCTTTTCAATAGTACACTGGAAATGCTAGCTAATGCAATAAGACAAGGAAAAGTAATAAAAGGTATATAAAGTAGGAGGAAAAAATGAAACTGTTTGCAGATGATATGATTGTAGAGAAAATCTGAAAGAATCAACAACAAAAATCCTGAAACTAATAATTGATTATAGCATGTTTACCATTATGTAAAGTCAATTCCTTTCCTTTATACCAGCAATGAACAAGTGAAATTTGGAATGAAAAACACAGTACCATTTACATTAACATTCCAAAATATAACATACTTAGGTATAAATCTAACAAAATATGTATAAGATTTGTATGAGGAAAACTACAAAACTTTGATGAAAAAAATTAGAAGAACTAAATTAATGCAGATATATCCCATGTTTGTGGATAGGAAATCTCAAATGTTGTCAAGGTGTACATTCTTTCCAACTTGATCTACAGATTCAATGCATTCCCAATCAAAATTCCATCACATTATTATGTAGAGATCAATAAACTTATTCTAAAGTTCATATGAGTAGACAAAAGACTCAGAACAGCCAACACAATATTGAGAGACAAGAACAAAGTTGGGGAACTGACATTACTGACTTCAAAAATTAGTAGAAAGCTATAGTGATCAAGACAGTGTAGACAGTGTAGTATTGGTGAAAGAATAGACAGAGAGATCAACAGAATAAAATAGAAAGCTGAGAAATAGGCCCACAAAAATACAGCCAACTGATCTTTGGCAAAGAAGCAATGGGAATATGATGGAGAAAAAAAATAGGCTTCTCATAAAATGGACCTAAACAACTAAATGGTTATCATTGCATTAATCTAGACGCAGAAGATACACCCTTCATAAACATTAACTCAAAATGGCTCACAGACCTAAATGTAAAATGCAAAACTACAAAACTTTGAGAAGATAACAGAAAACCTGGATGACCTCGGGTTTAGAGAAGACTTTTTAGATACAACACCAAAGGTATGATCTATGAAAAAAATAATCAATAATTTGGATTTCATCAAAATTACAAATTTCTGATTCAGAAAAGACACTGTCAAATGAATAAAAAGAGAAGTCACAGATTGGGAGAAAATATTTGCAAAAGACACATTTGAAAAGGACTGTTATCCAAAATATGCAAAGAAATATTAAAACTCAACAGTAAAAAAACAAAGAAACTAACTAAAAAATGGGCCAATGTCCTTGACAAAATGACAAATAAGCATATGAAAAGATGCCCCACATCATATGTCACCAGGGACATGCAAATTAAAATAACAAGGAGATACCACAACAAATCTATTAGAATGGCCTAAATCCAGGACACTGACAACACCAAATGCTTCTGAGGGTGTGAAGCAACAGGAACTCTTACTCATCACTGGTGGAAATGCAAAATTATTAACCACTTTAAAAAATAGTTTGGTGGTGTTTTACAAAATTAAACATAGGCCTATTATACAGCAGTCATACTCCTTGGTATCTAGCCAAGTAAGATGAGAATTTATGTTCACACAAAAACCTGTACACAGATATTTACAGCAGCTTTATTCATAACTGCCAAAACTTGGAAGCAACCAATATGTCCCTCAGTAGGTGACAGATAAATAAACTGTGGTCCACCCAGGCAATAGAATGTTTTTAGTGCTAGAAAGAAATGAGCTATCAGGCCATAAAAAGACACGGAGGAATCTTTAATACCTATTACCAAGTGAAAGAAGCCAATCTGAAAAGGCTACATACTGTTTGATTTCAATTATATGACATTCTGGAAGAGGTGAAACTATGGAGACAGTAAAAAGATCAGTGTTTGCCAGGGGCTACCAGGGAGAGAAGGAGAATAGGCAGAGCACAGATAATTTTTAGGGCAGTAAAACTATGTGTTTAAAACTATAATGGATATATGTCATTGTACTTTGAAAATACTCTGTATGTTTTTTTTAATTTTTTTTTTCAACGTTTTTTTATTTATTTTTGGGACAGAGAGAGACAGAGCATGAACGGGGGAGGGGCAGAGAGAGAGGGAGACACATAATCGGAAACAGGCTCCAGGCTCTGAGCCATCAACCCAGAGCCTGATGTGGGGCTCGAACTCACGGACCGCGAGATCACGACCTGGCTGAAGTCGGACGCTTAACCGACTGCGCCACCCAGGCGCCCCACTCTGTATGTTTTTATAATGATATACATTATTATACATTTTCCAAAACCATAGATTGTGCAACGCCAAGAGTGAACCCTAATGTAAACTATGGACCCTGAAAATGATGTGTCAGTATAGGTACATGGATTGTAACAAAGGTGCCACTTTTGTAGGGGATGCTGATAGTCGGAAAGCTATATATGTGTGGCGACAGGGGGTATATAGAAAATCTGTGTCTTCTGCTGAATTTTGTTCTGAATCTAAAACTCTTCTAAAAAATAGAGTCTACTAAAAAAAAACTGGGACATTTTTTCAGTAGTTATTCAAAACTTTAAAAATATGTATTCCTTTCACCCAGAAATTCTATGTTCATGAATTTATTCAACATAATAGAGACTTCTGTTCTAGGGTGTTAATCATGGAGTTATTGATACAACAATAGTCTAGTATCTATTGATTAACTGGCAATTGATTACATAAGTTATGATATACCCACAGTACGACCCTTAAAATTGTACTGTGAAAATATTCATTGATATAGGAAGACACTCATGACTTGCTAAATTCATTTAGCCAACAAATGTTTATTGTCATGGAAAGTATGCATTTTCTTTAATAGGTATATTTCAAGAATGAGATGGGCTATATAATGTCACACAGAAGAAATAGATGATTCGTGTCAAAATATTTTCTTAACCTTTCTCAGAAGTGGCTCACCCTTCTCTGTTTATTGATTCAACCATTCATTTAGTTGCTAAGTTCCCCTGGGGGGTTAAAACATGTTCAGACACTCTTTGATACTTCCTCCTAGAAGGTGGATTGCAGTTTGTGCTCCCCATAAATATGGCTTGGCTTGAGTGACTTGTTTTAAAGAAATAGAATGTGGTGGAGGCAATGCTACATTTTTCTAAGGCTAAGTCATAGAAGGTGATATTATCCACCCGCAGCTGTACACAAGCCTTGGGAACCCTAAGTTGGCATGTACTAAACCCTGCCTACCCAAAGCTACCATGCTGGAGGGGCACCTGGGTGGCTCAGTCAGGTAAGCATCCGACTTTGGCTCAGGTTATGATCTCACTGGTCATGAGTTTGAGCCCCCACGTTGGGCTCTCTGCTGTCAGCACAGAGCCCACTTAAGGTCCTCTGTCCCCTTCTCTCTCTGCCCCTCCCCTGCTCGTGCTCTTTCTCCCTCTCTCAAAAAGAAATAAACATTAAAAAAAAAGTTACCATTCTGGGGACACCATGAGGACAGAGCACATAGAAAACAAGAGATGCCCAAGGACAACCAGCTGTCCAGCTCAGCTCTTCCAGGCTAGGCACCAGGTTTACATAAGAGAGAGTCTTCAGATGATGCCAGTCCTAGTCTCTAAGCTGCCTGGCTGACACAGGGTAGAGGAAAGATAAGCTGTCCCCATCAAGCCCTGCACAAACTGTGAGCTTCTAGATTTGTGAGAAAAATAAAGGTTGCTGTTTTTAAAGCCCCTAAGTTTGGAGGAAGTTTGTTGTACAGACTTAGATAACTGGAACCAACCTTACCTGCCAGCCGGGTTACAAATGTATGTACAAAAGTATACAAAGGTATGGTTTATCTCTCTCTCTCCATCATGAAAAGACACTAGAAGTACATCAAATAAAAATATGTTGGTAGGATAATATTTAGGTGGTGGAATTATGCAGAGCTTTTGGCTACTCCTTTGTTATTTTCTATAACATACAGATGATCTGAAATCAGTAATATAGTTATTAGAGGGTAAATCAATAAAGGAATAGCCAGACAAATAAGTAGGGAAGAACAAATGACTTCTGGAAAGGCCATGACAATTGTTTTAACACTAATCATTGGCTAAAGGATGACACATATCCCCTCTCATTCTTGTTATGTGCTTATTAAAATGCATCTTCTGTGACAGTCACAGTGTGCTGAACTCTCAGGCTTCATAGACGCTGCATTCACAACCTAGGACACGTGACCGGAGAGGAGAGAGACACAACTCCTGGTGGCCGCCCAGTAATTTGTACCCACCAGAGCTACCATCAATTCTATTTCTATTAATACTCATGTATTTAAAAAAATAAATGGCTGGAGAGTCTCTGGGTTCTGGGTATTTATAATTATGCTCTTTATCCTTCATATAATGACTCATGGAAAAGCTCAGATGCATATTTTATTTACACCAGCATAAGCTGATCATTGATCATTGGTCAATGTGCTAGTGGCAGAAGAAGATTGCTGGGAAGACAATAATTAGTTTTCCCTATACACATTTTAGATGCTCCTTGCACAAAGGGGAAAATATGAAAATAGCTGTACGGGCTGTGATTGTACAGAGTGTTTGGTGGGTGATGACATTTGCTTTCTATTTCCACGTCAAATACGGCTGTCAAACATGTTAGGGAAGCTGGTCTTAGTAAAAAGTAATTAACGTTTTCGTCCCCAGGGAAAGACGTCATGGACACATAGGCCTAGATTTGGTCTGAAAACATCAGGCAGTTCATGTGGTAACCTGTGAAAGTATGTTGTGTATTATTACAATGTCAGGATGAGAGCAAAACCTAGACAAACAAGCGTATAAAATTTATCTTGCTTTCAGAACCCTGGAATATGTTCACTTTAATAACGTTTGAGGTAAGGGTAAGCTGGTTTCCCAGCCCAGCTATAAATAGCTTGTTCTTTAGTCCAAGTTCAAGCTGCAAAAGGTCTTCAGGCATCCTCCAACCAGCTGTGCCCAACCTCTTGACATCACAGCAATATTTTTTCTCCCTTTTATTTCCTTCTATTGTGAAAATGTTGGCTGTAGTGTGACATCAAATGACTTGGGGAATGAAAGAATTCACTTTCACTTATTTAGTGATTAGTGTGTGCCAGACACTAAGCGTTATGCACTTATTAAAGCCTTATTAATTTTCACAATGGCCCTGGGAGGTATTATCCTCATTTTGTAGTTGAGAAAACTAGAGCAAAGAGAGAACACCGCCCAAGATCAGCCGGCTAGTATGCAGCAGAGCTGGGTTGTAAAGATAGAAATAATAAATATGCTATCATATTTTCAGCACTAATTATGTAGAAGGCTCTGTGCTAAATATGTATTAAGAAAAATTATCCAAAACTTGGAAATAAGGCAAAATGATGACTGCATGTCTTACCATGCTGTAATATTGTCTGACAGGACCATTCAAGGATTATCTAATTGTCTAGGAATACATCTTTGTTTGACTTTCTATTTACTCTTGGTGCAGGCCCAGATGGAATCAGATGAAAATTTCTAGCAGACTGATACATTTCAAATAATTTTTAAATGGTAGAGATGCAAATAATTTCTATGGAAAAGATAACTTCAGTTTTGTTACTCTATAAGATAGTAACCAGTTTTCTAAATCATTTAACAATCTTATTCCAACACTTTCTTTCATTTTATTATGTGTACGAGCCTCTCCCATACCCCTTTGAATCAGCTTTGTCATTCTGCTGGCTTCTTCACTAATGAGTTAAATAACTCTTTGTCTCATGTTCACCATAAGTTTGGAAGATAGTCCTGTCTTTAATGTTTTGAGAAATATACTGTTTAACTCCCACAAAATCCTGTGAGGTAGACAATGTTGTTTTCTCTGTTATACAAAAAACCTGAGGATAGAAGAAGTCAAATAATCAGCCCATGATTTCACCTTAATAAGGAAAGTTGCTGGAACATAGACCTAGGGCTGCCTGATTCCACAGACTATGTTTGAATCAATGTATTCATCTTTCTGTTTGAGTCATTGAGGTCAGGGTCTTGTTCTATTTACTTACATAAAAAAAAAGGCTGTTGTAATGGACACTTAGTAAATATACGTACCAAAATATATTACAGAAATAATCTCAAACCTTATTGGAATAAGATGGAATACAAAACTTTAAAAAGCTGATATTCTGGGAAATCATCCAACTCCAGATGTGATCTGTAGATACTACTTTGAAACCCTCATTTCTTTTTTTTTTAATTTTTAATGTTTATTTATTTTTGAGAGAGACAGAGTGTCAGTGGGGGAGGAGCAGAGACAGAGGAAGACACAGAATCTGAAGCAGGCCCAAGGCTCTGAGCTGTCAGCACAGAGCCCCATGTGGGGCTTGAAATCACAAACTGTGAGATCATGACCTGAGCCGAAGCTGATGCTTAACCGACTGAGCCACCCAGGCATCCCTGAAACTCTCAGTTCTGCTAAAGGCTTAAGATATTCTAAATGTTAGAATTTTCTTTAAAATTATTTGGAGTTGGGAAAGTTAGTCATATTCAGGATAATATTTTTACTAAGATAATGTTCTTATGTAGTTCCTATTAAGGGTAAGAACTATTGGGCCGCTAAGTCCTAGCTTGAAGTCCTTGCTGTTGACTTCAGACTAGTGACAATCTCTCTAATTAGAAAACGAGGATGCTTTCTCTTCTTTTTATTTCCCATCCTTTAATTTTCCTGGCTAGGCTGTTGTTCTCTTCCTACTGCTTTTGAACATGTAACTGGTTGTCCATTATATTATTATTCTCAGATTCCCTATACTAGAATCATCTGAAGTGCTGTCAAAAATTCAGATGCCTGAGTTTTACCTCAATTGTTTTGAATCAGAATGACTAGAGCCAGGAATCTGAATTTTTAACAAATCTCTAGGTGATTCTTATATAAACCCAATAACTGGTTTGGTTAAAATTCTGAAGATCTGCATTCTAGTCCTTCATTTTCTAAACAAACTACTGCTCAATTCTGAATTTAAATTTTCTTGTTTATTTAAAACAGGAATAATGGCATTTGCCTTACAGGTAGTAGATAGTTGCAGCATGACTCCAAAGATGCTGACCAAACTTCCATGAAATTTGGTAGAGACAAGGTCCTGAAATCTCTCAGGAAGGAGTAATTGGGGATCAAGCTTGGGTCAGTTCAGAAAGGCAGAACCAAATTGCTGGGTTTAGGAAAAGAAGCTAACAGGAAGTTATAGATGAACTATTCTTATAGAAATCTGCTAGAGGGATTCAACAGACTACTTTGCTGGTAGGAGAAAAAAAAATCAACAGACCTGAATCTAGATTAATAGAGATTATACAATCTGAGGAACAGAAAAAAATGATGAAAAATGAAGTCTCAGAAAATGTGAGATAGCATTAGTTGCATAATTAATGCTTAATTATGGGATTAATATAATAGGGATCCTAGAAGAAAAGAAGAGAGAAGAGTCAGATAAAACTCGGAAGGAAATAATGGCTGAAATTTTCCAAGTTTGATAAAGCAAAACAAAAAAAAATATTAGCTTACTCTTCAAAAAGCTCAGTGAACTCCAGGAAAGTTAAACACAAAGGTATCAACACTCAGATACATCATAGTCAAAGAGAAAGAGAAAATCTTGAAACCAGCAAGAGAAAAATGATTCTATGTGTACAAGTGAATCCCAATAAGGTTATGGCTGTTTTTTTTTTTTTGTCAGAAACAGTGGAATCTGGAAGAATGTGGGATAACATGTTAATGTACAGAAAGAAAAACTTTTCCATCCAAGAGTCCTATACCTGGGAAAACTATCTTTCAAAAATGAAGGCAAAATAAAGAATTTCCAGATAAACAAAAAATGAGATAATTCCTTGCTAATAGACTTAGCTTATAAGAAATACTGAAGGAAGTTCTTAATGATGAAAAGAAATTAAAACAGAGAGTAATTTGAATTCATATAAAAAAACAAGGTGTGCTGGTAAAGGTAATTATGCAGGTAGCTATAAAAGAAAGTATAATTACTTTGGTGAACCTATAACATATAGGTATAATATATTTGACAAGAACACGAAGAAGCAGGAGAGGAAAGTAAACTACTGGATTAAGAAAATGAAATCAGATGGTAACTCAAATCCCCATGTAGAAATAAAGAGAACCAAAAGTGGTAAATAAAACAATTAATATAAAAAAACTCTATAAATAGGGGCACCCGGGTGGCTTAGTCAGTTAAGCATCTTGACTTTTGCTTTCGGCTCGGGTCATGATCTCAAGGTTTACGAGTTCAAGCCCTGTGTCAGGCTCTGGGCTGACAGTGGGGAACCTGCTTGGGATTCTCTCTCCTTACTCTCTGCCCCTTCCCCATTCATGTGCTCTCTCTCTCTCAAAATAAATAAATAAACTTAAAAAAAACCCTCTATAGGGGCACCTGGGTGGCTCAGTCAGTTCAGCGTCCGACTTCGGCTCAGGTCATGATCTCATGGCTCGTGAGTTCAAGCCCCACATCACGCTCTGTGCTGACAGCTTAGAGCCTGGAGCTTGCTTCGGATTCTGTGTCTCCCTCTCTCTCTGTCCCTCCTCCACTCATGCTCTGTCTCTCTCTGTCTCTGTCAAAAATAAATAAACATTAAAAAAATTTAAAACCAAGAAAAATAACCCTCTATAAATAGATGTTTCCCCTTTTATCTCTTAGACATAAGATTGTACAAAATAATAACAATAACACTGTAATCTTTGGGTTTGTAACATACATAGCTTTAATATTCCCAACAATAATAACACAAAAATTAGGAGATGGGAATAGGGTTATATTAGAGCAATGTTTCTATATATTATAGGAATTGAGTTAGTGTAAATCTGAAGTAGATTCTAACAACTTATTATTGATTCTAGAGCAAACACTAAAAAAAATCACTCAAAAATAATCCAAAAATTATTAAAGGATAAAATCATACACAAGAAAATGTCTATTTACTACAGAGAAACACAGTATAGGAAAAAACAGAAGAACACAAATGACATAAGACATATAGAAACTTTAAAGTAAAATATCAATCCAACTATATCAATAATAATATTAAATGTGAAGAAGTAAAACAATCCAATTAAAAGGTGGTGACTGTCAGACTGATATAAAACAAGATCTAACTATCTGTCATCTTCAAGATTCATGCTTTAGTTTCAAAGATACAACTAGGTGGAAATTAAAAGATGGTGTGAATTTTTTTGGACACCAGATCTGTGTTGATTTTCCACACCAATCCAATTCTCTCACATCAACTGGATGTCTAACAATTCAGTCCTATTCTGATGCTATCTACCTGGTGTTAGTGTCAGACCACAGTTGAAAGGGCTTAGTCCCATAAGACTGTCTCCACTTCAAACACCAACTCTAAATGGGATTCCCAAGCAACCCACACTTCTTCCCAGATGACAACAAATTTGGGGGTTCCAATGACAAGTACCCCACTACCTCAGGTCTGGTACTTCACTAGAACAACTTACAGAGTTCAATAAAGTGTACTACTTACTGTTACAGTTGATTATAAAGGATACAAATGAACCACTAGATGAAGAGGTACATAGAGTAGGGTCCAGGAGGGTTTCAAGCCCAGGAGCCTCTTTCCTTCATGGAGTCAGAGTGCACACCCTCCTGGTACATGGATGTGCATACCAACTCAGAAGCTCTCCAAGCCCCATGATTTAAGGTTTTTTTTAAATCATTTATTTATTTTTGAGAGACAGGGTGTGAGTAGGGAGGGGCAGAGACAGAAAATCTGAAGCAGGCTCCAGGCTCTGAGCTGTCAGCATAGATCCCGACCCGGGGCTCGAATCCACAAACTATGAGATCATGATTTGAGCAGAAGTTGGATGCTTAACCAACTGAGCCACCCAGGAACCCTTAGCATTTTTTTTAATGGGGATTTCATTCTGTAGTCCTGGCTGATTAAATCATCAGCCATCAGATAATTGGCTTCAATCTTCAACTCCTCTTCCCTCCCCAGAGACTGGAGGTTAGGGCTGGGAGTTCCAACACTCTAATCAATGGTTGGTTTTTCTGGCATTCTTAAGCTATTTATGCCCCTGCCCCTCTCCCCACCTGAATCGTCATCTCATTAACATACAAAAGACAGTAAATTCCAAGGGTTTTAGGTGTTCTGTGCCAGGGACTTGGGATAAAGACCAAATATGTACTTTTTATTACACCACAGATGGAAAAATATATTCCATGCAAGCAGCAACCATAAGAGAACTGAAGTATCTATATTAAGATGAGAAAAATAGACTTTAAGATGGAAAATATGACTAGAGACAAAGAGGAACATTTTCTAGTTTCCTAATATCCTGCACAAAGGAATTGGTGGATGGGAAGAAAAGGAGGATCAGAAGTTATAACGCTTGCTTACCCCCATAGGACTGGGTCAGGACCTGAGGCAGGCCTTAAACCCAGCAGAGCCCATGGGGATGAAAATGTTCCTGGTATATGAGCTGTGGGAGACAACACCAGGGGAAGATGTTTTCTCTAATTCCTTTCCTCACAAACCTCACAGTTTAACCTTTAACTTTTGTTATGGCCTCTCTATGAACCCTCAGTGGAAACGGTTTTATGATCAGGTTGAATACTAGAAAAATGTACATTTTATATCCTATTAGGAAAAAGATTGAGAGAATATAAATTACTTGGTAAGATGGTAATTCAATTTAATGGTTGAATGGAATGTGTGCCTCCAAGGTGACTAAGCTCAGAGAAAGAAGTGATGAATAATTGTGAATAAATGGGAGAAAAGCACTTGAGAAAATGAAAGATGTTTTAATATAGCTTATGAAGGGCAAAATCTTCCATTCTTTTGCTGTCTTAATGACCTAGTGATAATAAAACTAAAGGATTCCTCAGTCTTTGAAAAAAGACAGTGTTACAGTGATTGTGCGGGTTTTAGCACATAATCTCATGTGTCCAATTCAGCACAAACTGTTTTGATTTGGCATTAGCAGACATAATAATATTATCACTTTTACCTTTTACAAATGGGTACAGTTCTTGCTTGTTGGAATTATGCCACTTAAATTTATTTATGGATTTGATTCATTCCTAAATTTTTAAGAGAATGCTTGTATAAAAAACAACATTCTGTTGATTCATTTATAGCTTTGAAGAACTGTTCTTAATAAAACTGTTTGGGATCTAATCAAATCAGGTCTAAGTTTTAAAATGTGCCAACTTGAGTATGTTTTTGTAAGAATAGAGAAAGCCAGATCTCAAATTAAGAGAATTATAAATTATAAAATCTGTTAGTCCTTATGTAACTGTGCCCTTATCATCATGGAATTATGCTATTTTAGAATAAAAATTCTATGCCTTTAATTGGGAATTGGAGCATTGACATATTTGCATTTGGTAGATCTTAAAAGGTAATCTCCATTAGAATTCATATTCCCCTTTTGATAGGGTAATAGACTTTATCAGAGTGATAAATCCTTGGCGCTTGAATTGTGGAATGTTGTCTATAACACAATGACTGATATTTAGAGGATACCTTGGTTTAGATTAATTATTTAAATTAATTAACAATTAAATTTTAAATAATTAAATTGTTTCCACTTAAATTTTATCCTGTCTCATCTGTTCCTGCAATGGAGAAGGGCCTATTTTTATAAGCAGTTAATATATGTGTGCAACATCAATTTTGAGAAGCCCTGAGTAAATTTCACCTCATAAACCTCTTTGATATTTGCAAGGTAAAGTCATTCTGAGAGAATGTTCACTGGGCAGCACTCCGTGTCATATGGCCCACCGTTTTGTTTTACAGAGGAGGATAGTAAGGGCAATTTGACTTCTCCCTGTCCTCCAACCCCCACTTAACTGGTCTCTAAATTCTGGTAATTTTACTTTCTAAATATTTCTCCAATTTATTTTTCCTTCTCTTTCCCTATTCTCATCTTTTATTCCTTGCCTCACCAGATTTCATCTGGAAAACTCATTTTCCAAACTTCTTTTCACGTTCTTTTAAATCTATCTTTCACACAACTTCCAAATTCAGTTATTTAAAACAAATTTTGAGAAGATACCCACAGGACCTGGGTGGCTCAGTTGATTGAATGTCTGACTCTTGATTTCGGTGCAGGTCATGATCCTGGGGTTGTAGGATCGAGCCCCATGTCGGGCTCTGTGCTGACAGTGCAGATCCTGCTTGGGATTCTCTGTCTCCTGTCTCTCTCTTTCTCTCTCTCTCTCTCTCTCTCTCTCTGCCCCTCTCCTGCTCATGCTTGCACTCTTTCTCTGTCTTAAAACTAAATAAATAAACTTAAAAAAAAAGAAAAGATACTCAGTATCAATAGTCTTTAAGGAAATGCCAATCAAAACCACAATAACACCACCTCACACCTGCTAGGTTAGTTATAATACACACACACACAGAGACCAACAAAAGTAGAAATTAAGAAGCGTTGGCAAGGATGTGGGGAGATTGGAACCCTCATATGTTGTTGGTGGGAAGGTGAGATGGTGAAGATACTGTGGAAAACAGGTTGGCAGTTTCTTAACATGTTAAACATAGAGTTACCATGTGACCCAGCAATTCTGCTCCCTAGTAGGTATGCAAAAGAACTGAAAACAGGCACTCAAAGAAACACTTGTACACAAATGTTTACAGTAGCACTACTCATATTAGCTAAAAGTGGAAACAACCTAAATGTTCATCAAAGGGTGACTGGATAGACAATGTGGCATAGTCATAGAATGGAATATTATTCAGCCATCAAAAAGGAATGAAGTACTGATAGATGCTACAGCATGCATGAATCTCAAAAACATGCTAAGTGAAAGAAGACAAACACAAAAGGTCGCATATTATATGATTCCATGTATACGAAATATCCAGAACAGGTAAATCTATAGAGGCAGAGAACAGATTGCTCGTTACCAGAAGCTAGAGCTGGGGGAAGTGATTGATTTGTGGGCCTGGAATTTCCTTTTGAGGTGATTAAAATGTTCTAAACTTGGTATACATTGTGGTTGCACCATATTGTGAGTGTACTATATACCACTGATTTGTATACTTTAAAATGGTTAATTTTATGTCACATGAATTTCACCTCTCTAAAAAAAGTCTGTGAGAATGTGAGGACTGGCTTGCTTTTGCTAACTTTAAAGATGGAGGAAGGAGGTCATAAACTAAACAATGTGGCCAGCTTCTAGAAGCTGGAAAAGACAAGGAAATGGATTCTCCTCTGGGGTTTCTAGAAGGGAACTCAGGTCTGCGCACACCTCGAATTTAGCCCAGTGAGACCTGTGTCTCTGACCTGCAGAACTATAAGATAATAAATTTGTGTTAAGTTGCTTAAAAAAACAAAAAAGCAAACCTAAGCATACAACTTCTTCCACCAAAGCTTTTCTAGGGTATTAGGGGCCAATACAAGCTGCACTGGGATTTGATTCCTGCCAGCCTCTCCAGGGTCCTCATACATCACTTCTATTGCTAGTGTTGCCTCCTTAGCGCCAACCTTTTAGCATCCTTGACCTGCATGTCACCTACTCCTGCAAGACTCAGCTTAGACTGCTCCCCTCCAGGCCATGTTAAGTTCCCTTCCTTGGTGCTCACCTAGCATCTCAGGCACATCTCTGTCCTTGCAATGACACCCTTTGGCTTATTTGCTGACTATGTGCAACTTGAGGTCAAGGCATGTCTTTAAGCCCCAAGACCTATATCACACTCTCTCCAAATTCCTGCAGTGAATAGGCCTATAAAAGTTCACTGAATGCATAAATGGAAAAATCATTTCCAGAGAGGTGAAATGGTTTATAGGAAAATGATTAACAAAGTAGGGAGTGAGTCTTCTCCCCAGGCTGGTGCTGTTATGAGCTGCCTAATCACATTCAGCAAGAACTTGTCTGTAATTGTATCAGATATTTCTACTCAGGACCTGTTGTTTGGGAACCAGGATAATTTAGGAAAATATTACTTTTTCTCTCTGCATTTTCCCTTTCCCATTTCCCCAAGTGTAACCAATCCTTTTGATGTTCCTTTGGCTTAGAGAAAGTTTTTGTTATTGGGCCGGAAGCAGAAGTTGTCTGTGACACACTTCTCTTCCTGGCTTTTGTTTTCCTAAAGCCTCAGCTCTGACAAGTTTATGCTAAGCTCTTTGAAGGACAATCAGAGGAGAAGAGCTTTTTTCTTCCCTTAGATCAAGTCAGAAGGTCAAAGTGGGGTGCAAATGGTCATTGTACCTGAGGCATCATCCACACTCCTGGTGCAGGAGCAGAGACACCTGTTCAGGGAAGCAGTGTGGGCTCGATGATGAGGACATCAGGGGCACCTGAGAGACACTGACCATTACTGGTCTTTCCCCCAATTTCCATGCTACCTAGCCTTTTGGATTCTGGTGTGACTGTAGGTCAAAAAGGAGTTTGGGAGAGATGGATGCCACACAAATGAGCAGGAAGAGGGCTAAGAGTTACATTTAGTTTAATCTAAGGAAAAATATTTTAAAATGGGCATTTCTTACATCTTTGACTTTATAGACTAAAATTCATACTCACTTAAAAATGGATGAATAGGGGCGCCTGGGTGGCTC